>NC_081786.1:10219718-11419718 GCF_963082965.1 Carassius carassius
CTGCCAGTGTGAAGGTGGCGTTATGCTGCCAGGAAAGTCTCAAAAACACACACACACATATCTAAGGCGATTCGTACGTGAATGACGATTTGCACATTCAAATGCAAGGATACACTCATACATTTTAAACATTCAAAGGTTTTTGTGCACAGTTGTATATCTACGAATTGTGTTTTGCATTTGTGAAATGTATTTTATGAGTATATAATTTTATTTTGCGCATGTGAATTGCTTTTTGTGAATATATTTTTTTCACGCACGTGGATATTTTTTTGTGTGTACGTGAATTAGGTTTCATGCATGTAAAATTGTCTACGCGTGTGTGAATCATGTTTTTTGCGTGAATTATATTTGAGATTAATATGCTTCCATAGTTTGAGGCTCTATATTTTGAAAGTGTCATTTTGTATATTGCCTTGTAGAGAGAGTGGAGAGTGTAAAAAGCAGTTGAGGGAACTGATGTTATCTATATAACATTCCATTGGAACTTAATTCAGTGGTCTGTGCTGATTTAAATAGCCCAGATTCAATTCAATTCAAGTTTATTTGTATAGCGCTTTTTACAATACAAATCGTTACAAAGCAACTTTACAGAAAATTATGTTTCTACAATATTAGTAGTAGCTAGTAGTTTGTGCACGTTTGACAGGATTTTAGAAAAAATAAATAATAATAATAATAATACAAGACGTAGTCAGCTAGACGATGAACTATCAATATTATTAATTAATAGTAATTATTATATGATGCAGTCACACATGTAGAAATAATTGTTAGTTCTGTTTGTTGATTCAAGGTTAGCATCATCTGGGGTCCTCTGAGGGTCAGCATCATCTCTTCTCAGGTGTTCTGGATCCAGACTGGAGCTTGTGTAAATCCTAGTTACATCCCGTGGCAAAACATAGAAACAAAATAGAGACATCATTAGCATAGCTGCTGATCCAACAAAGTAAAATTAGTTTAACCCAAGCTAAAGAATAAAAATGCAGATGCAACTACACTCACAATTTAAGAGATACATTATTCGAATGCTTGGCGAAAGAGATGCGTTTTTAATCTAGATTTAAACAGAGAGAGTGTGTCTGAACCCCGAACATTATCAGGAAGGCTATTCCAGAGTTTGGGAGCCAAATGTGAAAAAGCTCTACCTCCTTTAGTGGACTTTGCTATCCTAGGAACTACCAAAAGTCCAGCGTTTTGTGACCTTAGGGCATGCGCGTAATTTGCACGGGGGTTACGGGGGTCATGACCCCCCCAAAAATCAGATCCAGCTAATATAACCCCCCCAATATCATCACATCATTCAGATTAAAATAGATATGAAATATTCAGAATGAATACTTTTGTTCATTTTCTTTATTAATTTCATTTGCCAGCAAGAAAGATAGTATCGTATTTTAAATAATCTGTAATGTACCCCCCGCCCACCGCACCGATTTGGTATTACCAAAGTCTCTGGTATTACCCAACCCGCTTTCAGTACCAAGTTTGTTCACTATTTTGCGCAGTCGATGGGATGAATGGTTGGAGAAAGCTGACGGAAAGATGAAAAGGACACTGAAAGGCAGCCAGACAACGATTTTTCATTGTTTGTCGACACCAGCCAAAAAAAAAGAAAAACGAAAAACGAAAAATCCTGACCAAACGGAGGTACCCTTAAGTTAGCTGTTAAGTTAGCTCAGCGTTTCTCAAAGTGTGGGGAATAGAAACATGACAAACAGGTTTTGTGCCCATCTTTTTAATTCCTTTATTTATTGACCATACACTCAAAACAAAGACACATTTAAATGTAAGCCTTGACGTTACTTAACCTCTTCACACGTAAGTTTAAAAGTATTTCAAGGCTACCGTTATTGATCGTAGTATCGCTTTATGGTTCCCATGGAGACGCGCCATTCATTGCTTGTCACACCGTAGCCACAATAGTGCTGAATGACTGATGATCTGCTTTTATTTCCTTTTTTATTCAAAATTTCACAAATGTGTTAGCTATAGCAGGATATATCTGATATTCCGATTGTCAAATATGTGCAAGTGGATGTGTTTTGTTGTTCAAACACCTTTATAACGATCGCATTACTTGAGCTGTATGCGCAACGTATTTTAGGTATCTATCTTATTAAAATACCTAAAAAAATACGTACATTATTAGGAATTTACCACCTCTGGTTCAATTTGAGATTATTTTTATTTTTGTTTGTTTTTTTGTTGTTCTTTTTGCATGGATTTTGCAAAGTGTCAAAATGAATCAAAGCACAACTAGGTTAATGTTAGTCCACACTTGTATTGATGTTATCAGAGGCTAAATGCAAACACAATTATTATTATTTTTTAATCTAATTTTGAGTCTTATTTCATGCAAAGTGATAATATAATTGCACTTTCATTTTCTTTATTTGAAAATTTTTAATGCTGTTATTTGATGTTAAGTTTTTAAAATGTGATGTTAATAAAATACATTTTAACAGTTAAACTTAAAGCCTAGTTTATTAACATTTTGTTGGGGTGATTGGGGACAGGTGGGGCTCGAAACCCTTTCCTACCTCTGAAGTGGGGAATGGCAGAAAAGTTTGAGAAACACTGAGTTAGCTGATGATTTGTTTTGTTGACTGGAGTTGGCTAGCTAGATGTTCGTTTGCCAGTGTCCTATGAGGTAAAGCCAGAGGGTGCCAGGGACTGTGTAGAACCAATGTCACTGAATTGTAACTGCTGTTTGCTCCAATACAGTCACCCGTTTTGGGGGGGGGGGGGGGGGGGGTGCATAATTAAATTATGCAAATTAGCATGTTACCTTTTACACAAGAAAATAATACAATAAATTAATAAATAAATAAATATGCTGCAAGTTTAACCCCCCCAATGGTAGACCCAAAGTTACGCCCTTGCCTTAGGGTGCGTGATGGGTTGTAGCATGATAGAAGGCTAGTTAGGTACGCAGGAGCTACACCATTTAGGGCCTTATAGGTAAGTAATGATAATTTGTAACTGATACGGAACTTAATAGGTAGCCAGTGCAGAGACTGTAAAATTGGGGTAATATGATCATATTTTCTTGACCTCGTAAGGACTCTAGCTGCTGCATTTTGGACTACCTGTAACTTGTTTATTGATGAAGTAGGACAACCACCTAGAAGTGCATTACAATAGTCCAGTCTAGAGGTCATGAATGCATGAACTAGCTTTTCTGCATCAGAAACAGATAACATGTTTCGTAGCTTGGCAATGTTTCTAAGATGGAAGAATGCAGTTTTTGTAACATTGGAAATATGATTTTCAAAAGACAAATTGCTGTCCAATATAACACCCAGATTTCTGACTGTAGAGGAAGTAACAGTACATCCGTCTAGCTGCAGATTGTAATCTACAAGATTCTGTGTGGTGTTTTTTGGTCCAATAATTAATATCTCTGTCTTATCCAAATTTAATTGGAGAAAATTATTTGTCATCCAATCTTTTACATTTTTAACACACTCTGTTAGCTTAGATAGTTGGGAAGTTTCATCTGGTCTCGTTGAGATATATAGCTGAGTATCATCAGCATAACAGTGGAAGCTAATTCCGTATTTTCTAATAATATTACCAAGGGGCAACATGTATATTGAAAATAGAAGGGGACCTAGGACGGATCCTTGTGGCACTCCATATTTTACTGATGATAAATGAGATGACACCCCATTTAAGTAAACAAAATGGTAGCGATCGGACAGGTAGGATCTAAACCATCTTAGAGCCTGCCCTTGAATACCTGTATAGTTTTGTAATCGATCTATGAGTATGTCATGATCTATGGTGTCGAATGCAGCACTAAGATCAAGTAAGACTAGAAATGAGATGCAGCCTTGATCTGACGCAAGGAGCAGGTCATTTGTAATTTTAACAAGTGCAGTTTCTGTGCTATGGTGGGGCCTAAAACCTGACTGAAATTCTTCATATAGATCATTTTTATGCAGGAAGGTGCTCAATTGAGCAGACACAACTTTTTCTAAAATTTTAGACATAAATGGAAGATTTGAAATAGGCCTATAATTTGCCAGTACACTAGGATCTAGTTTTGGTTTCTTAATAAGAGGCTTGATAACCGCCAGCTTGAATGGTTTTGGGACGTGACCTAAAGATAACGACTTAATGATATTGATATTGATGAGTTAATGATATTGAGAAGCGGTTCTTTGGCTACAGGTAACAGCTCTTTTAGTAATTTAGTGGGTACAGGATCTAATAAACATGTTGTTGGTTTAGATACAGTGATAAGTTTATTTAGCTCTTCCTGTCCTATATTTGTAAAGCACTGCAGTTTATCTTTGGGTGCGATGAATGAAACTGAAGTGTTAGACGCTGTAGAATCTACATTCGCTATTGTATTTCTAATGTTATCTATTTTATCAGTGAAGAAATTCAGAAAGTCATTACTATTTAACGTTGGTGGAATATTTGAATCAGGTGGCGTCTGGTAATTTGTTAATTTAGCCACTGTGCTAAATAAAAACCTTGGATTGTTTTGGTTATTTTCAATGAGTTTGTAAATATGCTCTGCCCTAGCAGTTTTTAGAGCCTGTCTATAGCTGGACATACTGTTTTTCCATGCAATTCTAAAAACTTCCAAGTTAGTTTTTCTCCATTTGCGTTCAAGACTACGAGTTACTTTCTTGAGAGAGTGAGTGTTACTGTTATACCATGGCACAGTACGTTTTTCTCTAACCTTTTTCAATTTGATGGGGGCAACAGCTTCTAATGTATTAGAGAAAATAGTGCCCATGTTGTCAGTAATTTCGTCTAATTCATGTGTATTTTTGGGTACAAATAGCAGTTGAGATAGATCAGGCACATTTTGCTTGACTCCAAAGGAGTTTATTAGGTCAGTAAACGCAAGTCCTAATGTATCATTTGCCTTATCAACGTGAATATTAAAATCTCCCATGATTAGCACCTTATCAACTGTAACCAGGAGGTCTTGGAGGTACACTGGTGCGCTACCGTAGACACACTGGAGACATATCTTGTACTCAATCCTGAACCTAACAGGAAGCCAGTGAAGTTTATGGAGGATGGGTGTGATGTGCTCAGAAAATACGCACCCTCATCAGAACCCTGGCAGCACAGTTCTGAATGTACTGCAGTCTCTGCAGGCTCCTGCCAGGGATCTCGATGAGGAGTGCATTGCAGTAGTCGAGCCTGGAGGAGACAAAGGCATGAACCAGCTTCTCTGAATCGGAAAAGGAGAGGGAGGGGCGGAGTTTAGAGATGTTCTGGAGATGAAAGAATGCAGTCTTACAGATATGTTGGATGTGGGTGTTAAATGATAGGTGGGGGTCAAACCGAACCCCCAGGTTTGTTATAGAGGATGTGGGAGAAATGTCATGGCCAGCAAATGAGTAAATGGTCAGGGTGGAGGATCGGAGTTGGTGTAGGGTCCCAATGAGGATACCTTCAGTTTTGGAGCTGTTTAGCTGAAGGAAGTTGTCAGTCATCCATGACTTTTTCTCCTCCAGGCAAGCAGTTAGAGTGGGGAGTGATGATGTAGGGGATGTGGGGTCCAACCTGACATAGAGCTGAGTATCATCAGCATAGCAGTGGAAGGCAACTCCATGCTTGCTTATGATGTGGCCCAGGGGAAGCATATACATTTATTAACTATACTATTTATTACTCATTTGAGTTTTAGTTTGGCTCTAGTTTTATATTTATTCCAGTTTATATGAAAAGCTTAGTGTAGCGTGGATTAAAATTCATCCAAAGAGTGATTCCTTTTCACTGAACACATTACAATTATGTTTAAAAAAGTTATCAGAAGCTTGGTGGTGACGTTGAAGGTGAGCAACCTTGGTGCATCGGCTGTGTCACTTTATATACTTATTCACAGGAATGGAAAGTTTAACTGCTTGTTAAAAATAGGCAGCATGGCACAAAGCTTCATGTGCTTGTTGTCGCATAACTAAGACCCGAAAAGTTTATTTTTATATTAAGGCAATAGGAGAATAGTATGTGCAAACAGTGGGAAGCTCTGTATATTTGTACAGTGTGCGCATGATATTGAAGATTGTGACATAGAAATGTGCACATCAACCAGATCACTTTATTTAGTGTTCATGTTGCACATACTTACAGGTACGTCTGATGCAAGGAGACACCTGTACTTAACTGGGCTTGATCATTGTCTCTTTTGTGTCACATTTTGTATAGACCCAGTGTAGACAAAACACAAAATATACTCTATGCACCTTTTCACATTTGTTATTTTGTGCTCAACGATAATGTGCTAAATCAACGATAATGAGATCATCAAAGACGTTACATCTCTCTGTTTAATTAGAATCCACATGGATTATTAAAACTGCACCATGACCAACTACTTCAGACAGACTTTTGAAGTATAAAGAAGAGCTGGCCTTTGCATTGCTGTAAGTTTTATGCAGCAGATCTTGATGTCATAAAGTGATTGGGGAGCCTAAAGGGCATCGTCTTTTGAATTTAAAGCCATTATGAGTTACCAAATGCAACTTTGTATTATATAGTAAATGAGATGCTCAGATGTGAAAATGTTTTGTGAAAGCACATGTGGAAATAGTGAGTAGTAGATGATTGAGCAGCGACTTGTGAGTGACCTAATCTTTGAAAGTCCATTTGAATAACTACATGTCTTGCTGTATGTATGTGATAAGATGTAGGCTATTTAAAAACCTGAACATATGTAAGAAGAAAGAGACCCTCGTTATTTGTCATCTGGATATTGACGTTTTGTCTTTCGAAACTTTTAGTCTCATATCAAAACTTTTTATGATGATAACTTTCCAGTGAGACCATAAGGTACACAAACAAATTGACAATCCATAGCAGGAAGCATTCTGACTAAGACGTCAGTAGATGTGCAAAGATATAATTGGGCTTGTTATTCACGGAGCGTTAGCTGACGATTTAATTGAAGCATTTACGAAATAATCCAGGCTGGTCAAACATTTGGTACATTTTCCTGTTTTGACACCATTTGTGGTTTATAAATAACTGGAGTCTTCCGGATGATCATGCACATCCAGATGGTCTTTATATTCATCTGTGTTGGGCTTCCCGTGGAGGATTGCAAAGACAGAAAGAGAGAAACATAAGAAACTAACATCTGTATGAGAAATATTTGTCATTGTCATGCATTACAATGATCTATTGCCTCTCTCCAAATAAATTTTATTCCCACTGAAATCTAATTCTTACATATGAATAAAAGTTATTATAATAAGAAAACTTTGTTTCCTTGGAGAAGAAAAATCATTTTTCTGTGTTTTATAAAATTTAGCTTCGAATAGTTAAAATACCTTAAATTAGCAGAAAAGCTTTAATATTTAACTATAGGAAACATTCAGGCATATGCTCCTTCTGTCTGAGGTTCCTCACAATGTTTATAATAATTTATTTTGATGCATTTATAATTACCAAACTTTCTGGGGTCCTTGAAGCATGAATGCATGATGATATTGCAGCGGCTTCCTCTCCAGCCAAATACAGGAATCAACCCATTTGCATTCTTTTCTTCTTGTTCTTGTCCTTGTTCTACTTCATCTTTTTAAATTGCACTGGCATTTTAAGAAAGCATTTCTGTGGGAGGAATGAAGAGCTTTTGCAATAGTAGGTCAGTGCTGTTAACACTGTGACTTTATATCTCACAGATAAGTTTTTTTTTTTCAATTGTTGGATAATTCTGATTCTATGCCACAACTACATCTTTATCTCATAAATTCAGCTTTATATCTTATACTGCAACTTTCTTGTAATTGACTTTTTCCTTGCAACTTTACAATTGCACAATTACAAATATTTCTCACAAATACTCAGTTTTTTGTATGTAGCTCATTAAATGAGTAAAGCTGGTGAAATAGAGTTAGAGGAAGTCTAGAATATATTTCTGATGCTTGCACACATGCTTTTAATGATGCTTGGGTGTAAGCATGTTTGCCTACACAGTCAGGCAACTATGAGTCGTTCATCACTGTCTTCTTGGAATTGAATCTCTGTTGTAACTCCTGTATTCCTTCTACAGGCTGATGGGACCTGAAAGTAGGGGTGGGTGATATAGCCTTTAAAATTATATCACGATATTTCAAGAATATTTGCATTAATGATATTTATGACGATATAGAAAAAAAAGCATGGAACAACGTTTTATTACTGATTGCAGCTGGCAGCAGCATTTATTAGTGCAAACAAAATGAATGGCATCTTCAATTCTTTTTCATTGAGCTACTCTCATCGATGACAGACTACCTAATTTGAAGTGTAAATCTATTGTCATAAGGTGGCAGCAGCAGCTGCGTGTTCGACTTGAAGCAGACCAATCAGTGTATAGGGCCGTAGCTGGGGTTTGTGGGGCTCCGGTGCAGGTTTTACAGGTGGGCCCTGTTTGAAATTATGTAAATTGCTCAAATAAACAATTATACAAATTAAACAATGTTTATGTTTTTTCAAGTTTGTAGGTCTCCAGGGACAGAAACTGAATAATCAAATGTAAATAGCATTGCATAGTCTTTGCTGTATGAATTAAATCTAGATTAATTCTGGTTAAAACTACAAAGTGATTCAGTAAAGAGCAGTGAGTGGTTTTCTCCCATTTCATTTCTTGGATTAACATTAAGGACACTGACAGCAGCTAGTAAGTTATGCACAGTCACTTTAAGAGATAATACATCCAGTACACATACACATGTACACAGATACACATTCCATTTCTTTTGCAACTGTTTACTTTCACTTAAGACATAACCAACCATTTTTTCGAGAATACATTCAAACACTCATATAGTTTGAATGGGGGAAAAAATGCCATCTCAATATAACCACTCAATCGCAGGAAGCACCGCCTTTTAAATGAAATAGCCAATTGCTAATCGGTAAAGTCAGCTCATCACTGCAGCTGCCTTCAGAAGTGTCCTGTTTGCTATAGAAACAGTCAGCGCTCTGAGACGTGCTCTTAGGACTGCGCATGCGCACTGGCTGATCTAGCCTGAAGAATAAGCTTTTTATAATGCTGTTTGAGTAAAAGTCAAAACATGACACAGTTGTTGTCAGATTTATTTGGTTTATTTCACATATGAAATTTGATCCTAAGATTAGTGAACAGTTTAGGAGAATTTTATGTTTCCCCATTCAAAGTGATAGGAGCTGCACGGGAGCTGTCCGCCGAGTGACATGACTTGTCTTAAAGAGACTTTGATACTTTCGAAGGTGACAATTTTGTATGTAATTGTCATTTAAAGAGCAAGAAGAAAAAACTCAATTTGGTGTTTAAGGGGTGTTCACTCAAGCATGGGAGGGGTCGAAGAAAAGCTCGTTTTGGTGTTTGCGTTGCTCACCGATCTCGGGGCACAAACTCAATTGAGTTTTTCTGTGTCTTCTGTTTGAATGCTTTAAACTGTTTTGAATATTTAAATTGGCAAGGCTTGAAACATGTGCAATTGATACAATTTTGTGACGGCACGTAGGCAGTCTTTTTACGCTGGCCTCAGGCAGTCGGTTGAAATCACCGGCCCCCTCCCCTCTCTCCACACTGCTTTCCTGAAGATATGCTCCTCACCTATTTTTGAAGGTAAAAGTGGGCACTCAAATATGCTCTAGAACCCCACTTGCGATACTTTGTTGTCCAAAATATGTGCCTACTATTCATATAAAGTAAAAAAGTAATCTCATCTGATTCAGGAGAGCAATATGCACAAATTAAGCACCATTTACAAGCAAAAACTGTCCTAAACAAATATGTTGGTGGATTTTGTTGTGAGAGGACAACAGGGGATGGACATTTTCTTGGGAGAAAGCATTATTAAGGATTATTGAGCAATATTTTGGCCAGAAGTGATGGATTGACATTAAAATGCCTTAATTATGGTTTTGCTTCTTACAAACACACAGCTTTTCACTTCACAATACATTCACTGATGGACTGGAGTCATGAGGATTACTTGTGGATTATTGTGATGCTTTTTTTATCAGCTGTTTGCAGAGGATCCAAGTGATGTAACACCAAATTTCTCCAAATTTGTTCTGACGAAAAAAACAAACTCATCTACATCTTCGATGGACTGAGTACATTTTCACCAAATTTTCTTTTTTGGGTGAACTATTTTCTTTTAATGTATTTCAGATAAAACAGCTTTCATGGCAGACAGCAGTCTGCAAACTAATAAAGTTTATATGGCAGAGTTGCCTTTTAGAAAACAACAGCATGTCCTTGAAGTGAATTGTTATTAGGGTGCATGGAGCTTCAGGAGGCATCAGTTTTTGACCATGTGGACCAGACCTTTTTGTCATTTAGTTAAAGGTGTGACTATATGATACAATGGGCTAAAGAAAGAAGTGAAGACACAATAACTAACCTTCATCTGAGTTTGAGCAAATGCAATCTGTTGTGCTTGAGCTGAGGTATGACTTCATTTCTGAGTTCATGCCCACAGCGTCACTTTAATTAACCTGTTCCATTCTCATTTTCTGAGAGGCTTTGCTATATTAAAATTAACCTCTCTGGAAATAGGAGACTGTGCACATATATTAATGAACTAATCAATGTGACATTATGAAGCATCTGTTTAGCAAGCAGGACATGGAGACTCTGTACTTCTCATAATCTGAGGACAATTTTTAAAGCTGCATTTTAGATGACAGTGCCATTAAATGTTTTCTAATTTGAGCATTACTTCTTATATTTAATGTGATTAAAAGCAGATTAAACTAATTAATTTGTGTAATAGGAAAAAAGCACACCAAACGTAGAAATAGAAATATAACTTATCTTTCAATTAGTCTGAATATTGAAAAAAAAGTAGAAGGAAAGAACTATGAAAAGTTTGCTGCTTTAAATGTTGTGTTACCATAGCAACTTTTTAGTATATATCCACATTCCCCTCTTACTTCGATTTCTCACTAAGGTCTAACTTTTAATAGTAACTAAACCATATGACTGGTTGTTCAGTCATGAGATTTAACCACTGTTTCACTTCGATTTAATTTATTTACTAAAACCACACAACCTTTCTTTTTTTGTTAACAATCTGAACACCAAAGAAGGCCTTTAAACTGAAAAAAAGGCCCATCCGTTGTTCATTCTTTCCATTTTTTGTTCTTTTTGCAGTGTTTAGAAGCACCTGTCTAATTGACCATTATTCAATTTACTGCTATGGGTTTAGCTCTGAGTAAAAGTACCATGAGTCATACAGTGCAGGGGTTGGCTGCTATCTTTCCAAGGCCAAGTGGAAGCATTTAAAAAAGCATTGGACAAAGAAAATGACGAAAAGGACATTGTGTTCTGCTCTCTTTAACGTAAAGGTATTTTATACCTTGTTATTGGTGAATTTACAATCTGCAAAAACGAATCAGTTGTGATAATGATATAATATAGGGTTACTCATTCCTATTCCTTCGACTTATTTCAGTTAAACCCAAAGACATTGGTTAGTCTTTTCAGGTGCATTTAATTAGTGAAATTAAAGTGACTCCTGGGGCAAGCCTGGTTTGTCCTTGTCTACATTTGTGCTTGTGTTTAGCAGACTCTTTGTCCAAAGTACACCTGTTATGGAGACATATTTGCTAGTTTACTCTCTGGATGCTTTAAATGTGTTTATTACTGACCAGAGAAACAGTTACTGTCTGAATGGTCTTAACGTCTGCAGTGTTTGATGCAGCATATTCTTACCTTATCTGAAGAACTGTCTTGATCGTTTTCATGCAGAAGGTCAAACACATCAACATTGTCCTATGGGAGCCTAGTGACATTTATAAGAATGAACATCAGGCTGTTATTCGGGAAGCAGAGTGAACATCTTTTATCCTCAGCAATGCAACAGTTCTTCCTAAATTGCAGCACTCCTCTGACGTTCCTGTGCTGCCCACGATAAGCCACTGTGACGTGTCTTTATTTGATGGGCAAGCATTAATCTGAGAATGATGGGAATTGCACCTGGGCAGAATGAGGGGACTGAGGTTAATTGATTTTAGTGGGCGGTTAGATAATTCCTGGCTTTTTGCTTCGGCGCTGACTTTCAAGGGTCGTGAATTTCAGCTTGGATTGAAAGAGTGATTCAGACCTTTTGTTCAAACTCACAATGTAGATCTGAATAAGATCCTACCAAAGACCAAAATGGATTGTATAAAAAGTAATAAAATTGTGACAGGTCTGAGCAATTACTATGTTTTAGTCATGAATACAATTTAGCCAATGCAATGGATTTCATCACTGTTAAAATCCGGTAAAACATGACTATTTCTGTCTACAAACTGTCTTTATCTATCTGTCTGACTGTCTGTCTATGGAGAAAAATAACAAGGAATAAAGTTGCAATTTCTTGTTTTTAAAACATAGTTTAATGCTGTTAGTTAAATTCTCCCAATTGGTTCTACCAAACATAAAACTAATACAAAAATACCCATGCATATAGGGTCCTTGTACATATATGCAGCAGTTACTACTATTAAATGGTGAATTTTATTTGTAGTGTCCATTTGATTTATTATACTAACTGTACATACAGTTACATTGAATTTAATATTTGCTGTCTTTGATACAACTCCTAATGTAGTTTCTCCAAAGAAACAAATTATATTTTCACGTAAATCATGAAGGTTCCTGCTGCAAGTGAAAATGTCATTACCCACCTTGATGGTATCTTGGCAGCTTAGGACAGGAATGTTAAACAAGTCAATTATGCAAATTTCCATTACTGTGGACCCTAAATGGCTCTTTCTGACTCTTGTCTGAATATCTGCATATATGACCGATTCTTTTTGATTTGTAATCAGCAGTTTCCTTCTTTGTTCTCTCTCACAGACCTGGTTAATCATATCCTCTCAATCACTGGTCATATCTCAGATGATCTCTTCTGAAGATATTAATCAGAACTATAAAAATACTCTATGCTTTGAGTGAGTGGTTCATGTGGTTCTGATGTAGTTGCTTTTGCTACTGTCATGAGAATCGGCGTGTGCATGTCATTGCTTGAAACGTCATTGCTGACATGCTGCAGCAGATGCAATTGTCTGCAAATTGGGATTCGAATTTTCCTGTTTGATTAAGTGACTAAAGTGAGTGTTAATTAACATCACGCTCACACACATCCGCCTACACTTTCACACGCACACACAAAACTACACACAGAGGTTTTAATAATTATGAATCCTGCAGGAGTCAGTCTAATGGCCACTGCCTTAGAATATCATTCTCTTTTTTTGTCTTTCTCTTATGTTCCGTTCAGCTAATTGCATGTTTTTACATTGGCTCTTTATTTTTCTCTCTGATTTCTATCACCTTTTATACCAAGTGTAAAACTTCTTCTGAATTAAATCAATCCTTTTGTAGAAGATTGAAACTAAAATGAAGGATTGTTGTCATTAGTTTTCCTATAAACAAAAGTGAAAAAAAAATCTTTTCAGCTCTTTTCAAAAAGTGAAAGTGCTGGTGTTGAATTCTAAAGCAGTGATTTTGCTTTGTTAAACCTAAAAAAAAATGTTTTCAATATCTACAATTCTTGGTAAATCTGTTTTTCACCAATAGTATTGATTTTCCGATTGTTTTCAGTTTGACCGATTCTTCATTTTCCTTTAATGGCTGCAAGGGTACACTAGCATTTAGACTGACTACCAATGCTAGAGGCAGTTCTTAAGAAAGCTGTCGAAAAATCTCAATGCATTATTTTCCTTGATAATATGTATTTTAAACCATATCTCAACAACTGTTGAATAAAGTCAACATTTGTATGTGAGACATTTTGAAGAAAGGATTACAGACCACAAAATGTTTTGTGCTAAAGAAACATTTATTATTATCAAGGAAGGCTGAAATCAGTCTGTTGAAACCTTGTTAAAAAATGTTTTGTCGGGATAATAAATAGAAAGCTCAAAATAACATTTGTTTAAAGTTTAAAGTAACCTTTAAATATTTGAAAGTATTTTGCCATATTAATTTTTATATAAATGATTTTGTAAGTGAAAAATATTAAACTATACAGTACAGTAAGTGGATGGGGGTGTTTTTTAGTACATCTTCACTACACTTTGTCATTCATGTTTCACACAACTACTTGTTGTTGAAATTCACTGGTTGTCAGCATTTCTGTCTGGCTATAATTTTCCAGAGTCTAAATAGTCTAAAATCCTCTTACTCCAGTGAGTCTAATTCATGACGTAGAGGTGAAGTGTGTAATTTTTTTAGATGCTAAAATCTCCTGTCCTTGCTTAATATGAGACTGAGCTATACTGTATGTAAGCCATTTTAATTTGATATCTCCATAAAGTGTAAAGGCTTATAAAAGGCGCTATAAATAACCCTTCAAAGAGAATTGCACTGTTAGAACATCTACATTAATTATTTGCAATTTGAAATGTAAAAATATTCTTCACTAATCAATACTCACCAATGGAGAAAGATTTTTTTGAAGCCTGATTGTAGTTATGGTCAGGAGGGGCTAACAGGGCAATGCTAACAAGCTAAATTTCCTACATTTGGGGTCGTATTGTCTGTTTAACAACCAGTTGTTCAGAAGTCCTTTTTGAAAACAATCCCTGTGTCCCAATTAGGCATGCAGCGATACCATTTACAAATCAATGTAGAATTTTTATACTTCTTTGTGTTGATCTGATCATCACTCTTTTGTGTGTTAAACACAATCTGCTAAATATAGACTTATATAAACTTAATTTTAAAGAAAAACAATATATATAATCATACTCTGACTAAAATACTATTATAAACAAAGTTTGTGGATAATTCAGCAGCAAAGAATGCTCTAGAAAAATGATGGGGGCACAATAATTTTGTAAAATCTAAACATTTTGTGGAACAACATTATTTAGTGGGAAACAAATAAAAGTTAATAAGTGTAGGACTAATTCTGGTAAAATGTTACACATTGCTTTTTTGTGATGTTGTAAAATACATTCATGAAAAACAAGTAAATATATTAGTATAAAAATACATACTTAAGACATTTCTTTTAAATGTAAAGCACAGTAATGAAGGCAGCAACATATGATAGATAGGACTGAACAAGAAAGGCTATTATTAAACTTTCATTGCGCAAAAGTATTAGAATATAAAGGGTAAGGCTGGAGTACAGAGTGGTACAAAGTACAGTACTTATGCACATCCTGTGCGCAGAATGATGCGCTTGAAGCAACACAGCGCACAGCATACGTAGGAGAGTTCAAAGCACAAAGGGAAGAGATATTGATGCATAGTGTATTAAATGTGTGCTATAGTTTATTGAGCCTTTTCTTTCAACAGTTTTAAATCTCAGTTATTGTGTGCTCTTGAAGAGAGTTTCATTGTTTTGACTAAAGTAACCAAACGCAACATTCAGTTTGAATGCTGAATGCGGGATGACAGACAGCTGCAGCAGAGAGAAGCGTTTATGTCAATTTGACTTAAATATTCATCTATACCTCACATTAAACTATGGAACGGCTTCAGAACACTTGAAATATAGTGCACGGAAACTTTATGGTGGTTTATAATGTTTTTGTGCCTTTTGTGAGGCTTAACAATAACACAGAATCCAGCAGAAAAAACCAATACTGAGTATCAGATCGATGCATCGATGTGCCCTAAATAGTATCTGGGATTAGATTTGCTGTATCCCCAGTTATAGTATGTAGGATGTATTTGTGCATGGTTTTGGGTAACGATGACATGTTATTGTCAACCCAGCCCTAATGATAATGTAACCATGCACTCATTTCCTGTATTTCATAGGTTTTACATTTTGCATTCATTCCATTGTGAATACTGAAGCTGAATAAAAGCTCTATAGAAAGATCCTCAGAGGCTGTGTCTCCTTGGTGACGGCCATGGACTTGACCCGGTCACACAGTCATGGGAATCTGAAGAGTGCAAGACTGACCTGACTGCTTAACCTCCATCATATCAAATTTCACCTCCCTTGAGACTGTCAGGAATATAATGGCTATGTGTTTGTTTGTGTGTGTGTCTGCAGATAATGAAAACAGGTTTAATGTGTTTTTCAGTGTGTGTCACTCCAAGGCCGATAAACCAAGCGGTTTGTGTGTGTGTGTGTCTGTGTGTGTGTGTGTGTCTGTGTGTTGTGATGTTCCCCCTTAAGATACCTTCCAGGCTTTAGGTGCTTTTATTAGAGTTTTGACCGTATTTTCTGAGCCCATATCAAACATGGCAATCAAACACAATCATGCAAACAGCATCACCGCCATCACTTCCCTGCATGTATATGTAATTCCCCCAGTCACTGTGGATCACGGGGTTCAAAATCTCCTCGCTGCTAGCCTCAGGAACTGGCCTGATGAAGATTTCATCTGCTTCACTGACTCTGACCATTAGGTGAGTTAATTATAATACTATTCCTGTCTTTGTTTTTATTAAATGCAAAGTGATGAACAGAATAACAGATGTTTCTATAATGACTCATTTGAATAGATGATTAAAATATGCATCAGATGTGTTCATTGACATGGTGTGACTTGCTAAGATTTGATCCAGTGAATGAACAATCCCCTCTTTATTCACAGAGCTGAAATTTGATATTTGAGCTTTTAATTTAACTTATTTAACTTATATATTTGCCTCAGGCATTACATATATATATATATATATATATATATATATATATATATATATATATATATATATATATATATATATATATATATTTACAGTACACAGAATTGCATGAATGCCAGTTAATTAACAATAATTGCTAGACAGTTAGCTGAAAGTAAATTACTGAGGGCTGTCATTAAATCTCAATTATGTTATTGGCCTTGTGGAAATGTGGTCTTTATACAGTATACTGTATAGCACACTGTATATAGATGCAAGCCACTACTGAGGCTCAACTTACCCCTGGACATTTAAATTCATACGGTTTAGGTCCTTTTTCAATCAAACGACTAAAATGGGTAATCAAGGTCCTTGGTTTCACTTGAACAACTCAGCAGGAAGCTATTGGCAACTTGCAAATCAGTTCTTGTAAAAATGTGCACGATTTAATCCATAATGCATAGTGAGGGAATGTACAGGGGGAGGAAGGGAAAATCGCAATTATGGTCCAAGTTTTAGCTCCTTCCTACTGGTCTTTTGGGTTGCTATGGAAACAATGAGCACTAATTGCTTGGATGCTGGGGATATCTTTTGAACAACCTATCAAGTTTGTGCGTAGGGGTGTGTGTGTGTGTTTGTGAGCTCTAAACTCCTGACAATTTGACACCACTTGCTAAGGCATATTTTAAACTTCAAAGTGCAGTTGAGTGATGCTGCATTAAAGGCAGTTGTAAGTTGTCTCACATTCAGGTCCCCATTACATTTTAGCAATTACAGCAAAGAAGATTGGTGGTCTGAGAACAACGCATCACTGCATGATCTCCTGCAATCTCCTGACAGACAAGTAGTCAGTAAGTGAAAACAACACATCATCTCTAAAAGATCTTAACCCCAAAATGAACCAATCTTTAAAACAATTCCCTTTTGTTCTGTGAAGAACACCTATTGTGGCGTTGTCGGAGATGCACGTCATTTCAGCTTGACCCTAAACAGTTGCAGTTAGCGCAGAATAGTATTTGAAGTTTCTGAAGAGCTGCTCTCTCGTGAGTTGTTCTGTGTTGTACTGCTGTGCAGTTCATGAGTGGAAATAAGAGAACAAACTGACAGCGCTTGGTGTTTTCCTTCTCTTTTTTACCCCTCTCTTTCTATCTCTCTGCTTGCTCACTTTTTAATTGGGCTCACTGCGTGTGCCCCTAGAGAGCTCCGTGCTGTGTTTGTGTGGGTGAGTCTTGGAGCAAATTATAGTAATTTAGGAATTTGGGCTTGTGTGTATGTGATTGTGTGTGTGAAAAAGGTTATATGTTTGTACAAGTATGTCCTTAAATGACTATGTTTAAGAGTGTCTGTATATGTGAATGTATGTGTAGAATTGTGTAGAGTTTCATCAGGGCTGTAGGCCACATCCTGTTTAACAAAAGCTAATGGTGGGATTGAGGGTGTTTTGAATGTATAACTGCAGGAACTTATGAAACATGGCAATGTAATATAACATGTTGCTAAAGCGACTTACAAATGAGGAACATTATAAGCAATTTATCATAACTAGAACAAACACACTCAGTATGAGTCTCTAAGCTGGAGTTCAGAAAAGTGGTAAACATAGAGAAAAGTGAGAAAAATATGTTTTTTCTTTCATATATAGAGTAAGGGTGTGCGAGTATCGGTATCAGTACCGAACGGTTCACAGTCTCTCATCCCTATTCCCTTGGAGTGAGGACTTTGGAATGAGCAGGGCCATTATGTAGTCCTTTGGAATGTACTGGGCAGTGACGTAATTTTGTCACGGTTCATGGGTCAGTGCGCTCATCTTGCATCTCTGTCTGATTGTGTGCGTCTGTTAACTAGCAGAGAACATTGTGACAAATTTCCTCATTATACCTAAGCTGGCATATTTCCATGACAAGGTAGCACTGTGTCCGTCAGCTGATGTCACTATTTTACTGTCATAAATATCTTTTTATTGTTGTTAGCATAACTGTTGCAAAAAAACATACATTTTATATTTTTTTAAGTTTTTAAAATATGCTATATAATATATAAAAACTCTGCCCTCAGTATAAAAAAAATATATATATACAACTTTTTAAAATAAAAAATATAGGCCTATATTTTTTCCGAGTGTCTATTTACACTAAGTGCAAATAGCCTGCCTTGTTGGCAGAGGCTATTCAAACTAACTTCTCCCACCAACATGTGATTGGGCTAGTCAATATTACAAAAGACGATTGCTAATCGCAGATGGTAAAAAGTGTGTTGTGCTCTTTTTGACATTAATCGACCAGGGTTCGAATCCACCTTTTGGCTAACTTTTTTCTCCCTTTTCAAATTTCAAATCACATCAGAAAAGCATTTATTTTCAATCAAAATGAAGGAAATAATAAAAAAGTTGAAAATAAAGTAACAAGGGTTAGGGTAGGAGTAGGGAGGGCTTTATGGTCCCAATAAGGTGGCATCCATTTAATAATTTGAATTCAAATTCAAATTTACACTCAGTAAGTTATTATTGCATACTGTTTTATAATGTACAACAATTCTGAGGTGCAGATAATTGCCACTATTTGTAATATAGTAAGTAGTAGCTATAAATTTTAACATAGTGTAAATAGCATCTACTGCTAAGAAAATATGCTATTTTCACTTAGTGTGAATAGCATCTATTGCTATTTGAACTTAGTGTAAATAGCCTCTGTCGCTATTTACTGGACACCGTGCTAGGTTGTCACGGGAACATGCCAGCTGAGGATAATGAGGAAATTATGTCACTCCCTTTGCCGAGAGCATTCCAAATGACTACATAATAGAACGCATGTGTCCTGCTCACTCCGAAGTCCCCACTCCAAGGGCATAGGGATGCTCACTTCCATTTGGAATTTGCCCCATGAACTGTTTAGTACCGATACTCATACCGGCACACCCCAATATAGAGTTTATTTATTGCAAATGCCTTTGATTATGGTTTGTAATCTTTTGTTTAGTCTCACATTTTCATGATAATTTTTTGTAAAGAAATAAGATTATTTTTTAAATGCACAGTGATTAGGTATATTCATTTGTGCAACTGGTTATCTTTGATTTAGATTTCTCAAGTATTGTCAGTCTGTAGGTGTGTTCATGCCATATTGGAATTCCCGTAATTACGAGATTCCAACTTGTAAAAACATTCACGCCCTCGTGGGAACTCGTAATTTCAACTTGTGAACTGGGAGTTTTCTGAGAGCAATGACTTGTACCACGTGACCGCTGTACAACCTGACCACCACAGGCTCTGTTTAGGCATTGATAGTGTTACCATAGTAAAGCATTATTCAGAGTCCGAGGACATAAACAGCTCCGAGTAGAACGTCACGTGCTGTCATCTCGAAAATTATGGTAATTACGATATGGCGTGAAGGCAGCATGTAACTAGAGCTAAACCTGCCATTACCATTACATACCATTATTACATGGCTCTATGGAATACTTGATTCTGATTGGTCAACCAAGGAATCGATACCGATTTCCGATTTTTTTTTATCTTTAAGCAACAAACAAGAAGGAAAGTGTGCATAAACATTTGAATTGGGTTGAAACTACATAGAACTAGCCTTAAATTAAAAGATTAACTGTAACCATGTGAAATTAAAGGCAATAACTGCATAATTCTACAGTCCAAACACCAGAATCAACACACATTCAATAAGATGTTTTTTAATCAGCATTCAGTATTTTAGTTTTTAAATTTGGTTTTAAATAAAAAAAGGGTCTTTACCAGTGAGACTTAATAAAAGTATGCTATATAAATAGATTATTCCAAAATGTTAAAATCAAATAATGTTGGTGCGAATAAAACAAAGATGCAAAGTGTTTCATTCATCCAATTAAAAAAAAAAATGAGGGTAATGATTCACATCTATATTTTTTTACTTGAGCCAATGAAAAATAAATAACTTATTTTCTCAAGTAAAAGATATAGATGTGAATCATTACCCTAAAATGTTTTAATTGGATGAATGAAACACTTTTTTTTCAGTGTGCTACAGCAGGTGATTTTTAAAACAAATTAAGTCTATGTAATTTTAAGGTAAAATAAAAATAATCATCCTATACAGAACTGTCGTTTACTTCTGGCTTTTAAAACGTGTATGCAAGTTCTAATTTAAAAAAAAAAAAATTTCAGTTTTGTCACAGTTTAGTTCGTTTCGTTTCTCATCCAACACGTGAGAAGTTGATCTGAACATCTCTTCATGGTCTATTCGTGTTTAGGATGCGGACCGGTACAGTATATGCTCACGCAGCTTTAGTGCGCACAGAAAAGGGACTCTTATTTGTGCGTCAATACACCAACGGCTGATCGCTTCCTGCTATCTGTGCCTCAGACATGTAGCTCTGCACGTCCAGTGCTGAATGGCTGCCCGTGTCCTACGCACCGATTTCGAAATACATAACGACATAACGAACGATTACAATGAAGTCTGTGCACGCGGGCGCACTTCCGGAAAAATTGGCCGAAAAAAGACCAAAAACCGCCTGATTGCCGATTGCCTATTTTAAGCAAAAACCGTCCGGTTCCGATTTATGGCCGGTCAACCGGTGCATCCCTACTAGTTATTTATTAATGTGTTGACTGTTTTTAAGTAGGGGAGAGCAGGGGCGAAAGTACCATTTTTCAGAAAAACATCATTTTAAAAGATAATGTTGTAGACAGAGATATTTTTCTGCTATGGTCAGTAGCTCATAAGTGTGGTCTATCAATACCAGGTGGTATTATGTAGAAATGTAGAAAGGCTTCAGTATAATTTCAATTTGAACATAAGTTGCACATTGTTACTTTTGACCCCATCGGTTGGGACGAAAGTAACACACAGGTGGGTTAAAAGTAACACAACAATATAAGCTAGATTTATTTTCTGTTACTCTTATTTTTATTAAGTATACCTGACTATGACCTTGTAAATATGTAACTGCAAACATATTCTGTCTTTTATTTTTGTAAAAAAAAATTATTAAATTACATATTTATATTTATATTTTTATTTTAAATTTAAGTTTCATCAAATGTCTCAAAACCCGACTGTACAAACTTTATTTTTTTATTTTTTATTTTTTTATTTCAGTGTATTTTTATAAAACATTTTTTCAACAGAATGAACAATATAATAATTAAATTACATTGGCATAATATAAATTCTAAACATAATGTAACAGTAGGCCTATTCATGTTTCCATCCAGTTGTTTTTCTGCATAAATTCAAAATGTGCATTAAAACATCTGGAAACACTGCAAATTCATAGCTGGAGGTGTAAAAGCTAAGGTATGGCTAAAACCTAAATATAACTGAGGTAAATGCGAGGTAGGAGCTGCCCAGATGTTCCTCTATGCCTAGAAACGCTCTCTCATAAACATCTGGATAAAACCAGACCACTGTTTGTCTTTCTGACCCTCACTCAGACATATTCTTTTGGTATAATATGACATAAACATTTTAATAAATGATGCAAGAGACAGAAATTCACAGAATAGCATGTACCGGAACAAAATAAATACTTCTTGTCACTGTAGCGGGACAAAAGTAACAACTGTTACTTTTGTCCCGACAGGAACTCCTGGCATTTAAACCTGATTTACTTTTATACTAAAAAACTTTGATAATGCAAACTTTAGGATGTGTTAAAGCACTAAATAACCTGTAGATTGATCATTACTGTGACACATGAAACAAAAAAAACAACACAACTAATTAAAAAAAATTACCGCTTCAATAATTTACTTTTTGTACTCGAAAACAGTTTTACTGACCTAACTGCGGGAAATGATGAGGAAATCACGTGATATTTCTCAGCTCCATCAAGGATTGAATGCTGAATATACCGTCATAGCTGGGAATGCAAATGCAGTAATAGGCTCTGAGAAAATCGCTTTGTTACTTTCGTCCCGCGTTACTTTCGCCCCGGTTCTCCCCTACTTATAAAGCACATATTAATACCTTATCTGCATGACCATATTATAGATCTCATAACCCTTCCTCATACCTACACATAACTACTACAACAACTATACTTTATATCAGTACACAGTAATTAGGAGTTTAATGAGGAAAAACACTTAATACTTGCTCCCTAATCTAAAGTGTTACTGAATATTTACATGTAAATCATACACACACAAACTACTGTTAAAAAAATTAGTCTGTAAGATATTTATTGCAGTTTAAAATAACACCTTTTTCTATGTGAAAATGTATATTTAAAATTCATTATATTCCTGTATTGCCGCAGTGTTGGCAATTTCTTTTTTTAGCAGTCATTACTCCAGTCTTCAGGTTCACAAAATCCTTTAGAAATCATTCTAATATCCTTATTTGATGCTTGACATTTATTATTATTATCTTTAATATGACCTATTATTATTCTTCTGTTCTTGTTTGCAGGAGGAGGTGGTGATAAGGGGGGTGGTAATAATTGGCCAGTATTCTTTAGTGGTCTCATTTTTTGCTGTTCTATAATGTCTGCCTTCATGCTCTCTACTTCTCTTTTTATGGTTCGTTCTTTTCTTTTTCTTATGAACCTGCAATTACAGAGACTTCTTGACTCTTTCTCTCTCTATTGTGTGCTTTCTGAGCCAGAGCATGAGTGCAAAGTGCAAAGCTGTCTTCGTTTCAGTTGAACAGAGGAGGGATGAAATCTGTTTTAGAGCATTTCAGAAAGTAATTGTCTCCCCCACATTCCTATCTTTCTCTCTCTTTCTTTCTACTGCTTCAGAATTTAACTTTCCATGCATTTCTCTTCCTTTTCTTAGACAGAAGGAAACTTAGAAGTCAGGGGCTCTGTCAAAGACCAAATACACCAGATATGCAGAGCATAAATTGGACTTCTTTGCTTGCTGTTCATTTCTTTTGTGCTCTGCAAGAATCTGTCAAACAAATAGCAAAAACCTCTGTGCTCTTTTCAAACCCACTGTTTATTGTCATCAAAGTCACAAAGATGTAGCAAAATTCAAAACTACATTATTTTCTGTTTAACAAAAATAGACATGTTTCTTCCTAAGGCTTTTACATTTGCACAAAAGAAAAACATTTAAACTTGTAGTTTTATACATGAACACCCTTGAAGTGTAATAATGTTCTTACTTCCAAATGTCACATATTCGCATACATATTCGTACATACACACTACAAAAAAATAAAACAATACTTACTATAGAGTGACGTTCAGATATAAATTACCCTGTAGAAATTATTTACTCTTAAAAATACAAAAATGTATACGCATATATACAGTACATAGACAAAGAATGGAATTGTAAAACTAAACAGAACAATTAGGGAAGGAAAAACTGTCACTTTTTTTTTCATTTTGCTTTTTCCAAGTATTTTGTTTTTTCTGTATCTTGTGGCCAGTGTTCCCACACAGAGAACATTCATTAAGTAAACCCATATGACAGCACTTCAGGCACTTGCACAATATTTTCACACATAATTTTCAGAGGCAAGTAAGAAAAAGAGACTGTTTATGCTGTCAGAATTTAATCCAACATTTGTTTTACCTATCATATCGTTTCTCTCTCAATAAATACTCATTTTATCTCCTTTGTTTGTAGCCTTTGGTTTACACAACATGATTCTCTACAATTCTCTGCTGAAATGAGCGTGTTCATTTCATGAACTTACTTTAAAATTCATTCTATGCAGATTTCCTTTAAAATAAATAAATAAAATAAATAAAGGCACCGAAAAAAACCGGTCTGCCCATTGCTGTGGGGCTTCATATCTAAACCCTGAAGATACAATACATGCTACAAAAAAAAAAATACAAATAAAATCTAAACCACATGCCACTGAGTTCCACTAAAATATCATCTAGAAAATATTGTTTCTTATTCTGTTGAAAAACTCACAATGCGATCTTATTTTCTCACATTTCACCATTTATCACTATAACATAAGAAAGAACACGATATGTAATAGGCCCTACGGATTCTCTTTGAATGTTGGCTAACTAGCAGCTTTTGTGGCTTGCAGCTTTATAGAAGTTTGATTTTAGAATTGATTAGAGAAAGAAAGAAAGGAAGGAAGGAAAGAAGGAAGGAAGAGAATTAATAAATATTTTAATAAAAAAAGAATGGTTTGCTACTAAAATCTCTTGCTACAGTTATATCTTGAATTCTGTTTGAGTTGAGAAATGCAGAGCCTGGAATCCCGCTGTTTCCTCTGCCTTCATTGTTCTCTCTCCAACCAGAGTCGAAGCTCTACCTTTGTGATCGTTCATCTCTATAGCAACAGGAGTCCTCAGTGTTTAGGTCTGGCTTCGACTTCCCATCTTTTACGATTTCCTTGGCCCTCCCAATCTTTCCATTTTCCTGCTGATGTATGGATCCATTCGGGGAACTGCGTTTCAAGAGTCGATTTATGATGTCACGGCAGGTCTTCCTGTACTGGTGTCGCAGAAGAGAGTAGACGAAGGGGTCACATGCAGCTTTGCTGTACGCCAGACTCTTACACAGCACACCCCAATATGGATTAAATGGCTCCGTCACAAATAGCTCCACAATCCTAAACACATGACACCCACATGAGCAAGACAAGCTGCGAAATCTGTTCTCTGCAGTGAACACATTTTCAGGAACTTATTTGCATATGGAAGGTTATACGTGTGTATAGCAGAGGCAGTAAATGCAGAGCAATTTCTGTTCTCAGTTTGGTTATGTGAGGGATAATCTGTGACCTGAATGGGAAACTAACAATTGCTTTTGACAGGGGCTTTGAGGAAGAAAAGCTGCAGTAAGAGTCAGGGATACACAAGACAGTTCATCCTTCCATCTTCTCTGAGCTTACCCAGGTTATGTAACATGCCTAGTCAGGAAGCCCTTCTTCATTTTGAATTATGAGTCAGGTGGACATGCATGACCAGAGACATTAGTATGGGAACTACAGGCTTCACATTTCATGACTTATTTGATTAGTTACTCTCACTTCACACAGTATTTTAAACTAAAACATTGTTCCCCTGAGATTTTATGAGGTTTATAATATTTCAAATTAACAACACATTTGCACTTTACAGTTCTCTGATGTCAGTTTATGATAACACTGATATACAGGTAAACAAATACATTTTTCGTCCTTTTAGTGCTTGATTTCATTAATTAGCTTTTCAATCAACCCTGCCATTCCTTTACAAACATCAGTTTGAGAAACCCTGACATTTTCAATTCAATTCAATTCAAGTTTATTTGTATAGTGCTTTTTACAATACAAATCGTTACAAAGCAACTTTACAGAAAATTATGTTTCTACAATATTTAGTAGTAGGGATGCGACTTATAAGTAATATTACTTTATTATTGTAATGCATATTTTAATGCATCATATTTAAATATTACTATTTTTATTTGGTTGCTTTTCGTTTTTATCTACATTACTGACATTTTCAGTTTTGCTTTAAACACACATTGTTTCTTATATCCAAAAGAATGAGTACCATATAAAGGTATTATTAAAAAAATAAAATAAAAACTATTGGTTAATGATCACTAACAAAATGGAGTATGTTAAAATATGAAATAACAATATGCAGTACTCTTAAACAATACTCATTGTCCTCCATCTTATTAGTATTATATCAAGCATGCAGCTAAAAACATCAAGGGATCTCGATCTGGCCAACAAATGAAAACTATATTAACAGCATGACTGCACAGATGCTGAGCCCAGGGGAGTAAAGCAGCTGGCTCACCTGGTAATGACATACGGGGTGAAACAGATGACGAAGGTTCCAATGAAGGTACTAATTTTGCGGGTGGCTCTCTGTCTTCTCCTTTTCTGCTCCTCCAGACAGCGCTGACGAACACTGGGCAAAGATTTATATGATCCATTTAGATGACTTCTTTCACTTGAAATGTGTATCATGTTAGTATGCATATGAGACAACCATACTGGACTGACTTTTATCTAGCTTTAAACAGATGTTATCTAAAACTGTATCTATGCGCCAGATTAACATACATACTTCACCACTGACAATATAAGGAACCTTACATATTCTCACAAAAAATTCAAGAGACATAACAGGTGTTCACCTGAGGATGTTTGCCCAAACTGTTTCAGCGAATCATTGAAATGTCAGATTAACTTCGTCACACCTGCAGTGGATTATTTAACACTTGTTCACATGGTTGTGTCAAACAGAAGTACGGTGTGATTGGCTGATTGCTATCAGTCTATAAAAAGCTGTAGCTTTTAGTTTATTTATTTATATGGATAGCAAAAGAGCCAACAGCTGGAAGTCATTTTCCTTTCTCTTTGAATGTGTGGAGTGCTGTGATATATCCCCTGCCTGAACACCAGATGTGCTCATTACATGTGCTGTGTAGGGCTATTGTGATTTGTCATTGTTAGTTAATAAGTTATTGTGGTCGAAATGGAGCCATTGAAAGTCATCCAGAGCTCTGGGCAGTGAGCTGATGAGGTTCACTCTCTGATGAGCACAAATATCTCTTGATATCTGTTGGCATGTGAAAGAGGTGTGCTCAACCACTACCTTTTTTTCAGCCACATTATTTGGTAGCAGAATACAAATGTGCCACATTTTATTATTTAAGGTTGATCACTGAATTATTTTATAATAGAAATTGTTGATCACAGTTTATGTTTTGTGTCATTGCACCAGTTATATTTTTGAATAATTAGTCCGAAGGGTCCAGTTAGAGTTGTTGATGTATTTTTTAGACCATCTTGATTTCATGTTGACATTTTACATGGCTACAGTGAAAGGTCACATGACGTGAACGGTTTAATTCCTGCTTGATCTATTGAAATACGATGCCTTTGTCAATGATCAGTCCAGTCTCAAAATTTCAGTTTACGCATTTGTGACATTTTTTCAGCTCTGTAATTTTCCACCAGTTACAATTTTGACAATGAATATATTTAAAATTCATGAGTTAATTAATTTCAAATATTTAATTTGTTTCTGTGATATATCCAAGGAATAAAATGCATGTTCACTCAGTTAAGAACAATTATTTAGATTCAGTAAGGTTAAAATCCCTGTCAGATCTATTGTAGGGGATGTGGACCAAAACTGTGGTGCTGAAACCCAGCAGCACTGAAGAGTTTCTCTGGCCTCTATTTAACTTTTGAGTGCTGAATATGTGATAATATTTATTGGCGCAGACACTTAAAATCAAAAGCATAATTTGAAAAAGTAAATGGATAGTAGTAGTAATTTATTAGTAAAAATAATAAGTACATTTAAAAAAAGTTAAGTTACTTATAAATATAGTAGAAAGCATGGGGAAAAGCCAGGGAAATTCCCAGAGTCGACTGTACAAACATTATTGGAGTTGTTGTTCATGTACATTTGTTTAGGGTTTGTTGCATTTTATGTGACTTTTTTTTTACATGGTAACATTTGAATTATTACTGAATACTGTTGTTGCATTTAATTTGTTGTTTGTTGCATCTGTTGTTCATTTTGATTAACTTTTAAACAGCATATGGCCAATACATATGTGTTGTTAGCGGTGCTTTTTCATATTAATAGCAAATTTAATTTAGTAACTTGACCATTAATATAGCCTAAAATGGACCGTCGCCAATATCCTATTGTCCCCATTGTATTTCTGTGATAAAGTTCCGGAAACCGCCGCTGCCAATTTACTTTTTTCTTTTTCTTTTTTTTCTTTTCTTTCTTAACGTAAAAATCTGCATGTTCTCACTCATTCTTACCTCGGATGAATGTCCACCAGCAGTACGAGCGTTTGCATGGTTATCACGTCTATGCGCTTGCAGTGAAAGCGCGCGACTTTGAGCACTTTCAGATACGTGACGCAGAGCACCACCGACACCAACAGGAACGTGAGCGAGTGCAGCACCATGGTGTAAATTGCGAACTGCGTCTTGGCATTGACCGCCCTGCCGTTACAGAGCGTGCACGAAGCATACAGCTGATGGTAACCCACCCAGGAGAGGCACGCGGCAACCACAGAGAAGGACAGCGAGTGCACCCACGTGTAAGCCAGCGCGATTACAGCGTCCCGGTGACGGATCCTGGAATGGTAACTCAGAGGGAACACCACTGCAACCCACCAGTCGATACTGAGCGCAGCCATGCTCAGCATGGAGTTAGTGGTCAGGAAAGTGTCCAGAAACCCGACCACCTGACAGAAAATGTGTCCCCCGGGATGCGCTTTACTCAACACCCCGAAAAGAGTCAACGGCATGCTGGAGGCGGACAGAAGCAGGTTGCAGAACGTCAGGTTGAGTATAAACAACCCAGGAACCTGTTTGCGAATTTCTGCATTGTACAAGAAGCAGATCAGCACCAGCACGTTGGACAGCAGCGTCACAACGATGATCACGACGAGTAGGAGAGAGAGCGCGAGCTCCGCTGTGTGCATGATGTTCCCCGCTCTTAAAGCCCCCAACTTTGAACCGCAACTCCAGGACAGTTCATGACGGGGAACTAAATCGCATCAATACAACTTAGATCCCCCAACGTGATATCCACTTGTACACTGGCGCTCGATCCACGGGTCTCCATGACTCCGACCTCCGTTTAGTCAGCGAAGTGTTAGGAAAATCCATTCGAACAGTTGGAACGCGAAATCTCAAGATTGGACGATTAATCCGCTCTTCCTCGCAACCCAAAAGGAATGCAATCGCGCAGCTCGGGTTAGCGCGCGCTTCTAATGCAGAATTCGCCCTTGAAACAGCTTTATATGTCAAAATGTCACCCCCACCCCCACAAACTCACGAAATGCTCACACGTGACTACCGTCAAAAGAATAGTCAGGGAATAAATTCTGTGAGAGGACTAAATTTAGTCATGTTTATATTTGTCGAAGGGAACTCTTTCACGTCACGATGAGGCAAAGGCCCTGGGTCTCGTGGTACAATTGAGATTCGTTAGCGCACACAGCTTCAGTCCTACAAGATCTTAAAGAGCTGCAGTCACTTTTATGCATTTAGAATTTAATTTCGACATTTGGGAATTGGTGATTTGTAGGACTGTAAGTCTCAAACTTTCATATAATCCATTGCCTATTTCATTGCTGCGAATGAAAGAGTTTTAGAAATCTACTGCTTATTTTTAAACGGTGCAAATATATGTGTAGTAGGAAGTCCCCAATAGTGAACACATTAATAACATGGAGATTTTAAATGGGCATGAATATCTTGTGGTAAACTTTTGACAATTATTCTTGAGTTTGGCTGAATACATCTTGTCCTCACCATTTAACATTCTGAGAGACAACATGGAAATTATGACAATTTCATTTTTCATTTCAGTCTCTGACAATCAAATGTTTGATTAATATCAAAGAATTCTGATAGGGTGAAAAATAATCTGAGCAGCTCTTTTCAACAGCAGTTGGAATGGCTAGAGGTAGATGCAAGGAAAAATTGAGGGATTTGAAGTCTAGCACTTTTAATCAAACCTTTGGTAAAATATTGATTTGGGTAGAAAAGTGCTATTATTGTTCAAGCCATATTTCCAGTATACATACTAAAAAACATCTATGTAACTGAACAGATAATCACATTATTGTTGGATTTTATTAAAGTAGAATTGCAGGGTTTTGCGAGTACATTTAAAAAATGTGTGTGTGTGCAGTAGTTTATGTAAAGTTTTCACACACACATTTAGTGTATTTGAAGTTTATTTAATGGGTTATATATAGAGAGTTTAAAACACACCCTGCCTTTTTTAATGTGTCTTTAAATCTGTGATCTCTCAATAATAATGAATCCAGTATTGCTAATACAAACAGTCTGTGACTTGGCTCTGTATTTGCATACAAAAATAGAGAGAGAGTTAGAGGGAAGAGCCAGGCTTAATGCATTTGGCTCTTGTTTGATTGGTTGGGGGATGTCAGATGAATTTCCTGTCACTTTGTGTATATGAATCTTTATGTGAATTTGTACATGTGCACGTGTCTGTGCGAGTGCACGTGTGTATGTTTGCATGTCGACATGTAGGGCACTTCTTCATTTAACAGTGTTCATAAATATAGCACTATTTTGACTGGAATGAAAATGAAAGTTTGAATGACAGTTTTCTCTTATACCAGATATTTTTCTGGGGAATTACTTTCGTTTTGACTACTCTAATTAGAAAGCAACCCTGACATTTACTGAACCTGAAGATCGGTTTACACACACACTCCCACACACCAGCCCAGATTCGTATGCTGGATGAATTTCTATTTCACTGCAGTGTTTCTCTTAAAACACGAACCCCAGTTTGTAGAATGAAGAGATGAATCAATGCACACATGCACACACTCACATGCTCTCATACTCATTAGTGGCTCACTGAGGCCACGTAAAGATCGCTGCTGTGCTCTGTTACCACGGAAACGCCCACGCTGTCTGGGCAGTGGGTGTGTGGTGGTCCATCCAATGATCCTTTGTGACAGCATGAACGATTCTGACCAATCAGTGGAGCAACTGCACAGATCTCGTTATTCTTCTTAAGGGGGCGATATACGGACAGCTTGTCTTGATGTGAAACATAGGCTTTTATCTCCATCGCCGTTTCTGCATAATTCAATGAATTTCCCTCTAATATCAATTAACCCTTTTTGAGTTTGTGGTAAGTGCTCTGGAAATTATTGCTGGTTGTCATATGTTGATGTTGGGTTACTGGTATCATTCTTGCCACTGGACATCATCTACCTTTGGTTCACTGGATTCATATGTTTCCACATGGCACAATAGCTGTAGCTTTGCGAGGGCATAAGACCCTCATAATTTCCATTTCACTAGGTGCTTTCGTTGAGCACTGAGAAGCGCCGGTTGATCTATAATATTAATTTACATAAAAAATTTTCTCCAACATGACAGTGCATCCATCTAAGCATTAATTTATAAGCTGAAAAGCACATTTTGACTGAGCCCAGGGCAAGGAGGATGTCAAAATCATTTATTTGGATGTACATTTGAATGTACATAATGTACATTTTGTGCTCCAGAGGATTATACTGAAGGTAATTGTGTGTAATTAGATGATGCTATTGTTTCTATAGCCTGGATTATACAGCTGGAGATCTGTGTGTATTGTAACCTCCCTAAACCAATGGAATGTGAGTGATGTACACGCAATCTGCATGGTAAATACCATGAAATGGTGCCCACACAACCCAGTTCATGTCATGTGCTTAAGTCAAAGGCTGTATTTTAAAAATTAAGAATGGCTTTCTGTTTCAGTTGATTTAGGATGTATTATATTCTGATATTCTAAGTTTTCAGAGAGAGAGAGAGAGAGAGAGAGAAATTGCTGCAAATAATGCAATACATTGACCTGTACAGTGAGAGTGTAGGTGAAGACCTCTAATATGTTTAGCCAGATTTCATTTGTATACATTTTGCCAATTTTAAAGGGGTCTTTTTATGTCAGGTTCTCCTCTGTAGCTGTGGCTCCATCTGGTGGTTTAACTGGTTAAATGCTTGTCTGCACTTTTGCAATCAGTAGTTGCTTGCTCTGGATTTACATTTGACCAGAATGCACTGAAATAATTTTTATTCAGAATTATTTTGCTTCATTTATTGTCAGTTTCTATGAGGACCGTTGTTTATTATGTATGCACTGCATATTCTGTGATTGTCTCTGAGGCATTCTATCTTTACTTTGACAGCTAATTTGTATTCATCGGTGGAGCCCTGACTAATCAAAGCCTAGTCCTCATTTGAAAATATGTTGTTTTGACTCTAGTCATTATGTGACTGGAGGAAGCACTCATGCACTCACAAGCAGGAGCAGAGTTACCAGTTTAAGAGCCCTAGGCAAATGGGCCCTCTTCAAATGAACATATTTACCTGATTCCCCCAGATTCTTCCCACTGTCCAGCTTGCAAAATGGTGTTCTCTACACTCTTAAAAAATAAAGGTTCCAAAAGGGGAGCTTATCATAGAAGAACGAGTTTGGTTTCTGTTGGCCACGTTTCAGTGACCAGTTTGAACCTTTTTTTTATCCTTGTGTGGAGGACATTAGAATAATGTAAAAACCTGTTTCTCTATAAAGAACCTTTTGTGGAGTTTAAAGTCTCATTGGATGTTAAAGGATTTTCATGAAAACGAGGCCAAAGAAGAACCTTTGTTTAAACAGTGTATTATTAATTTTGTTTGATCATTGCTTGCTTTTCCAGATGTTTAAATGTGAACTCCTTGTTTTTACCTCTAGAGGGAGGGCTTGGGCTTCACTGAAACCATTCTGGTCCCTCAAGTCTTTCATCACATCTCAACAAACCTAATAAACATTTCATCAGCATCCTATAATGCCCATGTGCATTGCACGGGCACAGAGTATAAGTGCTGTTTGGTCTGTCCTCAGAGGTCACAGTCAGGGTTAATCTGTCATGTTTAGCAAGACTGTGAGGGCACTATTTTTTTTCCAACTGAGTTTAAAACACTAGTTCACTCAAGGATTCAAATTCTGTGATTTTTTTCTTCTTCTTTTCTTAAAAAAATCTCATCAAACAAACATTTTTGTCTATATTATGAAAGTCAGTGGGAGCCAAAATCTTCAAGCCTAAAAATAAATATATAAATAAATAAAAATAAACAATAAACACAAAAAACACCTGAAACATCTATTAAGATTATATTTTTCATTACTTTCATAAAAAAGTTAAATATTGCAGTAAATAAAATGTCCAATTTGCATTTTTTGTGTTCTACTGCTTGAAATTTTGCATATTAGGGTTTATGCTGATCAACTACTAAATAATACTCATTACTAACCTGTCAAATAATTATGCTGCTATTTAACAGTAATTTGGCTAATTAGTTAAATTTTTGATAAATTTAAGTATGTTTATTACAGTCCTGGACGTACCTGAGCATAAATGTATTGCTCAAATACACAATGGTAATACAATTGTTTTTTGTGGGTTTTAAGTATGGATGTTATGGTATGAAAATTTCTTATCACGATTATAGTGACTAAAATTATCACGGTTATCAGTATTATCATGGTATTGTTAAAATGTGCTGGAGATGTTCAAAAAGTACAGACACACAAATCACTTCACCAACAAAATCAACAAACAACAAATAAAATGAATTTTTCTTTGCACAATCACTGAAACAATAACATTACAAATGATGTTTGGATTTTAAATGACAACTTGACTTACAACAGTTTAATAGCATGTTCAAATATCTAATGTAAATATTCAAATAAAGCTTTCATAAAAAGTAAAACCTTACATTTCAGCCTTTAAATAAAGAAAAGGGTTAAGTCAAAATGATAATTGATTAATAAATCATTATACGTATTTTATCAGTTCCATAAGTAATTCTAGATAACGTATCTGAATTGTTTAAATGTGTAGAATCCACATTTGTTTTGTTTTTTTTCATCAACCTATCAAAATTTACAGCAGCGCATGCAAACTCAGTCCATTTTTGGCCAGACAGAAGCTGCACATACTGTAGGCTGAATATAGATGTAAGTATCTGTATCTGTAAAAAAAAAACTCTCTGACAGCAGATGGCGCTAATGGAAAAGCTGAACTAGAGCTGTTTCCTGCAAATTCATTGGACAAAGCAGCACTGCGATTAAGAACACTTCCTTTAGGTATTAAATGGAGCATAGATGGAAACAAAATGCCATTGAATAGTTTCTGAAGACATTTCAAAACATTTGGTAGAGGTACATTCATATAATAAATTCATTCATATATTTGTATAATTCCCTTAAGCACTCTTTTAAAACCTCCCAGCTTTTCCGCCCTGTTTTCACTCAAAACAAACTAGGCTACTCTCGTGAGACTGTTACTGAAAACTGTGCTTTATGCTGGACAGTATTTATTTACTGTGAGTTGTTCAAATCGCAGTAATCTAATACGGTTTTAATGATAATTAAAATATGTAATGTTAATACTAACCGTGAGGAATTTTATCATGATTTATCGTCAAACCGGTAATCGTTACATCCCATTCCCTAGTTTTAAACATGCAACCTTTCCGATTTTGGGTGAGATCTTTAACCACTATGCTACACCATTTTTAAGTTACTTCATTTAGAAATGAACCAGCAATATATGGCTCCAACGTGGCTACCGGAGCTGATCGCGGTCACTCTAGTCTATGCTTGTGTTTTCACCAGACACTCCGCGGCACTTTTCAAAAGCGTCACAGAAGTAGCTTTCCGCGCCGCTTCGCTAAAGATAGGCGCCTAGTCTATTTCTGACGCACCCCGCGTCCAAAGTGCACAGCAAACACAAAATCATATGCATTTCAAAATAAACACCCTATGCAGACTCCCAATCATATTTCACATTATTAATTCATGCTAGGAGGCCAGAAATAGATGACAAGAGGTTCATCCATTAAGTTGAAAAAACTCACATTATTATATGACACCACAGATAATTTTTACAAGGACAATTAAAAAAAAAGGAAGTGGTGTGGAGTTTAATTGCAGGAGTTGTATGACTGGAATAAACATAATTAAACCGGACAAAACATTAACATTTAGCCAACCATGTTAGAACACACACAAATCAAGAAAAGCAATGTTGGACCATAGACTGTAGTGTTTGACAGGCAAATCACGTGTTCTCGCGAATCCTACCGCCGTGCTTCTGATCCACCTGTACCGAGTCTATTTTTGCTGTGCTGCACACGCTGAATTAAAATTACAGCGCATTGTTCACAGTAAAAATGAACATGGATTGACATGGAAATGCAGTCATTTCACAATACATTTATAGAATTAAAGCCTACTGTTTCGCAGACAACATATGGCTTTTTGGCTAGGTTTAAGACAAGAAAAAGAGCACCTTTAGGTAAACAAGGAAATGCTATATATGCACTTTTATGGAGGCAGAAAAACAAAGCTCATTAAGACCTGTGGGATTGTTTGTAATAAAGATTTAAATGCACAAGGCACTGTTTCTGTCAGTGGTGAGTTTTAATTTTAAATGTTTGTGATTGCCTTACAAGAAAATTAGGCTAATGTTGTATTTAAATGTGTTGCCGCTTACTTGAGTAACTTATTATAAAAACCTAAAAGTCAAGTGCATGAATAATACGTTGTTTATATTTGAGTTTATACTAATGTCTATGAAAGATTGTTACAGTACTGTGATAAGAGTATCACATTCATGAAAAAGCTTTTTTTTATTTTTTTATTATTATTATTATTTTTACATGATTTGAAATATAAAATAATGAACAAATGTTGTGTTTGTGGACTAAACAGCCGCGGATTAGTAGCGGACTGCAAACGTGTCCTGTGTGAAAGCACAATGAGTCCGTGCTGCTTCTGCACCACATACCTAATGCACACAGACTGCAGACGGAGTATGTGTGAAACATGTGGAGAAATTTTTAAAGTGGAAAAGGGGAGACCAAATCGTATCGCAGCCATGGCCACAGACATATAGCATCAGTTCCAAGAAAGAATAAAATGCTGCCGATTTTAATTTTTTTTTTAGCAGATTATAAAGCTATGTTTTTTCATTTGCACTTTATTTCAATTTTCATTTACAACTTATTTAGTTTGAAAAATATTATTTTGAATTTTTTTTTAGCAAAACATTTTATTGTTTTTATTTTATTTATTTATTTAATTTTTTTTTTAATTTATAAGTAAAATCTGTCAAATCTTACTGATTTTGTGTGTTAATATGCCTGACTTGAGCCTTTTAATTTTGTTCTTGATGCAGATTGATTTGTTCCCTGAATTGTTATGTGTTTGGCATCTTGTTGTATGTGCAGGTTTATATACACAATATTAATGAACTGTTAAACTGCAAGTGGATTTCATTTAGTTATTGAATACAAATCAAACCAAGGGTGAGATCAATAAACCAATACATTGCTAATATTTGATTGGGCCCTGGGCCACTTTGTACTGTAAAATTTGGGCCCCGACATCAAAAAGGTTAAGAACCCCTGAGTTACAGCATTAATTTATAATCATTGGTACTTCTTGTTCCAGTGTGAGCAGTTTGCAAGGGGAAGTACGGCCTCTTAGTTAAACACAATAAGATCCCACTGTTGACCTTTCAAGTGTTGCAGAGGAATGTAAGCAGATCAGGCAGGTATGTGAAAGAGATCGTCCTTGTGAAAACCGGGCTTGTTGGAACTATGGAGCTTTGAACGGATATCTGTAATTTAACTATGGAGGAGGAAAAGACGAGATAGAAAGGTTGGCAGCTCTTAAGTGTCATAACGGTTCCAGATTTTAAGTAGTATGTCCAAAACTATTTGTCTTGTCATAATAATTTACTGTCAGCTGTGACTTGAGTTGTTTATGAGTAGACTTCACTGCTTAGAGTTGAGTTCCATGATATAGGCTAGATATTTTGGATCTTTTCTCCTTCCAAATGTCTCTTTCTGTCTATCTCCATCTCTATTTATCTGTGCTCAGTTGAAACAGCCTTTTGGAAGAATCTGCCACTGGGTGTAAGAGGATATTTTTTCCCCTCTTTCTCCCCCTCTTAGTGTCTTTATTAGCAGGTAATGTCCAAAAAGAGGATTAGAGAAGGAAAAAGAGACATGGTCCTGTGGATGGATGAATGTCATATATGGGACGGTTAAAGGAGGGAAGGGTGGTTAAGGAAAGGAGAAGAGGAAAGAAAAAGATCACACTGCTCGGGGATATTTGAGGGGATTATCTATTTTTTAGATGTATGTGAGTGAGACAGACAGACAGAAAGACAGACAGAGAGAGGGCAGTAAACTCTGGCAAATGCTTTCAAGTATTGATCGAATAAAACCAGGGTGTGAATCATGGGGTTGTTTGGAGAAGTCATGAAATAAAACTGGAATCCCCACTAAGGAAGCCAAAAAACAGTATTGAAAGCTAACTAAGCCCAACTAAGAATTTTATTTAACAGGTCAACTTGCCCAGCTCCCTGATTCTTCTGGTTTGGAAGTCTTTGATAAAGAGTTATAAGCCATGAACCAAAATGAACAGCTACGAGGTTAATCACCAAATTACAAACTCTAAGTCAAAACAGTATTCGAAAATCTGATTTGTCCAAACAGTCGATTAAAACACATCAAAATCTACAAGTAATCCACACAACTCCAGTCCTTCAATTAGTGTCTTGTGAAGTGAAAAGTTGTGTATTTATAATAAACAAATACTTCATTAAGGTGTTTTAACTTAAAGGGGTCATATGATGCAAAACATTTTCCTTTTTGGAGTGTTACAAGCTCTTGGTGCATGAAGATCTGTAAAGTTGCAAAGGCTGAAGTCTCAAATCCAAAGAGATATTCTTTATCAAAGTTAAGACTCTGCCACACCCCCCTAAAATGGCTCATTCAAACACATCCCCACATGTCTATGTCACTATGTGGAAATATTTGCGTGATGCCACCCAAACTGCAGTTAGTGTTGAAGGAGCCATGTCCGGGAGATGCTGTGTGTATCTAGGTGAAAGCAGAAGCACTTAATTTGGCCTCTGAAAGTAGATGCATTTAGGAATCTTTAAGATTACTTAGAACAGAACAGCAACGCATTTTATGAGCGACCGTTTCGTAAACCTAGGAGAGGAGGTAATTCTGACTTTGCTACAAACATCTGGCGCTTCTGAATCAGCTACTGTAAGTATGTTTTGTTATTAGTTTAAGTATTTGCTATTGAATGTTTAAATGCAGAGTTTTGCATGTTGCGCGTGTGTGTGTGTGTGTGTGAGAGGGAGAGAGAGAGAGAAAGAGAGAGAGAGAGAAAGGGGGTCACACAGTGGAGTCAGCTGTCTTAACCGTGGCTTGTGTACTGCAAACACATACGAGCTTCATCACCGTGTCTGTCATGCAACTCTGTTCCTCTTTCGGGCTTGAACTAATGGTAAAACTAAGGAGAATATTAACTATCTTTTCATTTATTTTGAAAGATGAAGCTCGTGATTTTGGAAAGCGGCATTGCTTGTCCGACGAGTGCTTGCGGTGTTCGGCCAATCACAATGCACTGGGTCAAACTGGCCAATCAGAGCAGACTACTCTTGAGGTACTTTGTAGAAAACGACCTATAGAGGACCTACAGTAATGTACAGTATTTGAAAAATAATGTGTTTTTTGAATATTAAAGCATGTCAACATATTCTGTTACACCAAATACACAAAATAATGATTTTTAAAAAAGCATCATATGACCTCTTTAAACCGTCACTTTTGGCCAAAAAACAGGTCTATCCCCTGTTGTCCTCTCATATCAAAATCCACAGACATAGTTGTTTAAAACTATTCTGTGGTGCATTTCACAAAAGAATTGTTAGCAACCTATGGTTCCACTTACAGTAACTCCATTGTTAATGAAGGAACTTGCAACCATAGTTGCTTTTGGGAAACCCCTGGACGTTTTCACTTGTAAACAGTGCTTGATTTGTGTGTATTTCTCTTCTTACAAATATTCGACTTTTAGCTTCTCAAGACATTAATCATGTGAATTACTTGTGGATTATTGTGATGTTTTTATCAGCGGTTTGAACTTTGGACTCTCATTCTGAAGAAAATGAATTGGATTTTAATTTCTAGAACTTCTAGAACTGTTGAAATTGAATGCAAAATGCATACTGTGCGAAACAGGTCCCATAATGAAGGTCTTCATATAATGACCCAGGTGTACTCTAATTGTGGATATAAATGATCATTGGCAGAAACTCTGAGCTTCAGGGTCATGGCTAGGTCTCTGATATTTTCTTCTTTCTTCTTGTTAACAGGTTAGTGTGGCCGCATTCAGAATATTAAAATTTGTTGAGAAAAAGTTCACCTATATTCACTACTGAATGGCTTGCATTGTCCAAGATCATTTTTTTGACACTCATTCATAATTTAAGCTGGTTTGAAGCTGATTCAGTGTGGCAAACCAAAAGCGTCTCTCCCTTGAACTCTCCACCTGCGGAAGTGTCTCCAGCTTTAGTGTAACCTGCCCTTCTGGAGGTTAATGTGAGGGAAATCAGATTTGGGTAGGAGGCATCTCTAAGCCTTCGGAAAGTAGATGAGAAGAGCGTAAGAAAGAGCTTTTTGTGTTGTGTGAGGATTGAACGCTACGCTGTATGGCCAATTGACTTCTTCTCCAATTCATCAAATGCACTGTTTACCTAATCTGTCATAGCATTTCAAAACGCATTAAAACCACAGGCAGATAAGCCCAGCATTCCTTCTCTTGAGTCAGGATAGTCTTACATTCACCAAAAAGGCAAACCATTTCTCTCTCTCTCCCAGAGGATTAGCTCTTGTGTGAAATGCATACTGTAAAGTGCTACCACATCTTGCTTAAGGACAATTCCACCCACCCCTTCCAGATAAATAAAGTATTATTGTGCAGTTAAGGAAGATTAGAAGTTAGAGCAGGGGGTTGGTGCTTGTGGGTAGGGGATTTCGGATATCTGAAATTGAGTTTAATGCCACGCTTATCAGAATTCCTCCTGTCTCTAATAGTGCACACTGTTGTGTGTGGCAGAGGGGGAGGAAGCGAGGAGATGGGGTCGTATCCTCTACAGTAGGGCGCAAGAAGGAAATTGTGAATTGAGTTGCATTAAAGCCTCTTTTTGTAAAACAAGACCGACAGCAAAGTGAATTGGCATGGCAGGATGCAGAGGAAAGGGCCAGATGCAAGGTGTCGGTTGCAAATTGAACTTGGATGGTGTGCGTAGGCCTGTCGGGTGTTATACAAACTGCTTAACACATCATTCATGTCGCTTGGGGACTAAGATAACCGAGGATGTGCTGTTGCACCATATTTCACCTTTTAATTTCCATAGCATAGCCATTTTCCAAAAAAAAAAAATTAGCTCATAACCTCCAACCTGACTTCTGTGGAACACAAAAAACAATCAGTGTCAGAAAAATGTCAGTGAGCTCCATTATTGTTTTATTGACTTTCATTGTATGGAGAAAAATGGTTTATGTTTTACATAAAGTCATACAGGTTTGGAATGGGGTAGGTGATATACCGATTGATGACTTTTAACTGGTGGAAACAGATTTTGGACTATTGTCTCTATCGCATGCTCAAGTAACGTTGCTGTGCTATGTGGTCATGAAAATTTATCATATTCTTTAGTTTTCAAGCATTGTGGTTTAAAGAACAATTGATTTTAAGACATTGGAATGCAATCAGAAAAGAAAAAGAACTCATTTCACAATATGTGTGTGCTCATTGTGCTGTCTGAGAGACGCGAACACGTGAAGACTTTGCTCAAAGAACGTGGTAGTAATAAGTAGAAATGTATATTTAATTTCAACAGTTAAAAATATGCTGTTTTTATAGGCTACATTTGATAGCTTTATATAATGTAGCGTCTCTTATCTAGTTTTCTTGTCTTATTGCTTGTAATTAGTTTTTTTTAATAATTCTTATTTAATTGCTGACTGTATACTTGTCTTCAGTGAGCCTGAGCTTTTTTTCAATTAGGCTAGTTTTGTGATATTGACAACATTGACAAGAATTATGAGATTTCTATGGTATTAAAAAATTTGACATCATTACCATGAAAAAAAAATTAATTCATATTGGTCATCGCCCACTCCTACATGAGGGTAAGTAAACATTGACAGAATTTATTTTTGGGTGAACTATCGCTTTGGCAACTAAGTCATTTAAGTCAAAAGCCCACTCAAACTGGCTTGAGGTCTGCTGTATTATTCAGCCAGTGACTCACTCCTTCATTTTGTTTTCTATGGGTTTCAACTTTGAACTTTTAATCAGATAATCTTAATTTCCTTTTGCTCTTTACTGTGGCAAGCCAGTTGCCATGGAAACAGAGGGACAATGTAGCCAAGAAAGGCTTATACCCTGTGCCTGAGCTGTTTGGCCTGGTATCAGAGAGCACACACACACACACACACACACACACACACACACACACACACACACACACACACACACACACACACACACACACACACACATTTCCAGGCAGTGTTGATTGATTGGGTGATGATGAGAGGTAAGGATAATCTGAATATTTAGTTAAGGCCATCCGGATGCTATTACCTTTCCCTGCAGGCGTTTCTTCTGGAAAGGGAGTGGATAAAATGTGCTTCTCTAAGGTTCATTTCAACAGGCACTTATTTAGGCGTACTGCGCTGCTTTCTGCACTCTCACTTGTGCATTGTATTACTGCAGACTGAGCACACAGTATGAAATAGATGAGAGGAAGTTATGGATTTGCAGTTGTCATGCGAAACATTTTAACATAATTTAGGATTTTTGATGAAGTTGTTTTGAAAATTAAGTTGTAGAACATTACAGGGTCTAAGCTTGTGTTATATAATGTATTCAATTTGTGTGTGTAGATCTATATATGAGTGTAAGGGAGGTAAATATTTGTCATTCTTCAGGCTAAGAAGAGCAGGAAGATCTGATACAAGTACAAAAGGCTTACAGTGACCCTTCACCACAAACAGACTGAAGCCGATGAGAGATATAATTAGGGAACGTTCATAAAATACCCATTTAAGGTCTCAGGACATGTAGAGACAGAATCAAAGCTGGAGTCAGATCAAAGAAGACAGTGGAGCTTTTCTGGCATGATTCAGCATATCTTATTAAAAAATTATCTTGATACTGAACTATGCGCAAACTTTTTTTTATAGTTTTTTTTTCAAATGCGTTGTTGCTTGCTTTAAGCGAACAGAGACTTTTTTTGTGGGTTTAGAAGTGACAGAAAAATAAAAATGCTCCAACAATTAGTAATCTGAGCAAAGTTATCACCAAAAATTTCAATCTGCCAACCACTGCGACCTGGCAAGCAGCGCAATCTGATCATACTGTCAACCAAGTTTATTAGAAGAATGTCCATGCACTGAAAGACTGACAGGGGCTCTCTTCCCCTGGCTGGGCTGAAACAGAGGTTAATTGACAAAAGAAACCATGTGTGTGTGTGTCAGTGCGTGCATGTGGGTGGATACGGCTGTGTGTCTGACAGGGTAATTGCCTTGTTAAAAGAGAAACGGAGGCAATATTTTGAAAGAACCACATCCCCATATAATCCACCTTTGAGAATGATGAAAGAGTGAGGGGTGCCTCTTAGATCAATTGTACAGTCATTTCAGCTATTTAGAATCAGCTAAATTCTGTTAGAAGATGCCATTTTGGACCAGACTCAAAAATCTACTTTGTTCCTTCTAACTTTGTCAAATCAGTCTCTTTTGTCAACATTTTGAAATGGATTCAGTGCAACAAATATATGCATTGATAAATGTGGCAAAATAGCTTATTTATAATTTTTAGGCATCAAAAATAGAAGAAAATCTAACCAGACTAACTCAAGTTATTGCAACCGTATCCTTCTATTATTCCACAAATGACACATAGGTGGCACTGTAGTTATACACTTTCCTCATGTTTCTTAAATATTTAGCTTATTGACCATTCACACTTTAATGTGGACTTGTGGGAATACAGTTCGTTTAAGGGTTAAGTGGTGTTTCCTTGATCTGAATTAAGTTCATTGCATTTTTATAAATTTGACAGCATCCCATTAGGTAATATGATATTATCAATGAAGAAAAAGATTTAAATTAGATGACAGTGAGGCAATTATCAAACCATTGCTTTTGCAATGGAATATTTCTATTATACACAGATTTGCTGCAAATATGATCATTCTCTCTGATGCAAATCATTTTAAATATACAAAAGTAAAATATGTTATTTCCATACACTCTACCTCTGTAAAGTACCATGCATTCTGCTGTTATTCTGTTTCCTTGAAAGTCAGAGCATTATCAGCTGTTTAATCTATCTGTGCAAAACCCCAGTATCAGTCGATCTATTCATCCCTCGCTCCGCATTCACGCAAGCTATTCACGCTATTCAAATCTTTAAATAATTACAAAAAGAGTGCAGGGGCAGAATCAGGTGGAGAAGATAGAGGATACAATTAGAAAAATTAGTGCAAATGTACATGTTGAGGAATCAGATGGCGCACCGGTCACAGGGATATCACTTTCTGTAAGCTGCAGAGAGGATAACAATTAAGTCCTGGATTTACCGTGCGCCAACTCTACTGGGAACATAGCATGACAATGCACAGAATCTCTTGTGTAAATAAGCAACTCTAAGCGACTCTTTTAGCATCTCTGCTATTTGTGATTACCGCTTATTTGCATCTTACTGAGGAACCATAACCGGATATGCAAACAAAGAATGTATAAGTCCATGTAATATATCATACCAATGTTCAAAACTAACCTCTGTAGAAAACCACCAAACACTATATCCAAAAATGGACTCGTATTTAACTTTACTATCCATTCTGAAATGGTTTATCTTTTTCTGTTTTCAGAGGACCTCTGACCTAAGCACTTAAACCCTGACCCCTGGGAGCCGGCTGACAGAAAATGAGATTAACTCCCATTAGTTGGCTGCTCAGTGAGGCTTTGCGCTCCTCAGGCTGTAGTTCTCCAAAATATAGTGCTTTTCATGGTCGGAGGCAGTCAATTATAATAAATACATGTCAGGAGTCCAAAGTGTCAGTGTATTTCAGTGCGAGGAAACAGTTCAGTTTATAAGCTGAAAGAAAATGGCCTTTGTGCTGTAATTCAAGGATGGAAATGTAAAGTGACACGATCTTAATCTCAGCTCCTGAACTGGCCATTTGGCTTCTGTGATGTGGATACATGTGATCAGTTAACAGGCAGATAGTGGCCGGTCAGAGGTGAGGTCAATACGTTCCCAGCCTTGGTAAAACAGGTGTACACACAGCCTAGGTTACATACATAGGAGTGTGAGTGTGTCAGTCCCACAGGGCCATGTTCGATGAGGGGGGACTGTGTTTCCTGTACTCAAAAATGTCTTTGACTAGATTCAATCTAGTGAAACACGGCCCTCACTCTTGAAACCCTAACTACTCTTGACACACAAATGCATGTGCCTCTTAAATTAGCAGGTTCCTCTGAATATATCAGTCGTTATGTACAAATAAATTCAAGTGTGTGCGTATAAAAGGGAAAGTTTGTGTGCAAGTGAGAAAAATAAAGCTCGAGTCACTAGATGCCAATGTGAACAGGCTCTTTCTTTTACTGTTTCGCTCTGTGAATCCAAACAACACCGTTATTCATCCACCAAGTTCCCCCCCGGCAATTCACCCACCCCTCCCACTACTCTTCCAATCCCAGCTTGGGCCATAACCATTGCTTCCATTCTCTCCAAATGTAGCTGCACCTGAACTGCTTCACCACAGGGGCTTGTTCAGAGCAGCATGAGGGGCGGTGAGGCCTGAAACCAATCCCTGTTCGGGATCCTACCACTTCCTCCCAATTGTTCCCAACAAAGCCGGACAGGCATAAATGGGCTGCTATCTGTGTCACAGAAAAGTGGAGAGCAATTTGTTTCCTATTAAACAAGACTGTCAGTTCAGTTTCTCGTCTTGTTTTCTCACTTGCTTGTTTTATTGTTGTTGTTGTGTTTTTATTGTTTTTGCCAGGCCATAGTGTCACTCGTGAGGATTTCCCCCAACAGCCAAGTGGCTTGGACCCCCCTTTTAAACCTGAGAACGCACCTGTTTCGCCTGCACAGGTAATTGTAAGAATGTAGAGGGGAGACCTTAGGGGTAATGGATTCAGAATAGATGCTTGAACCAACATAAACACACACACACACACACACACACACACACACACACACACACACACACACACACACACACACACACACACACAGTTTGAATATGGCACTGAAGAGGCCTGTTTTGCAGTTCTGTAGGCTGCACCTGCTAAGTGGGTGATCTGTCTACCCCCAGTTCATGTGAGGGTCACAACAGCTTAATGTGACCCCCATCCTCTCCCTTTCTTTCTCTCCGTCTCACACACACAGTCTCAACACAGACCACATCTGCTGTTATTCTGCCTGAGGTGAACAGTTCAGTGCGTGCACAGACAGCCACAGTATTTAATAACAGTTTAAATGGACTTCTTCGCATCTGTCTTTACTGCACAGTTGTTATTTCATTCCAGTCAAGCATAGTCCATGGTTTGTGACATCACTGTTCTCAGCTAAATGAATGGAGCTTTATTCCATATCTAATGGCAAATGCACTGTTACTGTTTGAAAGTTTGAGGCTGGTATGATACTATTTAACGAGATGAACACTTTTATTTAGCAATGACACATTTAATTATTTAAAAGCGAACTTGTGAACTTGGTATTCATCAGTGATTCCTGAAAAAAAATATTAATGACTTACACAAAAAAATGTTTCACATTGATAATAAGAAATGTTTGATAAGCACAAAATCAGCGTATAAAAATAATTTCTGAAGAATTATGTGACACTGAAGACTAAAATAATGACTGCTGAAAATTTAGCCATGCTAAATTAGCTATGATATGCAGAAATAAATTGCATTTTAAAAATAGTAAAATAGAAAACAATAATTTTCTATAATTTACTGTTTTTACTTGGATAAATACAGCCCTGAAAATCATAAGAGATCATACCGACCCCAAACTTTTGAACGGTAATGTTGGCTAGTGTATATGCACTACATATACAACAAACCCTGTGGATGGATCAGTGAAACTGATTTATGCTGAAATGTATGGAATTTCCCATTACTTAACATAACCGTAGACCTGGCAACACGGAAATATAGTCTGTAGCTTTGCTGAAAGGGGTAAAAGACTCTCACTGGTGTGATATTTGCATAGAGATATGATCAAGAATGTATCAGAAGACTGTTGGATTGTGAAGAATAAAAAAAAAAAAAAAAAAAAAAAAAAAATATATATATATATATATATATTCAACTATAAATAGCTCTTTGTGTTAAAGATTACAATTAAAAACATAAAATTCTGCATATGTAAACTAGAAATACTTCAGAATTGGGTTCAAAGCTTTTCATTACATCCTGGTTTGCATGTACATCTTGCCTGTGGAAATGCATGTAAATGGTCTTCTGACAATGATTTGTATTGTTACCTAATACAAACACCTGGCTTCTATATAAAGATAAGCATTATCAATACTGTTTACAGTATTTTATTTCATTACAAATATTTTAATGGAAACCCATGTCCCATTCAGTTGACAGTTCCCTTCCGAGGGAACTTCAAACTGCATTCTCTAGGGGTCGCTATGGGAAACGCCTTCAGTGTGACCGGTGTCTGAAGCATACATCTTAACACGACAATGACATTGCCGAGTGACATTGTGTAACATTGGGACATCATTATTGTGATGTCACAATGTTACACAATATCGCCGGAGACAATGTTGTTGAGAACAAATCAGCCTCTACTTCATTTTCAAGGACTGTTTTGTTTGAAGTGTGAATTTCTGGTAGGAAAATGAGAAGATGCCCCCTGTTGAAGAGACGCTGGCATGCTAAGACATCTTCTCTTAAGGCTGCCCTAACTCCTTCACGAAACACCTCGTTTGAGTGGCAGGGCATACGCGGCAGCAGGTCAGGCTGGAGCATCGTTGCACACCATGGCTCTGCTTCAGGCTTATCAGGCTGATCTGCTGTAAGACCTGGATAAAGGTCAGTGTCTTTCCCCTGATGAGGTGGCTGAGTTGCGTCACACCACAGATCTTACTCTGTGTGCCACTCAGCAACTCTTTGGATACTCACATTCTTCAAAATCTTCTTTTGAAATAAATTATTACAGGTTTGGTAAAACATGACAGTAAATAATGACAGAATTGTTATTTTTGGGTGAACTATCCATTTGATGACAATCAGCAGCATGTTTAGTACTGTCCCTTTAAGAGCTGCACACATCCATTTCTCTCTCAACTGTTTTCTTTCACTTTAGACATACAGTAACTGTTTTTTTTTTTTTAAATATATATAAACATTGTGTGTTTTTGATAGTATTAGTACAAACCCAATTCCAAAAAAGTTGGGACACTGTACAAAATGTGAGTAAAAAGCAATGGAATAATTTACAGATGTCATAAACTTATATTTTATTCACAATAGAATGTAGATAACATATCAAAAGTTGAAAATGAGACATTTTGAAATGAAAATGAACAGCATGTGAATGAAATGTGATTGCGAATAAGTGCAGTGTCTCGTAAGTAACCCTACTGATGAATTAACATTTGATGTGAACGTTTCTCATGAGTTGCAGTTGTATTTTTGGGTAAACTATCCATTTGATGACAATCAGCAGCATGTTTAGTACTGTCCCTTTAAGAGCTGCACACATCCATTTCTCTCTCAACTGTTTACTTTCACTTTAGACATACAATAACTAATTGTTTATATATGTAAACATTGTGTGTTACCGTACCATGCAGTGGAAAAGCACCATTAGTTTTGTTGCGTGAGCCCACACTTTCAGCAGCAGCTTCTAATTTGCCATTAACATTGAAGTATATGGAGAGAAAAGTATTGATAACAGTATAATTTGTCCTGAAACTTATTGGTAGTCCGGTTTTGACCCAATTACCAAAGAAATATCGGTTCTCTGTACCCATTCCTAAGGCTGGTGATAGGACCTCATCTTCGCTTGGACACGCAGCCTGGGCTTCTGCGGAAGCCTCCCAGCATCAGGTCCCCAGTATAACGCTGGAACCTCAGGGCCTGCAGGTCCTTAGTGTTTGTCGTGGTTTCTGGCATACACTCCTCTCAACATGGTGGTGTGGGGATACTTTTCCCCATAGCGACCCCTAGAGGATGCAGTTTGAAGTTCCCTTGGAAGGGAACATCTCAGGCTACGCATTTTACCATAGTTCCCTGAGAAGGGAACGAGACACTGCATCCTGTAGTTTCCTTGCCGTGCTTCAGACATAAGCTTCAGACGAAGAAGCGGATGACGTGTTCTTTTATACTGTGGTCACGACCGGATGATAACATCCCAGGTTGTCACCAGCCAATGTTATTGTTGTATTTAGATGTATGCTTCAGACTCCGGTCACGCTGAAGGTGTTCCCCATAGCGACCCCTAGAGGACGCTGTGTCTCGTTCCCTTCTCAGGGAACCATGGTTACAAACGTAACCCAAGACATTTTCTATTGTGATTTAAGACAAACACCTGACTTTTGCCCTGAGACTTTAGTTAAGTATCTATGTAATGATTAACAATATTGATATCAGTATTGTTTATGTCATTATATCATTACATGTATGTTTGCCCAATCCACCATACTCTATGGCACTACATTAACTACTAACCACATATGGTTCAGTTCATTTGCCAGTGAGCGCTCTTAAAGAGGTACGATGGATGAAGGATTAAAAAAGGGTTGGAGAAAAAGATTGAATGAAAAAAAATGACCCTCTCTCCACTCTCCTTTTGTGCGAGGAGTCTGGAGCCCCATCTGTGCGAGAGGAGAGGCGTGAAATGTTCAGTAATTACTGGTAATGATGTCCTAAGATCAGAGACTCAGCCCAAACAAGGTAATTACATGATAAATGTGTGTATGAGCACACTGACCTAGAGTCAGCAGGGTCTTTGAGACAGGCTTACGATGGACAGCTAACAGAGATATCTGCTCAAAAGGCCCACCGGGACCTGCATAGATCTCTACTGTCTGAAACACTGTCTCTTAGTAACAACATGGATCAGGGTTCAGCTAAGAGTTGAGTGTTTGCATGTGAATGTTTACTTTTCTTTCAAAAAAAAAAAAAAAATAATATTTACAAAGATGAGGTGGAGATATTTTGTGTGTGTGTGTTAGATTTTTTAATATAAAGATATACATAATTTAACTGGACAACAGATAGATCTAGGTTAAATTTTATACACATACTATACACATATACTAATATTATATTATGTCATTATTTCTATGGATATACAGTACAGACCAAAAGTTTGGACACACCTTCTCATTCAAATAGTTTTCTTTATTTTCATGACTATGAAAATTGTAGAGTCACACTGAAGGCATCAAGGGCTATTTGACCAAGAAGGAGAGTGATGGGGTGCTGCGCCAGATGACCTGGCCTCCACAGTCACCTGACCTGAACCCAATCGAGATGGTTTAGGGGTGAGCTGGACCGCAGACAGAAGGCAAAAGGGCCAACAAGTGCTAAGCATCTCTCGGGGAACTCCTTCAAGACTGTTGGAAGACCCTTTCAGGTGACTACCTCTTGAAGCTCATCAAGAGAATGCCAAGAGTGTGCAAAGCAGTAATCAAAGCAAAAGGTGGCTACTCTGAAGAACCTAGAATATGACATATTTTCAGTTGTTTCACACTTTTTTGTTATGTATATAATTCCATATATAATTCCACATGTGTTAAATCATAGTTTTGATGCCTTCAGTGTGAATCTACAATTTTCATAGTCATGAAAATATAGAAAACTCTTTGAATGAGAAGGTGTGTCCAAACTTTTGGTCTGTACTGTACATTCATTAACCTCTGTCATAGGTAAACAGTGAACATTAATTTTGATTTCTACATTTGAGTAGTTTTGTTTGATTTTGATATTACTAATGGACTTCTGGACTACTACACGGCCTAAGTTAATGCAGAGGTGAATTGCCAGCTTTACACTTTCATAATCAACAGTATATGATGTACTCTAATTTGATGTGGCCTAACTGTGTTTTCAGACCTAGATTTCACTGATTTGTCTGTAAATATTAATATTATGAAGTGATGTGGGGACAGAAAGCTCCAGAAGACGGTTAATCCATGATCACAGAGGCCATGGCAAATAACTGATCCTCTAGTGCTTCACTTTTTAAATGCAAATAAGGCCCTGCAGAGCAAACAGTTCACATGTTTTCTTTTGTCCTCTTAAGGTTTAAAGTTGTTTGTTATATATTATGCATCTGTTCTCGAGAACTGTTTTGGTGACTTCACAGAATGCATGGTAATAAGATCATTTAAATTCTAACACCTCGTTCATCAAAAATCTGATAGCCATGCAAAAAAATTTTTTCAGACTATTACGGTGACTTCAAATGAGGAATCATAGTCAAGAAAAAACAGCCAGGATTTGCCTGAGATTTGCCTAACCTCTAAAAAAAACAATGCCAGCTTCATCGATGAGTATTTTATGCTCCGTAAGCTTGGCTGCCGTTATACAAATGACTGTTGTATTGCACTCTGTTAGACTTGAAAGAGGATATTAAACATTATCACATTTTAGCTGTTTATTCATTAGCCCAATTCCATACCAATATGCCTCAACGTTTTTAGGGGGAAGCAGGCCTTCTGTTTGTCCTGGATTTTACATCTGCATTTTTATTTAGCTACTTAATGCAGAAAATATGTCAGGTATTTTCTAATTTACTAGGATAAAATAATGCAAAATTCAATGATAACTCTGTCGCAAAGAATGTAGATTACAATATAAAACCAGAAATATGATGTTTACAAATTTCTAGGTGACCTACTAATACCCCATGTCACCTATAGATGGCGACAGTGCCTAATTTTCTGTGCAACGCTTTCATTGGAAAGATTAGATTTAAAAGCCATCACTATTCCAAAAAAATTATTGGACTCCAGTTCTTTTGGATTGCATGTGTAGAGTAAATTTACATTTTTATATATTTGTTAGAAATACTTTGCTCTTAATGTGAATTTTATGATAGGCTACAAATAAATTTAAATAGAGATAAAAAGAGATAGAACAAGATATGGAGACCATGTAAATGACCTGATTTGAATCGGTGATAAACTGTCCAAGACTCTTATAAACATACACAAGCCTCGTAAAGTCTGTTATAGTCTTATGTTGAGAAAAATAATACTAATAGTTGTGCCTGGTAAACAGCTGAGTTACCTGACATACAACAAGTATTAGGGAAATGACAGTAGGCTACACACATCTCTGTGCGAGTATAAAGTCAAGCAAAAGAAACAGCGTGTGAAAGAATAAGGGACAGCGACGGACAGAAAATGAATGAGAGAGGGGGGAAAGGGACTATTTGTCACAAAGTCACCCGCATAAAGGTTGAGAAATGTGCGAAATGCAGTAATTGCTTGAAGCAGTCAGTGTGTGCTGAATAGAAGCGCTGTTGAGTCAGCTTCTGCTTCCGTGATGCGCGCGATCGGAGGCATCTTCAAAAGCGTCTGCGTGAATATGTTACTCATTACCGCGGGCAGATACAAAGCCAGAGAATGCAGAGCGATTGTTCTGTGGTGCTGGAGAAAGACAGTCCTCCCCTCTTCATTAGCCCTGGAGAGAGATCAGGGAGCGAGTGTAATGAAGAAAGGGATCACTCGGTAATGTTTACCCGTCGACGCGGGTGAAGTTGACGGCATAGCGCGCTCGGTTTCCCGGCAACTGCCTCTTGTGCTAGGCGCCGGGGACACGGCCATTATTAATACACAGACGTCTATTTGGATAATGAAGAGAGTGGACAGTGACACAATGACATCAGCCACTAAATGAGTGTCTCTAAGTCTGAATATATTCCGTGGAGAATTACTGACAACTGAAGTGTCTTTAAAATGTAGCTACACACAAACACACACACACACAGGCCTAAATATATGTATTCACACACACACACACACACACACACACACACACACACACACACACACACACACACACACACACACACACACACACACACACACACACACATACATTACCAATTTACAACTGCTTCTCCTGGTGTGAAAAGTCATGAGTCATACACTCTTAAAAGTAAAGGTTCTTAATTAGGTTGTTAAGAAACGTTACTATCCACTATTTGAGTGAATTGCACAAAAGATTCTTTATAGTAGAAGATGGTTCTTTAGATTATTATAATGTGCCTCACACCTAGAAACCTCACACCATTCGCTGAAAAGTTCTTTGGACAACCCAAAATGAAGGTTGTAGGACTGCACAAATTGCCTTTTGGAAGCTTTATTTATTTATTTATCTATTTATTATTTGTATAGTATATTGAGTATATTGTTGCCGGAGTATTGTTTAAACCAGCCTGAGATACTTTGTTGGATAATTAAGCTAGTCTCGGTTTTAGAGGGGTTTAGGGAACTTTTCAGCTGGTCAGTCTTGGAAACAACTTAAAACCATCAGCTTGCCCGTCTATGCAACCAGTTTAAACCAGCTAAGGTCATTTTTAGGGTGGTTTAAGCGTATTGATATGGTTGGCTGGTTGACTTATACAGTATGATGACTAGGTAAGCAAGTAGTGTGTGGCTGTGAATATTAATTAATCTTTAGCATATTTCCAACCAGGACACACTAATGTAAACAATTTAGATAGTAAAGCCATTGACGGTGCTGGCCTACAGCAGAGACTAACCATAGATTTGTGTTCATGTGGGATGACAGAGGGGTTTATTTTCCATTTTATGCAAATCAAAAAAGCATAAAGAAAAAAAGTAGACTTGGATGGAGATTTTAAACATACGAGCCCCCTGTAGCCCTCTTAATGGTGTGTATGACAATGGCAGCGTGTGTCTGCGCGCTGCTTTATGGCCCCAATGACTTCAATCACTCCCTGGAAAAACAAATCTGATCTGGTCTACCTGCCTCCATCACGCCATCCTCCAGAACAATGATAGATAGATAAAAGCCAGTGTCTGTGGGTTTGTGTATTAAATAAAAAAGACGGATGTCCCCACGGCTGGCTGTTTGGCATTGCCTGATGCGAGTCATTTATCTAAATGTAGCCGTGGCAGCCGGGGCCCTGGGCTGACAGAAATGACCCATAATTTGCTGCTAACTGCAGTAGCGGGTTCTGTAATAAAAGCTTTTCATTAGGGCTGAGCAGCCTGCACCAGGCACAACTTAGCAAAAGGGCCCTTCCTCTAATTGCTAACCATTACAAATATGGTCCATTTGGTGGAGAGAGAGAAGAGGAGGAGAGAGCGAGAGAGAGAGAGAGCAGAGAGGAGAAGAGGGTGTGGGATAGGTCTGTGTTTCCCCTTCACAAAGCGCACCAATAATTGAACAATTAAACTTTAGCAATGTGATTACCACTCACCATAACTAAAAGCAGCTGTGTGAACGGCACAAGGCCACAGTGGGTGTAAATGTGGAGTCTGTCTGAGAACGCCGAGCTTGGGATGTATGAGGTGTCATCGCCGACGCGTGATTACTTGCTGCTTTGAGCCTTGGATCCAAAATAACAAAAGAAATGCCAGCTGATTTGTGTGATTAAATAAAAGGTGGACATAAAACAGAAGTAAAGCCTCTAAAACCCAAAAGAAATCTGCGGCCCGTACAACAAAACAACAGTCAGATCTACGAGCGCCTTTTATCTTCCCACCCCTTTATTTTTGACTTTGCAGAAAGAAAGGACAGCCGCTGCATTGCTCGTCTCTCTTGTTGAAAAGCAGATGTTATTTAGAGAGCTGAGCCGCTTTATCATTTTTCCATAAATCCTCAGAGGCTTGAGTACATACCAAGGGTACTGGTGCTGTCACGGGCCAGCTGAGGGTGTGAATGTGGCCTTTGTTTACAACACTGTAATCATAAATTAGCATCTTAACACAGATTTTTTGCCCTGAAATGCTTCTGTCCCTCTGGCCTGTGGTCTCCACCAAAGATGCTCTTTTGTATGCAGTTGTGTGTATGTGCTGACCTCTTCTTTTACAGCAAATGAACCTCTCAGTGATCTCCTCACACAAAATATAAACAGAGAGCAGCACCCTTCTGCCAGCGTTTAGTTAACAGGGTCTGATTAGAAACAGCAGGTGTTCCTCTCAGAGCTTTCGGCTGCAAAGAGCCATGAATGGTGGGATACAGTAAGAGCTGTGACCTCTTTATTCATGTATACAAAGACACCGATACTGCAACAGATCCTATCATTACATCCCTTCCCTCCCTGCCAATTAAAACCCTCTTGTTTGATGTCTCAATTAGCCTGGAGTTTAGCCGTTCCAAATGTTGTGTTTATGTGTTTGTGTGTGCATACAAAAACATGAGAGAATGAAATGTGAATGCATAATTACTGATCTTGAAGATGTTGTTATTTATGTTGTGCAAGATAAGTAGAAGTAACACCTGCTTTCTTGGTGCAGTTACAATATTTTACAGACCACTTTGCCAGAGTGTCACTCCCCCGCTGCTGAATCAGTGGCACCACAGCAAAGGAAGAGTATGAATGTGAGTTTGTTCTGAATGATGCAATAGAAATAATGTGTACCACAAAAACAAAAGAAAAAAATCCTTCCATTGAGTCATCATCACTGACTGCACATGGAAACCACACAGAACATGACTATGATTCACAAACAAATGATTCATATAAGTTAGTTATTTTTAATAAATCAAAAAATAACGTCAGCGTATAACCCAATTCACAAAGAAATGATGAAGACGAGGCAGTTCTTTTTTAATCAAAAGCACACAGAGGGGTTAAGGTAGCCTGATTCTCGAGCAACAATTCGACATCTACAACGTGACCAGTGCAATTTTTATAACCGAAAAAACTCTTGTGATGTGATTATTTTTATTGAATCTAAAATGCACAACGTTGCCAGTGTAAACTGATTCCTAAACAAGTGACCTGGCTCTTTTTAGTAAATAAAGTATTATTTCGAGCTATTTTCTATCTTATATATTTTATATACTATATGCATTAGAAATATTCCTTAATTATTTACAAAAAAACGTTTATATATGGAAATAATGACAAATAATGTTGTCATATGGAAAATCACTCAGTAATGATACTTACACTAAACCTGCTTCATATACCTGATTCATATGTCTGTATATACACACACACACACACACAGATATGGTTAATACTAGTGCACATACATTAACAAGATTAGCATTGTACAACCAGTGTGAAATAATATTAAGTGCAAGCAAATTCCTACATTAGTCATGCACATATAATGTCTGTCATCATATACATGTAGTACTTTAATTATAAGTGTAGGACCAGCAGCTCGCTGCGATTTTGAATGACCTGTGACTTGCGACACTGATCCATATACTGTCATCCAGGCAATTCCTGGGACTCTGCAACAACTGCCATCACTCTAGCCTGAACCGTGCTGAAGAGCGCTCTTATCAGACACATTTGCTGTAAATGGCAGCCATATCGCAGTGAGAGAAAGAAGATAAAAATCACCATACCAACAAATTTGTTCTTGCATTTGCCTATCAGTAAAAGTTCTGGATAACAGGGTTAGAGGGCTGGTCACATAAAGTTTCAGTTAAATAGCTGCTGGTTATTATTGTCCGGCTTTAGAGGGAATCATGCAGTTTTGCATTGCTGGGACCTGCTATACAAATACAGTTTATATATGCAAAGTTACTAGTGCTGCATTCAAAACAAAATCCCCTTCCCTGGCACCAGGAAATTATCCACGATTCAAACTTAGGCTGGATTGGACTGACTTTTCCCCTCAGAGCTATTTGACTATTACTGAAAGAGTCACTCAGGTATGGAACAAGCAAGTGATTGTTTCCTTCATCTTCACTCAAAAGAATAAGAGCAAGAGAGTAAATTGAATCAGACCCGTGTACAATACTTCAAAACAATTAAAAAATTACTGAGCAATCAGTGTGGACATTTATAGGACACGTTTAAGTATCTTGACTTTATTTGACTGTAATTAAAGATGAAAATGTGAAGGCTTTATAAAGTCATCTTCTGGTAGGTTTCAGTGAAGAAAACAATGCATCAGCAATGGATGGGAAAGTAGCAGATAACCCAACACTAGGGGTCCCCCTTCTCTTCCGGACAGTGCAAATCGTGTGTCATAAGATTATGATATCACAGACGGTAATGGCACCAATATACGAAATCTTTTAGATCATTAGCTATTCTTGCGCGATCGACCGGTCTTAAATGAGAGTAGGGAATTCATTGATGAGATGGATTTCTCGTTAAGGCCAAACAAAAAATGACCTGTGTAACATTCCACCTGAATGCAACCTACAGTATTGGTAGTATCTGTTGATGAGACATTAGTAATCTACTCTTGTAGCATAAACTACGACCTGTGTCAGATCATTTTAGACGAATGTTTTCATAGATTTCTTTTAAATAAAAAAAAATTGATGTTACAGTTTAGCACATTTCTTTCTTTTTCTCCTTCTTTTTTATATCACTTTACGATTAGTGGGAATTAGGTAATCCAATAACATTAACTAACAATATGTATGATAGTTAAAAAAAAAAAGAGTTCATGCTAGCTCAGATAAAGTAATGATAACAAAAATTATTTTGACTGTAATAATAATACATGTTAATGTTAACAAATGGAACCTTTTGTAAAGTGTTAAATATTTTAGCATTTTATTTCAATTTGAATTGATCAAGTGTTTTGTTTTATTTGGTCATTGAAGTTCCCTTTTATAGGGTCTCCTACTGGGCCTCTATGTCATGCCAAATCGCTTGGAACAAAAGGGGTAACCATTTGTGGGTTCGATTCCCAGGGAACACGTTAGGTAAAAAAAATGTTAGTCTGAATGCACTGTAAGTCACTTTGGATAAAAGTGTCTGCTAAATGCATAATTATAAATGCATCAGGTAAAAAAAAAAAATAGAGCAGGGTTTGTTATCAGTGTAATCGGTTAGCATTATGTGAAGATATCTTTAGTAATATCTTGCTAACCACAGTCTTACTATAAAATATACTGTACTGAAGGGATTGTTCAACTAAAAATGAAAATTCTATCATCATTTACCCTCATGTTTTTCCAAAACTCTGACTTAATTTCTTCTGTGGAACACAAGAGAAGATATTTTTAAGAATGGTGGTAACCAAACAGTTTTGTGTGACCGCTGAATTTTAATGGATGGACAAAAAGAAACACTGAAGTTTTTCTTAAAAAGATGACAGAATGACAGATTTTTGGGTGAACTATTCCTTTAACAAACTATATTCTAGGTTTTATAATAAAGTTATTAGGGTACTCAAAAGAAGTTCAGTCAGCCGATAGAAACACTTTGGAGTAAAGTGTAAGTGGGTAGGCTTTTGATGGGGTATGGTTTGGCATGACACGGACCCCCTTAGTTGAGGAACTCAGGATTCAAATGAATCAGGTGTGTAGTCTGTATTACAGAGCAAAAAGATCCTCCTTCCCCCTCGGGCGGCAGCTGGGAGTGTAATTACCACACCTGATTTATACGTGATTAACACAGCTATATCTTACCTTTCGCACCAAAGCACGGCCATAAGTTTCTACTACTTTTTCACCAAACAGGCGTGATATCGCAGCAGAATGGATGTGCGTGACTCTGGCGAGAGCATATGGTATATTTCTCCATCATCAATAATTCACACGAAATGAGCAAAAATTAGTCGGCCCGGTTACTGCCGAGTTTGTTCCGCATTAATTTTGCCGACGTGTTCTAAATGGGGTCGTTAGGCTGAAAACAAAGTGCCTCTCTCAGTGTATTTAAAAGAGAGAATTGCTTTGTGAGAGTCTTGTTCATGATCTTACACCTGCTCTCTTTGTAAATAAGAGTATTGTTTACAACCCATGCAGGCTATGAAGTTACGTGACTGATTATCAAATTTACTTCTAATTGAGAAATACTTCACACCCTGACATAATAAAGAGAGAGATCTGCTATGCAATCCTAACTGATTTTGCAGCACAATGGTTGTAATGATGGACCTGTCATCTGCACACACACACACACGCACACACACACACACACACACACACACACACACACACACACACACACGCACGCACGCACGCACGCACGCACACGCACGCACGCACGCACGCACGCACACACACACACACACACACACACACACACACACACACACACACACAGTCATATACGTCTGTATAACCTACACAATCCTTAGTGCTTCTACATATTGTTGGCTTAACCCTGCATGGCCCTAATCTTTCTGTGCACCGGCTGCTTCTCTAGTGGCACTCAGTCACTCACAGTCTATGAGGTTCAGCTGAGCAAGAAAAGGAAAAGAAAAGAACAGGAACAATAAGGTGAAAAATTTTTCCTCTCAGCCCAGGCTGGCTCAAGTGCTGGCCGTGTGTGAGTGAAGAAGAGAGTTGGAGAGGTGGAGGACCATTAGACCGCAGGGATTATTAGATTTTTAGGGGTGTTATGACCCCTCCTGTCCTCTCTGCTTACACTCACACTCATTCATGCACACCTAACCTGCCATGCCAAATATAATGAATAGACTCTGACAATGTTGCAGAATTGGATGTTTGAGAATTGTGTGACATGGTGTCAGAAAGAGAGAGAGAGAGAGGCTCGGGGAGCAAAGGTCTGGATGTCACCTTCTGTTTTGATCCCTAGATGATTTCTAGAGAGGTTTTATTGTTCAGGATGAAATAACTAGTTACTGAATATTGAGAAGTATACAATTGGGATGCATTAATATCAAAATTGGGCCAATACAGATAAACCAATATTTTTCAGTATATATTTTTAATAATGTATTATTTAGGCTAATTAATAATTTTGGGCCTAACAATGTTTTATCTGTATTAATCATAGTATATTATTCTGTGCTATTTTCCATAAATAAACCACTGAAAGAGGGAACATTTATATTTATTTAGATTATATTTAAATTATTAAATTCCTATATTAAAAAATAATCAAATTAAATATCTACTATCAGCCTATATCAACAAAAAGTCTCTATAACAAATATACCAATATATTTTATATCTTTACAGGGTGCTTCTTACTATTTTTAAATAGTATGTAAACAGTAGGCATGATTTCACAATAAATGTCATTGTTATTGTCACATTTTCTCATTACATTGCATGTGTGTGACGTGATTATAAAAAATAAAAAGATAATTGGTATTTAGAATTCAGAATTACATAACTTTGTATGACCAAATAATGGGTCCAGAAGACTGAAATGTCTTTGTCGCAATTCAAATGGTTGCGTACTTTGCATTGTGGGATGGCGGTATAGAATTTGCTGTTGTATACTGTGTATTTTAATAAAGGTACTAAATGGGCTGAACTTTTCATGCAAACACAATATTTGCATTCTTTGCACAGTATACCGCTGTTTAAAAAATGAACTGAGTATGCTGGTACTCTGTTTTGAACACAGCCAGCAGATCGGCTTACAGTATTTCCTCCTGCACAGCTGAGAAAAAGAGCCAAATGTGGAGGAGTTCATGCATTAAAAGAGAGAGTGGAGAATACAAGGTCTCATTAATTTACAAATGTGGTTAGTTAAGCTCAGTCAGATAGATGAAAAAGAGCTTAAATCATTTGCCTAGCTTTACATAGTTCACACCCTCTGTTCATATCACTAAATACTCACTAAACCATAAGCAAGCAAAACTTTTACCGCTCCATTGGTGCATACAGTAGATTTCAGTCTGCATACAGGTTTGTCATTAAAAAAAAAAACTAGGCTAATGTGAAAGAGCCAGCCATGTGAAAGCCATCAGCCCACACCTGCTGCATGCTGTACTTGCCTCCTACCCTGTTTGAACTCTCGAAACTGCCAAAAGAGCACCACTAAACCTCAGCGATGTGATTTGTGTTTGTAATGCTTTTAAAGATGTCTTTATTTTGTGTCAAAGTAATTCATTGTTGTTCTTCTACAAGGTTGTTGTGTGTGTAATACTGTGATTCTCAACCAGGGGGCCGGGGCCCGTAAACTTCCCAGGGGGCCTCAAGATGATATAAAATGCCTTCAAAATAAGCTACAACAACTAAAAGTCATTTTTATTTAAGGACAAGGGTTCCTATAGTCTGGAGTTTTAAAAGTGTTACATCTAGACCTGGAAAAGTCATTAAAAAAAATTATAAAATCATAGACCTGTGGGTCGAGCCGTCCCTGTGATTAAAAAAAACCCCATTCATGTAAGTACAATTGCATCAGATTTCTGTATTTTGTTGGAAATCAGCACATAAGTAAATATGTTAATGGAAACAACATGAAACATCAGTATTATAGCTCCACTCACGGCACGCCTCAGGAGCTCGGCTTTTTCCGGAAAGAATCGGAAAGCTGTATTTTTTTTTATAAATATGATAAAACTAAAGACTTTTTGGATATATGAAGGATGCAGTACTACTCTATAGGTACTCAAGATTGACATGAGATTAGGTGAAACTGTGTACTGTATGTTATGTACCCTTTAATGATGCTATGGCATGACATGGCATACATAAAAATGTATTTACAGTCAAGATTTAAAGAAGAGCTTTAAAATATTATGTCAAAGTCAAAGTCACCTTTATTTATATAGCGCTTTAAACAAAATACATTGCGTCAAAGCAACTGAACAACATTCATTGGGAAAACAGTGTCAATAATGCAAAAATGATTGTTAAAGGCAGTTCATCATTGGATTCAGTTATGTCATCTCTGTTCAGTTAAATAGTGTCTGTGCATTTATTTGCCATCAAGTCAACGATATCGCTGTAGATGAAGTGTCCCCAACTAAGCAAGCCAGAGGCGACAGCGGCAAGGAACCGAAACTCCATCGGTGACGGAATGGAGAAAAAAACCTTGGGAGAAACCAGGCTCAGTTGGGGGGCCAGTTCTCCTCTGACCAGACGAAACCAGTAGTTCAATTCCAGGCTGCAGCAAAGTCAGATTGTGCAGAAGAATCATCTGTTTCCTGTGGTCTTGTCCTGGTGGTCCTCTGAGACAAGGTCTTTACAGGGGATCTGTATCTGGGGCTCTAGTTGTCCTGGTCTCCGCTGTCTTTCAGGGATGTAGAGGTCCTTTCTAGGTGCTGATCCACCATTTGGTCTGGATACGTACTGGATCCGGGTGACTGCAGTGACCCTCTGATCTGGATACAGACTGGATCTGGTGGCCACGGTGACCTCGGAACAAGAGAGAAACAGACAAATATTAGCGTAGATGCCATTCTTCTAATGATGTAGCAAGTACATAGGGTGTTATGTGAAGTGTTTCCGGTTCTGGTTTACCTAATTAATGCAGCCTAAAAATCCTTTAACGGATTTGGATATTAAAAGCATCTTAGTACGTTATGTGTATGCCAGGTTAAAGAGATGGGTCTTTAATCTAGATTTAAACTGCAAGAGTGTGTCTGCCTCCCGAACAATGTTAGGTAGGTTATTCCAGAGTTTAGGCGCCAAATAGGAAAAGGATCTGCCGCCCACAGTTGATTTTGATATTCTAGGTATTATCAAATTGCCTGAGTTTTGAGAACGTAGCGGACGTAGAGGATTATAATGTAAAAGGAGCTCATTCAAATACTGAGGTGCAAAACCATTCAGGGCTTTATAAGTAATAAGCAATATTTTAAAATCTATACGATGCTTGATAGGGAGCCAGTGCAATGTTGACAGGACCGGGCTAATATGGTCATACTTCCTGGTTCTAGTAAGAACTCTTGCTGCTGCATTTTGGACTAGCTGTAGTTTGTTTACTAAGCGTGCAGAACAACCACCCAATAAAGCATTACAATAATCTAACCTTGAGGTCATAAATGCATGGATTAACATTTCTGCATTTGACATTGAGAGCATAGGCCGTAATTTAGATATATTTTTGAGATGGAAAAATGCAGTTTTACAAATGCTAGAAACGTGGCTTTCTAAAGAAAGATTGCGATCAAATAGCACACCTAGGTTCCTAACTGATGACGAAGAATTGACAGAGCAACCATCAAGTCTTAGACAGTGTTCTAGGTTATTACAAGCAGAGTTTTTAGGTCCTATAATTAACACCTCTGTTTTTTCAGAATTTAGCAGTAAGAAATTACTCGTCATCCAGTTTTTTATATCGACTATGCAATCCATTAGTTTTTCAAATTGGTGTGTTTCACCGGGCCGCAAAGAAATATAGAGCTGAGTATCATCAGCATAACAGTGAAAGCTAACACCCTGTTTCCTGATGATATCTCCCAAGGGTAACATATAAAGCGTGAAGAGTAGCGGCCCTAGTACTGAGCCTTGAGGTACTCCATACTGCACTTGTGATCGATAGGATACATCTTCATTCACTGCTACGAACTGATGGCGGTCATATAAGTACGATTTAAACCATGCTAATGCACTTCCACTGATGCCAACAAAGTGTTCAAGTCTATGCAAAAGAATGTTGTGGTCAATTGTGTCAAACGCAGCACTAAGATCCAATAAAACTAATAGAGAGATACACCCACGATCAGATGATAAGAGCAGATCATTTGTAACTCTAAGGAGAGCAGTCTCAGTACTATGATACGGTCTAAATCCTGACTGGAAATCCTCACATATACCATTTTTCTCTAAGAAGGAATATAATTGTGAGGATACCACCTTTTTTAGTATCTTGGACAGAAAAGGGAGATTCGAGATTGGTTATGTATAGGTTAAAATTGTATCACACCAGGGCGTAGCACCATTTCAGAAGTGACAGAAATTAACAAGAATTTTATGTATGTATTATTATTGTCCCACTTTATATCGTGTCCCTAATACCTGTGTACTTACATAGTAACTAGATGTGTACATAGTATGTAATCACAGTGTAAGTACTCATTGTTACATAGTATCTACAGCTGTAATATTTCTGTAACTACAACAATGTAACAACCCTCTGAATGGTTTGTGTAAGTACAAATGTGTAACAAGACATTGGTAACAACACCTTTTTTTCACTTCACTGAGTAGTTTAACTTGTGAATTATATACATATTGTAACAAAAAATATGTATAAGAGTAATTGGAACCATTTGGTCAAGGGGGTGTAAATGGGTAGATTTAGGGGTCAAAATGGGATCCAGCGGGTGGAGATGGGTAGGTTTAGTGTTAGGTAAAGTGGGAGGAGTTGGATCTCGAGTTGGAGTTGTTGCACCACTGTAATACCAGTGTACTTACATGGTACAGTAACTCCTCAGGAACTGGCCACTTAAAATAAAGAGTAACATTCTGGACACCGTACACTGTACAAGTTGTGAATAAAAACAGAATGCAATGATGTGGAAGTTTCAAATTTCAATATTTTATTCAAAATACAACATAGACGACATATCAAATGTTTAAACTGAGAAAATGTATCATTTTAAGGGAAAATACGTTGATTTTAAATTTCATGGCATCAATACGTCTCAAAAAAGTTGGGACCAGGCCATGTTTACCAATGTGTGGTATCACCTCTACTTTTTAAAACAGTCTGCAAATGTCTGGAGACTGAGGAGAGAAGTTGCTCAAGTTTAGGAATAGGAATGTTGTCCCATTCTTGTCTAATACAGGCTTCTAGTTGATCAACTGTCTCAGGTCTTCTTTGTTGCATCTTCCTCTTTATAATGTGCCAAATGTTTTCTATGGGTGAAAGATCTGGACTGCAGGCTGGCCATTATAGTACCCGAATCCTTCTTCTATGCAGCCATGATGTTCTAATTGATGTAGTACTGTATGTGGTCTGACATTGTTATGTTGGAAAATGCAAGGTCTTCCCTGAATGAGACAACTTCTGGATGGGAGCATATGTTGTTCTAGAACTTGGATATACCTTTCAGCATTGATGGTGCCTTTCCAGATGTGTAAGCTGCCCATGCCACACGCACTCATGCAACCCCATACCATCAGAGATGCAGACTTCTGAACTGAGCGCTGATAACAACTTAGGTTGTCCTTGTTTTCTTTAGTCCGGATGACATGGCTTCCCAGTTTTTCAAAAATAACTTCAGATTTTGATTCGTCAGTTTTCCACTTTGCCACAGTCCATTTTAAATAAGCCCTGGCCCAGAGAAAATGCCTGCGCTTCTGGATCATGTTTAAATATGGCTTATTTTTTGACCTATAGAGTTTTAGCCAGCAACAGCGAATGGCACGGTGGATTGTGTTCACCGACAATGTTTTCTGGAAGTATTCCTGAGCCCATGTTGCGATTTCCATTACAGTAGCATTCCTGTATGTGATGCAGGGCCCAAAGATCACGGGCATCCAGTATGGTTTTCCAGCCTTGACCCTTTACAGCCTTGACCCATTATTCTCTGAATCTTTGGATGATATTATGCACTGTAGATGATGATAACTTCAAACTCCTTGCAATTTTTCTCTGAGAAACTCCTTTCTGATATTGCTCCACTATTTTTCGCCGCAGCATTGAGGGAATTGGTGATCCTCTGCCCATCTTGACTTCTGAGAGACACTGCCACTCTGAGAGGCTCTTTTTATACCCAATCATGTTGCCTATTGACCTAATAAGTTGCAAATTGGTCTTCCAGCTGTTCCTTATATGTACATTTAACCTTTCCAGACTCTTATTGCTACCTGTCGAAACCTTTTTGGAATGTGTAGCTCTCATGAAATCCAAAATGAGCCAATATTTGTCATGACATTTCAAAATGTCTCACTTTCAACATTTGATATGTTATCTATATTCTATTGTGAAAAAATATAAGTTTATGCAATCTGTAAATTATTCCATTCCTTTTTTTACTCACAATTTGCACAGAGTCCCAACTTTTTTGGAATCGGGTTTGTACATGATCAATCTAAGATTCAGTGTTCGACTAATAAAGTGTAAGTATTAGTCCTGTTAAACATTTGTACTTTCATTACCAAAAAGTGCTGTTACCTATGTCCTGTTACAAATTTGCACTTACACATATCATTCAGTGGGTTGTAACATATGTGTAGTTACCACAAACATTAGAGCTGTAGATACTACTACTCAGAGAAGAATGGAGCGTGAGCGCAATCCTGTGACAGTCACAGGCGGTAAATAGTGGAGTGCGTGAAGGAGAGATGCGAGGCACGAACACTGTTTAAGTCTCCATTAATTTGTGCTTTTAGTAATTTAATGTGTTGATGATGATGATGCATTTTATTTATAATGCACTTTTCTCCAACCCAAAGCGCTACACAGTATAGTAAACATAATATAAGATAATTAAACAATAAATTAAAAACAAAAAAATCAGACGAAAAAAAAAAAACTAAATAAGATACACTTCAAAGACAATAAGCATTTTTAAAAAGATGGGTCTTTAGAGACCTCTTAAAACAGTCCAGAGTTGTAGAATTTTTTATCGCAAATGGAAGTTTATTCCACAACCGCGGAGCGGTAACCGTAAAGGAGCGACCACCCATCGACTTTAATTTGAATGTGGGCTGCTGTAGAGCATAAGAGTCAGATGAGCGGAGAGAACGATTTGGAATGTAAGGAACAACTAGATCACAAAGGTATTCCGGTGCTATCCCATGAATGGCTTTATATGTTAAAATCAAGATTTTAAAATCGATACGTGCCGTTACTGGAAGCCAATGGAGTTCATAAAGAACAGGGGAAATATGCTGCTGAACAGTTGTGTGTGTTAGTACACGTGCGGCCGAGTTTTGGATATACTGTAATTTCTTAATATGTTTATCAGGGAGACCAGAGTATAGTGCATTACAGTAATCTAGTCTTGACGTGATAAATGCATGGATAAGCTTTTCTGCATCTGGCAGGGATATAAAAGGTCGAATTCTTGCAATATTTTTTAGATGGAAAAAAAGCTGATTTTGAAACCAATTTGATATGGGCATCAAAAGACAAATGTGAATCAAAAATAACACCTAAATTTCGCACCTGTGATGCTGGGGCCAGTAAATCAGAATCAGTGATCAGATTTTGACAGTTAAACTTGTGCAAGGCTGCCGGCATACCAACAAGTAGAAATTCTGTTTTTGATTCATTAAGTTTAAGATAATTGGCATGCATCCATAACTTAATTTCTTCCATACATGCGCTCAGAGCTGTGATTGCAAGATTAGGATCAGGGAGAGTGTTAACATAGATCTGCGTGTCATCAGCATAACAATGAAACCTCAGACCGTATTTTCTGATAATGTCACCAAGTGGGAGCATATAAATGCTGAACAAAGTCGGCCCAAGCACTGATCCCTGCGGGACACCCTGCTGAACTAATGTGGCCTCAGATTTATGTTTCCCCATGCAAACATACTGAAAACGGTCTGCTAAATAGGACTCAAACCATTTGAACACAACACCAGAGATGCCTAACAACACACGCAACCTGTTAAGAAGGATAATATGACATATAGTGTCAAAAGCTGCACTAATGTCTAGCAGGACTAGAATGCTGCAAGCACCAGTGTCAGCAGAAACAAGTAGGTCGTTGGTGACCCTTACAAGTGCAGTCTCAGTACTGTGTCCAGATCTGAAACCAGACTGAAATGGTTCCAATAAGCTGTTATTGGACAGATATTGCCGTAACTGACCAACAACAACTCGTTCAAGAACCTTTGCCACAAAGGGCAGGTTCGCAATAGGCCTGTAGTTAGCTAAATTTTGAACATCACAGCCCGTTTTTTTTAGAACAGGTGTGATAGCGGCCACCTTAAGGGCCGGAGGAACCTGGCCAGTGGCTAAGGAGTTGTTAATAATTACAGTGATGGAAGGGCAGACATGTGATAAACAGACATGTGATTAACTTTTTTAGAACCTCAGTAGGCAAGGGGTCAAGAAAGCACGTGGTTGAACTCATAGTCATGATCAATTTTGAAAACATTGTCTACATTGACAGTAGTAAAGTTCGAAAGGGCAGTAGAAGGTAGTTTTTTTGAGTAAGACTCACTAGTCAGCAAAGGAGAGTCAAAAGAGATGGAGCTATAAATACTCTGAACTTTCTCTGTAAAATATTTGTTAAAATTATTACACATCTCATCAGAAGGGCAGACACTTTTCTTTTGAGATTTGAGAAGGCTATCAATTGTCTTAAATAACGTCCTAGGATTAGCAGCACCTTTATTGATAACATGAGAGTAATATGCCTCTCTGCTAGTCTTCAAAGCAAGATGATACTGCAGCTGGTGTTGTTCAAACAATAATTTGTGAACGGTGAGGCCTGATTTTTTATACAACCGCTCAATCTTCCTTCCTTCAGCTTTAAGTGCACGCAGATCATTTGTGTACCAGGGAGACGACTTGGAAAAAGATACAACTCGTTCTTTCACTGGTGCAACAACATTAAGAATTGAGGAAAGTGCAGAGTTGTAACAGTCAATAGAGCCAATCACAGGAAGCTCCGCAACAAGGTTAGAAATCCTTTCAGGGTCAATATTCTTAATATTTCTAAAGGATATGACACGCTGTTTAGAAGACTGCAGGGAGGCAGAGATGGTAAATTCACTTGTTGGTAATTTATGATCACTAAAGTTAACTTCATCCTTTGAGAGCTGATCTATACCAACACCCACAGAACATAATAGGTCCAATGTATGTCCCGATTTATGAGTTGAAAAGTCAACATGTTGAATGAAGTTAAAACACTCTAACACATGCAGGAAGGCCGCTGCAGAGGAACAGTTTGGATTGTCAACATGAATATTCAGGTCCCCTATTAGCAGCATGTCTGGACAAATAGGACTTAGCAGAGTCAATAATTCTGCAAGTTCAGAAAAGAACCTCGCATCAGCCTTAGGTGGGCGATAGATTAAAACAACTAGTACTGGTGAAGTGCAGTTAACTTTGATAGTCAAACATTCAAAAGATGACACAGCAGGCATTGTTACTTCTGCAATAGACAAATCAGATCTGTATAGAATAGCAAGACCACCACCTTTTCCAGTGAGTCTAGGTCTGTCAATGTAGGTGAATCCAGGTGGTTTGGCTAAATTAAGATTGTAAAAGTCATTTGGTTGCTGCCATGTCTCATAGAGACAGAGAAAATCAAGTTTTCTATCCAATATTATATCGTGAAGCAGTGCGGCTTTCTTGTTCATTGAACGCACATTTAATTGAGCGAGTCTAATTTTAGACCTTGCGTTCTTTACGCGATTCTGCAACATTTTCTGAGGAAAATGTAAGTTAGATGAACAGATGCCACGAGAGTTAAGAAGACTTGAACGCCTAAATGAGGAGTGAAGTACATATATTCCAGCAGGTGAAGGATAGAGACATCGGCGGGAGCCACGATGCAAATATCTTGGCCGATGCAAAAGTTTGAATGATCGCAAAGTTTTAATAATACAGGCGCTGGGGGACAGATGATGATCCAATGAAAAAAAGCTCATAATGTGAAAGAAAGTACCTTATCATGTTGGAGTTCCACAATCTTGATTCCAGTGTTCCACAGGATCCAGTTATAGCATAGACCATCAGTGAAAAGAATGTAGTGAAAAGGAAACAGCATGCTTATATCCAATGGAATCCTGATAAAATTGTGAAAATCACAACACTCTGAGCCGCAGGAGTTGTTCGGCAATTAGAATGCAGAGGCCGCAGGAGCAACAGACCGTTGGTGAATCCACACACGCAGACAAACTCCGACTTCAGATTAGAGATGACACAGTTTCCAGCCTCGTTCAGGTGCCGCACCCGGCACTCGCCACTCGAAACAAGAAGAACGCCGAGGAATCACCTCAGAAGCGATCAGCAATCCAAGCTCAACAGGAACCTCACATTCAAATGTTGAGATGAGAGGTAGGCCTAATAGGCTATTAAATCATTTAAAAAGTTGGTAGCAAAATAAAACAAATTTTAAAATAACAAATAACTAAAACACATGGGTTGAGAAGCGGCTTCCAGCTGAGCTAGCGTCCTCTCACACGCCGGATGTTAACTTTTTTAACGTGTGTGTTAATATTTTGAAAGCACTGCATCACTATAGAAATTGCAATTCATTAGATTCTTAGCATTTTAAAATCGAGATCGGCGATTCACGATTCAAAGGGTTTGTAATCGATGCAACAACTAAATCGTTACACCCCTAATATATTAGTAAGGCTTTCGGCTCGGTACGCATTATAAACTGAATGATTCGTTGAACTAATCCTATTACATATGGAAAATAAAAGAGCTTAAAGTGTGTGAATAATGTTCTCAGTGCCACTGTGCTCAACAAGCACAGGTATGCCTATCTACTAGGCATCACTGCCAGAAGCATCTCCGCTGGTGCCGTTGGACCAGCTGCGGAGTCATCAGCCGGGAGCCACCTTTCACTGATGTTTCACTCCTTTAATCCAGAACATCTCAGGTTGGTGGCGTATGTACCCCCATCCACGTCTCCATGTACCAAAAAAAGCCTCTAGCTCATCCTCCCATGGGACCATCAATTCGACCATGATGACTGTTTTTGAAAGGGTGGACCAGAGGACGATAAATAAGGACCAGAGGACGCCATAAAGAGGTTATGGTGATCTCAACCGGGAATCAGGTGGCAGTCGAGATTAGCTGCCATGCTCCACTGTCCTCCCTGTGACAGGAGAGACCTCTCCTTCAGCCTGCTGCTTTGGCTCTCTTCCCCTTGTCTGACAAAGTGGATCCGCTGATGAGATGTTACTGAATGGGCCCTGTTTGCATACATCACTAATCCACAAGCTTGCAAAAGACTTGGTTGTGGTGCCATCTGTAGCTGCCCAGGATCAGTGCTGCCTTGCACCCAGAAAGGATGTGCTGAAGACTTGGATTATGGGAGAAGCTGAGATGACAGTTCTCTTCCAATCCATTCCACAGTTGTAGGTTCTGGGGTCTTTGACACTTCTGTGATCACCAGATTTTTCCATTCCTTTGTGGATGCTTTGGACCACATTTTAGATACAGATCCCCATCCAAGCCCTGTCCTTCCATGCTGTGATAACCCAACAATCTCCTGATGCTGTAGTTGGTTGATGGCCTGTTCCACTGTCTGTGTCATGTTCCACTTGCATCCTGATGCGGATCTGGGCTTCAGTGTTTCTCACAAAAATGTCTTATCTCAAATAGCAGCCTCACCTTCTGTTGCTTGTTGCCGAAACTGATGGCTTTTAGTGGGAGTTCCAAGATGTTTCTCCCAAAAAGTGCCAAATTGGAAAGACTGCAAGGAAGGCCAAGTCATTTCTTGATGTAGCTATTTGCCTTCCTGTCCATTTTCAGGACTGTTGTTAAGGTAATGTCCCACAGTTTCAGAGGATTGAGGCGAAGCTTCTCCATTCATCCTTGTCTTTGGCTTTTGGCCAGTTGACTTTGGGTCTGCAGGCAGCAGGACAGCTCCTTAGATGTTACACTTGGGAGTGTGCAGGTGGTTATATGTTTGTGATGCTGTTACTGAGGGTTGTCCATTGGTTGGTACGCAACCTGTTGTGGGGGCTGGTCTTTCTCACTTTTACCAGATACAGTGTTGGGTTCAGCAGCACTGTGCTGCTCAACCTGGCTTTGATTCCTCCTTGTCTGACCTGCTGTTCCACTGCAAGCTTGCATCTGGCTGATCCAGCAACACTTAGCCTTCCCTTGGTGAATGTGTAAACCATGATGATGATATAATCAAAATATTAACACTGCAGTCATCAATTAAAATCAATGAAATAAAAAGCTTTATTTCATGCACAGACTTTCAAAAACATCATTTTAACATGAATGTTTAATATAATTAATCTCTTTTTTTCACTTTGTATGGGCCACAAGAGAAATATTAAGGGAATAAATAAAAACAGTTAGCTATATATCATTATCAGCATATGTTGAAGTAGATTCGCCTTCCGTCGTCTCTTTCATTTCTGCCTGAGATTAAAATGTTCACTGACATAACTCTTGTGCAAAGTTTGCATGTTGCGTGTGTGATATCCATTGGCTCACCTTCATGGTTTAAAACAGAAATATTTTGTGAACCATTACACCTCTAATATATAGTTATGCCAAGCTTTATAATATTTTAAGTAGAAACTGTGGAGAAATTATCGTATTTGTGAGTTAAAAACAATTTATTGAAACCTAATCCTATAAAACACAAAGTGGAAAAGTCCCATAAATATATAATTTTCATTTACTTAGTTTAATTATACTAAAATTATTTTAGTGTATTTTATATTTATTTAGTTAATTATTGTTATATAATGTATTGACAGTACTGGTTTCTGTAAATTAAAATGTTTGAAAGCAAGAAGCTTCATCATTACAGCGCAGGTAGCAAAAATATACTTGCAAGGCATGAGTCAAAGTGTTTGAGAACCACTGGTCTATGAATAAAATCAGTGAATTATTAGTCTGAATAAATTAGCCTGAATAAATCATAATCCCTATAAATACTAGATATGAAAAGGCAGTATGTAAGGCAAATATATGAAAACTTTTTAAAATGCAATAAAAATTTTATGTGCAAAAGTAAATACAGGCAGTTTGGTGCAGGACTTAAACAGAAAACTAAACATTTTTTATTTATTTTTTGGTAGTTACTATATGTATGAAACTTGGTGTTTGTGTTGTTGTGCTGGAGGTTATAATGGGATGATGCGAGCAGTGAGACCAGAGGTTCAGAGTTAAATGTGTTGGAACAAATGCCTTTTATCGTCATTGATTGTTTTAATTGAACAGGGTGAGACTGGACCATTTTTTTGCCAAAGCCTGCTGGTAAAAGGTCTAACAAATCTTCAAGACAGATATGATGAAAAGTAAAAGAAAAAGTCAAACCGAGACAATTGCCTTTAAATGGACCATTATTAGAAATACATGCAGACTGCTCAAAATGAGATTAATGGACATGTATTGCTGAAAACATTTATACTGAATATTGACATTTTCTCTCTCTCTCAGAGTCTCTCTGTCAGGTCAGGTGAATGTCACTTCGCTGCTGGGAAATTTAACGTTGCTTTTAACCTGTGCTGCCATGTAATTACCTTGACATTTACCCTTCATTAAATCAACTCTACGGCAGCCATTTTATTTTTCCTGACTCTCTCCATCGAGGCAGATGCCAGTAATTATACATTCTAATAATTAGAAACAGTGGGCTGTGGAGCCTGAAATGCAGAGCAAATACTGCAATTTCCCATGATTCCTGACCTCCCCTGCATTGTTCATTATTTTTGTGGCAAGAGAGTGTTGAAGGGCAGAAATACGATTAGAGAACTGTGCGATGAGGCTGAGTGAATGAGTCAGTGACAAGGGGAATGCCTGCTACTTGTCTCATTTCGTCCATCACTTCCGTTATTACGACAACTGCCGGGGAATTGGTTCAATGGTGGAAGGTGGCGGTAACGATCCACCAGGGACTCGTCAATCAAACTTCCCAATGCCACCCCAAATTGAAATTTCATCTGCATTTGAATTAACGACATTATTCGCCAATTTACCTCAGAGTGAACATTTTTCCATTGGAGAAGGAATTAAATTAGAAAATGAGTGAGTCTTTAATTTCCAGATTATTAATCACAGAATATAATTCACCTCCAAATACCTTAAGGGCAACCACATTATCCTAAGTGCCATTTTATCTCCTGACCGTGTATCTGATGCCCTGATGGCGAGGTGTCATACAAATCTAGTTTTTCAGAAGCAGATGATAAAAGAATACATCTCGTTCCATCATGGAAGACATAATATTAGCAGCACTTCCTGCCTGAGAGCTTATTTGACATGAAATTGGGTAGTTTTTAACCTATAAATGCCACAGTAAAATTACTTTTCTGTAAGTGGGGAACAGTCAGCATAATTTGAGATTTATTCTGATGGGAAGTGGGCCATGTACAAAGGGACTGGCTTAGCTTCAGATGAAAGAATGTCTTGAACTAGCAAAACAGTCAAGCACTATAAAGGAATCATCTGCAGATTTAAAGGCTGATTTAATTGATTTTGTGTTTGCTATGCAGATTTGTCTTTTGCCTGTTGTCTTACGTACTAAAGCAGCCACATACTAACCAATTTTTTTTTTTAGCAAATTATTAACACTAAAACTTTGGCAATGCTTATAATTTAGTCCTTTCTGAATGCACATCTATGTGTATATATATATATATATACACACACACACACACACACACACGTTCTGAACTGTATATTATTATTATTATTTTTATTATATTATTATATATTTATTATTTATATTATTATTTTGCATTAATTTAATCTTTACATTTAAATTAAATAATTATAAATTAGTCATGCATGCTAATTAAAATGTAACAACCACAACAATAACTATTAATATATTTTGTATTTATTAAATTATAAATATTTGAAATTATATATAATTCATTTAATTTATACATTTAATATATATTTTTTAATTTATAAATAATATTTTGTACATATTAAATATTAAAAACATTTTAATAAATAGTTATTATATTAGTTACTGTATAATATGTTAAATAACAAAAATAAAAATAACATTTGTAAAATGTAAAAAAAAAAATACATTTGTTTATACATTTTTTTCCCAAATTTCATACATTTGGAATGAAACACCAATGATATGAGTAGGTTATTCTAGACAGTATTATGCAATAAATCATGTCTTGCAATGCACTGATAAACAGCCAAAACCCACACATTATTTCTCTAGTTAATTACTTTTTAGCATTTATGTGCTTACAAGTGTGTTTAAGTTTTTATCATGACGTTCACTTCAGTTTAAATATGCTTTTTGTTTTAGATAAAAGAAAAGCACGATGAGTATAGAACTGCAGTTGTTTCACTATATATGATTTTACATGGGGTTTGAACACAGAATCTGTGACTGTTTATATAAAAGGCTTCTTTTTTGTGTGTTGAATTCAGGCAGAGTTTGAACCATGACATGGTGGAGGGCAGCGCTGTCGTCAGACTGAACTCAATGCTGGGCAGTAATGGGGCCTCTTAGTCAAACCTGAAGTCCTGGGGTACCTCAGCGCTCCCTGTGCAGGTGTGCATGAATATTAATGTTAATACTTTTAAAGCATTACAGACTTAAATGTGACAGAGCAGCTAGCGGCTAATCACAGATAAAAGCCCATTACAACTCTAACTACTGCTCTGTCTGTGGACCGAGCCACTCTGAAGGTCAGTTTAAAATGTTTCAAATCAGAAAACATGAACACGATACTGACTTTAACTCTAGGTTTTATAGACTCTCATTATGAAAATGGTCTTGTTTAAAATAGTGCATAAATTGTGCCTTGTTGTAGCATGCTAATGGCTGTGATGTGCTAAAGCTAATGTTCATGGCATGTTTGCTGTTCAGAGAGTTTATTCAGTTTGATTTTAGGACAGTTTAGAAACTTTACCTTCACTTTAAACTTAAACTGTTTTCAACTGTGATAATGCAAAAACGTTCCTTGAGCACCAGCAGCATATCACAATGATGCCTTCATAGGAAAACATTTTAAATATTTTAAAATAGAAATGCAGTTTTAAATTGCAGTATTTCACAATATTTTCTTACTGTATTTTTTATTTAAAAAAAAGCAGCCTTGGTGGCTATAAAATACTTATTTTCACCTGAAACAACCCTTAGCATTTGTGTAACCTACAGTATATTGTCATGTTGATGTATTAAAATATGTACATTTTAACTAAAATAAAATCAGTTTATTTAGATTATTGATTATTGATTATTGTTATCATATGAAGAAAATGTTTAGGTTACCTGAGAGTGTACCATTTATTTTATTAATACGGTTGAAATGTGATCCTGAATGACAGGAAACATTCTCTGTGATTAAACTGTTACATCCTGTAAATAATTAACCAAGGTTAAGCTCATGAACATGTCAGTTGATCCAGCAAATCCATTAAAATTAATTTGTGAAGAATTAGATATTTGATAGTATCTAGCCATCCTACCTGGTCAGTTTTTATCAGGGATGGATAAAGCTCATCAGATGCCCCACGGTTTCATTGAAAAGAGTGTTTGTCTCGAAAAGACATAAATAGTTTTCATGAATTGTGATCTCAGGAGGATGATTGAGAGAATTAGCTAAACCAGTAAGCTAGGGAAGACTCTGGAAAGAAATAGAGATATATAGGCAAGAGAGGCAAAAGCGTAAAACAGATAAACAAAGGCTTATTTGTACTTCCAGCAGAGCGAGGGGAGATGTCACACAGCATGTAGGAATACAATCTAAAGCAAGCACTACACTCCATCGCTAAAAAGAGATTAAGACCTCATGGGGTCAGCTGTAGAGAGATAACGCACTGCAAACAGCTCTTACAGCTAATGCCTCCCGACTTTAACAACAGCAGCCGGCTTCACGAGACACCACGCCACAACAATCCATCACCGCGAGGACGTGCTTTCCAACACGATAATATGACAAATGATGGCTGGCTTGATTGAAACCTGACAAAATTACCTTTTATTTTATAATAATGTCTGGCAGCAAAGCCCAGCCCACGATAAACACAGATCCATCACCTGACTGTCACCGCCCGACTCTCTGTAATGGCTGATCAGCGAGTTTAGCCTTCTAGACTCCAAACTTACCAGCAAACTGTCAACACGAGCCCGTACCGCCCCGACACTGACAAATACTCTCCCTGACAGGGCCACAAATCACACGCTGAAGAGTTTTAAAACTCAATATTCACTGGCTACGCATCTGTGGCGCTCTTGTTAAAAGTGTATTACGGCAGCCTCAGCTACGAGCACACTCTTTATTATTACTGTATTGACAGCGACTATAATAAAGTTGTGTTTTTGGAAAGCTCAGAAGATGGGCTTGGGAGAAACAAGGGAGAAAGACACAGCCTGAGAGGGGGTAAAAAAGCAATAGCTATAATGACAAAGGTCCCTTCTTTGGAATATTGTGAAATGGCTCATTGATTGAAAAATGTTATGGTGGAAAAAACCTGAAAGTGTTGTGATTGATGACTCTTTCTCGCTTTAATTTCCAGCCTCGGCCTTGAAATACACAAGCAATAATACACAAAATGACTTTGCCTCTCGCTCGCAACTGTGCAGATGCATTCTCAGCTTCAGACCTGTCCAGATTATAGCACAGCATCAGAATCATCACCTGTTTTTGTAGTTGCATCTGTTTTTTTTTCTCAGATTTGTTGACAGAATTATTCTCAATAAGTCATTTTATTCTCAATGGCAGATTCTTCTTTTATTAAAGAGGTGGTTCACTCAAAAATGAAAATCCTGTCATAATTTACTCATCCTTATGTCATTGCAAAATCTCTCTGACTTTCTTTCTTCTGCATGTGTAACACAAAAGAAATGTGGTGCAGTGTTGTTTTGGACCCCATTGACTTTCATTATATGGATGGAAACATTATCTAAAATATTCCTTTTGTGTGTGTGTGTGTGTTCTGCAGAAGAAAGTAAGTCATACAGGTTGGAAATGACATGAATTATGACAGGATTTTCCTTTTTGTGTGGATTATTTCTTTAGTAAAAGAGGGATCTGCCATGAATATGTTTTCATAACTGATAATTCTGTCAACAAATCTAACAAAAAACAGATGCAACTCCAAAAGTCAATAATGATCCTGATGCTGTGTAATAATCTAGTTAGAACGACATGATAATGACTGAATTCTATTTTTGCGTGAGCTATCCCTCTAATTATATGTTGTAAATAGACTGATGAATTAATTGTCTTAGCCCTAAAATGACAATCCCATGCTCACACATCGTCTCTAATCGTAGTATAGTGATCATCCTGGTTAAACCATGGCGGCCGCATAAGCTCCGTCACACTCTGGATATGGCCCACTAAGTGTGCTTAAGGCTCATTGTTAACATAAGGCCAAATCTGTAATATAGCATGGACAATTAAGTGCACAATTTTTCTATAAATGCAAAATCCTTCACTGTGAATAATTCAGTCAGCCCTCTCCAGCTCGTTTAATAGAATGGCGGGAGAGTGAGGGAGCTCATTTGGCCGTGCAGCCGGGTTTAATTAGATTTTATGATGTATGGTATTGCTAATTCGGTGGCCCTCTGTGCGCTGTCTAAGGCAGCCCTTTGCTCTCCAGCTCGGCTGTCACGGACCCATTTTTAACCGTATTGAAAAATTCAGGCTTTATTATCGCCCAGCTCACTCACTCCACCCAATCAGAGCGCAAAGTAATGAGCTGCTTAACTCTCTCTCTCTCTCTCTCTCTCTCTCTCTCTCCCCCTCCACATCTAATTCCCTCCCTCTAAAGGAAAAGTACGAAGAATGAGGGAGGAGAACATTGGCTGTTGAGTTAAGAGGTTAGTAAAAATGAAAGGAAAAGGACAAGAAGTTAATGGAAAAAGAAAAGAGGCGCATGCCAATAACGGACAACTGAGGAGGGAATGAGTGACTGGAAGAAGCTAGTAAAGGAAGTGGATGAGGTAATGAAGAGATAGGGAGTTAAAAATGTGAAGATCAAGCGACACCGATGTCTCATCGTCAACATCCTCGTCGCATTAGCATTAGTGCTATTGATTCATGAGGGAACATTCTAAAAGCCTGTAGCCATTAGCCCACAGTTCCTGCTGCTGTCACCAGGCCATGGCCAACACTGCCTAATGCACTGTTCCTGCATGAGCTACCAGTCTAATACATCTCACTCGGAGAAAGGTCAGCAAGGCAAACAGATTGGGGGAAACACAGCAGGGCATGGGGAAGTGGGGGTGCAAAGAGTCTCTGACCCCTTGCAAACACATATACACAAATATAAACAAACATTTCCCTGCTATTCTAGAATAATCATTCCAGCTGTCTAGGTCAACAATAGCATTACAATTTTTTTTACCAGGACAGGAGAAATGGTATCATAGGGAGAATTAGAATAAAAAGTGCAGTCTGACCAGCCTGGCGAGAGAGAGTGTTAGAAATGAGATGAATGTGGCAGAATTGAAATTAAAGGGGTAAAAATTAGATTAACGGTCAAAGGTGTCAAAACTTCAGTTAATGAAAAATATCTTTCGACTTCTCTAATTACTTGTCTCCTCAAGCAGGTAACGGCAGGTGTGAGATTAAATGAGATTCCTGGCTATGAACGGATCATTGTAGCACTCCTGATATTCAGACTGCTAGTATTTTGGAATGTTAGAAAAGTTTTTCACATATTTATATCAATTGTAGGACACAGTTGTGTATTTTTCTTAATCATTTTATACTATATACATATGAGTGTGTGTCCTTACAAATGAGGCAATTGTTTTTTTATACACCTATAACATTATTTCTGGAAATATATATTGAATTAAGTTTATCATAATTATCTAATAGTTGCATTTTGATTTAAGCACATGCATCTCTAAATATTATTACATCTGTTTTATACAAGAGAAATTACCGATGGGGTAAAAATATTGAAAGATTATTAATTATCTTGAGTATTAATATAAACAGTCTATAATATAAAAATAATTGATTGATTGTATTAATTTAAAATTTTTATTCATTTAAAAAATATATATATTTTAAATATTTTACAATTAATGATGACAAAATACTGATAAAAAAAATGCACACACTGTATATAATTGTATTTATTGTATATAAAAAAAATTGGACTGCATTTCCTATAGACTCAGCTATACAAACACCTAGAAGAAAAAGAAAACGCAGAGACGAAGGTTTGGCACACATTGGGGAAGTCCGTTGCTTGGCACTGAGCCAATGCAAAAGCCACATTAAAACCTACCAACCTCAAAATCTAACAGTAATCCATTTACAACTAATCAAACATTTACAGAAGTGCAGCTCCAGCCAGAGAGAATGATTCATCAACCACAAACCCCATGTTCCCTTTCACCCCACATCTCGTTATTCACACTGTATCTCAATCTACCTATGCAAATGAGGCGTGAGGGCCGTGGAGAGCTGACTGGGAGACGGAAAGAGAATGATAAACAAATATTCATCCATCCTGCTGAGGAAATTAGAGGAAAGAAGCCTAGACGTAGAGATTTGGGCCTGGGTATAATGCCAGGTTTGAATGTGTGTGCGTGTCACTTTCTCTTGCTCTCTCCATCTTTAGCGCGTGAATTATGCATGTGGCAGTAGCCTGTCACCATCGTCGAGGTGAATTAACTGAGCATGTCGCAGCTTTTGTTATAAATCCCACTGCCTGGTTCTGTACCCGTTTCCCCAACATTCTGTATACCTGTGCGATGACGGATTAGCACGCCGCTTAGATTAATGTCACCGCCCGCACCGATTTCACTAGCCATGTGAAGCTAGCGGGTAGGGGGTAGCTGTCTGAACCCCAGGGCCTTGGATTGAGAGACCTCGATTTTTTTTTTTCTTCATTTTTTGAGAGACAGGCTCACCCCTTCTGTATGGTAATCCTCTGGTGGGGTCACCACAGGCTAGGCGGCTGTGACTGTTCCCCCATTATGGGTCCCATTTGTATATCAGGTTGTAATTACACCGAGCCTGCCCTCAGGCCTACATTGACCGATCTCACCTTTCTGAAATATACGATTCAAACACAATATAATTATGGCTGTATTAAATGACTAATGAATTCACATGCGGCTAAGTTCACTCCGCCGCCGCCATTTGTAAATATTTCCAATGTAATTCTCAGACAATTTATTCTTCCGAAGCCGATATGAAATAATGGAAGGTTTAACTCTTAAAGGCCTCCATTTTTCCCTCTGAGCCTCTAACTCACCAACACAGACGTGAAAACATCTTGTCCCAAAACCCTTCTGTGGTTACTGAAATTTCCACGCTTATCATAAAATCGGAGTGTGGCAGGTTATTATGCTAAGGGCCATTTGCAGTGTTGCTCAGCTTTAAATGGTTAAAATCAGGGAGCTGTTTTGAAATAAAAATCCGCTGCCTTCTCGAACACCCCAGACGCTTATAATGCTGCTGAAGGTGGCGGCGGCCAATTCTTTCTCCCTCAGAATAAAGTGTACCCTTTTTTATTTGAGATGAAAATGTCAGTAATTTATCTAAGATTGATGATGTCTTACATTTGTACCCAATAAATGAAAAATAGATGAGCCCAGAGTTCTTTCGTTTAATATTTAAGGCAATATTAAAGCCTGCATACAGCCAGTGGAAGTAGTTTTATTTAAGAGGAATAAGACTATTGGGCATTGTTTGTCGAGCTCCTCATGTTTATTTGATGGGATTTTTTTGGCTTTCTGAGGAATTCAGACGCTGTGGAAATCGCACCCGTTGCACAGTATTTAGAAAACTACTTGGTGCTTTTTGATATAGCTGACATTTTAGAAGTTTGTGTGTATTTGTTCCTGTTTGTCTGAATATTAATAGCTTACTCATTTGGTTATGTTTGTTTATTCTCCATACACTGTAAAAGTTGACTTCTTAATAAAATTGAAATTGCTCTGTTTTGGCTCTAATTAAAAATCCTTAAGATGTTCTTGAAGTTTGAGTGTTAATACACCACATAAGACTATCATTATTGTTATCCTTATTATTAATAATAATAAAGAATATGCTTTTGTATTTTTTAATGCGCTTGCAGATTTACTTTTACCACTTAAAATTAAAAAAAAAGATATTTTAACTGAAAATAAATAAATAAATAAATAAAATTATGATTGAGGCTGTAACAGAAATTGCAGCTTTTTATTGTGGATTAACTGAATTTCTAGGTATTTTGGAGTTTCCAGAATAGTCCAACAGAGTTTCGGCCATCTACCTACTTTTTTTAAAGTACACAATCATAATTCAGATTGTAAGCAAGAGAGCAACCTCTACACCGGCAATACCACATCTTCATGAAGAGTTCATGAATGTCAATTGCTGGAATACCCGACAGATTCATAATAAACAGCACCTAATTTCATCCTCCGAGAGCTGCATTAGTCAATAAGCTACTGTACTTTTGAGTTATTTGCTTTATATAGATATATCTCTGAGCAATCAGGCATGCAGTTGAGTAGTACTTCTCACTCTAGTGCTGGTTAACTGCCTTATTCAATCTAAGTGCAGAACAATGGTGGGTGCTGGTCTCTGCCGCACAAGGAAATTAAATCAAGCCTCAAAATCCAGACAAAATAAAAAGAACCCCTCTCTTACTCTCTCTCTCTCCGTCTCGCTCTCTCATGGCTCTGAAATGGGACTTTACAAGCTTGATTCTGGGCCTCTGTGTTATTTGATTAACGTCAATTTGCCAGTGTTTGAACCGTACATCAGAAGGGCGAGTGGCAGCAAGTCGGCCGCATGATCAGGCCTCTACACACACACTTGAGCATGAGGCCTGCAATCAGCCACAGCTGAGGAACAAGTGGCCCAAACACAGCTGTCTGTCGGCCCACACCCACTCCGGTAATAACGGGCAGGAGCTCGGCATTTTCACAGAGATTAAAAAAATGAGTCAAGAGAGGAGGTGGGAGGGGGAGGGAGAGAGCTAGAGAGATCTTAGCGCTGCCGTGACAGACAAAGCGAATGCACTCCATGAGAAAACGAGTGCGCTGTAAAGTGGAGCAGTCTAATGCAGCCAGATGGAGAGAGAGCTGGATGGTGACCAAGGTTATATAAGCTCCTAGAGTTTGAGAGATCTGATTGGCGGGATCAACACTTTGGCACCGAGAATGAACGGATCTAATGAGCGCTATCTGCAAAATGGCCTCCTGTAGAACTTCAATGGGTTTGTCCTATTATAGCAGACGTAGTTCTCGTGGAAAGACAGAGGTGGAGGATGAGGCAGAGAGGAGGATGGCCCACTCAAAGCGCAGCCATCACACTCCATCTTGATTCATGCACCCAGTCAAAATATTGAATCCTGACGATCGCTGCCGCTATGAAGTTCGTCCTCATGGTTTGCGTGTTATACATTAAACAACAACTGTGGCATGTCCTGTGATTTGTTTACCATCACAGGGCTTGTATATAGTTATATTAGAGAGTTCATATGATAACTGACTTTAAGTAGGCTAAAGTATAGGGAAACATCTTGGAATGCTACTTGCTGAAATGATCCTAGAAGGTGTTTTTCTGTGAATCGAACCTTTGGGGGGGGGGGGGGGGTCCAATGAAGTTCTTCTATACAAAAGGTTAAAAAGCCTTAGTCACCCAAAAATGAAAATTCTGTCATCATTTATGCACATTTAAGTTGTTCTTCATTAGCTTCTTTTTCTTTTGAACGAAGAAGATATTTTGTAGAATGTTGACAACTTGACAGCCACTGACTTTCATAATATGGTAAAAAATACTATGTAAGTCAGTTTTTACCATCAATTGTGTGGTTTACCATCAATTAGTCTTAATTTTGTCAGCTATTTTCAATTTTAGTCTTAGTCTTAGTCTCGTGTTAAATGTCCTTGTTAGTTTTTATCATATTTACTTAACCTTATCCTATTTATTTTTAGTCTAGTTTTAGTCGACTAAAAGTCTCAACATTTTAGTCTAATTTTAGTTAAAAAAAAACTAAAGTATTTTAGTTTAGTTTTAGTTAAAGTACACCTAAAGTAGCCTATTTTATCTCGTTTTAGTCAATAAAAACAAAATTTTAGCAATAAGATTATTATTAATTAACCATACAGCAGTATTAATTGTGGCAGCCATTTTTAATTTAGTCCTAGTTTTACTCAAATGTACATGTTATCATATTTAGTTTATATCATATCATATCAAGTTTAAGACTACAAAATGTATGAGCATTTTAGTCAGGTTTTTCGTCACACTGTATAATGGTTAAACTGATAAAAATAATTTTTACTTTAAATTATAGTCGGAATGATTATTGTCATTGGAGAAATTTGCTTTTGCATTTTAGGTATTGTACTTTCACCAGTAAGCACAAAGCATAGAATGTGGACGTATACACATGGTTTATTTTTTACCTCATTTGCTGATTTATTATAGGCTTTGTATTATATAAATACCAAAGACTTATGCTCTCTCTGTCTATATGAAAACTGGTTAAACAAATGAAAAATATTATAACAGTGAAATTTCCTAATAATAATTCCAAATTGCAATAGCCTAGTCTATGTTTCTCTATTAAAAAACAGTGGTGAAATAAGTGTGTTAATTTAGCAATCTCAATCGAAAACAATACAGTTGAGATGACAGAATACAGACCAGCTGTTTGTCAGTGTTTTCAGATCGTCTTCGGCTGCGCTTCCGCAATAAAGAGAGTTTGCATGTGCATGGTTGCCCGCTTGCTTAAAATAAGCAAAACACCAGGCAGAAATTTTTTCCTTGTTAGGGTCACCTGATTCCACATGTTGGTAAAGGGGTGGGCAATTTGACCACGATATGGGAAGTTTTATTTTGCAATATCTATATTAATAAAAATAACAAAGATGCAAATTACAAACCCTAAGACAAATAAGATAATGGAGATACAGACTAAATGGGTAGGGGGGTGGGGGGTGTACTAGAACATGCTCTCTTGCTTGGTGGTTCGAAGTTTTTACATAATTTACATTATTACAACACCTTTTTCCCTATCCTGGCACAAACGGCTCTTTTAGTTCCTGGTTTGATGAAGGCCCGCCTTCCAAAAAATAAAAAGTGATGTGATTGGTTAGCTGTCCCAGTGCATTGTGATTGGCGAACAGCTTAGACAGTGTTTCAGTTCTTGGCATTTTTGGGGTAAAGTTATGAAATTTTCTGCAATTTAACTATTTTGCTATGGCAATGCAATGCCATAAACCATAAAAAGGCTATAAAAACACTTTAAAATGCTTTATACCTCAAATAGAACACATTCTCAATTCTTTTAAAGCCCTGTTTAAACTAGTGCGATTTCATTTTAAAACAGCATTTTAGAATTAAAAAAATCTGCGTTTACACCGGCATTTCAGAAACAATCTCCGTCTACACTACATAACTGAAAACGCATGTCACGTGACCATTCATGCACATGGGGAATGTGCGTAAAAGTGTAAACAAGAAGTTAGTTGCTAGTCACTGGCAGGTTCAACAATGAGCTTGATGGCGAGGAAAAGGAAGGTCGTATTTTGTGTGGACAGATGATGAGGTGGAATTGTTACTCAAAGTAACTAATGATTATAAGATGGCCATGGCGGCCGAAAATGTCGATTGGGAGTCATGCCATAACAAATATAGCGACACACTTGACAGAGACATGACACGGTTACACGGTCATCAAGAATACGCAGAGATCACGTGGGCAGCCACACCATCGTTTTCGAAAATCTCAGTTTTGGTTTACACTGAAATGCAACCCCAGAGTTTTCAAACTAAAATGGGGTCGGCAGTGTTTTCAAAAGTCTCAGTTTTTGAACGTGGAAAACACTGGAGTAGTGTAAACAATAGGTGTAACCGTAGCAAAAGTTATGCGTTTTAAAACAAAAATGCATTAGTGTAAATGGGCATAAATTGTCCTCTTTCACTTCCATTGTCAGTGCCTTATCATAACCTTGGTTTCTGCTTTTTTAATATAAGAAAACTAGAGAGTCAAAACTGATTTATTTTTGTAAAAGTTATAAGTGATCTGAACCTGAAATATTCTTTGAAGAATGTAAATCCCTAAGCCCGACCTCATCCATTAACCTCAGGTGAAGAGGTCTGGCTTGCTAACCAACACAACGTAGCCTCAGGCTGTTCTTTACCATAGCTGTAGTCTACACTGTTGTGTTATGCTGGCGTCTGCGGCCACCAGATGGGTTCCATGTTGTAATTCACCCTTTTGAAACCCCCTATTGGCTTATTCAGATGATATTAACTGACAGTCATTTGCTTATGGGACACAAATTAAATCATACGATGGCATTAAGGAGCTCTCTGTGGGCTCTAGAGAATAAATACAGCACTGTGAGAGATTTTGTTGCATGATTTAGAGAAAGAAAGCAATTGATTGAACTGGCACACTGCAGCTGTGTCCGGTAACACAAAGTAGGCCTGTAATATATAAATGTATATACATTTTACATCTCGTGTCAGTTTTACTGGACTGTCATGTAGATTCGAAGCCTGTTCAGATACCTAGATTTTACAGTCAGTTGTGATTATGACGGATGTCTTTAAGCAGTGTTCGATCTGGACACCCTGGCACAGAGGGCCTGCCCTCAGCACAGCTGATATGAATTACCCACAGGTAAAGCAGAACAATCACAAAGAACTGTGGCCCGTCCACTGCAGCAGCATTTACAAGAAATCAATATCAATACTTAATGTAAGCTGGGTGAAAAATGAGCCAGCATAGACGGGGCATAATAACGGAACAAATGAAAGACCTTGGAGTGTCTCCCCTCCCGGTGGGGAACGAGGGGAGAGGGGGGTGGAGAAAAAGAGGAGAGGAAAGAAATTCTACTTGGGGTGCATTGCTTGTATTCACAACACAAATGAACAGCTACTGATCATTTTATAATGTTGTCACATGTTAACTTCGACTGTAAGACCTGAAGAAACTTTTGAGCTCTATTGTACAGTAGTTTTGGAAATTTTTGATGATGAAACTTTGTGTTGGAACTCTTTACCAAGTTTGATCACAATTTTAAACATTTACTACAACTGAAGAAAATTCAAATTCATGCATTTTCTGAATATACATTTCAGTATGGGAAGATGTAATGCCTCGAACAGGCACTTTTATATCCCAGTGGTTGATTTTTAATTAAAACCAATTAACAGATTTTTACTTTTTTCATGGCTTAATCCTCTATTTATTACTACATTTTAAATCCTAAAATGTAAAAATAATACTTGTAATTTATTTTGTAAAAATATTATTTCTAAACAATGTATTTATTTATATATTAATTTTAAATATATATATATATATATATATATATATATATATATATATATATATATATATATATATATATATATAATATATATATATATATAATATATATATAACTGAATTTTTTATCAAGACTGAAATAAATCCGTAATTCCCACCATATAAATGTTGCATTGTCTTGACTAGCATTTTGCAATGGAAACAACATCTGTTTTGTCAGGGAAATAGTTATCCTGTGTTACAGTATATGTACATTCACTGTTGGACGTTGTTAGTAGATTAAAAAAATAACCTAGTTAGAATGTAATTGTTTTAAGAGAGTTTATTTTAGATCACAGGTTCACAAATGCACATAGTCAAAGAATCACCAACTGATTTATTCACCAAAATGTATACAAGCACTAACTAGCATACTGATGTATATTGTATGCAGCATGATAGTGTGCTATTTTGAACACAGCAGCAATTGTCAAGTCAGTTACTTCGTTTACCAGATGAGGGCACTGCAACCAAGTTCTGAAAGTCTTCACCGCATCCTCAACAATCACAGGAGCCATTCATTCTGTTTCCTGCTGTGAAACGTTCTGGGAATGTCCCATTACCTGTCAACAATATGGACGGTCGGCAACACAAAAAGAGTTTGAGAGAAAGTGTACAGAACATATGAAGCCAAGGTTTCAAAGCCTAACACACGCTTTCTCAAAAATATTATACTTAAAGATTTTCAAACTCATCTTTTCCTACTTTGCATGCAGTTTTCCTCCACTTCTAATCGTAACAGCTGACTCTCCAATGCCTGACTCCTCCTGATCCTAAGGTGAACATCGCCAATTAGTCCTGGGAGGACACGGTAGGTTTGCATTGTGCAGCGTGGGTGTCATGTTCGTGTTGTGGGGGGATAGAAAGCTTGGGTGCTCCCTGAGGTAATCCGCACTCAGGGCTGATAAAGTGTTCGACAGGCTCAGTGGAACAAAGGCGGCCAGATATTCTTACTGACGCGCATAGTTTGTACCGTCTTTTCAGCATGAGCTACAGCAATCATGGCGATAGGACTCTGGCAGGCATTCAAAAGCAGGCGAGGCTTTGAACCCTGCCTGGCCCGGTTGGATTATATTTTACACCTGGGGTCTACTGAAGGACCCATATTAGCAGCACAATGCCGTTGCCTTTGAGGGGTTTAAGGTATTATGTGGCTGTAAGAAAAGGTCAGTTTGACTGCGGAGGGGAGAGGGAGGCGACCTGCGTAGTGACAGTATGGCACTGGGACATGACAAGGAGGCGCTTTGTGGTAGAACAGGTCTTGGCTGGAGGCGAGCCTCAGGTACGGCAGGTGGTAGCAAATAGCACTTTCCCTTTTCGCAGTAAATGAGATGTGTGAATATCAGAGTTTACCTGTTTTTGTGCTAATGTTTAGATATTAGTTCTGTTCAACATGGTACTTAATGAGCCACCTTGGTTTGTTTGGATAGCAAACTCGGCCTCTCGATCAGCGTCTTCCTGTTCGTCTCTCCCTTCATCTATTCAATCCCGTATGTTCTTTAATTTCCTCCATTAACACAGACATATCAACATCTAATTACTCTCTCTCGCTCTCTTTCTCCCTCTTTCAGGTTCTCGTTTGCGCCATCCGTTCGCAAGGTGCTCGTTAAGCGAATGTGCTTAATTATATAAGAAGATAATTGCATGTAAATGCAGGCCCTAAAAGCTGCAGCGTTGGCTGGTGAACGATGGCAGGATGACTGAGAGCTGGCTTTCGCTACTCGGTTTGTTTATTTTAGAGTGTGGTGATTACATTGAATCTGCTAATGAAGCTAATATGTCGGAGTCTGAGTCCAAGGTTGCAACTGCCCAAATTGGACACAATTAGCATTGGGGCACACACACACACATTCTCGCAACAGTTTGTGGTGTCCAGAGTGTTATTGTGTATAATTTCCATACTATTAAGGCCTGACTCATATTGCATTAGGCACATTTGGAAAAGACTTTCTAGCTCAATGTGATCCAAAGAGACGGGCAATATTGCTCCCCTTTAAGCCGTTTGAGACTCTGTTGTCGCTATAAAGTCCTAAACCGACATCAACATGGTTATTTACCAACCATTATTCTGTTTTCACTCACAAATTATCGTGCAGGACTAACTGGAATTCAACATCTTGTTTTGTTGTCCACTTTATTTCAGTATTAACTGCAGTCTGTGGCTTGTGCATTCAGACTTGCCTGCAATGATAAGGTTTAAACACTAGTCAATTTCAGTGGATGTCAAATGAAGGATTATTTATTATGTTTTAAGCAGCAGAAGTCAAGGGGAGCGGGCAGCGAGAGGGCAGCCCCAGAGGGGTCCTTAGGGATGTTCCTTTGGTCCTGATGACATGCGTCGTCCATTATGGGGTAACAAGGGACTGGCGACAGAGGGGGGGTTTATGGGAAGGGTTGTCGCCCTCGGCAACAGAAGGCGGTCCCCCCCTTTGGGACTGTCAATGCTGGGGCCTTCTTGAGGAATCCAGTTGTCCTAAACACACACACATACACTCTCAAGTCAAGACACCAAACAGATGGTTATGTCTTATATCTGCTTCACTCAAACTCTCCGCAATAGAACGAAATGATGAACTGGTCTCAGATCTGACAGACTGGCAACCTTTTATGAATTCCCAGACAGATGCTCTGAGTTCAATACTGACCCCCAGCTTTGTACCCCAAGAGGGTCTTCCGTCTTCCCACTGGGATGTTACATAAAAACACAATATGTTATTTATCAAGAAATATTTGTAAATGGAGGATGAACTGGCTGGCGATAAGGTCCATGTCAGATCCCAGTGCCGCATTGCCCTTCAGAGACCGAAACATGAACCAAGAGTTGGATTAGCAAACGTGAAATGGAGGGAAGAGAAGTAATACGAATGGATAAAATGAGTGCAGGGCGGTTGAAATGGACGGATGGATGTCAACGGAGGTTGGCCACAGACGCCTGTACTCCACCGCGACTGTCTGCACAGCTAAGACATCCTTACATTTTCTCCCACCTCCATTTCTGCCGACTCTAAAACACAATCATGAATCAATAATTACACATTATTACGATAATTACGAGCAAATATAATGACAGTAATGGGCCTCATTCACCCCATCCGTTATTACTTACCAATGAAGTATTTATTGATCAGATTATAACTATTGGCACAGCTCTTTAAAAGGGATTTTTATTGACTTTATACACACATCTAGATATTATTTTTATAAAAATACAATTAACATACAAATAATAATATTAAATATGTGTGTGTGTGTGTATATGTATGTGTATATACAGTATATATATATATATATATATATAGCATTATTTTTATGTGCAGCATATGCTTATAAGATTCCTTTAAATATAGATATGATATGATTACTGTTTTTTATAGATTTATAGATCTTATTTTATCTAAATAATTTAAATGCATTTGTATAAATTAATAATCTATATATTTACATAACTATCTAAATATTTCTTACTATAAAAACGATGCTATGTAAAGTATCTGTAATGACTGTAATGTCACATGAGTCTCTGGAGTGTGATATTCAGGTTAAGATTGCATTGTGGCCTATTATTATTATTGAAATCAATTTAAAGTTCAATTAATAGGAAGCTACTGCAGCAAGTTTCTTATCATGGTTTGGAGAGGGGAAAAAAATTTGCTCACTTTTCTCCTTTTATATGTTTGTCTCACAAAGAAAAAAAAACTTAAGCATTTTATCCTCTCTAATCTGAAACTGAAATAGATCAGAAAGGGCGTCGATCAATCAGGATGCATTAATTTCTTATTTTCATATGCACTCTGGTTACAGTGATGCAGGTCCTGAGGTGAGGCTGTTCCTGGAAGAGCCTGGTGCTTTAGGAGCTGCCTCTTTGAGATAATGAATTGATGTTTCGATTCAATGGCCTTTATGCTCAGCTTGCGTGGAAACAAATATGCCCCAAGAAACCAAATATTGTAGGGAACTGGTGGACAGAAGAACCAGCCATTGATTTGACCTCTTCTCTCTCCCACTATCTCATTCTCTCTCTCTCTCTCTCTCTCTCTGTGTAATTTTTTTATTGCACAGTGTGTAAATTTTGAGATGCAGAGCATTTACACCACTTTAGCTCAGAGAAAATTATAGTAATACACAAAATGTTAGATTAGGATTATGTTTAGTTTTTCTTATCAGAGACTTTTGATTATCATCCTAACTTATGTTACTCTAGGCTATTGATTTTCTCCAACTTATATTAAAGTAAAACCCTTTTAAATGGACCCAATTAGTCATCCTTAATGCTGAAAAACAACTTCAAACTCTGAGTTTTGAAAGCAGATGTACAAGGCTGTCACCAGATGGATTGTAGTTATTCTCCAGAGTGAGAAACATCATCTCTATGCATCAAACACTTCCATCCACTCTCCATCAAAAGCATTTTATTAAGGGTTCTGTCATGGCTGTGGGCTGATCCATGGTGGGCTTTGGCGGACAGCATCTTTTGGATTGCGAGGAGTTTGTGTGCAGAGGGCAGACACCTGATAGCCCCCGAGGCGCTTTCCAGCAATACATAACCAGCCGCACGCTTGATTCTCTTTGTTGTAAACAGACTGAGGATTGTGGCCTTGTCTTGATCCTGGGTCTTATTCCATGATTTGCCATTCTGATAGATAGAGGCTCTGTTAAAGATTAAGCAATTGCCAATCTGGTATGAAACTGATCTTGGTGACACTTTACGATAAGGTTGCACATGTTGACATTAGTTAATGCAGCGGGTAACATGAACTAGCACTGAATGATACTTTACAGCATTTATTAATCTTTGTGAGCATTAGTTTATTAAATGTACAAATACATTCTGACTTTTAGTTCATTATGAATTAACATTTATATTATATGATATTACATTATATGAATCCATTTTCAATTACTAGTTAATGCAGTAGGTAATATGAACTAACACTAAATGATACTTATCATTTATCAAGATTTATTAATCTTTGTGAACATTCATCAAATGTATAAATACATTTTGACTTTTAGTTCATTATGAATTAACATATACTATATTATATTATATTATATTATATTATATTATATTATATTATATTATATTATATTATATTATATTATATTATATTATATTATATTATATTATATTATATTATATTATATTATATTATATTATATTATATTATATTATCCATCCATTTTCAATGGGGAATTATATTTCATTAACAAACAATAAATGCTGTAAAACGATTTTAAATAATGAATGATTATGTATAGTCTTATTGTAAAGTTATGATGTTTCATTTCTAATATGAGTTTGAGTTACATGTAATAAAAAAAAAGTTTTTTATTTTGTTTTATTATTTTATTTTGCTTAAGATTCTTGGTTAGATTTAATAAAATACATGAATACAGCCTGATTTAATATCTTAGAATAAATATTTGAGATATTTATTTTAGATTGATAAATGTGTCTGTGTGCATATGTGTACATAAGGGGAGCACACAAGAGTCTGGCATGTTTGTGCTTGGGTATATTAGTGTTTGTTTCCTTTGTGTGATGTTGATGAACTGCATTGTTTTTTTTAATCTGATGAATCATACAGTAATTGATTGTAATGAACTCAATTATTTTGAATACCCTGCTCTTGGCAGCTGACTGGATAGTAGGTAAAAAAACAGAAGAAGCATAAAATGTAATTCTAAAATAATGAGCCTCTTAATATTTAAAGCAGCTACAGTCTCATTTTTATTCTGTATTTGACTCCGTTTGCCATGAAAAAGAACAGAACATGTCAGAATATTCTGATATTAATAGTTTGTGACCCAGTGAGGATGCAAGAACTGAATAGTGATGAAAATGACAAGAGTTTGAGTGAGAAGGGCAGAGAAGGATGAGTCAGGGTCACGTCCAGTGTGTGTATGTGTGTATGTCTGGGGGCAGGGGGGGTGTGATGGTTTGCACGTGTGGACAAGGAGACAGCGTGTGGTAGACTGTCTGCCTCCAGCTAGAGAATTTGAGGCGATGCGGTGAGCTAATGTGAGTAGAGAGAGAGAACGAGTGAACGAGAGTGGAAGAGAGAGAGTAAGAGAGGAGGTAAAATGTCATGTCCCTCTGTTGCCTAACAATTAAATGTGGCACCTCAAGCAGATCAATTTAATTTCTCTCAGCCGAGGGCTTTCGTTTCCCTTTCGCTCGTTTTCTCCATCTCTCTTCCTCCTCTCCCTTCTCCGCTATCATGCGTTCTCGTACTCTTTTCGGATGACTTTCTATTGACCCGTTCCTCTCTCTTTTCGCATCTGCCGGCGCTGTTTTTGGAGATGCTGTTCGGAAACAAAACACCATAATAAAACAGCACTTGAAATATCAACATAACCCTCGGCTAATTAGACTCTGGCTAATGGGGCCTAATTGCATCTGCTCAGAGTGCCGAGTCAGTTCCCTGTACTGTAACCCGACGCCCCCTGCTCTCCCGCCTCATTGATGGAGTCTGTTCTGTAAAGTAAAATGCAGTTAATTTATCGTAAAATCTATTAAAGGGACGAGTAAAAATAAGTAGGGGGAAGAGGCGGAGATGAGATCCGCGAGTGATTAACTCTTTGTTTTCTGTCTTAACTCTTCATTTCAGGGGATTTTTCTATGCATGTTGGTGGCCTATTGAACTGAGGTCCGAGTGGCATCTCTGTGAGAAATAGAGAGTGGAAAAAGGAAGAAAATGGGAAATGGGGGTGTGTTGTATTGAGGCTCTATTTCAGAATAACAAGTGCATTAAGAGCCACATGCTTTTAATTTCATGTAATTACACCAAGGGGACAAGAGAAAGGTAGTGTGTGTGTGTGTGTGTGTGTGCTAGTGCTTGTTCACTGGGAGCAGAGCAAGCCTAGCCTGTGCTTTTATATATTTCTGTTCTTTTATAGCATCTACCCCCCCACCCCCCCCCCCCTTGTCACTGCATTTTTTTTCTCATTCTCAAAAGAAAAAAGGATTTGGCCCATTTTCGGTCTCAAACGAGACAAAACAAGCTCAATAAGCACAAAATGTACTTGTTTAAATTACCCTTTTCCCCTATGTGAAAAACCATTAAGCTTGCTGCCGCGAGTAATTTTTTTTTATTCTTCCTTTCTTTCTCCCCCCCCTCTGTCCTCTGTGTTGCGGTTCTGCCCCTGATAACAGCTTTTATCAGATTTTGTTATTAGTCCATTAGATGGTGATAGTCGTCGAGTCTAATTCTGTTTTTCATTGGACAGTTCGCGAATTGAAAGCACGGCGAGAGGGCTTTAGTATTTAGACTAATGTGCTTTCGATCTCAATGCAGTGTCCATTTAAGTGCTGTGACCAGGATGTTTATTGAGAAATGTGTTTTTAATCTTGTGCTTGTTAACCAGCCGGTTGACTGGGTAAAAGGAAAAGTGTGGAAACACATCTCAAATGAAGCCTCAGCCTTAAATCATAAATTATGGTCTCTCTCGTTCTCTGCGACCCGGCGTGGGAGGGGAGGAATGGAGAAAGAGACAGAGAAAACAAAAAATAAGAGCGGAATAAAACAGAAAATTTAATCTTTTCATTTATGTTAAGGTTCCTGGCAGTTTTCAGCTCTTCTTTTTCCTCTATTCACTTATCATTTCTCAGCCAGTCTGATATACCAAAGCAGATCTACACTAAGCCCATTCTTGGTTGGCATCTTCTGGCTGTGAACGCCTCATATAACTTGTATTCTATTCCTGTGTTCTAAATTATATAGGTTCCAAAATTTTATTGTATCTGTTTACTACTCATATAGCTACTTTGAATCAGTCGGTACAAGCTAATAATAATTTGAAGTGGTTAAACAACAGTCAAGCTACTGTACAATTTAAAAAAAGTAGTACTGATATACTAAAAGTAGGCAACTATACAACAACAAGCTACTTAAGTATTAAAGCTATTACAGAGGGCAATATCTAAAGAAGGGTTAGGTTACAAAAATGTTGACTTAATACATAAATAGATGTTTTTTTTATGATATATAATTATCTTTTACTAGATTTCAATGTTGTTGAGACACTCAAAAATATGTCCCTAATGTCCTAAAAATATTTTATTTTGTGTTCCACTGAAGAAAGAAAGTCATAGAGGATTGGAAAAACATGAGGGTGAGTAAACAGTGATAGAATTATCATATTTGGGTGAACTATCCCTTAGGTAGGGCTAAATACAACTAATAAAACTAGAAAACGTGCTAAATATAGCCAACAAGTATATCTAAATATCTAATTTAGAAAACATATTGCACTTATGTTATCTACTATTTCTTTGCAAGGCCTTAAATAAATCAGTGAATAGTTTTAGTAAATTGATTTGGTCATACAGCAAATCAAATGCAAACAGCTTAATTTAGAAGGAACATCCAAAAAAATCTATTTATTAAAATGAATGGGTCTATTAGAATTATTATTCAGCAATCTCAGCTGCAGTTTCAGACAATGAGATATAAGAGCAACTGTTATTGTACTATTATTGTGATTATACAAAAAAATAAATTTTGTCTCTTTTAATTAATTTAATGCATTTTTGATGAATAAAAGATTTTTTTAAGTACTCACCCAAAACTTATGAACAGTAGTGCAGATGTTTCTACATAAAGCACATTTTTAAGTTTTTGGGGTCCTGCAAATTGAGTCATTTTCTATATAAATAAGTTAAATTAGTAGGAGAGACACTTTTTGTTACCCAAAATTATGTTTGAGCTGGAGCATTTAAAACAGCCTACATAAGGTGAATAACAGTCTCTAGTATTTGATTGTTAATCTCAACCAGAGTGTGGCCTAATACACAAGCAGAAAAAGAAAAAAGATTCCTTGACATCTTTTGAGAAGACTGTGGTCTCTGTAATCCTATTTCCCTCATTTCTAGAGAGGCTTGTCTCGATGACCTGGACAATCAGACATGTTTTGTGCATGAGTGAATCATTACAGGCTTCGGTCTGTGTAAATGCACACATCAGGGCTTTAAAGACACCCCATAATTTTCCCAACACAATCTCAATAGGTCTAATTGGCTGCAGCATATTTTAATTGGAGCCATATTGATTTGTGAGGGCCTGTGTCTGCGGAATTGTCCGACAATTACACAGTGCTTTTGTTCAAGCTTAATTTTGTTTCATTTGTCCAGACATAAACCGTCCACCCCTTCATCTGCCAGTAGGAGCACTGGAGATCACTGACAAGTAATTGTAGTGCATGTCTCTGTGTGTTGGCTGCTCAGTTCAAATACAGACTCTGTTTTATTAGGCTTCAGAACTGGCCTAAAAATCGGGCCTGCACACACACGTTCCCTGTATTATTACTAATTCTTGTCGTGTGGTGCATCTATTCTGTTCCGTTGTTGGTGTCCTAATTGGTCTGGCCTCACAATGGTCATCCTGGCAAGCAGGAGGCCTCTTCCCACAAGTCCATTTGTTCAGTGTGTGGACAGCATTGTGTGTGCATGTGTGTGTGTGTGTGTGTGTGTGTGTGTTAGCAATGCTGGGTAAAAAGGAAATCAATAATGTTTCATTAGAGCAGCGTTGTAGCAGTCTTTTGCCCATGCATGGCTTAATTATTCTTTTCTAGGCGTTTGCTTTAATTGGGAGAATAAAAGAGTGAAGTGGAGAGAATGACTGCATTTGCATATCTATTAGAGACATGGCCACAAGTACACACACATCCTCACGGCCATGAGCTCACCCCAGTAACCTTCCGAACACACATGTTTGTTTTTTCTATTATGGTGTGGACTTTCCATTGACTTTCACTGATTTATAGTAAGTTAATGATATTTTCTATGTTCTGCTGACCCTAATATCAAACACTTGTTTAAATTTAATTTATTTTAATATTTCACCCCAAAAAAAAATATTCTGTCATCATTTACACACATTCATGTTGTTCAGTTCCTGTATGAAGAACACAAAAGAAGATATTTTAAAGAACGTTTTTGTCCAAACAATGAAAGCGAATGGAGCCAAAGGTATTTTTCTTTTGACTTACTCAGAACAAAGAAAGTCATACATGTTTGAAATTGCATGAAGTTGACTAAATGATCACTAAACTATTCATTTTTGGGCAAACTATCTCTTTTTTTTTGCATGTCTCTTCAGCTGTTTTTCTTGTTGGATCCATTGGCTGCATTGCACAATGTTGATGATTTTAGATTTGACTTTCCTTTTGGGGATATTATGTCCTCAGAATTGTTAATTTGAATCAATTATACTGATTTCAAGTCTATTGAAGACCTGTTCTCTGTTTTTCTCTGTCTGTCTTTCTCTCCGTGTCTTTCTCACCATGCTATCATGCCAAAGTGACAGTGACTAACGGCCCGTGGTAGATGAAATATAATGATTCTGTTGGAAGGAGACAGACACTTTGAGCTGTCTGGTCTCCCCTGGTGGAAACATGCACACTTTAACTCTCAGATCCGGGGTTAATCACTCTATCAGTGTAATGAAGTACTCACTGACAGCTGTAAGCAAGCTATGTAGATGAACTTCCCTCATCAATTTCTGCCACACTCCACACACACAGAATAAATCTCCATGAAAACCCTGTCTAGAGAGGTGCATAGACACGTTGACTGAGCATATGTGTGTATGGGGAGGCTGCTGTGTTTATATTAGATTTAATGTTAGATTAAATACACACATAATTTGACTTTATAATATGCTTGGGTTCCCAATAATTGAATATTTAACACTTCATAAACTATGCTTTTAGTCTGTTGGCAATGACATTTCATTTTAAATGATATTTCAATTGGTGAATTAAATATTTTACTATTAAACTATTATTAAAACTACTTTTAAAAGTGGTCATGGTGTCCAAAAAAGTGTGTTTGATTATAATGTCAATAACGTATCTGATTTCTACTTAGATCAGACTTCTTGTACTAATGCTTAAACAAAGCTCTTGTCAAATTTGTTTTGCTGGTCTTACTAGTATTCAACATAAATTTTTTGATAGCATTGAGGCTAGAAAATGCTCACTTGTTTGATTAGAAAATGGTCTTTATTTTTATTGTTATTATTAATTATTATTATTGTTGTTGTTGTCGCAAATGTTGTTTTTAATTAATTGATTTCGGGTATATGTTACCAAAATTGAATAATATAATATAATATAATATAATATAATATAATATAATATAATATAATATAATATAATATAATATAATATAATATAATATAATATAATATAATATAATATAATATAATATAATATAATATAATATAATATAATATAATATAACAATATTGCTGTAGCTGAAACACTGCATCTGTCAAATGCATAAATGTATATAATTTAATCTAATATAATAATTGCCAGAACCTTAAAAAAATAAATAATATGTGCAACTAAAAAAAGCTATAAAACAAAAAGGACAAGAAAGCAAAAATCTATTGTCCAAAAAAATAAAAATAAAATAATAATGTTAATATCGTATGTGGGTCTGAAGCTCAAAAAAAGAGCAAAAAAGATTTTTTTCCATGAATGGTGGTAATTTTTTATAAAATCACTTCAGTACAGCGGTCTGTTTTCCTTTCAGCTTTGGAACCACAGTTTACGGCGTGCAGGATATTCAGTTTTGAAAAGCTTGATTTATAATTTGCAGCATTCCCATCTGCCCGTAGTTCACTGTTCGCTGAACGGACAGATAAACCAGTTAGCAAACACTTTTCCCCACTGTCTGTTGTTTTGATAATCACCCATAATAGCATCTAGCTTCAGTATGGTCTTTAAACCTGATTTACTGTCTAATGGAATAAGAGAGATTCAGAAAAGACAGAGAAAGAGAGAGAGAGAGAGGCAGCCAGTCACTACATGCACCTTTTGGGTAATGTCATTAGACATGTTTTGAAGAATAAATTAAATCAGCCCTAAATTGTGCTCTCAAGTCAGACCAGGGGAAAAAAAACAGATAGAAAAAAGGGAGGGGGGAAAAATGAGTGGACCTCATTGAAAAGAGAGAGAGAGTCATATTTGAACCTCTCGCAGGGAAATGCACTTAACCAGATTAGAACGGGCCAGTGTGGATGGATGGGCACGGTAATTGCGCTGGCTGTAATGGGTTCCTGTTGCCCGTAGCAGACAGTGGGCAGTTCAGTGGATAATGCGGGTCTCTGTAAGGTTCGAGGACCTTACAGGCTCAACCTGTGATTGGGGTCACATCTGTGGATGTCAGCTGATAAAAGGTAACCCCACTCACTATCCCACAGGTCACACATAACCCCGCTGCCACATTGCAGGAGAGTGTAAAACACTGACACGACTACGTTATTTAAGTGCGTTCAGACAATTATGTGAGGTAAAAGTACATTTCTTCACGGTGAACTAACAAAAATTGCAAAAATTATTTAACATTTACAGCCCTAGTTCCAGTCCAGATTTTTCCTTAGATGTACCACACAATAAGAGTCATTGAACCCTGTAAACAAAAGACAGACTATCTGCTCTTTTCTGTTCTGTCTAAATCTTATTCTTCCCCCGCCCAGTGATGTCTGTTTCACGTCTGTTTTTGTTGTCCTAAAGACAGAAACATTATCTACACTTAAACGAATTCTAACTTAACCTGTGGAATTGCTTTAAAATAATCACTTCCTGTCTGCAGAGGGCTTGGGAAGTACGCTGTTAGTGGCTTTTGTCTCACAGAAAGAGAATCAATGGTGAAACTGAAATTGATCTGCGGTGTGTAAATGTATTTTCTCTTCCAGCGCCGTTGTTCCCTCGCTCACACACACACACTCAAACTCTTGCCCCTCCCCAGATGGTATGTGTTACCTGTGGTCCTGGGCTCACCTGTAACAGAGTCGGCTTGGCTCCAGGTGAGGGCTGTGGTAACGTTGTCCATTGTGTGTGTGAACAAGCAAAAGGCTGCAGGGATTGAATAGCAAACATGCAGGTGATGACATAGTCTCCTTGAACACAAAGTGTGTGACACTAGCGAGGAGGTGAAAACACACACATACACGTGTACAGACACACACACAACTTGACAAGGGCATTTACCTTAATTCACTCAGCCAATTAAGAACAATATCGCTATCTTTCAACTGGAAGTTTGTAAACAGCTACACTGCTATCTCCTTCATTTGTATCAGCGTGCATAGCCATTTTTAACTTGAATGTACTTTCAGTGCCAGACGCTTCCAGTTATTTTAGCTGTACAAAAACAACTCGTTATGTTGTTTTATTTATTGCAAACTAGTATTTGGTTTATATCATATTACACAGTGGTTTGAAATGCAAATAGTTTGACAGTTTACTGCACTTTTATTGTTTATTATCTTTATCTCATAATTTTGGTTCATTTTCTTTATAAAAATAAAATAAAATAAAAAAGCAGTATTTTTGAGGACTCTTATTGGTTTTTATGGTTGTTTTAGTGTTGCATTGGATAAGAAAATGGATAAAAAAAATACATTCTGTCTTGTCACTATTTTTTTAAAATTATTATTACGATTATTATGAGTATTAACATTTACATATTGACAAAATTAAATACATTTTTGTGGTGATCAACAAAATTCCACATGTGCTGTCGATTGAGCTGAACTTGTATTGAATCCAGAATATATCTTTAAAGAGGGTCAGGGTTTGGGTGTATTGGGCATAAACAATGAATAGAGCCAGCTCTCTTTATGAGGGCATTATGGGTGGGGCTAAAAGAGCAGGCAAGAATCTCATGACCTCATCTGTGAAACATCATACAGCCGTTGTAAGGTTTTGTTGCTTGCATCACCTGTCCCTGTTGAAGGGTGTCCCTGTAAGAGAAAAAAAAAACAAAGAACATGTTTTTCTGAAATAATGACAAGTGAGAGTTTGATATGAATGTCTGGCGATCTTTCAGACACAAATGATACTTGAAGATTTTGGAGCTGCCACTCCATTGATCTGTTATGCAATCATGCTTTTTTTCCTTAAGATTCATTGTAAGCGCTGAAAAAAATCACTTGTGTGTGTGTTGGTGCATTTCACAGGTGTTCTGTGAGGCCTGCAGAAAGACACTGCAGGCTGGTAACCAGAGACCTTTCAGACCTTGTGGGAACTCTGATAAGATACTCTTGCTCTTTCCTCCCCTCCCCGCTCTCTCTTTTCTGTCTTTCTTGGTACGATGGGGCAAAAGGTGAGGGCGGGAAGCCAAACAAAGGCATGTGTGCCTCTGCCATCGTTGAGCAGGACCCCTCGCTCGTCTGTCAGAATGCCGGAGTGCACCGTTTTCAATGGCATTCCGCATTCCGACACTGGAGAAAGTGGCCGGTGAGAGGGCAGCATGTCATCCCCACGGTAACAAGACCCTTGGGCAGATTGAGAAAAGGGGGTGTAGAAGCACTACATTGAGCCTTGTCCTCACTCTCAGGTGATGTGAGGAACTTTTTGTGTTATGTGGAGTATAACATACTGCTGCTTTTGAACCCAGACACATCCATTACTGTAGAATGCGGCCCTGCGTGGTCAATGGGGACACCTGATCTAGTCCTATGTTAGGAAGCTGTAGAATGAGTTTTGTTAACATTGCTTTTATATTAAAAATATATTTTTTTAATAATGTTGAACTTGTCAACACATCACGGCTGGGAAAAATTCCCAGTCTGTGCGACTTCCAAGTAAACCAAACTTAAATTATGTTGGCTACACACAGACACACATGCACGTCCCTCTAAATTTACTTTGCTTTGTCTCAATTTGTTTCTGGGCCGTTTGCGATCCTTAAAATCATCTGAAACACAATAGAGGTGAAATGTGAAGCTTGTGTTGTCTGGCAGCAGATATGAGTCTGTCTGGATGTTGCCTTCATTCAGAAATTCCCTGGCAGCCGTAGAAACATCGTCAGACTCCGGCAGCTTCCAGAGAGCTCATTCAACCCCGCCCGCTGCTGGATCACATTACTTGCACAGGCCCGGCGGCCAAGAATTCAGAATGGAAAGGATAAAAATCGGATGAAATGAAAAATAAGCCCTGTTGATGCCAGGTGAGTTTACCTGCCTTTACCTACCTGTCATGGTATTTAATCCTTTGTTGTTTGCAGTCGGATTTTTGCGGGAAGAGGAATGTAATGAATGTTGTAATTTGGAGTTCCCCGGACAGCATGAGGAGGTTTGCTGGAGTATATGCTCGGGACAGTCGAGACTGATGACAAAATGTGCTACTTGCTAAAATGTTGTTTTTATGTCTTCATATTTCCTCGTTGGTTGCCATTGCAACACACCATTACTCTCACAGCACAGCCTTGGCTGTGTCAGCTGGTAGAGGGTGTCCAGAGGGTGAATGATGTTGTTTGTTGGTCTTGTTTGGTGTATTAATGTATTTGTGTGCTTTTATAATGGATGATGTGCTGATATTCAGACCCCTCTGGACACTCAAAGCTGATTTTGTTTGTGGAACACACCTCAGTCTTCACTGGAGTCTCCAAAGCACCAGGAACCAGGTACAACGTGCCTGAGGCTTTTGTGTGTGAGAGTGTTTGCGGCATGATTAATGTGACTGACAGGTATAGGTCTCCCTGTTCTTTGTGATTTCGCCCTGATTCATTTGTAATAAACACACTTAAAATTCACATTGTGAAATTCAGTCTCTCTCTCTGTGTGTGTGTGTGTGTGTGTGTGTGTGTTGCTTTGACAGGCCATTTCATTTTCCGATTTCTGGCATTGACTCAGGGACTAGGCCTAGGCCTGGCTTGGATAAGGCCAACATCCTGCTTCTGTACTACAGATGAATATTAAATAAAACCATTTGAAATAGTTTAAGAGTGTCTCAATGATATGCAGGTGCATCTCAATAAATTAGAATGTTGTGGAAAAGTTAATTTATTTCAGTAATTCAACTCAAATTGTGAAAGTGTGTATTAAATAAATTCAGTGCACACAGATTGAAGTAGTTTAAGTCTTTGGTTGTGATGATTTCGGCCCACATTTAACAAAAACCCACCAATTCACTATCTCAACATATTAGAATATGGTTACATGCCAACACCTGCAAAGGTTTCCTGAGCCTTCAAAATGGGCTCTCAGTTTGGTTCAACTGGGCTACACAATCATGGGGAAAACTGCTGATCTGACAGTTGTCCAGAAGACAATCATTGACACCTTTCTCAAGGAGGCTAAGCCACAAACATTCATTGCCAAAGAAGCTGGCTGTTCACAGAGTGCTGTATCCAAGCATGTTAACAGAGAGTTGAGTGGAAGGAAAAAGTGTGGAAGAAAAAGATGCACAACCAACCGAGAGAACCGCCACATTAAGAGGATTGTCAAGCAAAATCGATTCAAGAATTTGAGTGAACTTCATAAGAACTGGACTTTTGCCAAGTGGTCCAAAGTCCTCTTTTTTAGATGAGAGCATTCCATTTGGAAACCAAGGTCCTAGAGTCTGGAGGAAGGGTGGAGAAGCTCATAGCCCAAGTTGATTGAAGTCCAGTGTGAAGTTTCCACAGTCTGTGATGATTTAGGGTGCAATGTCATCTGCTGGTGTTGGTCCATTGTGTTTTTTTAAAACAAAAGTCACTGCACCCTTTTACCAAGAAATTTTGGAGCACTTCATGCTTCCTTCTGCTGACTAGCTTTTTGAAGATGCTGATTTAATTTTCCAGCAGGATTTGGCAGGATTTCCCACGCTGGCAAAAGCACCAAAAGTTGGTTAAATGACCATGGTGTTGGTGTGCTTGACTGGCCAGCAAACTCACTAGACCTGAACCCCATAGAGAATCTATGGGTTATCGTCAAGAGGAAAATGAGAAAAAAGAAACCAAAAAATGCAGATGAGCTGAAGGCCATTGTCAAAAAAACCTGGGCTTCCATACCATCTCAGCAGTGCCACAAACTGATCACCTCCACGCCACGCTGAATTGAGGCAGTAATTAAAGCAAAAGGAGCCCCTACCAAGTATTGAGTACATGTACAGTAAATTAACATACCTTCCAGAAGGCCAACAATTTAATAAAAATGTTTTTTTATTGGTCTTATAAAGTATTCTAATTTGTTGAGATAGGGAATTGGTGGGTTTTTGTTAAATGTGAGGCAAAATAATCACAATTAAAAGAACCAAAGACTTAAACTACTTCAATCTGTGTGCACTGAATTTATTTAACACAAGTTTCACAATTTGAGTTGAATTACTGAAATAAATGAACTTTTCTATGACATTCTAATTTATTGAGATGCACCTGTACCACTTTACAAAAGCATTGATTTTTCTTTTTTAAATAAATGATTTTTTAGAAAGGGTACATTAATTAAATATGATAAATATATAAATATATAAAATGTTACAAAAGATTTCTGTTTAAAATTTTTTTTCTTCTTTTCATCAAAAAATCCTAAAAAATGTATCAAAGCAACACAAGCAACACAACTGTTTTAATCAACAACACAACGCATGTATTAAGCAACAAAACTTCTCAATTGTAATAAGAAATGCATCAAATCAGCATATTAGAATGATTTCTGAAGGATCATGTAATACTGAAGACTGGAGTCATGGCTGCTGAATATTCAGCTTTGCACTGGCTGGACTAAATTATATTTTAAAACAAATTAAAATAGAAAACTATTTTAAATAGTAAAAGTGTTTAAATATATTACTGATGTGAACATAAGAGACTTATTAAAAGGAAAAATCTTTACAATTAATTAATTAACTTACCAACCCCAAACATTTAAATGGTTATGTAAATAGTTAAATATGTTCACAGTCCTAATGTCATGCAGAAAATATTAAAACATGAAAAAAAAAAAAAAAAAAAAAATAGCATTTTTATTTGAATTTTGAATTTAAGTTTTCAAAAAATACAAATATTATTGTGTCATATTTTCTTCCTTTACAATTGGATCTTATTCATTGAACACAAGCGGAGCAGATTTTTGTATAAAAGTCATTCTTAAATTCATTCAGACATAAATGTTCTGATTTTGAATAATAAACAGTTCATGAAAGAATGTTTTATGTACATTTATAGAAATGTTTTCTACTTGTGTTTCATGAACAAGGCCCATTCTATTGAAAAGCTGCACATTTACATGCAGAAATTCAGCAGAGAAAATCCCTTCACATGCTCAGTCATTCATTTGCAAATATACTGTGTGTGAAAGCCCATGTTGTTCTAGTAATGTGAAGTATATGGCTCCAGTGTTTTAGGCTGCATGTCTTCAATACCATAAAACCATTTTTGGCAGTGCTCAGCGCAATAATCCCTGTTGTGTTAGACTGTGGTTACCGGATGATGGCATATCATTTCTTGGGCTGTTATTCACCATGATATAATTGTGTGTGTTGGTATCATCAGAGGTCCTCCCTTTTTTGAGGTGTGTCATGTCTTGTCCTGTGATTGTAATCTTACACTGAGCCTAATCAAAGACAGGCCTGCTGAATGCCCTTCCATAACCACAAGCGTTCATGCCTATTAGAGCTAACAGGCCCCTGAATGCATCAGATAACGTCTGTTCTTTTGAAGGAGAGTGAGAGAGATTGCGCCGGGGAGAGAAAGAGAGAAGGTGGTTGGGACATGTGGCTTTTGCGGGGGCTTATCTAGGCTTTGAGAGTGTCACAGCCTTGCCCTCCCTCTCATTCCCTGCATTATCTGGCCATATCTTGAGGGCCTTCCCTGTCCATTCCACATAATCACTCAGTAATACCAGCCACCCTTTTCTCTATTAAAATAATCACCGGCAATTAGGAGGAGAATGGGCAGGGAGAGAGGGAGAAATCACACACAAAGTAATATTTTCCCCACCTTACACGCTTTTCATCTGTTTTTTTTTCCACCTAACCTCCCGCAATGCATCAGGACCCTGGGCGGCCTAGGCTCGATCCGGCACTATTAAGGAAAAAGGCTCTGACAATTTTTCAAGAGCGGAGAGATGAAAGAAAAAAAGAGAGAGAGACAGATAGGAGCAAATAATTTAAAAATTGACCATCTGTAAAATGAAGAAAATGGAAGTGTAAGAGGAGCATTGTGATTTAGTTTATCCCTCTCAGAGACGCCAGAAAACTAAGAGGCGCTATTAAATCTCCCTTTGAAATAAATGTGTCGTATTTATCTGTGTGGCCAAAAACGACTAATGAAGCTATTGTCAAAGCAAATAAAGCAAGGCGGATTTGGTGCGCGCAGACAGCGCAAAGGTAGGGGGTTCGTGTGGTTGGGGCTTTGAAAGATAGATTCACATAAATATTGAGACAGACAGACAGCCTTGGCCTCTCGGTGACAGAAAAGAGAGAGCTTGAAAATAATGATCAGATGCGAGAAAAACTCCGAAATGCTGTTCGCATTCAGTGCGAAAAAACAAACCAAACAAACATCGAATTCATAAATGACAGAATCAGGCAAAGAAAAGGGCAGGGAATGTAACTGCCATTCTCATATCTCGATGAAATGGAGGAGGGGATGTAATTACAGTAGAAGAGTTGCTCAATTACAGTAGCCGCTAGCTGCATTTGGCATAAGTCACTTTAAATGGTTTTACGAGAGCTTGTTTTCAAAATGGCGTTTTGCTGCCTTTTATTTTAATTACCAGGTCATAGCAGTGCCGCTCACTCTCTCTTGATCTGCTCTGGCTGTCCAACCGTCAATCTCTCTTTTCCTCTCAACGCTCTTTATGAACTAAGAGCAACTAACCCTTTACAGCTGAACACTTTGTGCGTACTGTTGCCTGGATGATTTAAAAAAAAAAAAAAACGCGAATCAAGCTCGACTGGTTTGTACAATGGAAGTAAAATGTTCATGGAACAGAGTGTAACGTTCTTCGCACATCATTTTAAGCCTCTGCTTTCATTATTGCTCTTCACACTGTAGAATTATACATTTTAAAAAAAACTCTTTAAATTGTAACTTTGGCTTGTAATATGTATCTCCGTCTACAGCAATGACATGTTGCGCATGTCATGTTTTTGTAAACAACATATCCCAGTGTGTGCAACTAATCTCTCCATTTAAAGCTAATCAATTTCACGTTCAGGAAGGAGCTGTGAACCTGGAGGGTCAAAGGTTATTGTCCTCAATGTATGTTCATGTCCAGACGAGGGGCCACAAGGTCTCAGTCAGGGTCATGACCTTGTTGACCCCCTGATGTCCATAACACTCATATTTCTCCATAACGGGATCACTCTCTCAACATCGTATTTCATGTGTCATATGATTGAACAGACCATTGCTATATAATGTTGCCAACAAAGCCAAATTTGTTCATGTTTAACATTTCATTCAGTTTGTTTACTTATTGTATATAATTAAATTAATGACATTATCATTAAATTACTGAATATTTGTTTAAATAAACATTGATTTGTAATTTATGGAATGTAATCTAACAAATAAATATTCATGAATATTAAATAAGACAATCATTTACGAGTACATTCATTATTTAAATAATTTATATAAACAGATATTATATATAAATATGAAGGGATTTATTAATAATAAATTAGAAGAATAGAAATCAAAACAATTCAATATTGAGGCTCAGTCTTTTTAAATGAAGCGATAAATACATTTTTAATTGAATAATCAACAAACTATAGTGATGAAAGTTCATTTTTTCAGCTTCATTCCACAAATCAGAATCTGTTTCTGCAGTCAGGTTCAAGCATATTAGTTGGTTAAATATGATTGATTGTATTTTCATTTGTTATTGAAGGTTGAGGAACTGTCTTCTACTCTTTCTGTATTTCTGCACTGAGACTCCTGCCTTATTGCATCACTTGACTTCTTGTTTAAAAACAAACTATTCAGTTCCAGAGAACAGCTGGTGTATTAAATATAACAGCTTATGGAATACCACGCAACTGTATGCCCCATTCTTTCATGATTATTTCATATGTGTATGATTAACTCTCTCCAGGCTGACTCTGACCCCATTTAGCACAGTAGTGGTTGTGGTCCTGACTGGGGAGATGTGACTTTTTCCAAGTCATTTAAATTTTACAGATCCATTTACACCACCTTTTAACTTAGTGCATAATGACGCCATTAAAAAATAAACCCATCTGGGCGTTCTTTGGGGAGGGGGGTAATTTGCCAAAGCTTTCCACGCTAATGTTTTTCCCCTCACGCAGGCAACAGATGCTGGGAAAGAAACAGATACATTCTCCACAATTACAGCAGCCTGACATGGCCATCCAGGACAAATGTTTCACAGCATTCAAATTTCTACAAAGAAGAACATTTAACAAAAAGAAAGAAAACAAATCCTGATTTAAGGCTTCTTGACTTGTCTGGAAAACCTGCTTTACATCACAAGTGAGGAAAGTTTTAGTACAATGTCTGGAACGTTGTTATAAAGTTACACAGTAAGTTGTCATCGCTTTTAGGCACACTTCCCATCAGCCCTTTTCAACAACAAAACTTTCCACAAGCCTTGATACAGTGTAAGTCATAAATAAAGATCTAGGTTATTAAATAATAATACAATTAAGTAATTGCTCAAGCATGATAAACTGTGTTGCGAGAGACTGAGCTGCGGTGAACTTTAATCCTACCAGCCTCAATTATGCTAATGCATGCATTTCTCCTGAATAATTAGGGTGATTAATTTTCCCTTGTTTTGAATTACAATTCTGCTGCCTCCTAGCACTTTAGACCACTCGTTAATTACCAATTAAATCAGCTGGCTCGTTTGCTCCAGGTTCATTGCCCGTGTGGTTCTGTAGCACTTAGGGGTGGTGTTTAATGTGCTAATTGGAAGAGATTAAAACGTGTGACCTCTTTTGACAAGGACCGGATGTAGAATGTCGTCACCACCATAAATGACACTGTTTGTCATTCAAAAATATATTTCTTAGGTGTTTTTTGAGTCTTAGTTTATCTGCTATTTAGCGTTTTAGCTGCAGCGCTGTTGCGTGTTTGATCCAGGACTATGACTGCTTTTATGTCTCAAGCATCAGAGGCTTGATATTCTACTGTTGGGGCCATTTTTTTCCCTTTTACCACCATTATTAGCAATCACTGAACTACATTTGTCATTCTTAGCCTCTTTTCAGAGGTGTCTGTTCTTGCGTTATCTGCCCTCTGCTCTGTGTCTCATCTTAATATCCTTTCATTTCTACTCTGTCCTTCATGATGTCCACTTGAAACGCATTAACAGGTCTTCCATCCATTTTTCTGAGGCAAGATTGACTCAAATTTAGTTTGCTACATCAATACCACAACGCTCTAGGCAGACTTGAGAGTACTCCTAGTAAAAAGAGAGCCTTTTTTATGTCCTGATGCCATCTTCTTGAATGGCAACTGGATTATTTTTTTTATTATTATGGGCCGAAGCTCTTTGGGCCTCACCGAAGATCATAGATTTGGGTGGGGAGGTATCTGTTGGCGGGTATATTGATGGAAGGACCAAAGGCTCTAAGATCATCAATGGAGTCCATCAACCAGAAGGCTCTGCAGTCCATTGAAAAACTTCAGAGTGCTGACCTGTTCGGCACTCACAACACTGAAAGGTTCTGGTTTAATGTCCGAGGCCTACTAAACTAATGTCTGGATGAGCCCAGCTTCAATAATCTGGTGTCATATTCAAACTAAAATATTACTGGAGCTCCTAGCACCATGTTAATGTACTCCTCAAACCTCAAAGCAGATTCTTGGAAGCATGCAACTGAGGTTTGGACTGTTTGGAATCTTTGGTCAAACAGCTTTCTCGTGTGTGTTTGATAACTTTCTCTAGTATCCGTTCCACATTCAGAGTCGACTTGCTTTTAAAAACAAGCCTTAATAAAATGACAATGTGAAACTGAACTTTTTCATTTCCAGATATTTCTCCTCAGGATTTCTACATCAGTCCCATCTGCAGCTCAGAAAGAGTTATTAACCTCAGGGCAGGTGTGTAGAATCCTCGTTCTTCATCAGATGCCCTCATCAAAGAGAGGAAAAGGAGAACAGCACATATACAAAACAAACAAACTCATTTCAGACGCCAAAGGACTTTGCTGCAGCTCCAACCTTCATGTTGCCCTGACCTCCTCCAAGCCTCAAGTGTTCGGATACTGGCAGAATCTATTAGCTTGGTATCAGAGGCACAATGGCGTGAATATCAGGTCTATTAAGTGTTTTGTTCGGGTAATTTATGGAGTTTGAGGTAAAGTGCTTTGTACAATACTAGAGCATCAAGATGAAAACAAATCGCTTTGTGTGAATCCGGACACTTGCGTGCATCACGCACACACTTGTCATTTACATGGAAATGTAATGTTCTGTCCTGTCATCTGTTTGCTTGTCATGGGTCATTGTTCGTACAATAACAGGAAATAAGAATCTGAAGTATAGGTCTGTATATGAGACTGATGAGGGTGAAGGAAGGTGAAAGGGTACACAAGCTCAGTCTAATAGAGGTGTACATATGCCTGTAGCTGTGGTCAGATTAGCAATCATGGAACTTCAAAGTGTCCTGGGAAAGTACCTTTTTACATACTGTGTATTAGTCTTAAAGGGATAGTTCACCCAAATATCTAAATTTGTCATTATTTACTCACCTTCATGTTGTTTCCAATCTATATGACTTATCCACTTATTTTCCAAGTGACTTTTCTTCTGGGTTTTTAATGGCATTTAATTATTTATAAATTATACAAATGCTAAATTATTTTAAAATTTATTTATAAAATGTATTTCCAAAACCGAATGAAAAATTATTTCTTTTGTGTTCCGCAGAAGAAAGAAATATGGTCCTGTGAGTTTGGAAACACATAAAGGTAAGTGAATAACCGAAGTATCGTCATATTACATCCATGCATTTGGTTTAAAGGAACAGCATCCTAATTAAATACTTGTCTGTCATTAATGTCAATCAAACAAAAAAAGATGCTACATAAATGTATACATGTTAAATAGTTTTAGTTTTTATATCTATCGTTTATCTTACGGTTTGTAATTTTGCTTTTGTTAATCATTATATAACAAATAACTGAATATCATATATCATGAAGTTCTTCATATTATTGTCATTGCCCACCTCTTGACCACCCGTACAGCGTTCCATCAGGAGAAATCTGATCAAATCCTACTGGCCACTTGCCTTGAAGTTTCTAGCCTTCTCATTCAGTTGTGTCTAGTTGTGTTTGCAGGACACTGCCCTTTCAAAACTGAGTTTGGAGACCCCTGACTTAAATAATCCCTTACTGATCAACCAAATTACCATGTTTTTCAGACTGCAATGATGTGCATAATTTATGAAATTGTGGGTATGGATTGCAAAACCTGAGTGTAAAGTTTACACATCTGACAGCACGAGTCGGGAAACCGTGGTTGTAATTTATTAATCCATGATCATTTGTTGAACTGAGGGAACAATTTAAGAATTTGTATGGTTTATTTCCATGACTTCCCAGGCTCCATAGTAACATTTGTACATAGTAACGGGTTTGAGTTCCCAGCATGCACTGCAGCAAGAATTATGTGGGTTGGTTACTTTTTTTTTTTTTTGTCGTCATTATTTGTGGTGTTGTGGTTTCAAGAGTTCATCTTGTTGAGGTCAATGTACAACCTTTTAAAAACTTTTTAAAGAAGCAGTCACTATCAAAATAACTTAATTCACAGTTCACTTCTATAAAACAATGTATGGTTACCTAAATTATAAATTTTATTACAGTATATTACTAACTGAAAATATGCTGACAAGGAAATCTGTAGTTGCTTTCGCTAAATAATTGGCACAATGGGGCATTTTAAATTTCATTGAATAGCTAATTAGAATTGACAAAATAAAGTTTTATGTAGGACCATAATTAAGACAGTCCTTAAGAGAACTCCAGCAGTAGCCTTGAATGAACTTTTCCCAACAATTCCTTTTTACAGTGTAGTCTGTATTCTGTGCTCTGTGTGTGTGTGTTTAAAGGTCGCGGTCTGTTTAACCACTCCCTGTCATCACATCATATCAGGAACCCCAGCAACTCTCATCAAAGGGTCATTATATGGGGACCAGATACCCATCACCCATCCTTCTGTCGTTTTCTGTCTATTTCCCTCTTTATCTGTCCTCCTTTGAAAATATGAGTGATGGCTGGTGCGTGGCCTACATACAGAGACATATAAGACAGGGCTGTTCAGCTCGTGTCCCAGCTCCAGACGAGTGGCGACAAAGGGGGCCTTGTCACTCTGGGGGTGGGCGGAGAGGTTTCATAAAGTGACTTGCCACTACAGCGTAGGATGGTAAAAAGATCCTTCCTGGAGTGGGCCTGGGGGGTGCTTGCTGAGGGGGAGGGGAGGAGATGCAGGAGCCGGCAGGATATTGCTAGCCAAATCATCCAGCCAGTTAGAGATCATCTTACCTTTACAGGTGTGTGTGTGTGTGTGGCTACAAAATTGACCCCTTAAGTCAGTTAAATCTGACAAAAACTTTCATGGCAGCCTCAACTGGACAAATGATTCTAAATAAAGGAATATGTCACGTGAATTTTTTTCTGGCTTGTGAGAGCATTTGATGTGGTCCACACTATTTTTAAATAACATGAAAATATTGACATTGTATTTATGGTATTGATATCTAAAACTAACTTTATGAAAAAGATTAAAAATAAATGCGGTTCTTTGAACTTTTCTATATCAAAAAATACAAAAAATATTAAGTAGCGCAAATGTTTTCAACACTGACAGTAAGAAGAAATGCTACTTCAAATCAGCATATTAATTTCTGAAGGAGTAATGGCTGCTGAAAATTCAGCTTTGCCATCACAGTTATAAATTACATTTTAAAATGTATTCAAATAGAAAACAGTTATATTAAATTGTAATTATATTTTACTGTATTACATTAAACATAAAAAAAATCTTATTTATATGAATATAGACATATAATTATTTATTATTTTGATTAATCTCTTTTCTGATGTGAGGTTTATCTTTATTTTTTTAGTAAAAACCTGTATTCAACTATACAGTTGTTTAAATGGTCATTTTTACAGTCATTTAATGGTTTAAGTAGCATTAATTTGATGTGCAGATGTTTAAAATGCCTTAAATTTGGTTTTAAAACACTGCAGGTACCATTAAGCTTTATACTGTATTTTTTATCAAATAAATTCCTTGATGAGCATGCATCTTTTCAAAAGAAAAATAATATTTTTTTCAAAGCATGTTGAAAATTAGTTTCTGAGGACATTTCAAGTGCTTCTCAATATTTGACACGTTCATACATCAGCCACATTATGTTTGCTATAAATCTGTCCATGATATCAAGAGGTTTGTTGAGTTTGTTAGAAATGTATAGTTTAGGGTTGAGATCACTTCCATATAAAAACATTATGTATGAGATCTCACCACTAATATAGAATGGAACCAACATTATTTCACAGGCTTAGATAAATAACATTACCTAGCAGACATTACAAATGGTCTTAAGCTGCATTAAAAATGCATTAAATAAAATACATGGCTTTAAACCCAGAGTCTAGCATATATTTAAAAAAAATGTTCAGTAAAAATATGAGCTAGAATCTGTTCTCAATAAATAATGATTCCCTTTCTTCCGCTCGCTTTCTCTTTTACACACACTGACCTATCTATGACATGCACATCATCTCCCTCTTCAGCTTCTGTCTTGTTGTCAGAAGGTGACGTCGGCCTAAGCCACACGAACCAAAGTTACTCCTGTGTTACATATCGATCCCTCTCTTTTTTTTGATGGCCCAGGATACCGCTGTAATTAGCACTAACCATTAGTGTAGCACTCTATGGGCTAAAATCACCATTAACGTCGCTGCGGGGTCTTTCATTCCCGTTAACATTCATTGTGACTTACTCTTTTCTAAAGACAGCCGAGAGAAGGAAATGGTGCGGAGTTATCTGAATAGGATAAAGAGAGAGCCTACTGAAGTGTAGGTGTAAAAGCATTAGACAGGCGCAGGATTTAATTAACAGTCTTTAATAGCGCCAGCCTTTGTTCCACTACTGAAAATAATCGGCTGGAGGGAGTCTAGAGTGCCTGGGTTTGGAAGGTGTCACTAAATGGTGCTCATAACAAAGCTGGCCTCTTTTTTTCTACTTGCTTCACTTATTTTGACAGTAGTAGCCAGAACAATGAGTTTCTTCTCCTGACGAGCTTTGATCGGGCAAAAAGCAGAGACCTCTTGGTGTCACCCCCGTCATTGTCCCTCTCTTCACTTTACGTGCCACACAATAGGAAACTGAGTGGGCCATTATTAGCATCACTAATCTTTATGAGTGAAACCCATTATAACATCATTTATAATTGTTAATAAAACAAGATGATGCATTGATGCCATAAGGATTTGCAGAGGTATATCCTTTTTTCTGTGAGATTTTGCCATATATATATGTCTGTCTGTCTGTCGTGTAACCCTTTATAACTTCAATAACTATTGCTGGTGCATTTGAATACTCCAGAACATACCTCACTATTATTCACTATTCTGTCTGTTGCAAACGGAGATGATCTGAAAAGAAATATTATCTGTGAAACTCTATTTTTTGCTTCTTCTGGGGTTATCATCTGCCTGTATCCCCCCCCCCCCCCCCCCCCCCCTCAAATGATGTTTATGTTCCCTGGCAGGCAAAGATGCTCCGCTTGAGTATAAAAGCCCTAGACCCTCATTACCGTACCTTGACATGAGAGTGTAGCACCATGCTAGCATAATGAGCATCCGTGCAGAAGGCCAAAGGAGCATTTCTGAGGCCTGCGGAGCAACAAAACAACAGACGCTTCATGCAAACACACATACACAACTACAAGAGCTGCTGCTTCACCTTTCACCCTGAAGGAGAGAGAGAAAACAAGTGAAAAAGAGTGATTGCTGTTGCCACTCAGCCTTGACAGTGATTTAACATCATCTGAGTCTAATAATCATAAACAGTGTGTAGTAAACACTACAGGAAAACTGCAAGCCAGAGAAGCGCAGACTGCGACCTAAGCAGCAAATATGGCGCATTGACCCTTGTTTTCACTTGAATCATTTCCGATGTGATTTGTATCTAGTGGCTGAAGTGAAAAGAAGAGTTACTAAAAATGAGAGAAAATAATCATCAGGCTAAAATAACACAATCATTCTTATTCATACGTTTCATGGGTTTACCACACATTGATTCTTGTAGCGGGATTCTTATACTCCAAATTTCAATATGGCACTGTTATTCTATATATAATACTGTTATTCAGTATTCCACATAACACTGTCAGATGTAAAATATTCATTATAAATCCCAACAGAACTCAAATTAGAACACCGAAGGCTAAATTTGACTTTTTTCCATATTTAAATATAAATACCTATATCTATATAGGTGTGTGTGTGTGTGTGTGTGTGTGTATGCTGGTATTAAATCTTTATAAGGGTATATATATATATATATATATATATATATATATATATATGTATATATATATATATATATATATATATATATATATATATATATATATATATATATATATATATATATATATATATACTTTTTTCTTTAAGGACTTTTTATCTATATATATATATATATATATATAGATAGATAGATAGATAAAAAGTTATATATATATATATATAGATAAAAAGTTATATATATATATATATAAAGGTATATGTGTATTTATTTGATGTTGATATTTATTTCAAATGCAGTAAAAAAAACAATCATTTTGTGAAATATTCCTAGATTTTAAAACCATTGTTGATCAGAGCTATTTCTCACCTCTGAATAATTTCAAAGTTGATATGTTGCTGTTTTTCAAAGTTGAGGTGCATGTTTTGAATCTGTCCTGTAAATTCTCCTTTTCAGCTGAACGCAGGTTTCTTTGCTGTTCTTCAGCCTGTTTAAGGGCTGAACTGGAGATGAGTGTATATCAGCCACCCAGTATGCAGTCGTCTTCCTGCCGAAGGCTGCAGGCTGTCTGCTCCTCCAGACAGACAGCGGTAAATAAGGCCTAAGTCTCATTATCCCAGCACCAGACCTCGACAGCTGCATTCATCCAAAATGCATTTCTACCTAAAGGTTAAGAGTAGTTATGAGGACAGTAATGTATTATTAAAATACCTTTCGGACTGAAGTACCTTTTGATATATTTTCCCAGGTAATGAAAGCAGCGTTCGGAGGGGGGAAATGTAGTAATTTGCTGTCCCATTTTGTCGGCTGCTTTATTCTCTCTCTCTTCCTCTCTCTGTCTCTCTTCCTCTCTCTTTACCTGCCTGTCATCTCAGGGGTGAAGGGGGGTGTAGTAAACTGGTCTGTGAAAGGCAGAAACGTATCTTACATTACCCCGCTTTCATTTATGAGGAAAAAAACTGCAAAGCATTCAGCGCATGAGGATGTCTTTCAATTTCTCTCTCTCTCTGATGTTGCCAGGGCAGTGATTGGGCGAGGAAAATGGCTGTTTGGTGTCTGATCCTGGCATGATAAGGGGTGGCAGGAGGTTTTCAGGTATTCAGTGGCGAATGGCGCAAAGATGGTTTATGTCTCTGCTCTTTTATCCAGGAGAAAAAAAGAAAAGAATAGAGGGAGGGATGGGTAGATTTTTGGTGTGAGGGAAGAGAGGAGCTTCAGAGTAGTCAGTACTCAGAGCTCTATTAAAAGCATCAGCCTTGTTAAAACCAGTCAAAAGACAGGAAATCAGGCAGTGAAATGAAGCCTCTCGACCAATTATGGGATCTGAGTGGAACATCTTAGTGCTTTTTGTGTCTAGCATCACCAGTCTATCTCTCGCTTGCTCCCTCTCTCTCTCTCTCTTTGCGTCCTATAGGTCTGGAAGTGGTACCTCACTCTTCAGAGGGTCTTTAAAGGTTTACAATATTTCTTTATAAGACATACAAAATGATATCCTGTCTACTTATCATTAAAAAATGAAGCAATTTACATAATTAGCAGGTTAACTTGTGTAAAGATTATTGTATTACTCTGGAAGGAATATTCTTATCACTCTTTATTAGTCTCTATCTGAGTGGCTAACATCACATCTCTCCATCTAAAAAAAATAATTTTATAAACTGTGTCCACACAGATGTCGTATTGAAAATACCTCAGAAGAATTCATGTTTCTTTTTATTCACACAATAAAACAAATAAGAAAAGCAGATTTGGATAGAAGCACTCAAAGGCCATCATTTCAACCCTCAGGTTTTCATAACATGTTTTGATTGAGATGTTTCTAATTCTAGACCTGATGAACTAATGTCAGCATTCACATACATTTACTAAAAGCAACAGCTCTAACGAGAACAGGAGTTCTCAACTTCAATCAACAAAAAAATATATTAATTGGCTTAAGACACTTTTTTAATATTTTGAACTGTCTCAGATTCAATGATGCTTCATTGACATCAGTGTAGTGACAAATCGTACATGCAATTTTTATTCTTACTCTTAGTATTCCTATGAAATAACTCCGCTCAAGATTATAAAGAAAAGCCAGGCATTATGATTATATGTCTGTCTGCAAGGACTAATGCTCTTAAAATATCAAGGCATTTTATTTGTCTTTATAAGTATTTGATAAACCAACATTCACCGTGTGTTTAGACAAATCTTTTCTAGTTACATTACAACATTCTAGGAATGTTTCTTGCAACGTTACACATAGGCCTAGCTGTACATTTATTCGAATTTTAATTGTACTTAGAGGGCTAGTTTATCCAAAAATGAAAATTTGGTCATAATTTACTCACCCTCATGTTGTTCCAAACCTGTATGAATTTCTTTCAGCTGTTGCACACAAAAGAAGATATACAGTAACCAAACAATTGATGGTAGCCATTTACTTCCGTTTTAAGGTCAATGTAATGGCAAACAAGCAGAAGTAAGTGGCTCTAACAGGTTTGGAACAAGTTGCAGGTGAGAAAATGACGATAGAATTTTCATTTTTGGGTGAACTATCCCTTTAAGTTCAAATTGTTCTGCACCATATTTCTTCACATAAACCAACCGAGAAATCTGATGTGTAATTCAAGAGATATTCATAATTGAATTCAAAATGATGCGCAAGCTCTGTAATTGATCATTGGCACTTCTTCCGTTACATCACCGGCGCTCATCATCAGTCACGTGCGGCACACTTTCAAAATCAAATTTTCAGAATCACTAAGTGGCGTTTCGCTGTAAGCGCCGGGCCATAATGCTAACAAGAGTTTCATTTTCTACACCAACAACATAATGCGCCTGGTGTCGAGGCGCAGGGGATTTTAATGGCTTTGGCTTCTGTTTAATGTTAATGTCAACAATGACAAAGTTATTAGGAGTTGAGGGAGGTGTGCGCGCATTTGTGAGTGTGTGTTGCGTGCGCATTATGAATCTCTGACAGCTATTTGCAAGGTTAATGTAGCCGAAAAACAGCATCTATCCAAGCCTATCCCGCACCTCCCCTTCCCTTTTCTATGGCTTAACAGTTTCATTAGCCCTCTAGATACAACCTCCCCCCAGCATAACGTTGTCAAATGTGACGCGCATCAAATTATCAAAGAGGCCCGAGATCGATCAATATGCAACGCCGGTGTTGAGCTCCAGCGCTCCTGGCGTTCAACGGCACAGAAATGGAGGCCGGTGTGTGTTTGGCTGCCTCTCTCTCTTCCCATTCGTCATCCGTGCGGCTGTAAAGAGAGTGTCAGAGCTGAAAGATCCATCAATAACGCGAGCAGAGCGGCTGGAGCTGGACCTGGACTGTGTCAGATATATTAGACTTTTCCTCAGTGCCTCAGTCATTCTGATTCATGGCACGGCTGAATGATCAGCTACTAGACAAACACGCTGAATCTGGGGATTACATTAGTTAAACAAATACAGAGTAATAATCAATGCTCTCCCTCTCCCTCCCTCGCTCCTGAGTCCTGACACGGACATCTCAAATTTTTGCTAAAGTAGCAGATTGTAATGCAAGCTCTCTCTCTCTCTCTCTCTCTCTCTCTCTCACACACACACACACACACACACACACACACACACACACACACATGTGCGCGCATGCTAACTATTTAAATAAAATAGAATGTAACAATGCTAAAGTGAGATAATAAATTAATATTAATTAAGCTATCTTTAATAGCATGTTGTTCCTGCTCTTTCACAACATTAATCAGTTAGCTAGTTGTTTGGGTCACACTGTCTCATCTCAATGGATTTTGTTTACTTCACTCTGCAAGTGCTGTAAAGGTTCAAACACAATGCGCTTTCTGTACAGATCTATATGTAAAAAAGTGACAAAATATGATATAAAGATGAAAACGCCTGTCATGGATACTTTCCAATGCCACCCGCCCCCACCACCACCCACCCCAATATTATAAAGAAGACTATTATAAAGAAACCAACTTTAGTTAAGCAGAGGATGTCGAAAGGCTATATAGCCTGTGAGTACTGCAGTGACTTTATTGGTAAAAAAAACAACAAAAAACCTTGCAACTACTGTAAATTTGTATATAAATATTGAATATGAAATAGAATAATAGATTTTTTATACCCGATACTCGTTTAAAAAAAAATGCATTATTTTGCCTCCAGCAAAAATAACCATAACACCTCTTTAAAGATGCGAAGGAGAAGAGTGTGGTGGTTTTGCTTAAAAAGAACTCTCATTGCAACCTTCGCAAACTAGGAAAAGCACCAGCCATCCTGTAAATGGCAGCTTCACTATCAGACTTCAAAAGCAAGGCCAACTTATCAGAAATGAGAGGACCATCCACACCGCCTCTGAATAGTTAGGAAAATAAGGTGGATTGGGATGTAAAACTGTAATCAAAAATCTCAAATGAAGTGAAAGAGGTATACTGAGTTAAATACAAATTTGTTTCATGACAAGAAGTAGATAAGGATGACATATGTTTGTTAATGGAGGTAATGATTTAGGGGTTTTATTTATTTATCCCACACACACATCTTCATTCACCCACCGATTCTTCATGCCCTGCTCTTTTTTATTTTCCATCTTCCCTGAGCAGCCACACTCTTTTTTCATTTTCTCTGTCACTCTGTATCACCTCTGTCCGTGTCTTGATCTTTCTGTCCTCAGACTGAACTTTAGAGGATTTAGATAAAACAGTTATCCTGTTTATATATCCTTTTTTTTATAATTTTAACTGTTTTTAAAAGAAAAATCTCTTTGCAATTCAGTGTTTAATAAACCGGCTGTTGATCACGATGCATGTTGCTCCATGTCTGCTAAAACAAGCTTCTTCAATGAGCAAAATAATTGCTGCCATTTCTGGTGGGAGCACAGATACATTATCGACTTTCTGCTAAAAACCTTTAGCAGTAAATATTGGCAAGCAGCATTCATTAAACAGAAGTGCTATGGGCCATATTGTGAAATGTGAATCAACCATTACCTTGAATTACTTTGATTAGCTAGGTAATTATTTCTCTTTGCTAAACTGTAGATTCAATCCACTGCAATTACAGATCAGCGAGCAGCAGAATCTGCCAGACTGTGTGTGAGTGTGTGTGTGCGTGTGTGTCTGGATGAATTTTTCTCCTTGTGTGTGTCTTTTGTGTGTGAACACAAGTGCACATATAGGCCTACACAATCTAATGCTATTTTCCACTCATATTGATTAGAAGATGGTTGGAATGGTCATGAAAAGACATAAATGTAACATTAGCTCAAATAATGTCCTCTCGGCATGTGTCAACATATATCTGAAAGTGCTTATGGCAGGACAACAGGTTATTGATTGGAGTTCCCGATCAACCCAACAGCCCAGTCACAACTAATCAATAATTGGCACATTTTTTCTTCTCCAGAAACTGTGTGTGTGTGTGTGTTTGTTCATATTTGTGCATACATTTACACATGTGGCGCTGGAGCAGAGAATGGGAGTTTAACACATTGAGTTGCTACCAACAACCCTTTAAGTACTGTATGTGCTTATCCCTGTCAGATGTAACAAACGATTGGCTGCTAGCCGTAAAGCATGTGTAAGGTGTTTGATTTCATGCCAGAAAAGAGAGCAAGTAAATATATCAAGGGCAACATGTTCCTATTATGTCTATTATGAAGGGGGACAAGTGGAACTTCTCAGCCTCTCTGAAAGCTAACGGGTGGCGTGAGAACATTCCTTAATGACCGATGGAGAAGTGACATCCAAGACCCATGAGATCACTCAGCTCCGAATAAAGGACAGGAGATGCATGTATGACTTTACAGAGTTAGATGAGATCACAGGACAAGATTCATGACCTACATGCTTGAGAAAAGGCTGGATATTTTTTAAACATCCATACAATGAGGGCTACAATTAGCTTGTAAAATGAAATGCTTGTAAATTAATATTAAGGTGGAGTACGTTCCTTTAATCCTGTCAATCACAACAAAAGGGCATTTAAAAAGCCGCTTCCTGGGGAATTTTTTTTGGCGATGTTGAAATTTGAATGTTAGTTGTTATTAGAATGTTAGTAATCATTTAAAAATGAAATTAAAAGTATAATTTTAAATAGAAACGCAAAGGTCAGGATGCATTTTAAATGCTGGCTTGACAGAGGTATATTTGAAAGTTTTGAACAATGAATGAAAAATGATTTATATTATTATTATATATAATAATGGAAACTTTCCCATTTCCATCCCCCTGTCTGATTTTCTTCCTGTCTACCAACTATCCTGTCAAAATAAATAATAAATTATGTTAATTATTATATAAGTTTGTATTACATTAATTATTTACTTTATTTCCTAGAATTCTATAATTACTTGTTGAATAACATCATATGTAATTCAATAAAAAAAATTGTCCTGTCATTCCAGTTTTAGCTTTTTGTGGAGTACAGCCAATTCAATTTCAATTCCAACTCATAAACTGAAAAGGAGCCAATACTTCAATTCAGAATTTTACCCAACACTGTGAAAACAGAAATAGAAGAACATCACAGACTAAAAGTTGATAGAAAGAAGGCAGGAGACTGACAGCCGTAATGGGGTCCTTTTCAAATGCACCGTTTTAAACACACACTGGACAGTCGCCTTCGGCTGTTATGTCTTCTGTCAGGGATACAGTGTTTGAAGAGCAGTAGCCCACAAGACATGTGCCCTCTGTGTGTGTGTGTGTGTGTGTGTGTGTGTGTGTGTGTGTGTGTGTGTGTGTGTGAGAGAGGCTCTGTTGAGTGTTCTTTAAGCTGTCAACTGTCAAAGAAACAAGAAAAAAAAGAGAAAACCATTGAGTTCAGAGGTTCAGACCAAGCATACGGGTGATATATAGACTGTATTGGTTTCAGTTTGTCATTAGATTTCTGTTTAAAAAAAGAAAAAGAAAAGAAAAGGACAAAGTAAGGTCTGGCCGGCAATTCTTTTGTTTACCTCTGAAACAGGGCTAATTTTTTCCAGTCAAAAACTGCACACAACAAATCCCAGAGTCCCACAGGCTCAAGAGTTCTTATTTTTGTTGTTTTTTGTTTTGAAAACAACCCTATCATTAACTTCTTAAGCACTCACCTCCTCAAGGCTAAATACATCCCATTCTCTCTGTGTGTGTGTGTGTGTGTGTGTGTGTGTGTGTGTGTGTGTGTGTGTGTGTGTGTGTGTGTGTGTGTGTGTGTGTGTGTGTGTGTGTGTGTGCTACTGTGTTTGCCCCCGTGGAGCAGACTACCAATAACCCAGCACCCTAATAAAGCTTGTAATGGATCTGAAGGGTTTGTTCTCTCTCTCTCCCTCTCTCTCACTCTCTCTTTCTCTCTCTCTCTTTCTTGTTCATCATCTCTCTCTACAGTCTAATCTGCCCAGGGGTTCTTCGACAGCGAGCACGTAACTCTACACTCTTAGATTCACTGCATTAGTTCTGCTTAGCTAACCGTGAATGCTAATTGCAGGAAGGACAGAATTGCTACCTTTCCCTCCCTCTTTTTCCTCCCTTTCTCTATATATATCCTCTCTGTTTGTTAAGACCCTTCTATCCATTCATTCTTCTGGAATTTGAAGGCACAGTGTAGCAGTCTTTCAGGGGGATCACAGAAGGGACCTGGTTTGACAGTTACTCTGTCTCACAGGAATATGATTTGATATGTGAGAGGTGTCACAGGCAAGCTGTAGATTCTGCCCATAGCGATCTGTGGCAGGTGATGACATCGTAAAGACTTGACCAATCACTCAGCACACTGTTGGCTTTAATCCTCCATAAAGCCTTCAGATCTGTTCTCTTTTTCTTTCAGATCTCTTTCTTTGGTTCGGATCTCCTCCTTTCTCTCTGTGTCTTCAAGCCGTGGAGATTGATTTTATTTTGCCGGACTAATGGCTGCAGGTGAATTTAGCAAAAACAAGGTTTACCCATGTTATATCTTAGTGTGTTCGTACAAAGTGTGTGACAGATATTATATATATATATTATGCCTAAATAAACAACTTTACAAATTGCATAATAAATAAAACTCATAAAATATAGTTTTACTTATTTTAAATAACTGCATTTTCACATTTAATAACTTTTTTAATAAAATGAACAAATGTTATATAATGTTTAAGATGTTTCTGCAGACTGAATCAGGCAGGAACTTTGTAGAACATTGATTCATAAAATGTATTTACATAAAAAGTTAACAAAGTCACAAATAATCTAAACAAACAATTTTGCATCAGCAAACATATGTTGCTTCACTTGTGTTTTTGCAGTTTGCTATATTTGGCAATGTTATATTTTTGTCTATATAATTTCCCCTCAAGTTCATAGGAGTCAGAGAAACCACATATATATATAAGATGCCCTATAGCCACTGACTTCCATGGTTATTTTTATTATTTGGATGCCACTGGCTAACTGTTTAGTTGCCAACATTCTTGTACAGGTTAATAACTCATAAAGGTTTGGATCAATTTGAGGGTAGGGTAAATGATGACAGAATGTTTATAACATTCTTTTTTTAATTGCTACTGAAGTATTAAAATATTTTTTGGACCACTGTATATCCATATTTTCATGTGGATGAAATACTAAAAGTAAAATAGTGGCAGGGCACCAGTGTATCACTTCATGCAAAAATAGATTTTTTTTTTTTTTTTTTTTTTTTACAAATTGCAGGCAATACATGCAGGTGAGGCCTGTTACATATGTCCTTCAGCACCATGTGTCTCATTCTGCCAGGATTCAACCACCCGTTGCATGTCATTTTTGGAGCACAATGACTCAGACAAAAAGAAAAAGGGGTTCAGTTAGAGGGTGGAAGTGAAATAAACACTAGTTCTGATATTGATACTAATCTCAGGTGAAGGTCAAAGATCTTTATTCACTCTGAGATGGCAACTCCACCTCTGTGTCTGTCTCTGTTCCTCCAAGCCATGAGTCAGAGGTCACAACCCTGATCACAGCCTGTGACCTCAGCCAATGAGAGGCCAGAAGCCCACAGGCTGGTCCAAAGCTTTATGTCCTTTTTTGTGGTTCTGAAAACCTGGTGGTCTGCAAAGGATTTCAAACTGTCTCCAAGCTGATTAAATAATAAAATGTATCTCGCAATAACATAAGTGTTCAGTTTAGGTAATGTATTTAGTTTCTTTAGTCCATAGGGTTTTCAGGCCCCCTTCCTGAAATATAAATCCAGATATCTTAAGACATTTATACTGTGTGAGAAAAATACAAAGAGAAATATTATGAAGACATTGTGTTTAAAAAATTAAATAACAAGCATTTACATTGTCATTGTGCTAAAGCAAAAAAGAAAAAAATATAATATTAATAAAAATAATAATAATATGAAAGAATAAAATAATAATACAATTTTATCTGCAAATGATTAATATTATTTATTATGTTGCAACAACTTTGTATGTATATATATATATATATAGATATATATATATACAAACACACAATATATTATTATTGTTAATATTATTACTATTATAATTATTAATTAATTCTATTGTAATTTGTAATTTAAATGTATTTATATTTTTCTTTCTACAAAAAAACTTTTGTGAACACCCTGACACACTCTTGACACACCCTGACCGCTTGTCTATTTCGTTTTTATAAAATAACAACAAAATTATGGATTTTTCAGAAAATATTGTATAAATATAGGGTAATTTGTGCACTACTTAAAACTGTAACTAATTGTTTTGATTGGCTGTTTCCCCCAGATTTTGCTGTTTAAAATAGTCAGAAAACCGAAAGGGGGCCACTTGTCTTAACTAGGATCTAAGAAGCCATTTTTCTATAACTTTTACCTCCTGCTTTGAAATTCCATGAGAATAAAGTCGCCTCTGCTTTTGTGTCATCATGATGTCATTGTTTCCTTTTTATTGGTTGGCTGGCTCTAAATCTGCTACGTTCCCTCTGGCTTGGTTCCTATCACATGACTGTGGCTTCTCTCTCTCTCTCTCTCTCTCTCTCTCTCTCCCCGGCAGGCAGAGAGGAGCTTTATTGTAATGAGAGGATTCCGTTACAGAGGTGAGGATCATCCTCTCCTTCTGTGCTTCCCACAGGTCTGTACCTTTGATCTGTGACCTTTGACCTTTCAGGTTATGCCATGCTCTGCTAATATGATTCTAATATGATAACAGTCTCCTTAACGAGGACTAAGGGTAAGTGGTGACTTCGGCCACTTGGTTTAGCATGGACCTACGTGTGTGTGTGTAACTGTTGTACTATGTGTGTCTTTTTTTACCTCTCAAAGAACCCTCAAGACCCTCAAACACTCTTTGAAGTAAGAAATACAAGCTCCTTTTTGCCTAAACAATCCTACTTTGAGGGGGAAAAAGGATTGGATGGATAATCTATGGTAGTGTGATTCAATCCGTGTAACATTTCTGTATTACTCTTTACCAGGCGCTTACCCGACTGAATTAAAACTGTGAGCGAGAGAGAGAAAGAGAGAGAACAGGCAAATTTGTGTGAGATAAAAAAATACACATTTATTCATTAAGACCACACGCACCAAAACTGCACTTAACCAACTACAGATTATCAATTAAAGCAATCAGCATGTCTTTTACTTCAAACGGGTGCTTTCAAAGTCAAGCGCTAATGCCTCAAATTGCCATTTTCCCATTCTGTTAAATTAAATGTACTGAAATGTTGGGTGGTTTTGCCTTTATAGCATATATCTGAAATGTCACATTTGTTAACCTGTAATGTTTGTTATGCTTTTAAAAGGCACTTAGTGACTCACTCACTCTGTGAAACCGAAAAAGCCACAGTAAATGTGTTAAATGATTACGGAGACGTGGAAAGACGGTGGTATAACAAGCCTGTCGACTGCATTTTTTCCTCGTCAAAGACAAAATGCACACATGCTTTTCCTAAGGTGCTTTGAACTGATGCGAAACAAAAGCACACGCACATACACAACTTGTGTATGTCTTCTGTAGCAGTAGCTTCTGTTGGCAAGCCAGAGAGCTTCTTTGCCCCTAGTGCAGTGCTAATTACTCAGTAATGTAACGACACTTCTTTTGAAGAGCTGTTTTCTCTAGCACCAAATCTTCTTAAAAGCATCCCCAGGGCTCTGTGGGGCCACGGAGAACCACAGCCATGCTAGAGGAAGGGCTCGGGTTACTCTTTACACCCAGAATGATGCATCATCTGTGGGACGAAGAGGCACCAGAGTCTCCTTCCACTAACATGGAGCTTCAGGACACACACATACACACTCAGATGATGCTGTTAGCTCAGAAACGACATGGAACATGAAACAGGAGACCCAACTAATGGTTACAAATATGTTCCCTATAAGAAAAAAAGATCTCTAGTGGGCCTACACACACTCTCTCTCTCTCACACATACACCTCTAATTTGTTACCAAGATGTGGCTCTTTATGCAGAGATCTCTCAAAAACCTAGTTGTTTGTTTACTAAATACACACTCAGTCAAGTGCTCTCAGGGGCATTTGTAACATAAACCTCATCTTTTTTTTCTTTTTTTTTTTTTATTAAAGTTAAACACTGCCTAATGCAATACTTAGCAAATACATGTAAAGTTATTTTTGACAAAGTAGCCTGGCTACCTTGTATATATATATATATATATATATATATATATATATATATATATATATATATATATATACAGTACAGACCAAAGGTTTGGACACACCTTCTCATTCAAAGAGTTTTCTTTATTTTCATGACTATGAAAATTGTAGAGTCACACTGAAGGCATCAAGGGCTATTTGACCAAGAAGGAGAGTGATGGGGTGCTGTGCCAGATGACCTGGCCTCCACAGTCACCTGACCTGAACCCAATCGAGATGGTTTAGGGGTGAGCTGGACCGCAGACAGAAGGCAAAAGGGCCAACAAGTGCTAAGCATCTCTCGGGGAACTCCTTCAAGACTGTTGGAAGACCATTTCAGGTGACTACCTCTTGAAGCTCATCAAGAGAATGCCAAGAGTGTGCAAAGCAGTAATTAAAGCAAAAGGTGGCTACTTTGAAGAACCTAGACATATTTTCAGTTGTTTCACACTTTTTTGTTATGTATATAATTCCATATATAATTCCACATGTGTTAATTCATAGTTTTGATGCCTTCAGTGTGAATCTACCATTTTCATAGTCATGAAAATAAAGAAAACGCTTTGAATGAGAAGTTGTGTCCAAACTTTTGGTCTGTACTGTATATATATATATATATATATATATATATATATATATATATATTAGTCATGTAAATAGATGAATACACACATAAATACACACAAAGACTTATAAAGATAGACTGCAATCATGTTTGTCACTACATCACTCAAAATGTCTTTATAAAGCACAGGTGCATTTCACATTTACCTGACTCGCCTCACACCTGAATGACCTCTGCCTCCTAATGTCTATAAATCTCTCTAATCAGGTTTTTCCTTCCACCTACACTGATTACATTACAGCTGAAAAAACAATGAGTGTGTAGGTTTACTTGGGGGACAAATAGATAGATAGGTACATATTCATATTTACTGGGAAGAATTTTAATTATGCTGAAATCCAAACTAATTTTCTGTAAAAAATAAATAAATAAATAAATACTGGTCATTTTCTGCCAGGAACTTATTCATCAACAGAAAGCAGTGCAAAATTCAAAATATAGGTAAAACACCTGTTAAAAAAGAAGAAGAAAAAAAAAACCCATAAGGAAAAATTCCTTCATATTAATAAAGTACATTGTGGCTTATTTTACAAGATTTTTAGCATGTGGGATGAAATGTATCTTCACTGATAGATAGATAGATAGATAGATAGATAGATAGATAGATAGATAGATAGATAGATAGATAGATAGATAGATAGATAGATAGATAGATAGATAGATAGATAGATAGATTAAGTAATATTAATAGTTTTAAGTATTTATGTAGATAGCTTAGTAAAATGTTGTTTTTGGCATAAAAATAAAAAGTAGAAAGTAAAAAAACACACACACCTAATCAAATAGCTTACACTGGTATCACATGCGGGTTCACTTCTAGGGAAAGGCTCAATAAGTCATTGTTCAAACAACAAATATTTACTTTTCTCTAAAATTAAATAAAATTACTCTCAAGTGACTAAGTGAATGCATGATCAACTTTTTCCTCTCCAACCTGAATCTCAACCTGAATGAGTGAGCTTATCTGGGCTTGTGGGTGAGAGAAAGAAAACAAGAGAGAGAGAAAAATCAACAGAGAGCAGAGAGATGGCAGACAGACTGGCTCTACATGCAGTTGTTCGAGCTGTTTAAGCGAAGTGATTGGGCACCACTGATTGTGTGTATATAAAAGTGTGATAGTGTTTTTGTGTGTGTGTATTACTAGGCTGTTCTGCTTAAAAGGGGTGAGTGGGCTCCAGTGAATGGACATGTTCATTTATCCAAACCACAAAAGGGTCTTATGTTAACACCAACCAGCCGCAATGACCTTCAGTTTCCCTCTTTCACAGCATTCACTTACGAGCACTGACCCACACACACACACACAAAATTTGCATCTAACATAAAAAATTTATGTTTTAGTAAACATTTATGAAACAAATCTCCAACAGGCCATCCTAAATATGCTATTCTGTCTGTTCTATGTCAGTGTAATAGCTCTACTTGGTTCTTGACAATTGGCCAGATCATTTAAGAAAGACAGCAGCAGCGCTCACGATGGCCCGGTCTTCAACCCCACTGCTCTTCAAACTTCATTTTCCAATTTACGGGAACACAGAATGGCAGGAAACCTCCCCCTTCCAGCCTTCCTCTCACTTCCAACCCTCTAAGAACCCTGGGCAACTATTCCTGAAGAAACGAGATGCCATGTTGAATTAAGATGTATCCGCATCAGAGACGTTCGGGCCCGCCTCATTACAACTAATTATGAACCAATTAGAAACATCATTTAACTAAACGAGCAAATAATGTTCAGGATATTGAGGGAGGCTGGCTGTGCCTCTGTGGACTGCAGCAAAAGCCATTACTAAAATTGTACCTCTTAAATAGAATAATGACCCACCCCCTCACCCCTCCTCTTCCAGTATGAAAAATCAGAGTCTGAAAGAAAGAGACAAAGAGTAAGATAGTACAGATGAGATGGAGGAGAGAGAAGAGAGAGAGAGCTCACACAACTGTTGCAGTCACTGCATCATCTTAGCGATATTCCATGTGGAAAAACAAGGCACTTTTGCTGCTTTTATTTATTTGTTTAGTAGTTTGAATGGGTCTTTGATGCTTTAGAAAACCACAACAGTATTTGTAGGGAGAAATTACCCTCAACTAAATAAGCATTTTGTAATTTTTAAGTTTTAATATTAATTTTTAATTAATTTTTTTGGAACATCGGTGTTCCAAGATTTTTTCAAAATAATAATTATTGCACCTTCTGCTTCGATAAATTTAAGTGTAAAGAAAACATGAGCAATTGTAGTGCACCCATAAATATGGCTTATCAAGCGCTTTCTTGCATCTGCACAATCAATGTGAACTAATGGATAAATGTGATCACCTTTCATCTCTGAGAGAAAAGTTCAGCCGACAAAGATACTTTTATACCATGATTATTGATTTTGCTCAATGTAATGGACTTTCTTTCTATTTCTCAATGAAAGAAGCGATCAGCCTCACTGGATTGAAGGCATTAGGAAAGCTGAGTAGTTTTCACCATCACTTAGGAAGAAAAAAAATATATTATTATTTTTTCTTTTTTTGCTATCTATATTCTTTTATATTTAAATTTATTATATATATATTTATGAATGCATCACACATTATATATATATATATATATATATATATATATATATATATATATATATATATATATATATATATATATATATATATATATATATATATATATATATATATATATATATATATATATAGTACAGACCAAAAGTTTGGACACACCTTCTCATTCAAAGAGTTTTCTTTATTTTCATGACTATGAAAATGGTAGATTCACACTGAAGGCATCAAAACTATGAATTAACACATGTGGAATTATATATGGAATTATATACATAACAAAAAAGTGTGAAAAACTGAAAATATATGTCATATTCTAGGTTCTTCAAAGTAGCCACCTTTTGCTTTAATTACTGCTTTGCACACTCTTGGCATTCTCTTGATGAGCTTCAAGAGGTAGTCACCTGAAAGGGTCTTCCAACAGTCTTGAAGGAGTTCCCCGAGAGATGCTTAGCACTTGTTGGCCCTTTTGCCTTCTGTCTGTGGTCCAGCTCACCCCTAAACCATCTCCATTGTGTTCAGGTCCGGTGACTGTGGAGGCCAGGTCATCTGGCGCAGCACCCCATCACTCTCCTTCTTGGTCAAATAGCCCTTGATGCCTTCAGTGTGACTCTACAATTTTCATAGTCATGAAAATAAAGAAAACTCTTTGAATGAGAAGGTGTGTCCAAACTTTTGGTCTGTACTGTATATATATATATAGTGTGTGTGTGTGTGTGTGTGTGTGTGTGTATGTATGTATTTGCAATTTATTATGAATGATACACTAAAACACTGCATCAATGAAATGTTAAAGTCTGTCATACAACTGAAAGCTATCTCAGTGTGCATCTGGAAATTACTAAGTGGCTTTCATATTTAGTTATTGTCTGGGGGATCCAAACATAATTTCCCTTCGGCTTCTCCATTAGGATTTGATATAAACCAGAATCAGTTCAGACTCAAGCTCCTCATTTCAGCCATTAGTCTGGAGGTACAGCCGCTCATGGAGGTCATAAGTGATTCAGATGCCAATCAGAAACCTTGTTATGTTTTTCTTAAATTCATTTAGAGAAAAGCAGCTTCTGTTAGATGCTGTTTGTAGTGAGCGACAATCATGGCAAATGTCCATCCAAACCTGCAGCACTCCTTCATTATTGAGCAGTTAGATGTTCAGCTGCTGTTTCAACAAAATACAGACCCATGCATAGAATGGAAACAGATCATTAACTAATATATGGACACAGTCCATAGACAGCATGCAGACACACATATTAGTATTATTAAAAATAATAATTTTATGAGTCTTTTGGGTAAGAAATTACAGGGACATGAATGTACAGGACCAGTGCTGGAGTTTTTTATTATTATTATTATTTTTTAATAGATTTAGCACTGCTTTGAAATTAATAGACCAATGTCAGTTCTGATATTAGAAGAATGGAAAAACATTTCTCTCTATCTCTCTCTCTTCCCCTCTCTCTGTATTTCTATTGCTCTCTCACTCTCTTTCACTCTTCCCACTTTATATATAGTGTCCATTACCTTGCTCATAAATTACATCCCAAACTGAATTACTCCTGCTTTTCGCTGTGCCAGGCAAGTTTGATGAATCCTGAGGCACAACACATCATCTCAACAAATCTGCTCCACACTGTCTTCCACCTCTTCAAACCACTTCAAATCATTTTTATTGGTGTGCTATTAAAATTTGTAATTCACACCTGCCATTTCACCTACAGATGGGTGTGTGAGGCAGTGAATGGAAGTGTATGCGCTTTTACTCAGTGATAAAATACTGAAAACCCACAGGATGAAATTTACACGGAAGTCACATAAGTTTATGCTCGCATGTATGTTTTGCGCAGTCTGACCTTTGGTCCGAGCTGTCAATCAAACAGACAGCAACAACAGTATTACTAGCAAGCTAGGAGCTTCTCTTCATCCTGCCTTTAGGGAACTCACTGATGTTTCAGTGTTATTTTTTTTTTTTGGCCATTACCAATTTAAGGGTATAAAAAGATGCAGGAAAATTTCGACAATAAAATTATATTATCCAATATACTACCAACGAAACTGACTGTACAAATAACGAAGTACGAATATTTCAAAGAAAACTATAATGACATTTAAAAAGAGCCATTATTTTCTCTAAGAACATATCCATCAACTAGCCTATAAAAAAATGAAGGACGGTATTTATTTATATGTTTAAATTAAAATGTAACTACGATTTTATTTAAAATGTACTTGTAACTGTTTATTTTTGCACAACATCAGATTTTCTTACAAATTGCATTAAAAGTTGCGTGGTTTAATCTGCAATCGGTAAAAATGAACATTTCGAGGTGACATTCAAACTGCTGTCATCATGTCGGAAAAAAAGTAATTGTGTGTGTTGATAATGAACTTTCTCCATGGCCTGTATAGAGAACATGGAATCAGTGCAACATGACACCACTACACTCTTTGTAATTCGACAGCGGGTGCGTCTTATCAGATTGCACCGCGAGCACTGTCATCTTGACTGCGGCTTCTCTGAGGCCCCGCTGCGCTTTTGACGTTCCGCTGGTCTCCGAGAATGTTTGAATGCGTTTGCGTGTGACAGGCAACATGTAATTATCCCTAATTGCGAAAGCATCAACTGAGGACACTTTACATGACCCAGTGTCAATGTAACACAAATGTTTGTCTTAAACTGATAAGCACACTAATATATATATATTATGTATATATATATATATTTATATATAATCTTTAGTATGGTTACACTATAGTGTTTATATACTTAACCATTCTAAAGATTAATTTCATTCGGTGATATCATGGAGGCCTTCTGCTGTTGTGTTCATTCGAAGACTGCTAATAAAATAATCAAAATATTAAGAAAATGCTGTTTAGACGAAAATACAACACATCAAAGTGTGCCATTGCAGTTAAAAAAAAAGTTATTTCTATCAATCGTTCTGTATGTTATAGACCTCTCTTTACAATAAATAATAAATACAATACAATAATTCTAATTAAATAAAAAATATTATTATTATAATGATTGGAAAAGTGTTTTTTTTAATCCCTGTTGTTTTCATTTTAGAGACAAGAATCGACTGGTTACACTTTTATTTCATTTTTTTTTTCACTCTTTCGAAACTGGTTAATCTGGGGACAGAAATGTAAATAAAAGTACAAAATAATCATTATACACATGGTGTATTTTATAGGACATGTACAGAACCGTGTTGCTTTTGTGTTTTACACATAGACTCGTTTAATTGCTGCATAATAAGAAATATATTTTTTCACCAAATAAAGAGGTATAAATAGACATGAATTTTGTCAAACATTTGTACGTTTAAGTGTGTAATAGTGTGTCGTCCCTTAGCAAGGAATTTTCGTTGTGCGCAAAAGTTAATATTCAATCTTATTGTAAAGATTGTATAATGGTAAAGCTGGTAAATTACTTCCAGGGTAATACAGTGGGGTAGGAAAAGCAATGGACCTCGGAACTGGCACCCGCAGCAACGAATTTTCTCTGAAAACGAGGGGCATCCCAACCAAAGTCTGCGCTGATGCGTGCGCCATGTTCGCAGCTTCCAGTTCCGCAGAGAGCTGCCGTTTCCATTTGTTCCGCCGGTTCTGAAACCACGTTTTCACTTGTGTCTCCGTTAACTGCAGGCTGGAGGCGAGACAGGCTCTCTCGGAGCTGCTCAAATAGCGTTTCATATCGAACGTGGACTCGAGCTGATAAACCTGACTCCGAGAGAAAACCGTGCGCGTCTTCTTCTTGGCGGAGCTGCTCTGTTTGTCCGGGCCTTCACGTTGTCTCTCTTCAGAAACGGGAGACATCTGGCTACACGCTCGCTCCTGCTCCTCTTTGTAATCCGGTAGTATGGATGGTGTCAAATGCGGCCGGCGGTCGATCCCATCTTGCACAGGTAGAAGTCCCTTTGTGGCACCTGCAACACAAAGATTTCGCCTTATCAAATTGCGCTGTAAAAACACAGTCCTTCCGATCTATTCATAATAATTATATAAAGCTTTCGTGCTTCTGTGTGGACGAAATGCATAACTAATGTTTGGATTCAATAAATGGTTGCAAACAGTTTTTAGTTTTAGTGTGGCACAAAAAGTGATTTTAAATGTTCGTCCATCATCAAATTCACTCTGTAGGGTTTTTCTATTAGGCTAAACATCGCCATTACGCGATACTTTACACAAGAGTTCATTAAATTTGAACTCCGACTGTTTGATCGACTGTTGAAAAGTTACAAGTGCCCTGTTAAATAAACAATACAATATGACTAACACTGGTGCACGATATTAATTAAATCATGTTACATTTAACGCTCAATTGACGAAATGTAGCATTGCCTCTGAAAGCCCGGCATAATCAATTAGCAGACTCGATTAAATTCGGTTAATTATTTGACCTTTCCCCTGTTCACCGAGGCGCGATAATACGTCGGATAAAAACACTACTGGAGTTTTATTCAGTGGTGGCAACAAGACAGTCACCATGATGACAAAAACAGTTTGTGCTTTATATAGCCTACTTTCTGAAGTGAGCGTGTTTTAAAAGTGAATTTTTGACTAAACATCAAGGCATCAGAAATGTCTATATTGACGATGGCGGTAAAAACTGTCTCATAATAAAAATACAAAGACACTGGCGGTAGAATCACTTACCGAGACAGGAGAAGTTCAGAGGCTGGTGCGGGTTGCAGGACTCTGGTACACCGGGCTCAGAGCAGTAGCAGTCGCCTGAGTCCTCTCCGGCGCTGCAGTCGTCCTCCGATGACACGGACAGCGTCCGCTTCCTCGGCTGCGCTTTCGGACTGTCCTTTCCAGCTGACCGGACTCCCTCGTTGGAGGTTCCCAGAATGGACTGGATTGTGAAGCTTGAAATGGGGGCAGGCGAGCACTTGCTTCCGCTGTCCTCCGAGTTATTCATTCTCGCCTCATAACAGTTCAAAAATGTTCTAAAAATGATACAATGCCAACGCAGTAATAAGTTCCGCTACACATAGAGAGTGTTCTCTTCTAATTTGAAAATGGTTCTTTAAAGCTGTTGGGACGTTCAAAAAAAACTTGTTTTTCGTGGGCTCAAAAGTGTTCGAATGCATTCCTCTCCACTTCCACGAGCTCTGGTCTCAAGGCGGGTCGAACGTGCCCTCATTTGCATGTAGGTAAGACCGGCGTTGACCAATCACGCGCTGAAAGCGCGCCCGGAAATTTCAAATTTTATAAAGGTTGAGTTCGTCAATGGCTCACGAGAAGTGCAGAGCGCTAGATGAATATGTTAAAAAGGTTAGTCATTTTAAAGGAAAAAGAATGTCAAAATGCAACAATGCAAACCCGTTTTTTGGCTAACTGTAAATCACCTTATGATAAACAATAGTATGTTTATAGAGTATAGCCTGTGTAACGCTGTAAAATATTATAAACAATACATGTAAAAAAAAAAAAAATTACCTTTTAACTTACAAATTTATAGCCTATTACATTTAGACATACAATAAATTCACTTTTATTCTTTACTAAATTTAAAAAGTATGACCATTTTATGGTGACTTTTGTATAGATTTGTATAGATTTGTATAGATTTTAATAATTAACATTTTTATCCTTGTTATGAGTTGTGCACATTTAGGTGTTTTATTTAGCATGTTATGTCATTTAGTTTAATAGTTTAAGCTTATTTAGTTATATTAGTTCAATGCATTGTTGTTTTATTGCATTTATTATTATTATTATTATTATTATTATTGATTACAGATGCTGGAGAGGCCGATTTTTGCAAAAAAGTCACTCTGGGCCTTCCATTGTACCACCTGTGCTATTAATACATTTTGCAGTAACACATTTATAATAATACTAAGAGTCTAAATAGCTTGGTATATTAACATTCTATAATTTAAGTACATAGTTGGGAAATGTAAAATATAGTGATCAAAATGCCCTCTCAGCATAAATGTATTTCGCACAACAAAATAAACTGCTGTTTTTGCACTGTGAATTTACGCCAAATGCTTTACAAAGCACTTGTCATGGTCTAGCTGTAGGCTGGTCAACAATATTTTGTCCTTTTCCCTTACAACTTGCCTACTTGACGGACGTTTGCCTGCAGAATATTACTGTAACGAGTAATTACAACCAACATTTTAATAGCTTTCTGTGAAATACTGGGTGTATAATTATTCATTGTCATGTACGTGCCTCTGGTTTTCCACTTTGATAAATTGTGATTATTATTGCTTCTAATTTAAGTAATTTCCTGCTCCCTTAAATCGACACAATATTTTTCTGTTTACATGATAACAAGCTTATTTTTTATTCATTTACTGATCTTAAGATTTTGACTTGTATTGGAGGCTCATGTGAACAGGACTCTGAACTATAATTAAAACAAATGTAACAGTAACTTTAAAATAAAGCTTGTTTGTCCGCTTCAAAAGATTGTCACTATATTTCACCATGCAATTAAAAGCTTAAGTAATCCAGAAGCACTTTTTAAACAGGTTTTACTGTGGACTGTGATCCTCACACAAACCCACTGCACAGACGACTATATGCTGCTGATCCACAGAGGTGTCTTCGTTCATGACTAGAGTTTTAGGCATCTCAAGCACATGGAGTTCTCAAGTTCATGCCTAAAACAATAGCCAACCTCATAATCACAAGTCATCTGAATACATGGTTTAGTTCAAAATCATATATCTTATTAAACAGTCGTTTTAAATTCCACTAGTCTTGTGCTATAAATGGCAAATTGGTCAAATAATCGAACATACAGTCTAGGAACTAATAATGGATCCTATCTCATTTTTCTTGAAAATAATAAACTCATTCCACGTCCATTATCTCCGTTTAAGAATTAATTTGATCATTATGGTGGGCTAATCTACTGCCTCTGCGGGCCGGCTAGAGCGGGCAGGACCCTGTTTAATTGATTGACTAATTGATTGGGGGGGGGGGCGCTCTCCCCACCCCTGACTCGTGTCTCGAGGGCAGCTGTGCCTCTGCCACATTAGCTCTCGTTAGCGTTTTCTAAAGGCTGGCGACACTTAACAAATGCTCTGGCTTTGTCGTGGTGACAGCGCGCGGACACCTAATGGAGCAGAGGCAGCCAGGGTTGAGCGATCCCGACTACAAATTTCAAAGGTCGGGAATAATGACACGAGACTCCCAACCATAGACTAACAGGGCCGTGCCAGTTCAAAACGGCTACAATTATATTTTTCTTTCTTTTTTTAAATTATTATAACTATATAGACTATTTATTATTTTTGTAAAGAAAATATAGATTAAGCAAACATCGAATAGGCCTTAATTAACCTACCAGAAAGAAGCTTTGATCTTAAAAGATCCATAGCCATAAGCAGTGTGTTTATTAAATTAACCACTGAGGAATCTTGATTTTGAAGAGCGTCTGTTTACAGTGTACCTATGGCTAGAACGAAACAAATATCATTGGGTGTTAGTTTGGTCTAGTAAGACCCTGGAAGGAGGCTACGACACGTGCACTATATACACGATGATGGAAACGATGTGGTTGATGTGTCACAGTCTGCAACTGTTTGGAACGGTTGTTAAAGAGACCTATTGTGAGCGACCATATGCCCACATATAGCCATTTAGTGCGTAAAATATGAGGGTCTAGTTCACAGCGGCCCTACGATTTATGGCGCATTCACATAAGGCGTGAAATCCGCAATGATCGTTAAAGAGCCGGTTTTATATACGCTGCGCTTGTCAGCCGAGGCTGGATGGCTTAAAGGCCGTTTAGACATATTAAACAAAAACAATACACCAGAAATGTAGCCCCTCATATATTCTACGTGTTCGGGTAGGAGGGAGTGATATTATCACAATTTTCTTTGAAAGCTGTTTAAATAGGTTTGAAAAAGAGCACTATAAGCTAGCGCGTGTTTGCTGTGAAGGCGCGTTTAATCCAAAATGTTGTTTTTGTTATTGATTATGAGCAATTTTATCTATGTGTTTCACAAATACCCAGACAGGTGAACCACGATGAACACCCAGCGATTGTGGGACAATCTGTCACGCGTTCACAAAGCTAAACATCTTTCAAATCCGGCAGAACAGGCGTTTTTGCACGTGCTGTCAGTGCATGCGGCAGGCAGTAATGACCGAACATACACATCGAGCTCTGGCAAAAATTCTTTCCACTTGAAAGACAGATGAAGTCATGGACGCCTTTGATCTGAAAATCAAGCTTCGATAAATATTAAACAAAGGGCCCTTTACACGTGTGTATTATGATATATGGCATGTCTAACTTTAAGATAAGGAAATTACCAGAGAAAATGATATCAATAAATTTTCTAAGTATAAACGCTGATTATGTTTCGATTTTCATTCAAGATTCTGAGGCTGGTCTTTTATTTTTTCTCAAATGGTTTTGCAGAGAGAGGGAGAGGGAGAGGGAGAAAGAGAGAGAGAGAACGCGAGCGAGCGAGCAGGCGGGAAGCTCAAGCCCTGGAGGTGTACAATTTATGTAATCTACGGCTGGGAAATGAATTGGGTAATTTATTGGAAAACAGAAAGTCAAGAAGATTGGATCAGTATAGTTCAACCAAGGGCTTCTATTCATCAAGATCCAATTAACAACCTAACCATTGAGTCTTAATGGGTTTCCAATCTACTGCTCTGATATACTCATCAATCCCTGAGGGAGAAATTAAGCGAATCGACCGCCCCTCGGCGTTGTGGTGTCATTCCTCTCCGCAACTATATGTCAAATTAAAAACACAATTAAAATTTAAACTGTTTCAATCAGAGGCTGCCCCGCAACCTATGTTTCACTTAATAGAACTTTGATGAAAATCTGATGCTCGCTTTCAATCACAAAGGCAAATGGGAAAGGTGGGGCAAAAAAAGAAGAGATCTTTTTCCCTGAATAACATCAAAACATTTCGAGAAAGTAATGAGCAAAGATAGGCCCGCTCGCTCTCAAGCGCGTTATACACGGGATTGAGTTCACGTTCTCGTTGTCTATTGTGGGTAAATGTGCTTTGCAGAGCGCTGAAAAACATTTCCCCCTACACAGCGAAAGATAATTCAATAGGGCAGATGATAGTCCATTTTGTCAGCCTCATCCTGTGACGCAGCGAGCTGCTCGAAAATGTGAGGTCGGCTAACTAAACGTATTGTGTTTTGTCGAAATTGTTAAATCACCGTTCCGTCAGTTTTGAATAGCCCAGGCTTTGATTAGCTGACAACCCCGTCATATTCACAAAGAAAACACTATCGCGCAAATAGGAATGATAGCCAGAAACTTGGGAACAAATTATGGGAGGGAATTGTTTAAATATGCACTCAAACTTGTTCAAACTCTTGTTCTTCTATATAGGCTATTCTCTTTCATCTGTGCTATCGCGCAAAGAACATTTTATCTGTTTACCCCACCTCCCTTTTTTGCATAAAGATATGGTCAAATGGAAATTATCGAGTTATAGGTTATATATATAGGCCTATTTTTTCAGTTTATGACAGTGGATCAAGGTCATCAGTAAGCCATCAGGAAAAAAAGAACTGTTAACAATGCCCTTGATTTGAAACAATATTTTACAGACGCTACCCGATCAATACTCGACAGGCAATAATGCCTGCGCGATCTATTAATTCACCGTAATGGGCTCGTGCTGAGCTTTCATTATATTATACGTCAATAAAGGAATTATGATTATTAGGCGGTGGTATTTGAATGTGCTCTTGGCTGAGTGCTCAGACCCAACGCAGAGTTGATTTCGACTAGAGGAAGAGTGTAATAGGAAGACCAATGCTTGTCGATAAGCCTGAATGACCCATATTAAAGTTCTCTCGATACTGGTCCATGTTTATTCCATTTTATAGGTTCAGTTTTAGTAATAGGCTTATATTACAACGAACAACGGAAATAGCCAACATATTGTCTGTAGAACTTCTGTAGACTAGTTGTTGTGACAAACTACTAAACTTAATTTAATTTGTTTAAATATTTCTAAAAATATATCAGTAGGCCTCGAATCTTAAGCCTAATTAATATTTAAGGTATCTGAGCATTTCAGACGAATCATTTTAAAGTAGAGTTGTTAATTATTTGTTGTTATTTTTGGTACTGTGGTTCATAATAATAATAATAATAATAATATTTTATTTTATGTTCTTGTAGTTATATAATTTAGTTGTTCTAATCGAATCTAACCTCTTCCACTCAACTCAATAATATTTTCCATTGGCTTAAGGTTTGTAGCAGTTAATGGGTCGTGTTTAAATTTTTGCACGCATTTTACAGCACCAGCAGTAACTCATTAGGCTACTTGCGATTTTGACCACGCTTTTATAACATAACACAACACATAACAATTGGGCACAGTTTTTACTCTTCCGCCTCTATCTCTCTCACTCATACACTCACTCACTCACTCACTCTCACACACACACACACACACACGCACACACACACACACACACACACACACACACACACACACACACACACACACACACACACACACACACACACACACACACACACGCATACTCTCACAATGAGCGTTAAAACTCTTAATGCAATTCCGCCAGCTCTCACCGATAATTATACGGTCTTATTGACAACGCGATTTTGCAAAACATCGTTTCTAGAGTCCCCCAGATTTAAAGGTGCACCTGCTTGTAATTGAGATGGTAATGGGTATTTCAGCTTGTTGAGGCGTTAAGTGAAACAATTCCGGTTTTGCTGCATGGTTAAATTAGCTCACCTTTTTATATTTAACATTATTTTACTTTATTTAATGTTTAGCCAAGCTCACTGAAAAAAATACATGGTTTATTCATAAATAAACTAATTAGCCCACTTAATGATTTAAATAATACATTATTTATGTAATAATTTATTAACATCCCTTTAAGCATATTTCGATGTTTTGCAATGTACAGAATTACTTCCAAATAATTTTAAAATTGTTATATACATAAATCGAGCCTCCTATAATTGGCTATAACTAAATTATTATGTTGGTTGTGCGATCTTATGTCAGTTTTGTCTCCCATGTTGATTTCTAAATTTGTATATAGCCTATATTATTTCCTGAAAATAATATTTTATCACTATTCACGCGAGTGCATTAGTTAGCAACATGTCCAAATTTACACATGAGCATTATAAATTGTGAGACATCAAAGAAGCCTTCTCGTTATTCGCCTCAACACAACAGTCGTGACACAAAGTCAGGGTTAGTCACTCAAGACAAGTAGACTTTAATAGTCTCCGTTTATTTCACAACAGAATTTAGCAATACAATGTAAAAAAAAAAAACAGCTATTACTGTACAAATGACACCTTTCCTCATTTTGGTTCGTTATATCTGTACATGTAAATTTACATCTGTAAATAATATAGATAAAAGTAAAAGTTTTTATTCTTCGTGTTTGTGTGTCTTCAGTTTAACTGCAATTTCTGTCAGTACAGCCTACCCTATGATTGTCCATTGAACGCGGGACCAAAATCGTTTTCAGCGGTTATCTTCTCAAACTAGGAACTGTTTGGTTTAAAAAAAACGTGTCTAAAATAAAGAGTTTCAAAAAGAATATTTTGCCTTAATATAAAGATCATACACAGTAGTATTGCACATCCGTGTTTAGGGCTGTGTGATCCCCCCCCCCCCGGGCTATAAAGAAATCGAACCATGTGTATAAAACATTTCCTTTGACGTGGTAGCAAGTTGATCTGTGATATTCATAGATAAACTGTAGCAGTTTTTAATAATAATAACAGTAAATTAACGAAGTCATTATAATTCACCACTAACCAACATCAACATTAGAAATGTAGGCCTCTAAACATTCGCCTTATTCATGTGGAGTTTATGGGTATTTTATAAGTTATATATAAGAAATGTATAGGGCTCAAATGCATGATAGTGCGTCTTTGTAAAAATTTTTTTTTTCTTTTCTGTCTTTTTTAACTATTTTCTAAACAAAAATAATTCGTCTCTTAGTTTCATTTTCCCCTGTTCTCTTTCCCTCTTCTCCAGTCTTGTAAAATCGTTTTAGTTACATAGTTACATATAAAAAGCCATCCCTCGTCCTCTCAAACCGGTCTGAGGAGTGGCACGGAGGTGACGATGGGATGCGAGTAGTAAACCGGATGAGGGAAAGTGAGCAGCGGCTGGCTTACGGGCACGTTGCCCGCTGTGTTGGAGCTTTCAGAGGCCGAGTTCTCGTGGTACAGGATGGGTACTCTCACAATCCTTTGCGCCGCTGCGTGGCTTAGGTTGGCGGCCTCTAGCTCTGCGGCCAGCTGACGTTTCCATTTGTTTCTGCGGTTCTGAAACCAGATTTTGACTTGGGTCTCTGTGAGGTGAAGGGAGGCAGCAAGGCCCGCGCGCTCTGAGCTGCTGAGGTAGCGTTTCATGTCGAAGGTGGACTCCAGCTGGAACACCTGACTCCGCGAGAACACCGTGCGAGTTTTCTTTTTCCGGCAAGGTTTCTTGTCCGCGCCGCCATCGCTCTTCTTCCAGTCGTCCAAGCCGCCTTCTTTTTTACTCTCTTCGGTGTCGCTCTCCTCGAGGACGATCTCGTCTCCACTTTTGTTGTCGTCTTCATCGTCCTTGGCATCCGGGTCTGATTTGAGCACGAGCTCAGGTGAATCTCGGTCGGTGCCTGTGATCGGCGAGGAGTCTCTCGCTTTCTGTGCTGCTACAGTAGGAGAGCTCAAATTAGCATTCGTTTTCTTTCAGAAACATATTCATATCAAGTTTCACAGGTCGCGTGATTTTGCCACATGACAGGTGCAAACAAGTGTGGATCGTACTGTCCAAATCTCAGTGTTTTCAAATTTAAGCATTAAAAGAAAGACAATTTCAAAACAGTCAAATTGTATATTAAAAGAACGTAAAAAGCTTATGCAAAATGCTTAAAAACTTGTATGCTTATATTATTTATAATATTTCCGGAAATCTTTTCCAAACTACAGGCTCACTTGAATCCAATTAACATGACATACTATGCACCATCATTGACTAGCAGAACCACGCTATTATTTATGATAAATCATAACAAATCAATGCACGCTTCACAAAAAGCAGTCCTGAGAGCTCAGATCTTACCTTCTGTTCTGTGAAGGTGCGCAGATGCACTGAGTGTGTACGGGTACCACCACGCCGAGGCACGCTCAAGGTAAGCCGGCAACGCAAAGCGCTGGGTCGGCAACTCAAAGCGAGGAAAGTTTAATTCCCCAACCTGAGAGAGCGAGAAGCCGCCATCAAGTCCTGCTTTAGTTGTTGCCAAAATAGGCTTAGGCTTTGACGGCTTACTGTCAGAATTAAGAAGATTTTTTATGAAAAATGGAGAGTCTTTCGCCGAAGCACATGTATCCTGTGTTGTTTCGGGCATGTTGGCTTGAAACTCGGGCTTATAATATATTTTGAAAATCGCTAAAAATCTTTTTTTTTTTTTTTTTTTAATCTGTTAACAGTTTGAAGGTCCTTGGTAAACTCTTCCAGTAGTGGGAACTTAAACGCGGTTGTTTACGGTCAGCACTGACTTTAATAATGCGGAGCGAGATAAACAATATTAATCTTGCTGATCATCTTCCGAGAGTTCCTTGGTGAAAATGATGCTCACCGCGTCCGTCTGGCGTCAGATGCTAATGATGAAATAAAAATGTCACCCGAGTTAAATGCAGAAAGTATACGGCGATTGGGCACGTACAATAGCAAATGGGATGAAGGGAGAGATGGGAAGTGGAGAGTCTGGAGAGAGGAGGGGCCTCCTAGACTCTTCGCGTTGGCTGCTGGGCTGAGAGTTCTCTCCTGTTATTGGTCTTATATAGTCCAATTAGGTGGCAAATGAGAACGGACCATTAACACAAAGGAACAAGGATTTAGCTCAAGCGGTGCGCCGATGAAGGCAATAGCAAAAATGTGGTTTAGGCCACGAGCATTGCAAAGTTACAGTTGACTTTTTATCAGTACATCTCTAAAAAGTTGATTACAGACGTTCTATATTTATTTGGATAAAAACCCTTAATACACTGGCGTACACAACTGCAGCTAGGGACAGAGATTCGGAATTACACACATACATTTGGAAAAGGTGTCGATGTTGCAAGAAAATTTTCTTCTCTTTTTTCGCATATACAAACAAATAAACTAAAGCATAAATCTAACCCAAGCATGTTGATTATTTGTAGTATCAAATAATTTGTACAAGTAGCTATACTTAAAATGCATTTGTAGTTGCTATATTAATAAACACTTTATTGCCTATTATACTGTAAACGATATGGAAAACTATTTTGTTTTCATTTTACATGTAGGCCTAAAGCATATCGCGAATGCAGTGTGCATATACTGGTATATGTCTTACAGATTATTTTTTCTCTCTAAAATCAGGCGTAATTTTGTATTGTTAAAGCTGGCCCTAGGAGCCTTTATACGTTTTTAAAAATAGTTGAAATCATTAGGTTGATTCAATTAAAATCATTCAACCATCCATTCTTTATAAGCATTACTTTTAAACTCAAATATTTAGTACTTTCTCTTTGCAACCAATTTAAACATTCGATCCATTTGATACTTTTTTAACTCCGAGATCTAAATATGAATGGATTATGTTTTTAAAGTATTACTTTACAGTTTAACAAAATTATAATAATACTACTACTACTACTACTAATAATAATAATAAACTCCCAAAACAAAACAAAATCCTAGAAAAGAAAAATTAAACCAAGAGGTCATGAGGTCATAGTTTTGGTGCCACTAAATGTTGAGTTTGCTCTGGTGCAACACATTGGCACTTTAAAAACATCAACGAACTCATGGACTATAAAGTTCCCAGCGTTGTCCATCTTTTTATTTCATAAGTGAATTGAACAAGTCTCAGATTGAACAAGGCGAGAGCGTCCTCTATGGGTTAAAAGAATCACTGCATGCTTAAAAAATAAGACAGTAAGCCAAGTCAACAAACCAATAAAATCCATCTTGTTGCTGTAAAATTACTAAAATGATTCAAGCCCTTTAATAATATAGTTATATCAACGGAGTAATTCACTCTTGATCATGATAAAACGGTGAATATGAAAACAATAGCATTATTATTGTTATTATTATTATTATTATTATTATTTACTACTATTATAGTAATAAAATATTTAAAGTGCAAATGTATAGGAATTACAACTTAAAACTGCTGTCACATCTGATTATGATACTATTGATTGCTGTTAAAATTAAGCTTGACATGTGATCCACATTTTTCTACTTTAACTTTGATTTCTAAAGTGGTGACATGAAACAAAACAGACCATGGTTTTCTAAATAACAATGTTATTTTTAATGTAATAAGATTAACCTTATTATGTCAAAATAGTAGACTAACATTTAATTAGCTATAAGATTGTAAAGACATTGTACAAAGACAAAGAGTCGGTTTGATTTAGCAGAATAAATGATAGTTTGTAAGACGTTTAGTTTTATCAGACAAAATAAAGTGTAGAGCAAATAAAATTTACTTTGCAACAGTTGAAATAGTTTATTTTTTATAATTTATATGTTTACTTTCATTGCATAATTATCTAAAACTACGAGAAAATAAATCGTTCCCTAGCGCCATCAGGTGTTAGGTTAAATAGCCCTAGTCAATGTTACTCATGTAGGCTACAGATATATTGCAAAGTTGTCATGTTTTATAAGATTGTTTTATTAATTATTTATAATAAAATTTAATACAAATATCTCTCATAATGAAAAAGAAAGATTTTTGATGCAGCCCCCTCTACAAAAATGCATGTTATAAACACAAGTCTTTTTTTTCTAGTAGCCTTAGAATAAAAAATGCAGATGTTTTATTGCCGAAATAATAATAATGGGATTTAGAGGATCTAATGCAGGCCTAATGCATTCAGTGTAAACAGCGCACAAATGGTTCACGCAAATAATTGTATCCGTGAATGTCGCTACACACGAACCTAAAGACTAATCAGTGTTCGCTGCATGCCTTTATTGGGGGCTTGTTCCATGTAGCCTAGGCTATGTGTAGATATTTCATATTAGTCTTAGTGCCGGCTCTTTGTGTCTCTCTGCCTGGTGGGAAGATATAATGTTCCCTGACTTTTAGATTATTTATTTCAGAGCGTGGAGTTATTGATTATTTCACCAGGAAAATGACGAATGACAGAACGGAATGACACGGTCAGCAGGTTCTATTAAAGAAATGATAGTATTGCTCATGGTTTGTTAAAAGGTCCAGTTTAGATACTTTATAGGTTTAAATCCATCATCGTCTAACGACCCCGGGAGATGAGAAAAGCGCGCCGCGCGGTGACAATGACCCGACGCCGATAACTTCGGACTGTAATTGCCCACGTATTATATATAGATTTTTGTTTTGATATCTTGTGAGTTTCTCTCGTCTGGTCGAAATTGTGATAAACGACATGAGTATAATATCGAAAAGCAACCACACGGTGAAAAATGGGTGAGGAGGTATTCTAAACCTTTAACTCTTGGATGTGCGCTTGTTGGATCTCACGCCAATGTGTTTGGTCACATCAATATAAAAATATTAAATAATCATGTTGATGCTAATTATTTTTAAAGGTCTGTTTTGATAATTTTATTTAAATGTGGCATCACCAGATTTATTGTATATATATTAGCCTAATTTATATAGATTTATTACAGATTTAGATGGACTGATCATTTTAAGAAACTTCAGTAATGCCACACTAAAATATTGTATAGCTTGAATGCACTTTAAGCTGCTTTATATAACAGTATATATATGCCAAATGCATGAATGTAAATAAGCTAAAAAGAATTCTAAGCAGCATTATTAGCACACTTAGTCTAAACCCTGATCTGTATAACCGACTTGTAGAAAATGACCACATGCTCTCTCCCAGTGCATTAATGTCCAGCACTACTGAAACGAGGCATTAAAAGCTTGAAGGTCAGACTGCCTGTCTCACTGTAACACACACAATGGATTTAAACATGGCATTTAAGTTGTAAAGGACTGACTGTGGCCTGGCCCTGACCTGGCCCACCTTAATTGGGATGGTGGAGCTATTGATTGGCTGAGAGATAGTTAGAGGCTCTGAGTTACAGCCTGATTAGCCAAGTATCAGAGAGCTGTTTTTATATGCTCATTGACCACGGAGAAAAGAGCAGAATTCAATGTCACTTAGAGGGTGAGAGGAAGCTCTTGCCAAGTGGGCCACAGGTCAGTTCACGTCCATCAGGACCATGGTTGTACGTCTATACTCATAGGATACTATTCACAGTTTTCTTTTTTACATTTGTTTTTAACAGTGAAAGATGTTTTGAACCCCACTTACTGTATGGACAAAAACAATTCTTTTTTTTGTTTTTGGTGAACAAGCTCTTCTAAATTACATGAACAGTTGTGAAGATATGTGCTTATGGTAGGAGAATGTGGTGTCTGATGTAACACCTCGTGAACCGTAAATGTTGCTTCAGAGATGTTCAACAGGTTTCCCTGACCCTCAGTGTCCTACATTGCTGCAATAATCTGTGTCTTCCTTGTGCCAACCAAGAGCTAAAAGACCCCATTCATTCTTTCTGACATGGCTGAATCTGTGGAATGGCTTTGCAGCACCTGTCTGGGTTCACACACACACACACACACACACACACACACACACACACACACACACACACACTCACTCACACAGGTGATGCCTTTCGTAGAAAAGCCAGGTGTGAGCGTTCTTGGGCCAAGCGTTCTGACCGTGTGTCATTGCAATGCTGTAATCGGGTTGAGGCAGCAGTGGCTCCTCATCAGTGTCTGAAGGGAGATAGAGATATGGAGCCCGTTACAAATGGCCCAAATGCTCAGGCTCTGAGGAAGCCCATCAATAAAGCAATTTCTGGTGTCATAACAGCAGTGCTTTTGCTAAAGCTAACCTTTCAAAAAACTTTTCCCTCTGCAAAGCACTGCAGCCCCGCCATTAGAGTCCTGCCTTGTGAATTTAATGGATTCCGTACAAATAATATTCCACCATAATGGAAAAGGTTGAGGTGGCTGAAGACGGATGAAGTCATAAACACCTATAATTGAGAATCAAAGACCGATAAATTTTAAACTGCTATCCATTTTCCCCTTTTTTTCCCAGATGATGACCTATGTCATTCTGGCTGCAGGAAAATGGAGGAGATTATGGGTGGAAATTATAACAATAAATTTTCTAAACATACACCTTGATTATGCTTCGATTTTTTGGGAAGGAGAGCAGAGAGAGAGAGCGAGCGAGAGACGGTTGGCCTGGTTGGCTGAAAACTTGCTGGCTAAATGGCCCCATAAAATAGCTTCTGTGTGCTGTTTCGCCCAGAGAGGCCAGGCGTGCCTGGAGGTGTCATTTTCTTCCCCTAAATGGGGGGAAATGAATTGTGTAATTTATTGCAAACTGAAGCACAGTGAGATTAGATCAGCATATCCCATCAAAGGCTCAACAATCAATCTGCTCTGCTTTAACAGCTTGAGACGCATAAACCAGGGCACCTAATGGCTTTCCAATCTAACAGATTGATAGACTTATCTGCTCCCAGGGGATGTATTAAGAAAATCGGCTACTTTCACACTCTTCCCCACCACTTCTGACAGAACCCACTTTTTCTCTCCCTTTCTTTCCCCACTCACAGCCCCGATTGTAGATATAGAGATATAAATACATTTCTATGAGATGTGTTTTAAAGGTGGGTGGGGGGGTGGGGGGTGGGGGGGGGGTGGCAAAGAGGAGAAGGAGAGGCAATGGAGACTGAGCTTGTTATTTGTTATTTAGATGAGCGTGGGGGTATGAGAGGAGGGAGAGAAGCTCTTTAATGAGCTGATTATTGCTCGTTGTTTGGAGCCGAGATGGTGAGCAGTCACTCAGGGCCACTTATGAACACATATAAATGTGGCCATAGCAACCAACCTTTCCTGATTAGAGGAAACAGAGAGACGTGCTGTAATGGGGCTTATTAATCAAACAAACTGAGTACAGTAATTAAAACGGGTCATTTATAGGAGCTTTAATTTCATTGTCATGTCCTCAGATACAAGCTTACATATAAATACTTCCACATTATTAATTGTATTATTGTCATTAGATATTAAATATGCATTTTAATTAAAATGAGTAAGCTAATAGCAGCTGTCATGCTCTGGAAAAGGATCTTCATAGGGAATAACGTAGATTTAAATATAATTCTATTCTATTCTATTATTATAACATTATGAATATAATTATGTTATAAACTTATATAGTGTTTTGCCATAGTTGCACTTGCTCATAGTTTTTCAGGTAGCTGTGCAGGTAGTTTTCTTGAAGCATCTTGGAAACGTTGCCACAATTCTTCTGGATTTAGTCTGTCTCAGTTTGTTCTGTTTCTTCATGTCATTCCAGACAGACTGGATGATGTTGAGATCAGATCTATGTGTGGAGCACTGGCTGTTGTCAGACTCCTTGTGCAAACAAAAATCTCACTGGATTATTACAATTAATGGAAAAATGAATGTTTGCACATGTAAACTGATATTTCCTACTGACACACTACAGCAAAACATAGCTGGTGAAAATACTAGTGTTCTTATAATTTTGGCCAATTTACACACACACACACACACACACACACTCTCTCTCTCTTCAGACCCCATTCTTCACAGGTCTACAGGCCTATTTACACACACATATATAAATATGATAAATTATATGTATATAACAATTTAAACAAGAATAATAAGAAATATTGTAGACAATAAATACATGTAAATAAATATACTAAATATACAGATATATGATATACACACACAATTATATATCATGAATTTAAAAAATATATATTTATATTAATTTAGCATACACACATATTATTTTTCTGTGTTAAATACAATTTACAATTGAAATATCTTAATTAATTAATTTATTTATTTTTATTTTATTTAAAATAGTACATTTATATGTTTTCATGATTAACATATTAACCTCATCAGCAGCCCAGTGACATTATAGACAAATATGTTTGTCCAGAACACCAGTGCTGATTCCCACTGCAGGTGTACGATGACTTCTGTTTGTCAGCCAGCCTGTCAAGATAAAATCTAAACCTCAAACACTGAGAGTGAATGAGATGTTATCAGCATGGACACAGAGAATAAAGATCTCCTACCTCCCTACATAATTAAGCAGCTACTGCCACCGCTCAGAGAGAGCAATGAGAGGGGGCCGTCTTAGAGGAGAGAAAGAGAGAAATAAAAGACAGCGACAGACTTCTATGGAAAAGTACTCATGAATGACATTCACAGGGATCTTATACTAAAAATGAAACTGGCTAAATAAAGCCTACTACACATGTAAGGCTTAATAGAAAAATCGAATGAGATCTAGAGGAGAATAGAATTCATCTTGAATTAAAGATTAAAAGCCCTTGTTAGTGTCACCCCACAAATCCATTTGAGATAAGACTCTTTTTATTTGCCTCACATCATCCGATCCGTTCTTCATGACGACCATATTGGATCTCACATCTGATTTGTACCAGAGTCCTGGGGGCAGAGGGGCATTTTCTCCCCATAAATATCAGTCTAGCCCCACATGGACCACAAATCAATGGCAAACAAATTTAAATGCTGTTCTCTCCCCTTGCTATACTATCAAATACACACACATGCAACCACTGAAGAATGTAATTAACAGTATTATGACAGATATGACATGACATAAGTTAGATGCTAAGTATGTATACCTAAAATTCGCAAATAAATGTTAGTACAGACGAGTACAGACACGTGTGTACAAATCAGACAGAGGCACTTATTTTAAATGACGATGATAGGACTGAGAGGTGATAATGATGACTAGCTGGATGATGATGACAATGAGCATAGACAACTAAGATGATAACTTTGTAATTGTGTGCTTTTGTACAGTATATTAAGTATTTCTGAAACCAAAACTAATCTATAAAATGCAACAGGAATAGTTTAAAATCTTGATACTGTTTTCACAAACCCAGGAGTAAATCTAGGCGATGTTTAATAATATTTTTCTTGTCAATTTCAAGCTGTCACTGTCTACAGATGAAAGTGTACTTTATGAGACACAATCTGTTATGCGGTCAAAATTAAGCATTGATTATTTGTAAAAACATAAGTGCAAATCAAATCAGTGCTCCTAGGAAAAGATATATGGCCACCCAACATACACACACATGAGAAGTGAGCCAATTATCGACCGATTGATTTTATGCACTGCGCATTTTCACCTCTGCTTTAATTCTATTCATTCAATGTTAAGACTCTTCTTTCTTTTCTGTTCTCTATGGCAGTGAACATTGTTGCTATAAAGCCCTTATTCCCTGGTTCCAAATGAAACCTTTCCCTCGACCTCTTATATATTTTGTTCTCTATTTCGCTTTAATAGCACTAAAATTGGTTACATATTCTTTTACAGTCCCTAGATGCCACTGCGCCCATGTTGTCATTCGATTATTTATAGAAAACTATTACATGCTTACATTAGCAGCTTACTTCCCCCATGTGGCCTACAACTTTTTTTTTTCTTTAAGAAAACCACAAAGCTCATTCTTTACAGGTCTACAGGCCTGCTGTTGAAGTCTTCATTGGACCAAAGATGAAGGTGAAGAAAAGTGCATATGTGTGTGCTAAGGAAGATGGAAAGAAGAAGAAGAGCTCTGAAAGTATAAGGAGTGATAGGATCTTGAAAAGAGAAAAGGCTAGTGTGACAGAGCCAAAGAAAAACAGAAAAGAAGCCTCACAAAAGACCAGAACAAAAAGAATAAGAATCAAAGGGAGACACAGAAAGTGAAAAAACAGACACTAAAGGTGTATAAATCAGCCAATAAATAATTTATACATTATATATATATATATATATATATATATATATATATATATATATATATATATATATATATATATATATATATATATATAAATATATATATATATATATATATATTATCAAAAGTGACATTAAATATATTCATAATTTTACACAAAAAAATCAGCGTAGATGTAAAATGTGAATTTTGTAAAATGTACTCCAATTAGCTCGTTACAAAAAAAAAACAATTTTACAGTTTACAAAAGATTTGTTAAAGAAACTGAAAAAAAAGTATCACAGTGTCCACAAATGCACAACAGTTTTCTGCAGTGATAAGATTATTATTATTTTTTATTATTATTTTTTTTTTGCAAATTATCATATTGGAAAGATTTCTGAAAGATTAATGGGACACTGAAGACTGGAATAATGGCTAAAAATAAACAGGAATATATTACATTTTATATATATATATAATATTGTTGTAATAATTGTAATCGCATAAGATTTTATATGTCAAAATGAAATTAATAAGAAAAAGGTCAAATATTTGAGCATTTACTCACATAAAAAAATTAAGTAATTAAATAAATAAATATGCAGTTGTTTGACTTTTTGTGGCTGATGAAGTGATGAATAGATTATGAAGTGCGCTGAATAACCTCAGTAGCAAATGCCATGATTACCTTAATCACACGAACAGCTTCTTGTGATTAAGATAATCATGGCATTTGCTACTGAGGTTATTCAGCGCACTTCATAATCTATTCATCACTTCGTCAACCACCAAATATGTCAAACAACTGAAAACTCAGACAGACAGATAAATTGATTTATTGGCTTTTGTTTATCTACAGCTCTTTATCTATTCTATTTTGTTGCTCCTTTACATGAGCCCCATGTTTATGTTCATAAACTTCCTACCGCTTCACAGTCCGGTTGGTTGTCAGTGTTGTACAGGTGAAAGGCATGTTATTAATGATCTCCCCAACTGCACACTGGCATGGTACAGTGCGTGTCGTGTTTAAATTCCTCCCCCTATGCATTACAACAGAGAGGACCAGCTGCACTAGGCCCAGAGATCGATAAGAGGTCATGGAGGTCGAGGGTCATTCCTCCCTCCCATTACGACCTGACCACTCACCTCATATGGTGACTAACGAGGCCTACTGAGCACAGTGCAAGATAAGAGCAGCGTTCAGGGAAAGTGAATAATACTAGAACGGCTATTCATTCAGACCAGAATACAGAGGTAATGGAGTACTTCCTTGTTACGGCATCAACTTGTGTGGAGAATAAATAAAACATACTAACCACTGTGATGTGGAAAGCAACCTGGACCTTTGTATAAAAATGACAGTAGAGAATGGGCTACAGAAAACACTAGGCGGAGAGTCATTTCTCCATAGTAAAATATAATGCGATGCTATAGAAAACAGCTTGTAAAAGAGTCGTAGCTGAAACCTATTAAAAAACAATGAACAGGATTGGAGGTGCAGAACTTCTGCTCTAGTTTGAAAAAGAGATAAGGAGTCTATTAGACAATGATACGCTTTAATGAATATTCAATACTCAATTGGACTGGTCATTTCATTAGCCCTCATTAACCTGAGATGACCTTTGTGCCTGGATGCTGTCTAATACACATAGTCAGCCAGGAAAGAACAGCATGTGCACACAATAATAAATGAAGATTTTAGATTTACTTATATTAAACGTAAGTTTCTGGCTTCGTTTACAATACTTCTAGAAATGATTTTCTATGGCACCACACTATATTTACATGGTATTTACATTGGAGAGGCATGAGGTTGAGTAAATTATGAACTGGGAGAAATGTCTACAAACGTCTACTTAATCTGCCAAGGTACTTGCAAATTTCATGGGAAAACCATCTTCACCATGTATTCTTGTGTGTACATATGTAACCATTTGTGACAAAGGAGACTAAAAATAAACTACACTCTATCCAAATTCAGCGTTAAATCAGCATACCCGTGCCTGCTTTTGAGAATTCAAAAGCTATTTCTAATGAATCTCCCTGGTTCAGTGGCCCAGTGTGGCAGGGAGGCGAAGGGGTGGTGCCGCTGGATGCACTTCACTGTGTGCACTGGCTTGTGTAGAGCCATGTGTTTTAAAGATTTGACAGAAGATGCTCTAAATTATCTGCCTTCAGACAGTGCCATCCATTAGTTCCCCTCTCATTGCCGAGCATGAAATGCGAGTATTGGGGCAACTGTGCGTTGGGAGATATCATTCAGGACCATGAGCTATGGCCAAGCACTGACAGTCAGGATAAATGCCCCCACTTTTCAGGCTGTACAAATGGCATTTGGCCACAATAATTCAGCAAAGGACAGTTCATTCCCCATCCAGAGCGACTGGACCCAGTCAAAAGCTATTACAGCATCTTCTTTATTAGTGCCTATGGTTTTGGTGTAGAGATCCTCAGATAAATACAGCTAAAATGCCACTTCACTCAGAAATATTGGCCCATTCCTCTGCTGCCTGACTGGGCCCGAATGGCAGCCTGTTTTAGACATTATAAACCTTTCTGAAGTCACACAGCGCTCCTGCCAGCCATCTGTCATGCTATAAGTACCATCATTTGCAGACCAATAGAAGTGATCAGTAGTTTTTCCCCCAGGCTCCAAGCAAGGCATCATAGTCAAAGGAATTGATTATCACTTTATCATTTAAGTATAGCTTGCTTTGAAGAATAATAACTCACGTTTAAGGTGCCAAATGGCTTTGCATATAGCTCAAAACGCCAGCCATTTAAGAATAATTGTGTAATTCGTCATTTGTGACGTTGCTTTATAGTTTTTTGCATCTCGTCGAGGCTAAAGAGCTCGACCGAATAGAAGCGTGCTGTCACCTGTGAAGTTTGAAAATCTCACCGGCGATGCTTTAATTCGTTACCGGGGGACGCGCGCGCGTTCAGACTTCATAAGGTGACAGCGGTTTTATCGTGCGTCGCCTCGTAAAGTCACGTCATCTGTAGGACGAGCCCGACACTTTTATTAAACAGATATTCACCGCGTGCTCGCAGAGAGATGTGCGAAGATAAATCCTCATGAATAACTGAACTGTCTGTTTGAGGATCGGCGTGTCATACTAAAGTCAGAACGTGCTCCAAGCCGCACATACTAGGCCTAGGAGGAGGTAAAATTATAGCTTTCATGAAATATATGTGACTTTTTATTGCGTTATTTAAATGAATACATTGGCTATACATATTAGCATAGATACATAGATAGATATATAGATAGATAGATCTAGGCTATAGGTAATTTTAACAAAAAAAAATAAAAAAAAAATAAGAAGATATAGACATTTTAATTGCCAACAGCAATAAAATTATGTGTGTTGTGTGTGCGTAGCCTATATAGGCCAATCTAAAGCTGAAGCATAATGAAACTCGATATATAGCCTACTGTATTATCCTATATTTTATATATATATATTTTATATTATATTTTATATTTTTATATAATTTATTTGTTTTACTCTGCTTTCCTAAATAAAGTTTACTCTGTCGTTTGCTTTCGTATGCTGAGTGACAGTCCTTTTATTCACATAGGCCCTATAGGCTATTTATTGATTCGATTTTGGCTTATATTCCAATCATCCAGATTGGACCAGATATTTTAGAAAATTAGATCTGGCATTCGACTAAATGAGAATTTCCTGTATGGAGACATTGGCTCGTTCACGCAGGAAATTAATGACAAAAAACGCCCATCTTTGTGTGTGGCGCGCGTATCGCCGCTAATCTGCGCCTTTGTGCAAATGTAACCAGGGCTGCTCTTTGGCAATCGAGCGCAACGCCACGGCTTTGAGAAAAACCACTTGTTCTGTCGCATAATTAGAGATCTCATACCCGCTTTGTGATGGGGGAGAGAGAGGATCGAGGGGGCCTTGTTTGCCCATTTAAAGTGTGATTCAGATAATAGTGTTCTCATCAAAGGTAGCAATTACATTCATTACACAGGCGGCCGCGAGGAAATTAAGTGGCAGGAAAATGAAAAGCTTAATATGTACTTCCTTTATCCTATTTCTTTTCCTTTCTCTCCTTCTACACACCCCCCATAACGCACTGGGGTGGGGGCGTAAGATAGGGTCTCTCCAGAAATAAATAGTCTTGGGGGCGTGAAGAATAAATCCAGCCGTGGTCCTCCTTCACCCTTTAGCAGTAATGATTTGGCGTTGGGGCAGCCGTTTCTATAGCTGCGCTCTTCAGGCAGGATTAAAAGCCTTTCTTCGGGGGCTAATGTCCATGGCAGCCTTTAAATGACTCCAGCATATGATTGCAGTCTTAAAAAAGTGCTCAGGGGCCTTCTCCAAATTAATACCCAATTTCTTTTCAGGAGAAAATGAATTGTTTCGCGTTCTATAAAACCACAAACAGCACATAAATCAAGCGCTTTGCAGGAGAGAAGGGGGCCCGCTCGTTCAAAGGCTTTTAAATGTGAATTAGGGCAGCGGGGGAACTTGGTCTGACTTACCCCCGAGCAGGTGTAGACGGAGCAGCTTCAGACACTCAGCAGATGCTAAATTAAAGTGGAGATTGAGAAGGGAGGAAGCTGTAAGACATACAAACAAAATGAACCGAATGAACCGACGTCTGTGCAGAGTTTGGATGCATATCAAGCTATGATCAAATACATTATTTGTATATAAATAAATTATACGTGAAAAAAAGATTTATAAGGCATTTATAATCACATTGCAGCCTCTTTGGATAGATAGATAGATAGATAGATAGATAGATAGATAGATAGATAGATAGATATAATAACCTTACTGGATAATTAAAAAGACTTACAATTCTGTTTATCTCGCTCTTATTATGATTTTGACCAAACACATGATATGTTATCTGTTATCTATGCAACTATTTTTCGCATGTACTGTTGCACTCCAGCTTTGAAAACAATAACGCTTCATGAAAAGAAGCCCACTTGAAACCCCAATTAATCTTTTTCAACTGACAAATTACTGTCACCCTGCTTGAATTATTTAAGGGGAAGTGGCTTCACGGGAAACCTGAGCATAATTAAATTGCTATAAAATAACATTAGTGTGGACAGGCCATTAGGAAGTGTTGTAATTGACTGCTTCAGGGGTCGTAGTTCAACCCCACAAGGTCGGGCTGTTGTGTCTGCTTTTGGATCAGTTTACACAGCTTTTCACTGGAAAACCCACAGACTGTAAATACTGCACGTGATAGTAATTGTTTGACTTCATTTATAATTCTCATTCAATAAAGCTAATATAAGAGGGCACTTTGAATTACTGGAATGCATCCTCACAAAGTGTTCTCTGCTCATTCATATGCAACAAACAAAATACTAACATTGAATACTCTTACTATTTTTTTTAATAATGCAACGCAAAAGAGTTAAAGTAAATTTTGATATTCAAAAATGTTAAGGTTGGCCATACAGGCTTGTCTTATTTCTCTACATGGTCATCACAACTTGGCATCCTGCGCCATCTAGTGTCCTATCTGTGAAATGACGCTATAAATGGCAGAATGCAGGATAAGAAACACATCAATGGTATTATGTTTGGTAAGAAGAATAGTCTGTTTGAGATCACAACACAAATGCAGCATCATTTATAAGTCTGGAATCATGGAACACAGTATTATTGTAGGGGTAGATGTCCAACTCTGAAATGAGGCTATGATTTTTAACATTTTAACCCAAGATGAGAGCCTGGCAGGTTGTTCTGTGGTCATCTGAACCATGATCACAGGCAATGAATTGCTGAGTGTTACACTAGAACCCTCTCATTACAACTCTGAAGAGTGTCATAAGAATCCAAAGCTCTCGCTCTAACTGGTCATTTGTCACACCCTCTTCAATGGTTTTCCTACAACCCTGACACAAATGGGGCAATGCGATCTTCAGCTAACTTCCTCTCTAGTTAAATATTAAACGCTATGAAACATAAATGAGCCAATCCTGCTATTTAAAGTAATGCAATTGGCTCAAGTACTCATCAAATTGCTCATGACATTTGAATATGGAAATTATCCATGTATTTAGCTAATCTGGTAAAAGAATGATGAATCATCAATGCACTTGATGCAGAATACTAAAACGTTTTTTAAAATAATTGGATCATTGCTGTTATGCAGTACCTTTTGGATATAAATATGACCAAGTAAGCATTTAAAAGACTTTCAGAAATATATTTTAATTTTAACTCAATTATTTATGCAATGACAAGAAAATCAGCCTGGATGGAATTACTGAGCTAGTTAGTCATTGCTAAATAGGGACTGAGAGTGAGAGTATAAAGTTACATTTTGAATTTTTGTATCACATTTATTTGTGTAATTTCATCAAATGTTACAGAATTGTGACACAAACAAATTAAAACATGAAACATCAAGTTAAACTCCACTGTAAATACTTAGCCTTCATGCTTTTGTTTTTCCTCTAAATTATGTATTTTCTTGTAATTTGTTTAATTTAAAACATGGCTTTTGTTATTTAAAACAATGGAATATTACAAGACTAACAGAATGTGACAAAAAGACTAAAGAAAGTGATGTGTGAGCATTTTAAAACAGCTGCCAATTAAACGATATAAAAAATAAAAAAATATATTTGACATAGGCATAGCCTAAACACTGCAAAAAGACAGCATCTGAAGTCATACGTCAAAATATGGAAATTAAACATAGTTTATTTCTATATTCGCTTGGTGCAGAATACAGATCCACTCAAGAGTGACACACAGGAACGGAATCATTTCTGCGGCGCACCGTCTGGTTGAACTTTCACCCCTGCGTTTTCTTTTGTTTTGATGTCGCAGAGCATTATTTTTACACACAGAAATTGTTTTTTTACTCTCTGTTTGCCAATGACACAGTCCTAAATGACGCACGGAGTATGTTTCAAATACGTCGATCCAACTCTCGGTCAAATGTAAAGCTCGTTTAAGATCTGTTGTTTTCTGTTAGTCGTGCTAACTCGCTGACGTTAGCTGGCTAGCATCACCATGGAGCTTTTTTCCGCCAGATTTGTCTAATATCTCTTTAAAGAACGGGCCGTCAGTCTGAACATCCGAGCAACCGAGTCTGTTTTTAATTTCTCTGACGCCTTTGAAAAGGTAACTGGTTTAAATTGTTGTTTTAATGATAGGGTAATGATTGGGAATGCTTAGTAACGTCAACGTTAATTCGCTATCTTAGCAACGACTGTTACCTTGTCAACTGGATAACAACCAGACTAATACAACTGATTAGTCTTACAACCGTGATAATTTCCAATATAACTTCTACTTTTAAGTTGTTGTTTACTGCACTCGTTGGCCTGCGGATGAATGTTATTGTAACGTTTGATTAATCGACAGGATTTACACTTAAAGGATTGCTTGGAAAGTTCTATTTTTTGTTGCTCTTTTATGCTAAGTTACAAGGATTTTCATTTACGTATCTCGTCACTCAGTTGCATCTATATGATATTCTGGTTGAATTTGATTTACAGCCTGTTTGGTCCCGTTTAAGATCACAGAGGACGACGGTGCAGATCTTTCAATGGGCGAGGAGAAGCCAGAACCTCTGGATTTTGTGAAGGACTTTCAGGAGTACTTGAGTCAGCAGACCCAACATGTCAACATGATATCTGGCTCTGTCATCGGAGGGAAAGACAGTGATGATCTCCAAGGAGGTATTACTTAGAGAGCCTTTCTTTGTGTTGTTTTTGACTGGTAAAAAAAAAAAGTATATATATATATATATATAGGCTATATATAGGCTATATATAGGCTATATATATATATATATATATATATATATATATATATATATATATATATATATATATATATATATATATATATCAGTTTTGCGCGGGTCAATGTATTAATAACCCGCACCCGACCGACGTTTTCAACTAACCCGCCTGCAACTCCGACCGCAAAAAAATAAAAATAAAATATTGTACCCGACCCGCTTCCTGATCCGCATTTTTAAAAAGCAGTAAATGCTCATCGTAGCGTCATTGGGCCTTAGGAACGTAGGCAAAACTAACTAGGCAAAAAAAAAAAAAACAACAAAACTTAATATATTATAATTTTTTCAAGAATTATAAAAAAATCGTTAGTAAGCTCATAATTTGTACTAAAATAGTCTAGTTTGCTTATGTCTATTTGTATGTTTCTGCAAGGTCAACAGACATTGAGGCTCGGGTTTGTTCCGATCAGAGCTCGTGAGCGGAGAGTAGGGTAACCAGACGTCCCGAAAAATTCGGGACAGTCCCGAAATCTAAACTGTTGTCCCGAATCTGGCCCTAATTGTCCCGAAAATTATACTTGAGCAAAATCTTGAGTAGTTATTGTCTGATAAACAATATTGTTATTGTCTGAAAGTTGAGTCGTCCTGCAACCCGCCCCCGCCGGCTGCTCATTGGCTGCAGCATCTTTTTTCTATAAGTTCTAAAAAAATACAGTTTGCGGCTATAGCACGAATTTAGATATTCATTTATCGAATTAATCTATATGCACAAAGACAATACGACCTTTGTGTCCCCTTTTTGTTTTAAAGCTTGATTGAAGAGAGCGCAAGTAGCTGCAGTTGCAAGGAGGATAATGATGCACGCGTACAGGAGTGATTGACAGTTCGCGGCTCTGTGTACCAAAAAATACTCCGCTACACAATTATTTCGTTATTTTCGTTTAAGCTTATTAGCATTAGCATTACAGAAAGGTCTGATTTACGCACTGATTTATATATATATATATATATATATATATATATATAAATATATATATATATAAAATATATATATATAAAATATATATATATAAATAAATATATATAATATATATATATATATATATATATATATATATAAATAAATATATATATATATATATATAAATAAATATATATAAATAAATATATATATAAATATATATAAATAAATATATATATATATATATATATATATATATATATAAATAAATATATATATATATATATATATATATATATATAAATAAATATATATATATATATATAAATATATATATATATATATATAAATAAATATATATATAAATAAATATATATATATATATTTATATATATATTTATTTATATATATATATATATATATAAATAAATAAATATATATATGTATATATTTATTTATATATATATATATATATTTATTTATATATATATTTGAAGTGTGTATATATATATATGTGTGTGTGTTTGTGTGTAACGAATATCTGTTTTTATGCTTTAGTAGTAACTCCAGTTTTTATAAATATCTGCAGTCTTTAAAAGTATCTGCATGTCTTATCCCCCTCCCTATTTATTTTATGTGATTTGCATTCATTATTATGTATTTTATAATTAAAAGGAAATCAAATGAAAACTGTGCCAGAATGAGTAGGGTTGGTTATTTAGGAAACGGATTCTAAAATCCTAAATTAAAGCCAACAGTCAGTAGTTGCTTGCTGGGTAATTTGAGATCAAATGTTGTAGTTAGTTATAATTATTGATTGTGTAAATTATTAAATATATATGCGTTTATTGATTTATATGTAACATCCCAAATTATTTCATTATTTAAATTATTCAATAGTTGTTTTATATATTATATTTATTACTATAATGTAATATTATATATTTAATTATTTATGTTTTCTAAATATGCTGTGGGGTCCTAATCTTGTTATTGTGTTTTAGGTAAAGTGAGTTAATTATAAAAAAAAACAAATATATATATATTTTTTTTTTAAATATCAGTTTAACAGATTTTTCAAATTTGTCAAAATTATGACATTGCGTGTTTTGAGTTGAGAATTTGAGGACTGTATGTTAGATAATAGATTTTATTAGATCATAGCATTTCATTTTTTCATTATAAAATATTTTATTAAACATATTTATTAGTTTTCACAACATGGATTTGTGCCTTTTAATGTTTTTTTTTTATAAAGTGTACAGTATAAAAAAATGGTGCCTGCTGATTCAAGTGTGCTGAATGCAGAACTGGTTAATTTCTAGTAGAACAACATAATATCTTAAGGCGTCCCATATCTTAATATAAGTTATATTCTATTTATTTATTTATTCATTCATTCATACTTTACAGAACTCGGTCAGAATGGCCTGGAGCACCCAGCAGTGGACATTTCCTTAGAAGATAGTTCAGGGATGTTGGTGGATGGTTTTGAGAGAACATATGATGGTAAACTCAAGTGCCGCTATTGCAACTATGCCACCAGAGGCACTGCTCGGCTTATAGAGCACATTCGCATCCACACAGGTAAGACTGAAAACTGATCTAAAATCTTATTTATACTCTTTGTTCTTTTCCTCAGGTTACCAAGTTCATAAGATATTCTCAATTTCCTTCTCCAGGTGAAAAACCCCATAGATGCCACCTGTGTCCGTTCGCCTCAGCGTACGAACGCCACCTGGAGGCGCACATGCGCTCTCACACAGGCGAGAAACCTTACAAGTGTGAGCTGTGCTCCTTCCGCTGCAGCGATCGCAGCAACCTTTCTCATCACCGGCGTCGCAGGCACAAACTCCTCCCCATGAAAGGGGCCCGATCCGCTCTCTCTCACCGAAAGATGCTTAGTGTCCTGCAGAAGAGAGGAAACTCACTTGGTTATGGCCGCCGGCTGCTCATCAACCTCAGCCCACCATCCATGGTATTGCAAAAACCTAATTCAGAGCAGCACCACTTGGGTGATTTCTCCCATGATCTCCCTTCTCACGCCCACCTCCATCAGGAGGCCTATAACGCTCTAGGAAAGGATGCACAAGCTGGTGGAGTGATTGGAAGTGGCTCCAGAGAGGAGCAAGACATGGCATTGGACAACCCGCTGAACCAGCTTTCGACTTTGGCCGGTCAGCTTGCCAGCATCCCGCCAGAAGCCCAAGGTGCTCCGGTATCTCCTGGAGCAGAATCTTTACCTGATGAAAAACCCACGTTCCTCGTCCAACAGCCTGTGACAGCACCTGCGGCCGTCTCTGTCAGCGCGGCTCAAGCTTCTTCTCCCATCACCCCCGAGCCCCGACCGGCTGCACACAGCGGCTGTAGTCCAGGAATTGGACCCTGCAGTGAGAGAACCAGCACTCCGAGTGGTACCAACAGCCAGCCAGGGACACCCACCACAGTACAGGACCCCCAGATGCTCCACCACTGCCCCCACTGTCACATATATTTCCCTGACAACATCCTTTACACCATCCATATGGGCTGCCATGGTTATGAGAACCCTTTCCAGTGTAACATATGTGGACACAGGTGCAGAAACAGCTATGATTTTGCCTGTCACTTTGCGAGAGGCCAGCACAAATAAGGACAGGTGGCTGATGCTGGCCTCTTCTTTGCCCTGTTTTACAAAATACAATTCTAGTATCTGGAACATTCCAAAGACAAAATCCCTGCTTTGTAATTACTGTATTTGAACTGTTATCGGTATGTTAAGTTGAAGTCAGTAATCCACTTTCAGAGAGTAGATTTTTTGGTCTTTGTAAAGGTTAGAATGCTAATGGTGTCCTCGCATCAAAAACTATCATCCCTGATTATTCCAGTTCAAAGTCTTGAGAATTTTTACACCTTTTTAAGATTTTGCCTTAACTCTCTTGTATAAGTGCAGTTCAGTAATCAGTGCCTACAGTTATTTTCTGAAAGTTTACATTCAAATTTTGTATTATTTTTATCTTTTACATTTCAAATTCAGTGATGGTAAATTTCATGAGTAAATGTTATGGCTTTTCTTACACTTTGGATTTAAATGTAATATATAATGATATTGCCACATTAAATTTGTTTCTTCTTCTAATTTAAAATGATTGCAAATTATTACTTGTTTCTTGGTTGAGAGTGCTGCATTATTTAAACTTAACTTAAGTCAGCAAGATTGTGATTAAAGATAAAAAAATTTCTAGCAGAGGTAAGTTGACCGTTTAGCAGTGAGAAATAGTGTCCTGTAGGATTGTTGTCCAAATTCACTGTAGTGGCCTGAGGTCTTTTCTTTAGTGAGCACCATCGCACATGGCTGTATACACTGGGTTTGTAAAGCAGTGTTGATGATTGTGTTCTGGGCAGTGTGAGCACACTCTCTTTCATTTTCTCTCCCTCCTCACTACCACCAGTGCCATGCTGTGTAATGTTTTCGGAAGCGTCTGTGGTGCTACTATTTAAACATTTCATATGCCTGTCTGCATAATAAACTAAATTATTAGATAAGTATTGTATAACATGTTTTTTGGTGGATTTGATGTTGAATGTCAATAAAACCTGACTTATGCGATGTATACTGAAATTACATGTTATGTTTGTCTTGTCATTTCTCAGAACAGAAAAGGTTATAAAGTATAAGGCAATTATTATACCAATTATTATCTAATGTACCTAATGCAAAATTGAATGTTGATTTATAGTAATATATGATTTGTACTATTATTAATTTGTACTATTATATTAGTGACTTGCTTGTTTAAATAAAAGCAAAATAAAAAATAACTATACTGTATTTTAATGTGCTTTGACAAAGAATTTGAAGAAGGACTGCTTTAATTAATTGCTTTAATGAATTAAGGATAATACATCATTAGTAATATTAATGTGATCTGATTAATGATACAAATCAAAAAATTAAAAAGCTGATGATTAAATCACTTTTGCCTTCATCTTCTCATGCTGTCTGTGAAAGCGCGTCGCTGTCCTATGCTCCTGCGGAGTATGGCAAAGAGAGTCATGGTTAAGTAGAATAATTCAAGCTTGAACAGCTAGAAAAGCCACAGGAAAAAATTATACACCAATGTGTCAAACATGCTTTTAATACGATTAAATGTTATATGCAAAGTGTAGATATTAATATATTTTACCCAATCAATCAATATTGTAATGTATTATGAATTTACAAAATAATAATAATAATTAAAAGTATGTGTTACCCCTGCGGGCGTTATGTCGGCATCGTTCAATTTTAATTGTGAGACCACGCCCTAAACCCCCACCCCTCCCCATCCACATGCGGGAGGAAGGTTGATGTAGCTTTGTGTTTGGAACATAGACTGTATAAAAACATGGACATAGTGTCTGTGAAGTCACCCGAAGAATCCTGAAGAGCTTTTTTGAAGCTCAAATTGGGCAGAGGCGGCCGTCGCCATCTTGCCATGGCATCACCATGCGACTCTCCCGGATAAATGAAAATGGGCAATAAGGCGGGACCTGGTTGCTGAAACCACACCTGCCTATCTCGACTGCGGTGACAGCAGAAAATCCACCTGTCACTCAAGTTGCCACGCCCTTAATTATGCAAAACGATAAGGCTTAGTAGACACTATTATTTTGATTATTATTTAATGAAAATCCAGACTGCATCAGTAAGAACTTGGTCCTTTGTTCACTTCATTTTATCGTGGATTTGTTTAAAAACAAGGCACAATTCTGAATTTTCATCTGACTATATTGGATCCATAGTAATGTAGTTACACAAGTGTGAGTAACTGTTTTCATTACGTGGTCACTTTCGCTTTGTCTGGTCTTACAGGTAGTTTGATATGTATTGAGTTATTTAAAGCTCAGTCCGTAACGTTTGGTTAAAAATGATCCATAATCAATATTTGAGCAAGTACATTACCAGCTAGTTTTCAAAACTTTCACCTTTCACCTAACCCGATTCGTAACGGTAACCTTATAATAATGTTTTCTAATTTGAGTGGTATGGGTAGGTTTTTGTGGGAAATTGGAGCATGGCACTGCGTCATTACTTTAAGTCTGTAAACATAAAGAAGTTGTTCTGGCTACTATAGGCCAGTGGTTCCCAACTACATTCCTGGAGGCCCCCCAACATTGCACATTTTGCATTTCTCCTTTGTCTAACACACCCATTTCAGGTCTTGGAGTCTATACTAACGAGCTGATGAACTTAATCAGAGGTGGGTAGAGTACCCAAAAACTGTACTCAAGTAAAAGTAAAAGTACTTCTAGAAATATTTACTCAAGTAAAAGTAGTCTTGAATAGTTACTTGAGTAAGAGTAAAAGAGTATCGGATAAAAAATCTACTCAAGTAGTTAGTTACTAGTTACTTTGGGTCATATATACTGAGCCTATTTTTATTTAGATATATAGATAAAATGTATGTAATGTATGTGTGTGTGTATAAATGTATATATTTCATCATCCTTTACTCCAATTTATGTAATTTATTATAAGAGCTTGTCTGTTTACTTAAGTAACAGATATAGGTGTCATGCCATAACATATTTTTAATACGACTGACTTTATATTAAATGTGAATTTAACATTGAAAGTTAATGTGATTTAAATATTGCTACTAATCTTTCATTGTTCAGAAAGAGAGCAAATAACATTTACATTATTAAAGATAATTTTCACTGACAGTCTAGATTTCAATCACTCTCAGAAACTCCCATTAAAATCACTGAAACTGTTAACACTGTGAAATCAATATCTTAATTAAAGATTCGTACACACATCTGCACTTTGTTGTTCCTGCGAGAGAATTCGCCAGAAAGAGGTATTCAGTCAGTGAGCGAGTGAAGGAAGCACCGGCATTTTAGCGATGACTCATCTGAACGCCTCTGATTGGCCAATGCTTTAATAAGCTCAAAAGAATCATGTGTGATTTGTTATAATGCGCAGCGCGGTATAAACGCATCTATCTCTGGCTCAGCACCAGCAAGCGATCACAGATCTGAATTTAGCAGCTGACTTGCACCAGTGTGATTGTATTAAAATTAATAAAATCTTAATCGGCTATTTTTTGTCTTTTGGAAGCTTCATTCAACTTGACTCCCCTCTGTTATAAGCCACACACGTACAACAAACTAATGTCACAGTGGTATCGTGTACTGTAATCGAATGTAGCCCAAGTTATTACCTGTTAAACAGTAGACAGCACACGCGGTGTTCATCTAATAAGGATCTCCATCGCTAGCAAATAATAACCTTTGCAGATTTCAATTCAGTGCAGTTCCAGCCACGTTTTCAACGCTCTTTCTGTTCTTAAACGTTACAACTCCGAGTGAACCACTTCAGATGCTCAGCGCGTGCGGCAGGGAACTGAACGACTCATTCAAACTGATTCATGAACCAATTCACTCGTTTGCCAATTGGTTTGATCAAGCCTTTGAACAGTATTGACTCAAAAGAATGAATCATTCGCGAATGGGCATCGCTCATTGCCCAGAGAAAAGTAGACGGCGCGTTTGGAACAAACTGAAGCATTTATAACATTTATTGCATTAAGATAAAGTAACGAGAGGAGCGTCGCCCACAGTAACGAAGTAAAAGTACAGATTTTCCCCCAAAAATTTACTCAAGTAAGAGTATAAAGTACCCATCTTTAAATATACTCCGAAAAGTATTCGTTACCCCAAAAAATTACTCAAGTAAATGTAACGAAGTAAATGTAACTCGTTACTACCCACCTCTGAACTTGATAAGGTGTGTTTGAATAAAGGAGACATGGAAAACATGCCGTGTTGGGGGGCCTCCAGGAACGTGGTTGGGATCCACTGCTATAGGCTATTTTATGTGCGGATCCTGCAGGTGGTGAATCATTTATAGCCTTTTTTTTCCTCACAGCAGCTAGAATAAGTCATTTTATGATTTTGATGGCAGATTGTAATCCAGAAAGGATTATGTGTTTGTGTGAAACTGAAATCACATGCTGATACACACTATACACATAGTCATGCAATGCTGATGTTGTTATCATTAAGAATTTGGAAAAAAAGTTTAACAATAATAATAATTTGCATGGTTTGATGTGATTCTAACCAATCGCTACACTTGGTCAGACCAAACGTGGTAGACTTGTTACTTGTTCAGATGACAATGTCCAGTGAAAATTCTTATTTGGGTCACATATTCTAAGATGTAGGCTAGAATCTGTGATTGCAAGGTACAGTAAATATTCACACCTGTGCGATGACTGACTGCCACACACACATACTCCTCAAAACATTAGATTCATCCGCGTTGGAGCACAACTCACGCAAGGGAGATAATTCCACACACACAGCTGCAATTACAGGTTCCCTTTCAAGGGAACTTCGAACTGTATCCTCTAGGGGTCCTTATGGGGAACACCTCGTTGTGACACGTGTTTGAAGCATACATTGAAAAAACACCAACTAGTTGGCCGGCGACAGCCTCTGGCGTCACTACCGGCGCGACTATAATCAGGCACCAGGAGAACACGTCATTCTCTTCTTCATCTACACTGACTGTTCTGTCTGAAGCGTGCATCTGAAAGAACCGGTAAGAGCGATCTTTCTCTGTATATCATGGTGACTACTAGCAAGCGTTTAGACAATGTGCATCCGTGTCAGCGTTAATTGACACCCGATGACACACACAATCTTTGCATCATTTGTTTGGGTGAATGAGCTCATGAGAATACAGGTGGATCTGTCTGAATGGTTTAAAGAGGGACTTTCCCTTTCGCGCTCATAATGGCGGCGGACGACAGAGAGTCTCGGGAGGATGATGTTATATCTTTAACACATCCTGATACTGAGGTTAGTGCTCTGCTGGGTTTTTTACCCAGGAAAAGCAGGAGATATTTGAGGATGGTGAAGGAGCTGAGGCTGAGCCTTCTCAATTCTCCTGCCCTGCGTATGTAGAGCTGTTGGAGGTTATGGATCACGCCATGGCAAAGTTGGACTTGCCATGAAAGTACACTGACAAGGTGATGCTGTGAGGCCACAAAAAAACAAAACAAAAAAAAACCTTGATGAGTGTTATCTTTCTGACCATAGCCCTCCAGCTCAAGTTAGCCTTCCATTTCCTGCGTGATCTCCATACAAAGATCAAAAAGAAATGAAAGAGGCCATTTTCTTCTCGCATCCATCGGTTTCGGCATAAGAGTTGTGCCGACATTGAAGCGATGCACGAAAATGGCTATGAGAGGATGCCCCCTGTTGAAAGAGCTTTCTTTCTGTGGGGAGACATCCTCTCTTAATCTCCCTCCTTGCCATCTAAGCCCTTTCAAGAAATACATCTTGCTTAAATGGCAAGGCATACTCAGCAGCAGGTCAGGCTGTGGCTTTATTACACACAATGGTGGTGTTTTAAGCATATCAGACTGATCTGCTAAGAGACCTGGATAAAGGCGAGGGCCTTTCTCCTGATCAAGTAGCTGAGCTGCACCGCACCACAGATCTTTCTCCAGGCTACCAAGCAGGCCGTCCCTGCCAAAAACTATGGTGGCCATGGTGGTAGCTGAGACATCTGTGGAAGAACCTGGCAGACATCGGGAAGAAAGAAAAGGCTTTCTTCTTGATGCTCAGGTTTCGCCTTCTGAACTTTTTGGTATTTCCGATGAGACGGTGATTGAGAGGTTCAGAGAGACGAAGGTGCGCTCCGCTGCTTTCAGGTCCTTCGTTTACCAGACATCCCAACCTGCAAAAAGTCATTTCAGGGAGGTGACCCCCCCCCCAAAAAAAAGGAAGGACATACATCTCAGCTGTAGTCACCTTCTTAGTGAGACTTTGCCTATCTGAATGGGAGAACTGAGATATATTGGAGCAGCCTTCCCTGCGCTTAGCCTCCCTAACATGTTGTGGTCCCTAACAGATATAAAAGCATAAAATATTATTTCTATAAGCTATAGGCCTATGTAATTATTCGTTAATTATGTTTAAATATGTAGATTACTTTTACTATTTATATAATCTGCTTATACAATTTATGTAAACTGCTTTTATTTATTTTCCATTGCAACTTTAAACAGGTCTAAGGAGTTGGTTGTTTTCATGTAGCCTTGGCAAGTAGCCTGAATAATATGCAGATGAAATTAAACGTGTCAACTCATCTCAACATGCCTTTTGCAATCATATAACCCTCCATGGGCAATGCTTGAGCAAGACTGTCATTATGTTTGACACCTATAAGCGCCAGCAAGCGATCACAGATCTGAATTTAGCAGCTGACTTGCACCAGTGTGATTGTATTAAAATTAATAAAATCTTAATCGGCTATTTTTTGTCTTTTGGAAGCTTCATTCAACTTGACTCCCCTCTGTTATAAGCCACACACGTACAACAAACTAATGTCACAGTGGTATCGTGTACTGTAATCGAATGTAGCCCAAGTTATTACCTGTTAAACAGTAGACAGCACACGCGGTGTTCATCTAATAAGGATCTCCATCGCTAGCAAATAATAACCTTTGCAGATTTCAATTCAGTGCAGTTCCAGCCACGTTTTCAACGCTCTTTCTGTTCTTAAACGTTACAACTCCGAGTGAACCACTTCAGATGCTCAGCGCGTGCGGCAGGGAACTGAACGACTCATTCAAACTGATTCATGAACCAATTCACTCGTTTGCCAATTGGTTTGATCAAGCCTTTGAACAGTATTGACTCAAAAGAATGAATCATTCGCGAATGGGCATCGCTCATTGCCCAGAGAAAAGTAGACGGCGCGTTTGGAACAAACTGAAGCATTTATAACATTTATTGCATTAAGATAAAGTAACGAGAGGAGCGTCGCCCACAGTAACGAAGTAAAAGTACAGATTTTCCCCCAAAAATTTACTCAAGTAAGAGTATAAAGTACCCATCTTTAAATATACTCCGAAAAGTATTCGTTACCCCAAAAAATTACTCAAGTAAATGTAACGAAGTAAATGTAACTCGTTACTACCCACCTCTGAACTTGATAAGGTGTGTTTGAATAAAGGAGACATGGAAAACATGCCGTGTTGGGGGGCCTCCAGGAACGTGGTTGGGATCCACTGCTATAGGCTATTTTATGTGCGGATCCTGCAGGTGGTGAATCATTTATAGCCTTTTTTTTCCTCACAGCAGCTAGAATAAGTCATATAACCCTCCATGGGCAATGCTTGAGCAAGACTGTCATTATGTTTGACACCTATAAGACAGGGGTACACTTTCGTGTAGTCTGCCGTAAAATGTGTCTTCTACTTTTTTTGTTTTGTGGCACTCTCCCTCTCCAATGGTGCTCCTGTTTCTAGATAGACCTAACTGATTAATTTTGTCCGGGACAAGAGATAAAAGCCCGCCCACACTGACAATTGATTGGTTGATTTGCAGAAACAGGCCAATCAGGATGCTCTCTGTCTTACATGCGCTTCGCACACACGCACATTAGCACACACACGCAAGGTCTCTCGCTCCCTCTCCGCCGTGCGTGCGCTACACGGTTTGAAACACAGTATCTGTTTCGCATGCGCGCTTTTGCTCGCTCGGTCTAGATTCCGGGAGATTTTAACTAATTTGCGGGTCTCAGGGAGCCGCTTTCACTATGCGGGAGACTCCCGGAACTTCCGGGAGACTTGGGATGTCTGGTTTACTAAATGCATTTTTGAAGGTTCAGGTCTGAGGTCATGAGGTTCAGCACCTCTGCGATGCTTAGGAACCTTTAGGTGCACACGTTTAGCTCTGTGTACTTTTTGTAAACCACATGGTGGTCAGTGTGCACATGAACACTTTGCGCACTTTCTAAAATCCACGTAAGTGGTAAGTGGTGCACTTTCTGAAATCCTGTACGGTGAGGGTTACGTGTTCCGCCTCATTCCCTTTCTTGAGATGATTAGACGTTGGTTCCTTGGGCTCCATTCAGCCAGTGTGTATTTGTTTATACACTTCAAGCATCGCTTCCCTCAACATGAGGGGGTATTTGGGTGGTAGTTTAGGAGTGACCCCCTTTTCCAAGAAGGGTCACCTATGAGTGTGCTACTCTGAGCTCGGAGTTGTCCTTTCATATGAGACTGAGTTCTCTGTTTTTTCCCCAGAGCACTCCAGCATTATTTCCACAGATCGAGTTGATGACTCTCAAACATACTGTTTTTCAGATGCACCATTCCATCTATGAGGTGCTCTATCAGAGTGCCACGAGAGCCCCTCCTTAGAACAGTATTTGAAAATCCATGCTATGCTATGGTTAGTGTGTACGTGAAGTCTTTGCACACTTTCTGAAATCCACACTGTGGTAAGTTCACACACCATAGTATTCTGTGTTCTTTCTAAAATCCTATATGGTGAGGGCTTAATGTGGTTGTTTCGTGCCCTTTCTTGAGTTGGTAAAAGCCCATCTTGTGCGCCACTCCACCTATGTATCCTCAGATACCTATCTAAACAGGGTGTTGCTACTAGGGATCTGTTGAGACAGCTCTTTCAGCAAGCTTATGCGAAAGCTAGCGGTAGCCCCTGTGTGACGGGCAGGACTTAGTATAAAATGCTAGGTTCTTAGCTGTATCCCTTTAAAGGAATCTTTCCTGATTCCAAGCCTTCAGTTCTACCCCGGGCCGAGGCCCTAACAATTAAGTTGGGTATTTAGCTTAGGCCTTTTGGCCGTAAGGGGTAATGTCACAGACAGCTGTCTAAACGTCCCAGGGGCAACTCCCATGGACATGGTAGAGTTGTTACTTAGTGTTCGCTATGATTCTGGCCTGCACTCCCCTCAGCATGGTGCCGTGGGTATACTGTTCCCCATAGTGACCCCTAGAGGACACAGTTCGAAGTTCCCTTGAAAGGGAACGTCTCGGGTTATGAATGTAACCATGGTTCCCTGAGTAGGGAATGAGACACTGCGTTCTCTAGCTTCCTGCCATGCTTCGGACGCAAGCTTCAGACGAAGAAATGAATGAAGTGTTCTCCTGGTGCCTGTTTATAGTTGCGCCGGTAGTGACGTCAGAGGCTGTTGCCGGCCAACAAGTTGGTGTTTTTTAAATATATGCTTCAGACAAGGGTCATGACAAGGTGTTCCCCATAGCGACCCCTAGACAACGCAGTGTCTCATTCCCTACGCCATGGTTACATTCGTAACCCGAGACGTTTTCAAACAGATGGCAACAAAGAGGCAAAACTTACGGACTGCAGCTTTAAGCATTTTTGACCTAACACATAGCCGCTTGTTTCCCACAGCCTTATGCTCTATATGTTAAATTGTTTCCCAAAGAAAATCATTATAAGGAAAACACTGAATCATAAAGCGGATTGCGTTAATCTTCCTTACTCATCTGCTTGCCTATGTAAACTATGCATCATTAATATAGTGGTTATTGATTTGATCTTTTGATATTACGGTTTTAAATATATTACGGCACTTTAAGTGTTTTTACGTTTGTCGCACCGTTTAATAACTGAAATATTGCCGCAGGTGCTTACTATGGATTGCAAATGGCCAAAACCTGAATTTTGTTCACATACCTTTTTTTTTATTTTTAGGTGGTCTAAATATTTGAGTCTGTGAAAAAGATGGAAAACTGATAGGTTTGTGCTGCAGTTCTATGGATTTTTTGTCCTCGAGGTCTTCGAGCCGGTCACTTGACCGAAAGCTATCAATTCAAACAGAGCGTTTTGATGTGTGGGGTTAAAACGGAAAACAGAACAGTTTATTACTTCTTAAATATGATGTTTTTGATGTAAGGATCTTGATAATATAATAAGTGGACCTCAGATTTAATTTTAAAAAGTAACAAATAATATTTGTACTTTTGGCTGTACTATTTGTATTGTGTGGTAAAAGCAATAAGGTACTTGAGGGGTGCTAAAGATGGCTGCACTTGGTTCATAGTCTGTTAATGTTATAGTCTATAAGGTCTATAGTCATGGCTGAGGGCGTTGTTAGGGTGTTGTTATGCACAACAAAAAGTGATATATCATGGCTTCTAGTACCTTATTGCATAATTAAAATATTATTTTTAAAAAGAAGTTTTAAGATAAAGTAAAATGCATAGCTAACCCAAAAATTTGATTTACTTTATTTACTCGTCATCTACCTGAATCTTCATAATCCTCCTTTTCTGCTCCATGGAAAAAGTAAAAGTGTATATAGGTTTGGAACACTATAAAGGTGAGTAAATCATTGCCTTAAATCTGTGTGACTCAGAGAGACCTCTGACCTTTGAGTTTGATTGGCCCCAGCGTCACAGTATTGGTGTGGTAGGTGCTGTCAAGGGATCTCTTGCGACGGAAGTGGCAACCTTGGCGGCAGCGAGAGTTGTAATAGTTATCAGGGCAGATGATCACCTTACACTGCAGGTACACATAGGCATGAGTCTGGAGGAACTTGAAAGCCTGGAAATTGAACCGAGCATAGTAGTGCTGACCGCTGGTGTAGGAATAATATGTGTTGTCTCTGGGACATCTACAAATGACAAAATAAGAGAAATACAATTTGGATACAATTAAAACTACAGTCAAACTATTACTGCTATTAAAAAACAAAAAAACATATTTAGACTAGGAGCAAAATAATTCTTACTAATGCGGTCTACCCACCCCAAATGATTCTACTGTTGCATATGATGTTGGAGTCACATTTGAGGCTACTTTTACATTTAAGATATAGTTAATGCAACAAACAGAAAAGTTTTTCTCTTGCGTTATTTTATTTTTGTAAGTTTCATGTATACACGACAGCTTTCTCTTCTCCAGACTGTAATTATATATTTGTTTTATATCACAATATAATATCGATATCACCTGGACAGTGTAAAATATTGTGATATGAATTTTAGCTCATATCGCCCACTTCTACCATGTACTACACACACTCATGATGTCATGTTTTCAAAGATTTCTGTATTGGATGTTTACACGGAAATGATAACAGTGCCTTTTTCAGAAACTTGCACTTTGAAATCTGTTTTCAAAAATATGCATTTTCAGTCCCCAAAACAAACAGTCAAAATGCATAAAAAGTTTAAAATTTTTGGCTGAAAACATTGTGGTGTAAACAGCCCCTAAAAATGAAAACGTCTCACCCATTACGCAGCAGGTCATAGGAGCGATCTTTGAAGTCATTGGGATTTGGAGACGCTACACAGGTGTCCAGAAAGAGATCCAGACTGTTGTCAGGCCTGTTTAGTGCGACCTGAATGTACAGAAGCTGATTCAGGTTTACTTCAAATGGAGAGTCATAAATTTTCCGGTCGAAATTGCTGGATGAGTAGAAGGCTATGTTGGCCCCAAAGTGGCCCGTTCCTGTGATGTTGGCATTGATGTTCTCCCTGGCCTTGTAGAATATCTGCACCATGGTGTCTGGCTCCATTCGGCAGCCCACGCGTAGCAGGAACTGTGACTGACGAGTGATTTGACCCGATCGAGACTGAGAAGCCCGCACATTGTTGTAGTAGGACACATTACTATTCATCATCTAAAGAAAAAGAAAGAGAGAGAGTGATGTTTTTTGGTAAACATGCCTCCCAACAATGCATGCAGTTAGGGTGTCTAACTAATCTGACAAAGAAAATTCATGCATTAAAAGCTGATAAGCAGCTACTAGTTTTCAATTCTGGCATATGTGTAAGATCATACCTCTTTGACGGTTCCACAAGCATTAAGTGGGAAGCTGAACATAACTTCAGAACTGCTAATAGTGGGTCTGCAAAGATGGTCATTCACATAAAGGTCACTTCCATTCAACCCGAGTGAATTCAGGTAAGACCTCTGAATGACAATGGTCATGTTGTCTGAGGAACAATTCACATGTTCTGCAATACAAGAGTTTCATCCCTCAATGTCATTTTGCATGTTTAAAGTATTTATTTAAATTCAAAAAGACAAAGATGTTTGTACCCCTTTTTATTGTATTTTTTAATTTTACTGAGAGGAAATTAAAAACTAGTTTTGCTTCACTTGTAGGAGGGAGCTTTTAATGTGAGAAACTGGCATACCCAATGAAGCCATTAATATGTATATGGTTATTAATAAGTGTGTGACTGCTACAGGAAAATGAGCCTCCCTCTACATGCAGAAAAGCTAAGGAAAGTTTGACATAAAAATAAGAGAATAATAGTTGTACCTTTTGCAGGTCGTGGCGAAATGGTTGTACTTGAGCAGTAATCTGTATAAAGAAAAAGGATAAATCTTAATGAAAGAAACATTAGGAAGTCAATTCAGTTTCTGGAAATAAATTGAAATAATGCATAGCCTTTTGCTCAGTACCAGAGAGATTTGTGTGTAGTGACTGATCTTGAAGTGTCTGATAAAAAGGAACTCACAGCTGTAGTCGGAACAACAGTTACTGTAGTACCAACAGGAGTATTCACATGAACAACTGCCATGGGAGTATCCGCAGTTATTCATGCATGAATTGTAATCTAATAATAAGAAAAATGTATTCTTGGATTATTATGAGTCAGGATGGGAATCATAATAAATTAACGGGTTGTCTATTTACACTATGTAAAAATAGCTTGCCTTGTTGGCAGAGACTATTTACATAAACCTCACACAATAATGTCAGATATTTATGCCTAGTATTTTACACAATGTTAAATTGAATTTACCTGTGATCCATGATCCAGTGGAAATTTCTGTAAAGCCAATATTACGTGTATGGTTATTAATACAGTAAGTCTGTGACTACTTCAGGGAGATCAGCCTCCCAAATGCAGGATACATGGGACAGGTTTGAATTTGACCAACAAATAATAGAATCATAGGTTTACCTGTTGTAGGCTGTGGCAAACTGGTTGTACTTGAGCAGTAATCTGTTTAAAGGAAAAGGATAGATCTACATGAAAAAACATCAGGAAGTCAACTCAGTTTCTGGAAATAAATTGAAAGAATGCATAACCTTCTGCTCAATACCAGAGAGATTTGTGTGTAGTGACTGATCTTGAAGTGTCTGATAAAAAGGAACTCACAGCTGTAGTCGGAACAACAGTTACTGTAGTACCAACAGGAGTATTCACATGAACAACTGCCATGGGAGTATCCGCAGTTATTCATGCATGAATTGTAATCTAATAATAAGAAAAATGTATTCTTGGATTATTATGAGTCAGGATGGGAATCATAATAAATTAACGGGTTGTCTATTTACACTATGTAAAAATAGCTTGCCTTGTTGGCAGAGACTATTTACATAAACCTCACACAATAATGTCAGATATTTATGCCTAGTATTTTACACAATGTTAAATTGAATTTACCTGTGATCCATGATCCAGTGGAAATTTCTGTAAAGCCAATATCACGTGTATGGTTATTAATACAGTAAGTCTGTGACTACTTCAGGGAGATCAGCCTCCCAAATGCAGGATACATGGGACAGGTTTGAATTTGACCAACAAATAATAGAATCATAGGTTTACCTGTTGTAGGCTGTGGCAAACTGGTTGTACTTGAGCAGTAATCTGTTTAAAGGAAAAGGATAGATCTACATGAAAAAACATCAGGAAGTCAACTCAGTTTCTGGAAATAAATTGAAAGAATGCATAACCTTCTGCTCAATACCAGAGAGATTTGTGTGTAGTGACTGATCTTGAAGTGTCTGATAAAAAGGAACTCACAGCTGTAGTCGGAACAACAGTTACTGTAGTACCGACAGGAGTAGTCACATGAACAACTGCCACGGGAGTATCCGCAGTTATTCCTGCATGAATTGGAATCTAATGATCAAATAAATGTATTATTATAATATTATGAGTCAGGATGTAAACGGTAACAGTGTCTGTTTATACTATTCTATTTATTCCTAAGTGCAAATAGCCCACCTTGTTGGTAGATGCCATTTACACAAACTCCACCCACCAATGTCTGGTACTTATGCCTAACAGGTGTTTAATAAGAATGTGTCCATGGGTAGGGGTAGGGATGATATTGTCCCAATAAGCCAGCATCCGTTTAAACTTTAATGAATATACTCATGTATCATCAATGTTATAATTACATATAATATGTGTATAACATATTTTATAATGTAGCATTACAATACAGAGGTGCAAATAGTATCTGCCACTATTTTCACTAAGTATAAATGTCATCTACACTTATTTGAAAAAAACAACAACAACATTGTCATAAATTAAACAATTATTTTCTCCATTTAAATTAACCTAATTAGTTCTGCTTCCTTGGTTCTATAAATTATTTTTTAAATACTTCTGAGAAAGAAACATAAATTGTAAAATGTATGATTAAAAAAAGAAAGAAATTGTTCTTTTAACTGCAAAGAGCAATTTAATGTTCCTTAGAACTCATTCTAAAAGGACAGGTTTAATTGTTCCAGCTGCTGTAAGAAGAAGCTACAAACAATCCACCACCTACAGAATCCTCACATGCAATATAGTCTAGCTGGGACTCCTTTATATATACAGACGTGATGTAATGACACAAAGACAAACAGCTGCAAGCTAGTATTTCCCTTGAAAACCTACCACTAGAACACATTATTACAAGCTTACAGTCATGAATCTGGTCTATTTAAGGATATAGTAACACTGCTGGTTAAGTACATGCTCAAAAATGGATTTAGGATCATTTTAAATTTATAAAAAGTTATGGTTTGAGGTTTTAAAGTAATTATTTTATGTTTCACAAAGAAGAATCACCTCGGACATTCATTTGGTTATATTTATTATATTCTTGATTCGGTTAATAAAAAGAACCATTTATTTGTTCAGGGATAAAACTAAACTCAGTGTTGAATGCATGTACAAAAAACAATGTTGTAATTGAGCATTCATTCTAGTATTGTTTGAAAAGTGAAATTATTTCTATTTGTCTTTTTTATTTGCTTACCTACAAAGACCCAGTTTGCATGAAATCCTTTGCTTGTTGAACTGCTGTCACTGTAGAAATACACAGTCAGATCATTGTTGCTGGATTTGAAAGACTGGCTCCTGTACTCCCGTATTTCTCCCAGTAAGGGGTGGGAGGTTGAAGGACCATCATATACTTTGATGTAATCACAGCATGTTTCCAAACTACAGCAGCAAAAAGAGATGAGAGAGAAAACAAATGCAAATATGTTTTTTAAACCAAATTAATACTTTGGTCACAGACTATTTCAAAACATGAATCCTGTCACAAATCCTGTCCGTGGTTTTCTGTCTGTTTGCCACCAGATGTTGCCTTCTAGTTACATTGACTCTCACACCACACAACCCCAGACTTGTAACGAGGAGTCAGAGGCGTTCGGATCCATGTGCAGAATTTTATCAAGAGAATGGTCATACAGGCAGAAATCAGGAACGGCGTCAGGTGTGTTAGGGATATCCAGAATCATTAACGGTAACAAGCAGAGATCGGGGCAGGCAGCAGAGAATCAGAGTCGGTTACACAATCCAAGATCAGACATGGGAAAAACAAACACAAGGGAAAACGCTTGGAAATGCTAGACAGGCTATACAAGACTTCGCAGTGAGTGAGAGTGAGTGTGCTGCTTTTATGTGTGTGTAAATGAGGTGCAGGTGTGGCAAGGAAATTGGCTGATGAATGAGGTGCAGGTGTGGCAGGGTGATTGTAATGCAGTGACTCATTGGTAATGTAGTTCGGGTGTGGTGCAACAGTATGAGAGGTGCTAGTGACCAAGTGACATCTGGTGGTTGATGGGTGGAATGGTCCTGAGTGGAGTGCCCTCTACTGAAGTTCATGGACACTCCATCTAATGATCGTGACATAGCCCCCTCCCCCAAAGGAGCGGCTTCCAGACGCTCAAAACAATCTAGGAGGGCGGTGGAGCGAAAGCGGAACAGGAGGAGGAATGGAGGGCTAGGTCCATGAGGAAGTGCAGTGGTCGGGGACCGGGGCAGAGCAGCCAGAACTGGAGCCCTTCCTGGGCCTTACTCGGGAAAACAGGAGCCCCTCCTGGGCCTGACATAGGAAACAGGGGCCCGCCATGGGTTTAACTCGGGAACAGGATTAAACTCGGGAACAAGGGTCCACCAAGGCAGAGCAGGTGGCGTGGGAGCCCACCAAAGCAGAGCAGGTGGAGCTGGAGCCCACCAGGGAGGAGTAGAGGACCACCACAGCCGAGAAGATGGGACAGAAGCCCACCAGGGTGGAGCAGAGGACCAACACAGCTGAGAAGACGGGACAGAAGCCCACCAGGGCGGAGCAGAGGACCACCATAGCTGAGCAGACGAGACAGAAGCCCACCAGGGCGGTGCAGAGGACCACCACAGCCGAGCAGACGGGACAGAAGCCCACCAGGGCGGAGCAGAGGACCACCACAGCCGAGCAGACGGGACAGAAGCCCACCAGGGTGGAGCAGAGGACCACCATAGCTGAGCAGACGAGACAGAAGCCCACCAGGGCGGTGCAGAGGACCACCACAGCCGAGCAGACGGGACAGAAGCCCACCAGGGCAGAGCAGAGGACCACCACAGCCGAGCAGACGGGACAGAAGCCCACCAGGGCGGAGCAGAGGACCACCACAGCCGAGCAGACGGGACAGAAGCCCACCAGGGCGGAGCAGAGGACCACCACAGTGGAGTCGATGGCGCAGGAGAGCAAGTCTGCTCAGGTGGGACTGAAACAGAGAACATAAACAGGTTAATAGCCGCCTCTGTGGCCGTGATGAGATGGTAGCTGGCCTCCGTGGCCATGACAGGGTAGGCGGTGAGTTCATGGAGGACCTCCATGGCCATGACAGGACAGACAGAGAGTTGGTGGAAGGTCTCCGTAGCCCTGACCGGAATGATTGAGAGCTCATAGACGGCCTCCATGGCCGTGAAAGGATAGGACAAGAGGTCTGAGATGTGAGGAGGCTCTGGGAGCTCGGCTGAGATGTGACGAGGCTCTGGTAGATCTGTGGTGACTTGACTGTGCTCATGAAGATCGTTGGTGACTTGACATGGTTCCTGAGGATCAACTGTGACTTGACTTAGTTCATGGAGGTAAATGGTGACTTGACTTTGCTCATGAAGATCATTGGTGACTTGACTTTGCTCATGAAGATCATTGGTGACTTGACTGTGCTCATGAAGATCGTTGGTGACTTGACTTGGTTCCTGAGGATCAACTGTGACTTGACTTAGTTCACGGGGGTTACTGGTGACTTGACTTTGCTCATGAAGATCATTGGTGACTTGACTGTGCTCATGAAGATCGTTGGTGACTTGACTTGGTTCCTGAGGATCAACTGTGACTTGACCTAGTTGGTTAATTGTGACTTGACTTTGCTCATGAAGATCATTGGTGACTTGACTTTGCTCATGAAGATCATTGGTGACTTGACTGTGCTCATGAAGATCGTTGGTGACTTGACTGTGCTCATGAGGATCAACTGGAACTTGACTTGGTTTCTGAGGATCAACTGTGACTTGACTTGGTTCCTGAAGATCAACTGTGACTTGACTTGGTTCCTGAAGATCAACTGTGACTTGACTTGGTTCCTGAAGATCAACTGTGACTTGACTTGGTTCCTGAAGATCAACTGTGACTTGACTTGGTTCCTGAAGATCAACTGTGACTTGACTTGGTTCCTGAAGATCAACTGTGACTTGACTTAGTTCACGGAGGTTAATGGTGACTTGACTTTGCTCATGAAGATCATCGGTGACTTGCTTTGGCTCGTGAAGTTTAACTGTGGTTTTACTTGACTCATGGGTGTTAATGGTGACTTGACATGACTCTGGATGGTCAGCGGAGACTTGACCTGACTCTGGATGGTCAACGGTGACCTGACTAGACTCCGGGAAATCAACAGGGACCTGATCAACGGTGACCTGACTAGACTCATGTAGTTTAACTGTTGTTTCACTTGACTCTGGAAAGTCGACGGGGACCTGACTTGACTCTGGAAAGTCGACGGGGACCTGACTTGACTCTGGAAAGTCGACGGGGACCTGACTTGACTCTGGAAAGTCGACGGGGACCTGACTTGACTCTGGAAGATCAACTGCGGCTGGCATATTGCGCAGCTGCTCCGGGCTGGCGGCTATCTTGTGCAGCGGCGCTGGGCTGGTGGCTATCTTGTGCAGCGTCACTGGGCTGGCGGCCATCTTGTGCAGCGGCGTTGGGCTGGCGGTCATCTTGTGCAGTGGCGCTGGGCTGGCGGCCATTTTGTGTAGAGACTTTGGGGCTTCAATGCTGTCCTCCGCCTCTCCCACAGTGAACGGAGAGTCACATAATATCAGTATATAGTCCATGATGTCCCTTAAACTGCCCTTAAAATCCCCTCCAGGTAACAATGATTTAGTTGGTTCACTGAGTCCAAAACGGAACAAGTCCTTAAACAAAACTTCATCATAGTACTGTACTTGATATGATAGCTCACAGAACTGTTGAACATACTCTTCAGTAGATAGGGCTCCTTGACGAAGGTGCAATAGCTGATCTACTGGGTCAACGATAGAGTGGGAGAGTTGATATGCTGACCTTGAAGTGGGAACAGATATCTCAGTAACGAGAGCATACCGGGCTGCTGGATCCTGGTATGGTGAAGTCTTCTGTAACGAGGAGTCAGAGGCGTTCGGATCCATGTGCAGAATTTTATTAAGAGAATGTTCATACAGGCAGAAATCAGGAATGGCGTCAGTTGTGTTAGGGATATCCAGAATCATTAACGGTAACAAGCAGAGATCGGGGCAGGCAGCAGAGAATCAGAGTCGGTTACACAATCCAAGATCAGACATGGGGAAAAACAAACACAAGGGAAAACGCTCGGAAATGCTAGACAGGCTATACAAGACTTCGCAGTGAGTGAGAGTGAGTGTGCTGCTTTTATGTGTGTGTAAATGAGGTGCAGGTGTGACAAGGAAATTGGCTGATGAATGAGGTGCAGGTGTGGCAGGGTGATTGTGATGCAGTGACTCATGGGTAATGTAGTTCGGGTGTGGTGCAACAGTATGAGAGGTGCTAGTGTCCAAGTGACATCTGGTGGTTGATGGGTGGAATGGTCCTGAGTGGAGTGCCCTCTACTGAAGTTCATGGGCACTTCATCTAATGATCGTGACAAGACTACATTTGCCATCATCCATTGCACTGATTACACACAGAGCTGCAACCAATCAAACACAATTTATAAGCCATGGACGTCTTCTTCCTGATCACCAAGTACTGTTTAGCTTTTATTGCTCTCCAAGTGATGGAGCAATTCTGAGTTTTCTGAGTCAAAGTCTAGTTTAATCCTGTTTATTGTGGATTAGAAGCCTTGCATATGGATCCACACTTTTCCTCTGTTCACTCCGTAACAGATGCTCCACAAACTTTTTTTTTTACCTTTTTTTTCCTTGAGAAAATGTTTCACCTCATAAATTAAGAGATTAAAGCCCATCTTTCAAGTTGAAGATCCCTGTGAATGAACGTGTAGATAAATAGTGTAGGAACTTGATTTCCGTGAAGAAATTAAGCATAAATGTGCATTAAAAAAGTTTTTTTAAAACAAATTGTTAGTAAAATTACTTCTGCTGTCAAAAAACGCTCTGATCGGAAGTGAGGCAACGGCCGGTAAATATCATCTCTTCATAATGGAGTCAGACAGTGAAGAGGTTGCAGTTGGGGTTAATGTCAACTCTTACGATGGGCCATTGCCATTTAATTATGAGCCACCTAGGCGAGAGAGGGGTCAGGCAGAGTTAAGGAGAATGGTAAATGGACAGAAGAGAGAGATAGAGTTGTGGTGTGAGGAGAATCAGTGGAGTGACCACAGGCTATAGCTAATTGTGGCTAACGTTGTCTCCATGTTTATCACAATGCAGTATCTTTAATAAATCATATTTAGCAATATTGCTGTCGACATCAAGCATCCATGTAGATTGTCACCATCAATGCCAGCAACATGTGTCTTAAAATGTTTAATTTAGATCCCAGATTTTAAATGAATGCTGTAGGCTGTAGGCTATAGCTTACATCTGTGACGGTCAGCTAGTTCTGGACAGGGATGGAAATGCTGTGCATTTCTGCACAACATAATTTATCGTGAAATTTTGTAGAAATTGCTAACTGATTTTTAATCAGTAACTGCTTTTAGACCTAGGTGTCCGCATGTTCTGCTTCTGCAGATGTCAAGCGTTTGGGCCGTATATCTGAACAACGTAACCGGCCAGCTGGAATTCCGAACTTAACCGGCTGTTATACTACTCCCCTCTTAGTATTTCCGATGGACATTATGTAAATGAGCTCGCATGTACTGCGGAGTACGTGTATGAAAGCAGTTAGTATTCCGGTTAGGACGGGAATATGCTGTTCATGTAAATACAGTCATTGTTACAAAAACCTATCATAATAACGATAACGACAAACTCTCTTTTCTGTTAACACCTCTCAGACTGCGTAAACCCGGGGTGCTCAACACTACCCCTGACAATCGACTGTCCTGCAAAGTTCAGCTCCAATCCTAATCAAACACACCTGAAGCAACTAATTAAGGTCTTCAGGCTCACTAAAAATTAAAGGCAGATGTGTTTGATTAGGATTGGTGCTAAACTTTGCTGGACAGTCGATCGCCAGGAGCAGGGTTGGGCACCCATGACCTAAACCCACACTGAGAACCAAGGCGGCAGCGCCTATGTTTGACTGTTGTTACGTCATATGACGCATTTTCTGGGAAAAGTCATTTTTTTGGAGTGTAGCTTAGAATAGGTACACTTTTTTCTTAATTTCTGCCCGTGGGTGTTGTAAAACATATGTATTCTTATGTATGTCTTTTCATAGAAGATTCTGTATAAATTAAGTTATACATTAAATTGAAAGATGGCCTTTAAATTACATAATTATATCCCTATGCCAAAAATCTGAAGTAAAAAAATATAGAGATGGCAGTAGATAATGAATTTTTCTTACGAAACACTGTTGAAGGTCAGTGACACTTTCATTCTCTCTGTGCTATGAATGGTCCAGGTGCATCGTGAGTTATCAGGGTAGTTATTAGGGTACCGGGGACTGGATAAATCACCCCTCCTATTTGTTATTTGGCCACCACATGATTGTGCACATAGATCTGGAAAACAGAGAAAAAGATCATCATAATTTAACACGAAGACTCACTTGTGGAGAGAAAAAAAACATAGATGGAACATTTAGTGAAATGCAGCCAGTTATAAAAACAAAATAAATATATCACGTGAATTGATGTTCAGCATTATTCAAACATCTATAGCCATGTTACACACACACACACACACACACACACACACACACACACACATATATGTGCCATGTATTTAATGTTTTTTTTTCCTATTCATGATTACAGAGTTAGCTTTATGAACTATACATTTTGTGTATCACTTGAGTGAAACACATGATGTTCAAACTAGCAACTGGTTTTGAAATATTGCAAATTCAGTACAATATTCAGTCTTCAGTGAACAATAATCTTACCTTGAAAGGCAGTAAGAAACAGACAGAGAAGGAGCCTCAGAGCCTTCATCTTTCTCTTCTGATGAAGTTTGTTTTTTAAATTTTCAACCATCACTTATATATTTAAAATGACAAGGGGGAGGTCCTTATGACACATGAACAGAAAAAGCTATATAGATCAGCACAATCATGGAAAGTTGCATAATATGCATTTTTAGTGTATTGTGTGTATTAATTTATCAATATTTCTGTTGACTCAATGTTTGTGATTATGAAGTAATTGTTAATGAAGTTATATTGTACACAAAGTTGATCAAAGTTGTTAATATTACATTACAAAAAATATGTCCAGTTTCACAAAAATATTAAATTAATGTATGAAATAAAAGAGAGAGTAGCCTAAGCCATATGACATGAAAGTAGCGCCAGTTACCCAAAAGAAATGAATGGTCTGAGATATGTACTATGTACGACAGCGATTATTTGAAAACATTAGACTGTTAAATGCTGCATAACCAGCGCTACTTTCTGTTATGTGCAGAAGAAAGCAGGCTGAGATAAGGATTTAGTTGCAGGTTTTCTTCTTAAAGTAACAAAGAAAACAAACGAGGTGCAAAAACAAATACAAAGAATCTACACAAAGCACACGTGATAGAGCCCCCAGTTTAATGAGTGGGTTGCAGAAAACAAAAACGCAAACCAAAAGTCCAGGGATTTTGTTGATGATTTCACATGATCTAGGATTGTTAGGTTCTTCGTAGTTAATCCTGGAGTTGCGGTCATAGCAAAAGATCTATTAGCGCAAACAGGCTCAGAAGAAGGTTTATTTCACAAAAACAGGATTAGATTGTATAATTTAAAAATGAAAAATGAAGATGACACTGAAAGTCTGTCCCAGCCACTACTATTTACTTACAAGAGCAATATACTAAACCAGGAAAATAAATATTCAATAGTAATAATAATAATAAACAATTTTAAAATGATTTTCAAAAATAATTAAAACGTGTAATCTAATAGACGTGGCCAATTTTAGTCATTGAGGAATTTATTCAAAAAGGGAATAATAATCTCACAATTTTATTGTAGTCACGCACACATTGTGTACAGTTTATCCAAGCCATGAATTTGAATGGTTAACTATAATGTGGGCTTTGATGCATAACAGGAGACGCAGAGCAATTCTCAAATCTCAAAAATCTTTTATGATGCACATTTAATTTTTAACACAGTAATGTCTTAAAATAGACCTTATGGATTACGAAACTTTAACCAATGATAGTCACATATAACAAATCCTCTTCAAAATTTAATGAATCGCTAATTACAATACACTTGACATTGAAAATGCAAAGCCTGTTTAAAAATAGTCATTTAACAAACAGTTTCAGATGTTATTTACCTTTATGTCATTTTGCTTCGCTTTTTCCTTGATTGTGATTATTTGAGGTCATTACATTGTTGTCTTTCAGGAGGATAGTGTAGCAAAGGTGGAATGGGGGATGTGGGGAGGGATCGAGGGCTAGGCCTGTGGAGAAGAAGAGGGCCTATAGACTGTGGCAGAGCAGGTTTCTACAGAAGTTCTTTCAGCAGGCAGATCTGGGAATTGTGCTCACCTGGCTTTGTGATCCTTTCATTGGTGAATTACTTTCCCTGGAAGCTGAGCTAGTATGAGGAATCCAGTGCCTTTTCATGTACATGCTAGAGAATCATTTTTGAAACATGACATGATTTTGGTAAAATTGCTGAATATTTTATTTCTGATAAAGACTTAGTCTCCCGCCCACCCTCAACACTCCATTAACAATCTTTTTTTTTTTATGGCTTATGTATTTCAGTGCTGTTGTACTGTCAGAGTACTGTCAGCAAATGCAACATTCACTTCTCCTTTGTCATCCAGTAGCCTGAGATAAGATACAGCCCTGTAGAGAAGTTGTAACTCTGCAGATGCTACGTTCCCGAAATCTTTACTTGTTGTGAATCTCATGTTTTATACAAAAGGTGTTCAAACTCTGTAAAAAAAAAATGGCAGACCTCTCCAACTCAAATTTTCTAGTGACCAATTACATCTCAGATTTTCTATTTGCCTAAATGATTTACTGTGAATTTAACTTGTGGAAATAATCTGTTAACATTGGTTCACTCAGAAATATGTTAAAATATTTTAAATTATTGTAGCAATTGTTTATTTCTCACTATTCCAAGAGACAAAATACATTAAGCTAAATACAGAACACAAAATCAGGTCCACATCAGACACTCTCATCTGACCCACATACTGTATGGATCGATGGCACTTGATGGTCTGCTCCTTTTTGCCAGATTTGGGCCACAAGCAAGCCAAAGTAAGGCCCAGTGTCAGCCATGAATAAACCAAATAAAGCAGAACTGGCCCAAATCAGGGCCATATTGACTTTAATGCTGACCCAGATCTGGCCCAGATCCAACACATTGCTCCGGCACATGTACCGTGAAGGATAATGGCACTTGGGCGGTCCGCTCCTGTTTGCCAAATTTGGACCACAAGCAAGCCAAAGGAAGACCCAATATCAGCCATGAATAAATCAAATTAAGCAGAACTGCTTATATTGATTTTAATTCTGGCCCAAATCTGGCCCAGATCAAATGTCTTGCTCCGGCACACATACAGTGTAGAATGATGACACTTGGGCAGTCTGCTGCTGTTTTCTAGATTTGGGCCTCAATTAAGCCTTAGCATTGCTGCATATAAGCCAACCAAAACTGACCCTAATGTAGGCCACAGTTGATTTTTTTTTCTAATACTTGTCTTCCCCAAATTCCTCATTTGGTCCACATGCTACATCGAATGGTGGCATTTTGGCACTGGTCCACAAGCAGGCCACTGCACAGCACAATTGAGCTAATAAGGAACCAAATAAACCATAAATGTACATTATCTGGGCCACACTAAGCCTTAATAGATTTAAGCATCAACAATAGTCAAAATATTGTAAAGACATATAAAAATGTCCTCCCTAAATGTTCAAATAATTTCCAGAAATGTGTCCTACTTGGTAAAATCATCCCAACCCAAGTTTTTCATAAGCAGCAATTGAAATGTCACAGACACATATTCAAAGACACATTTCAAGACTTTAAAAACAGTTCTTCACAAGTTAGAATCTAAGTGCTTCTCTTGCAGACTCTGCCTACACCGTAAGTCTATAATTGTCATGGCTACACTGTATTAAAGGGCACACAACAAAACTTTTTTTAAACTTCCATTTCAGTTAGCCAATGCCAAGTGTTACATCCAAACCAAAAGTGGCCCTCATCTTTTTTATAATATATGGGGCATATCAGCCATGTCATATGTGGGACAAGTTACTTACACACTGATTAGCCAGTGCTGACCATGCCATATATTTGCCAAACGTGGCCCAAATTGTTATAAATTATTTGGTTATATTTGTCATTTTATATGTGGCGTAATTAAGGTTCACAGCCACATCAGCCAGTGCTCAATGTGCCATATCTTTGCCAAAACTGGCCCACATTTGTGGCGTCATACACGGGTCACTTTAGGTTTACAGCCACATTAGCCAGTGCTTACTGTGACATATTTTGCCAAAACTGGCCCGCATATGTAATAACGACTCCTACACTGCCAGAAACCTCCAAACCATCAAGACTTTGCATCCAGACACTCATTCCAGCCAAAGAAAATGCAAGTATCATACATTTAACTAAATGAAACAGAGGTTTAGTATAAGCTATAGACCCCAATATAAACAGCACTGATGGTTTTACTAAGGTGGTTAACTGACTATTTTCATAGCTTTATTCTCTGGTTTTCCTGAATTTATTATCCATCAAATCTCATCTGCCCTTTCCCCTGTATAAGTGATTGTATGTGTGTTTGTTTGTTTATTAGACTAGCTTGTGTTAGTGTTTAGTTCATAAAAAATTAAGATTTACAGATTACTTGATGGCAATTTAATTCTGCTACAGATCCTACTGACAGCTCATTTAAATAATTGTAATTAATCATAATCAATTGTAATTATTTATATACATTTCCCTTTTGAACTTAATTTACAACACTGTTTAGGATAACTGGGCCACATTTGTGGCATCATATGCGGTACACATTAGCCAGTGCTCACTGTGCCATATTTTTTCCAAAACTGGCCCATATACGTTATAGGATAACTGTGCGACATTTGCAGCATCATATGTGGGCCACTTTAGGCTCACAGCCACATTAGCTGGTGCTCAATGTGTCATATCTTTGCTAAACTGGCCCAGATATGGTTTAGGATAACTAGGCCACATTTGCGGCATCATATACAGGACACTTTAGGCTCACAGCCACAATAGCCAGTGCTTACTGTGCCACATATTTGCCAAAACTGGCCCATGTACATTTTTAAAATACATGGGCCACATTTGCAGAAACATATGTGTGACGAGTGGGACGGGGCCGAGGGACATGGGAGCGAGGCCGGTGGAGTGATTGGAGATGAGCTACACCTGTTCGACCCACCGGTCTCGAGGCCCATGGAGGAGATGGAAGGATATAAAACAGGAGCGACGACAGTGAAGGACGAGAGAGGACCAGGCCTGGGCTTTTAGTTGTGTTTTGGTTTTTATTTGCGCGCACCAGTCGTCCGTGAGGGGCTGGTGCGCTGTTTTGTGTTTATTTTGCTTTATTAAAATGTTGTTGATTGTCCGCCGGTTCCCGCCTCCTTCTTCCCGACGATTAGGAAGTCTTTTATCATTACAGTGGTGCCGAAGCCCGGGAGAAGGAGGGACGCGCTGCTGAAGATCCCTCGCCGCTGTGGTGAATCCGCGGTGCCAACGAGCAGGCGAGGAGTGTGCCGCCATGGACGCTCGAGGCGGTGGGCTGGAGCGAGTTGCCGGGGACGGGCGAGCTCGCTACTGGCCGCCCACGATGTGGAGAGACGGCTGCCGTCCGTGAGGGAGCGGAGGAGTCGGCGCCGTTCGCCAGGTGGCCGGAGCCTGCTGCCATCCGCCGGAACGGGGAGGAGCAGGGAACGGGGGACTCCTGCCGGCTGCCCAAAACCGGAGGAGCCGTCGCCGTCCACCGGGCGGCGGAGGAGTGTCGTGCCGTCCGCCGAGGGCCGTCCAGTGCCACCGCCAGGCACCGCGGAGGAGATTACCCAGCTGGTGGAGGGCCGAGCAGCAGTGCGTCTGGGAACCGGAATTTTTATTTTTTTTCTCCTCTCTCCCCTCTCTCGTCTCTGTCGCTCCTCCTTCCATCTCCTTTTCTCTCGCCTCGCCTGTCCTACCCCCAGGTTCCCGCAGGTCCCCGTGAGCGGTCCCCCCCGGAGGGAGGGGGAGGGGGGAGTAGAGCGCAGTCTCGGGAGTAACCCCCGGCCTGCGAGGGGCGATGGGGGTTTGTGACGAGTGGGGCGGGGCCGAGGGACATGGGAGCGAGGCCGGTGGAGTGATTGGAGATGAGCCACACCTGTTCGACCCACCGGTCTCGAGGCCCACGGAGGAGATGGAAGGATATAAAACTGGAGCGACGACAGTGAAGGACGAGAGAGGACCAGGCCTGGGCTTTTAGTTGTGTTTTGGTTTTTATTTGCGTGCACCAGTCGTCCGTGAGGGGCTGGTGCGCTGTTTTGTGTTTATTTTGCTTTATTAAAATGTTGTTGATTGTCCGCCGGTTCCCGCCTCCTTCTTCCCGACGATTAGAAAGTCTTTTATCATTACAATATGTTTACCACAATTCTGACCCTGGACCACAAAAACAGTCTTAAGTGTAAATTTGTCTAAAAGAGCTGAATAAATAAGCTTTCAATTGATGTATGGTTTATTAGGATCAACAACATTTGAAAACTATTAAAACTATAAAAAATCTGGAATCTAAGGGTAAAAAAAAAAAAAAACTGGGAAAATTGTCTTTTGAAGTTGTGCAAATTAATTCTAAGCTATGCATATTATAGCATATGTTAGGAACTGGTGCAGATGCAAGATGGCGGCCTCTGTGACATGCTCTGCAGTTGTTTTTGTGTTTTTGTTAGTTTTTCCTGTCTTTAGTTATATTCTTGCAATCAGTTTCACCAGAGACGAATTGCTGGACATTTCGCACCAGACATCACCTGATATATTACCAGTTTTTGACTATTCTGATGATTTGCTGGACATTTTTGTTGGCAAAGTAGCTGCACTGATGACTCGCTTTAGGATGCACAGATGGGGGAAGAGAGCCGGCGAGCTTGTAAAATTCAGAATGTGCGGACTTCGACCGCATTGTCTAGCATCCATCTGTCTACCCAACAAAACGTACTCGGTTACTAACGTAACCTCGGTTCCCTGAGATGAGGGAACGAGTACTGCGTAAGCTAGCTTACGCTATGGGAAAAGGTCCCCTTTTCTCGAGAATATGAAGCCAAAAATTATCCTTAATTTTTAAATAATGTAAAACGCAGTGCTGCAGCACAGCAGACCCAAGCAAAGCGGCTCGCGCGCTTATTGGCTGTGCTGCGGCAACAGCAGCAACCTATGGTGAGGCGGCGGAGAGTAACGAACCAATGGGGGCGCTTCGCGCCCATTGGACGTCAGAGCGCGCCAAAATAGGCGTGGCTGGAACTATATAAGCCACCGCTTCACCATAGGGATCAGGTTTTAAATCGACTGAAGCGATCACCCGGTCCGAGCACATAGCACGGCAGGTTACGCAGTACTCGTTCCCTCATCTCAGGGAACCGAGGTTACGTTAGTAACCGAGTACGTTCCCTTTCGAGAGTACTCTCGTACTGCGTAAGCTAGCTTACGCTATGGGAACACAATGTAAAACGCCGTGCGTGCTCGGGAACTTCGACCTGTCACAGCCCGAGGCGAGAGCTCGGGGCTTTATAGCAGGAGAAATCCCAGTCCCAACAGCCAACCTTAGTGAGCTTTATATAGGGAACGAAAAAAGGGCGGACGTGATAAGGCTTAGCACGTCTATATAGAAAGTACCCTGGCCTGCAGGGCAGGGACTTGCAGATTATAGAATCTAATAAATGTGGACGGAGAGGCCCAGCCTGCCGCCGCACAGATATCATCCAGTGGTATCCCGCAGGACCACGCCCATGACGAGGCCATACCTCGGGTGGAATGGGCTCTGATGCCGAACGGGCAGTGAAGGCCATTAGATTTGTAAGCCAGCGAGATAGTGTCTACTATCCATCGCGATAGGCTTTGCTTCGTGGTGGCGAGACCTCGGGTGCGCCCACAAAAGCATATGAAGAGCTGGTCCGACCTCCTGAATAAGGCGGAGCGCGCAATATAGGTTTTAAGAGCCCTGACGGGGCAGATGAAGCTCGCGTTGCTTTCGTCGCTTTGAGAGGAAAGGGCTGACAGCGAGATGACCTGCGCTCTGAACGGTGTTGAGAGCACCTTGGGGACATAGCCGTGTCTTGGTCTGAGAATGACTCTGGAGTCATTAGGCCCAAACTCGAGACAGTCAGCGCTTACAGATAGCGCATGTAAATCACCCACTCGCTTGACTGAGGCCAGAGCCAGTAGAAAAGCGGTTTTGAACGAAAGAAGCTTCATATCGACAGACTGAAGCGGTTCAAAAGGGGGGCCCTTTAAGGCCTCTAGGACCGTAGACAGGTCCCAGGAAGGGATTGAAGGGGGTCGGGGAGGGTTCATCCAACGAGCTCCCTTAAGGAAACGAATGACCAGTTTGTTTTTTCCCAGTGATAGGCCGGCCACCGGAGCATGAGAAGCTGCAATGGCTGCCACATACACTTTGAGCGTAGACGGGGATCTGCCCGCATCTAAACGCTCCTGTAGGAAGGAGAGTATCTCCGTCACGTCACATAAGTGAGGGTCTAGGTTCCGTGTCCCGCACCAGGTGGAGAACACTGACCATTTCTGCGCGTATAGGCGCCTGGTTGAGGGCGCTCTGGCTTCCGTAATGGTCTTTAACACTCCCTCAGGGAGGTTCCCGGGTACCCGTTGAGGGGCCATACATGAAGGGCCCAAAGTTCGGGGTGGGGATGCCAGAGCGCGCCCTTCAGCTGCGTGAGGAGATCTTTCCGCAGCGGTATTGGCCATGGGGCTGTACTGGACAGCTGCATCAGCTCGGAGAACCAAGGTTGGGTCGTCCAGAGTGGGGCTACTAGCAGCATAGCACATCTGCTCTTCCTGACCCGATCGATGACCTGCGGTAGCATCGCGACCGGTGGGAAGGCATAAAACGGGCGTCTGGGCCAATCGAGGGCCAGCGCGTCCCTGCTCTTTGAAAAATATATTGGGCAATGAGCGTTGTCTTCTGAGGCGAAGAGGTCGACCTCTGCCCTGCCGAAGATGCTCCACATCAACTGAACCGTCTGTGGGTGAAGAGACCACTCCCCAGGGGGAACATTCACCCTGGAAAGCATGTCCGGGCCCCGGTTCAGGATGCCAGGTACATGCGCTGCCTTTAGCGAGCGCAGATTGTAATGTGCCCAGGTCAGAAGACGTTCGGTCAGGGTGTGCAAGGTTTCTGACCTGACACCACCCTGGCGATTTATGTAGGCCACCACTGACATGCTGTCTGATCTGACCAGAACGCGGTGGCCCTTTAAAAATGGGAGGAAAGCTTTCAGGGATAGTTCGACCGCTATCATCTCCAGACAGTTTATGTGTAACAGTCGCTCCGGGCTCGACCAGAGGCCGGAGGCAGACCTGCCCTCGTACAGGGCGCCCCAACCGAGGTTGGATGCATCTGTCGAGACTACTTTCCATTTCGAGACAGCGCCCGTGCTTACGCCTAACTGATACCAGTTGGCTATTTTCCAAGGGGCCAGAGCTGTGATGCAGCCGTGGGTCACCCTGATGCGCGCGCGGCCGGAAATCCAGGCGCGCACTGGAACACGGTCTCTCAGCCAGCGCTGTAGTGGGCGCATGCGCAGCAGGCCCAGTTTGAGAACCGCAGAGGCTGATGCCATCAGACCTAGCATTTCCTGAAATCGTTTGAGCGGGTAAAGAGACCCGGCTTTGAACGACACGGCTAAATGCTGAATAGTGAGAGCGCGCTGTGACGTCAGACGCGCTGTACATGTCACAGAGTCTATGTCTATCCCCAAAAAGGAAATCCTCTGGCTGGGAGACAGAGCGCTCTTGACAGTGTTGATCGTGAGACCCAGGCATTCTAAATGGCTGAGGATCCAGGATCTGTGTGTCGTCAGTAGTTCCTCGGAATGGGCTAAAACTAGCCAGTCGTCGAGGTAGTTCAATACTCGCACTCCCCGCATTCTCAGGGGTGCGAGAGCGGCATCCATGCACCGTGTAAACGTACGGGGCGCTACGGAGAGGCCGAATGGAAGAACCATGTACTGATAAGTCTGCCCCTCGAAGGCGAATCTCAAGAATGGCCTGTGATGGGGTGCTATTTGAATGTGAAAGTAAGCGTCTTTCAGATCCACTGAGAAAAACCAATCCCTCGGGCGAATTTGCGCGAGTATTTGTTTGGTAGTTAACATTTTGAACGATTTGTTCAAACGTCTGAGATCTAGGATGGGTCTGAGACCGCCATCCTTTTTTGGTACGAGGAAGTAGCGGCTGTAAAAGCCTGACTCGCGCTGCGCAGGGGGGACAGTTTCTATCGCCCCTTTTGCAAGAAGGTTTATCAGTTCGGCGCGAAGGACGTGTGTCATTTCGCTTTTCACTTTCGTTTCGACCACGGCGCGAAAGCGCGGCGGTCTGCGAGCGAACTGGAGCGAGTAACCTCATTTTATTATATTCAAAACCCAATTTGATATGCCGGGGATGGCCTGCCATGCAGCGGCTCGTGCGGCTATGGGTTGAATGTGCTTCGGGCACTGGCCGCCTGTTATGAGGGGACCAGTAGCTCGAGTATGCTGTGCTTGTGACACTGTGGTGACAGCGCTTATTTGTAGGGTTGCGCACAGAGAAGTGGGCACGCGCGCTACATTTAGAGCACCTCCGGCGCGAGCGGGAAGGTGGGCATGAAAGGAGACCCGAGTGAGTCTTTGTGACACTTGGGGGAGTGTGTATACATGTAGGGGTGCGTACTGTGTAGTGGGCACACTGCCTACATAGAAAAAGCTCTTTTTGTGCTTTATTGAGGTCGCCGTGAAAACGGCGTTTGTGTGCAGGCGTGCGTGCATTGTAACAGGCTCGTTTACTGCAGTATAGACATCTCCAACCGCCTTTAGTGAGGGGATTGGAGGAAGCATGTGAGGTTTCTTGTGTGGTGGTCCGGCCGCAGCGGGACTTAACCACGGTCTTTTCAGCCCGAAGGTCAGGAGGGCTTCGGAGGCTCGGGGTTCAGCACAATCCTGGGCCGAGGTCCCCGTCTCTCTGGTGGTTTGCGGCTCGTAGAGCGAGAGCGGTGCTGGGTTTTGGTCGCTGGGCGAGACTGTAAGTCTGGCTGCGATGGCTTCGAGGTCTGAGGGGGTGGCGCATTTCTACGGCGTCCCGCAGCAGAGCTAGAGCGTTTCGGCAGGAAGTGTCTCATTGCCTGTGACGTTTTCTGAGCCTCAGTGAAGCGTTCAGCGAAACTCTTAACCGACTGGCCAAAGAGGCCGGAAGGCGAGATAGGAGAGTCGAGAAAGGCGGATTTGTCGGCGTCTTTCATCTCCGTGATGAAAGCCAGAGGTGTCGCTCTAAAACAGCGAGGCTTGCCATGCTTCGGCCGATCGCTTGTGCTGTGGTCTTTGTCGCACGCAGGGCTAGATCAGTAGCGCTGCGGAGATCTTTAAAGTCATAGGTATCTGGGGCAGACTCGTCCAGGTTACGGAGAAGTCTGGCCTGAAAAACCTGCAGCACAGCCATGGTGTGTAGAGCCGAAGCAGCTTGACCAGCGGAGGTGTAAGCTCGGCCAGCGAGAGCTGAGGTGGTGCGGCACGGCTTGGATGGATGCACAGGCTTCGACCGCCATCCAGCGGCTGAGGGCGGGCAGAGGTGTGCAGCAATAGCCTCCTCGAGAGGGGGGAGGCTCTCGTAACCGTGGTCTCGGGCGCCGTCGACAGAGGAGAGCGCTGACGAGACAGAAGTCTTCAAGCGTGCGGAGAATGGGGCTTTCCACGACTTCGTGAGTTCATTGTGAACTTCCGGGAAGAAGGGGGCGTTTCTTTGCGGAGGGGCCGAAGGGCGCCCCTGCAGGAACCATTCATCCAGCCTGCTTTTAGCGGGCTCGTCTGGAGGAGACCAGTCGAGCTGAAGGTCGCTGACAGCCCTTGTAAGCACGCGAGTAAGCTCCGCGTCGATATCGGCACGTTGTCCGGTGCAGCTGGGTGCTGTAGAGGGGGGGGGGTCCGCAATGGAGCCCGACCATTCCTCACTACTGGACGCGGCGAGAGAAAGGCTGTCGTGTCTGTCCTCTTCCGCCTCAGGCGCTCCGAAGGAGAAGGGGGCGCTGGTGAGCAGGGACTGGCGCTGCTCGTCCACGAAGAGGACAGGCGAAGGAGAGAGAGCGGGCGAGGCACGCGGGGAGGCATGTGGCGGTCCTCGCTGGGCAGAGGGCCTCGGCAGGAAGCGCAGGCCCGAGGCATTTGAAACAACGCCTCGAATTCTGGAGGAAAAAGTGTGATGCAGCGGCAAACACACTAGCTTTGAAAAGGATATAGTCACGCCGGATGGCGCAGCAGGAAGCGAGTGCTGAAGGCGGCGTCGAGATGAAGCACGAGCCGGCGTCCTCAGATCTGCGTTGCAGTGCTATCCCGCTGAGAGGCTTTTCGACGGCGTGTAGAGGCTTCTCCGGAGAAGACAGCGAAGTGCAGGTGAGATCGCTGAAGGAGATGAAATCTGATCCCTATGGTGAAGCGGTGGCTTATATAGTTCCAGCCACGCCTATTTTGGCGCGCTCTGACGTCCAATGGGCGCGAAGCGCCCCCATTGGTTCGTTACTCTCCGCCGCCTCACCATAGGTTGCTGCAGTTGCCGCAGCACAGCCAATAAGCGCGCGAGCCGCTTCGCTTGGGTCTGCTGTGCTGCAGCACTGCGTTTTACATTATTTAAAAATTAAGGATAATTTTTGGCTTCATATTCTCGAGAAAAGGGGACCTTTTCCCATAGCGTAAGCTAGCTTACGCAGTACGAGAGTACTCTCGAAAGGGAACAGACTAATTCCTTCTGATCTCCTGGACATATAAGGATTTCTCACAATCTGCTGCTGTGCATTTCATGGAAACTTGGCTAAACTATGCCATTCCAGACAGCACGCTCTATCTGCCAGACTGGCTGCTGTTCAGAGCAGACCGCGAAGCAGAATCAACGGGGAAATCGCGCGGTAGCGGGACATGCTTTTACATCAATGAAAGGTTGTGTACAGATGTAACAGTGTTAAAGAAGATATGCAGTACAGATCTAGAAACACTATTCATTAACTGCAAGCCGTTCTATTCACCGTGGGAGTTTCACTTGTTCATTCTCGTGAACGTTTACATTCCTCTGCAAGCGCATGTGAGCCTGGCTTCAGATCAGATCACAGTGACAGAACAACAACACCCGGACTCTGTTTTAATCATTCTTGGGGACTTTAATAAAGCAAATCTCTCCCGTGAACTGCCAAAATACAGACAGCACATCACATGTCCCACCAGAGACAGTAATATATTGGATCACTGTTACACCACAATAAAGGATGCATATCACTGTGTTCCACGAGCAGCTTTGGGGCGATCTGATCACTGTTTGGTTCATCTTATACCAACCTACAGGCAGAAACTAAAATCAGCTAAACCTGTATTAAGGACTGTAAAAAGATGGACTAATGAGAGCAGGATTTACAAGCTTGTTTTGACCTCATTGATTTGAGTGTTTTTGAAGCTCACAGTAGGCAGCTTTGGTAAGAGGCAGGACTTTTCTCGACCAGGCGCAGAGTGCTGTCAATCACAACACACACTGGCCCAGATAACCAATCACAGCACAGACTGGCCCAGCTAACCAATCACAGCACCTCTTATATTCCGGAAGGCAGGCCTTCATTTGATACAGGAACTATTCGAGCTGTTCATGCCAGACTGGGGAGAGATTGTAATAATGTAAAATATAATAATATAATAATAATAATGAAGAATAATGTGTTTTTCGAACAACCTAGTATGAGAGCCTGTTCTAGTACACCCCCCAAAACAAAATCAAGAGTTTCTAAAAGAGCATAATAGGGCCCCTTTAAATAACATTTTTGTACTTTTGATGGGTTATTTGAAGATCTTTAAGTTTCTGTTTGTATATGGTATGATTTGATAAAATGCTCATGGACTGACTCAGAGCAGTTCTAGAGATTATTCATGTGTTCATACACTTGTCTGCATCATTCATTCATACAGAGGCAAGAAATAGTATTGAAATAGTATTTTTGCAGTTTAATGTTCACAGACACTAGTCCATATAATGTTTTGATCTAAGTGTACTGACCTGCTTCTGATTTATCAATCCAGAATTTGGCAAATTGTATGATATTTCGTATTATCCAATAAACTCCCTTTTTATGACTGGATTTCATTATTCACATTTTCAGCACTGAGAAAATCACTTCACGTACTTATTGTTTAGCATTTTTACATTGGATTCACGAAAAGCCAATTTTAAATATTAATGTTCATCTTTAAGTTCTGCAGTCATTGAGATTGTGTCCGTTAATTGTTGAATGATGATTAATGTTGCTTTAACAACAAAACTGTTAGCCTTTTTGATTTAGTTTTTTTTTTCAAAACATTTGCAAGAACTGTATTGAGTAGAGTAGCAGAGTCTTCATGTTTCTGAATTTATAGCTTTGATGTGTGCTTTTTTTTATAGAATTTGATGACTTTTATTTACTTTTTACTGAACCTCCTGTCTAAATGTCTAAAATAAGCTTTTGATCCAAGAATACAGGCTTTTTATTGCTGCTTGTTCTGTTTCAGCTTGCAGAAAAGCAGCAGAAACACTTGTTTTGCTTTTAAAAGAAACTCCACTAGATGACTTACCGGAGGATCTTTTAGGATCTTTTTATTGTCGTTAGGACCAACAGCACCTTCCAAAACCTTATTTGTATTTTTCTTTTCACCCATCCATATTTTAAGACTATTAATGAATTCTCATGCCTATCTTTTTGTAAAGTTTCAACATGTTTAGCAACAGTTTACTTTCCACAGCTTCAATCAAAGCATTTATTTTATCCTGCTTTCTCATCAGATCTCAAATCTTTCTTCTACAAGTTGTGAGCAACTTAAACATTTCCTTTTCTGCCATAATCACTTTCCCAGCAATCATCCTTCAAGCATAAATTTCACTTCAACAAAACATGCTTTTTGCAAGATCTCAACAATATTTTCACTTCAGCATTGTAATAGAAATAATATACAGTACCATAGCTTTCAGTTCTCTACTTCCAGTTGGTCATACAACTTCTGCATACCACTTTTTCAATTATATCGTTAATAAATTCCTTCTACTTAGCAGAGAAAAATGAGTTTCATTTGAAGATTTGAACAAGTGCTTTGCTCATTGTGGTGTAATATTCTAACCATTTGTGATTTTTGCATTGGAATTATTAAAAGGCAATTTCAAATAGTAATGTCCATATTTGGGTTCCGCAGTCTTTGAGATTGTGTCCATGAATTGTTGATCTTTGGACATTTCTTTCTTTTCGTTGTACTGCTATTCAACAAAATCTTGATTATACTGTAGACTCTGATCTTTAACCAGCCCCAATATTATCTTTGAAGGAAACCGATGCATTTTATATTATTGCCTTATTTGACAAGAGGAGTTTAGGCATTCTCTTTACATTTTTTTAGTTTCTATATGTTGGCTGGTTGGATGACGTTTAGTGACAAGTCTGACAACACTTGCGTTTAACAAATTTTACTCCTTGTCCTAAACAATTCATAATTAATTTAATAAATTCATTCTTTATTCCACTCTAAACTTCAGGCTTACAGTCCGTTGTCCAGGCCATAAGAAGGTCTGGGAAATAAGGAAAAACACTGAATATATTCAAGAAGTCTTCTGCATAACAGGATGTCTTGATGTGGTGAAGAAACCTTTCAAAAGCTACCTGCAAATAAAAGCTTACATTAATGACAAAATTCCTGTGCATCACATCTGACAAGTGACAGAACAGTTACTTAATTTTATAATGAGGCTGAGATATATACTATTTAAATCAGAGCAAAATAAAATTAATGAATAACAAAATAACAAGCTTGATGTGCTTGATATCACAAGTCTTATTAAGAAAGAGGCCGACACAAGCTGCAGCCTAACGACACTGTGTTCAGTGGTTTCATGGTGTACAGATCATTCAAATTACATCTCAGTAGTTGATCTACACATGTTTTACACATATATGACTTGAGGAAAAGAAAACTATAGATTACCAGCAGATAATTATGAAGTAACCGGGAAAACATGATGATCATGAAACCAGTGAATGCATGAATTCACCATTCTGCAAAATGTTGTCTAAACATTGTACCAGATCCTAAAGCAAAATCTTTGGAATATAATTTCAGTGCACAATATTCACCTTAATGTCTTGTGACAATGAATAGCTGTCTTCTCTTGGGAATGATATTTGTTTCTGTATTTGGCTTATTCAGCTCCTCTCACTTAATTTTAACCGAAGACCTTAAACTGTGATTACCACAATATATCTTTTTGTTTCTGATGTAGGCTTTTCAGAGAGACTGAAAATAAAATATGATGCAGTAGCCTATATGCAATACTACACTGAAATCCACAATAATATAGTAAAAATCTTTTTACCATGTGCCACTATTGATTTGTCTATTACAGATTGTTTGATATATACTGAGTATTAATACATTATTAACCAAAATTATCCATTTTATTTTTAGAAATTTATTACAGAAGTGTCCATCTATTACTTTAATATACACATTTGTTACCCAATAATAGCAGTGGATGTTTACTTCCAAAAAACACATCAGAAATGAGTTTTTCAAAGAAAGGGTGGAGACAGGATATAAAATAACCTTTTACTTCTGTTTTTTTTATGTTAAAATCTTGCTGACATAAGTGGATCTCAGAGAACATATATTACAGACAGTGTTGGGAAGGTTACTTTGGAAATGTAATAGGTTACAGATTACAAGTTACCCTGTTTAAAATGTAATAGTAGTGTAACTTTTTCAATTACTTTATTAAAGTAATGTAACTAATTACTTTTGAGTACTTTTTGATTACTTTCTAAATTTGTGAAAATTAAAGAATAATAAATAAAAGCATATACATCAACTCAAATACAGTTATCTAATAAGCATGTGACGTATTCTGTGTAATAAACTCCTGAAACATTGGTGTTTTTTTGAAACTGCTGTCTCTGTATATGATGATAGTTTTCTCAAAATAAGTAAAATGCTCATTAAGTGACACAAAGCAGTTCTAGAAATTATGTTTATGTGCTCGTGTACTCCTATATTGAGGCAGCAGAGGTTGAAAACACTGCGAGCTTCAGTAGGCCTATGTAGTAAATGAAACCATGTCTTTGCCATTAATTTACAGGAGGGGCAGACTGGGAAAAAAATTCAGACTGGAAAATCCAAACTCACACAAACAAATTCATGGACAAAACTATTTTTTTGTATGGACCTGACATAAAAAAGGTTTAAATCTTTAATTTGGGGACATGCAAAATAATTAAAAGTTCTCTCCTGAACTGCACCTTCACTTCCATTTTTCTCTTCAGTCTCTTTATTTTGCTCTGTTATCCATCTCTCTCATGACTTTAATACTCAAGATTGAACAAATCTATACTTTACAATACAATACTCTACAATACTACAATATCTTTATAGAAAAATCCTAATACTGTACACGAGTCATGTTTTTCCCTTACAAAAAATTACCATGCTTTTATTAGCCTATATAAAAGTAAAATAACCTTGTTTTTTTTGCAAATGGATTTGTATTTATTTTTAAATAAATACATTTGTAAAATAATTTTACATTTTTGGTTATCACAGTTAAACAATAGTAGGCTAACCATTTTCTCTGGATTTATAGTTAAATATTAAAATGTTAATTTCCGTAAGGGTTGTGTTGTTGTCTGTCGTATCTCCCCCTAAACCTATAAAAAAAATCTGATTTTTTTTTTCAGCTAAATTACTACTGTAACATTACAACTGATAATAATGATGTCCTTTATATAGTATTTTGAGTGATGACTGATGAGCAACGTGCTGCTGCTTGATTAAATAAATAAAAAAACAAAAGACAAAAAAAGCATCTTTACAGATGAAACTGACCTGAAACCCTGAACAGTAGTTCTCTCTGCTCCAGCAGTCCACTCTCTCTCTCTCTCTCTCTCTCTCTCTCTCTCTCTCTCTCTCTCTCTCTCTCTCTCTCTCTCTCTCTCTCTCTCTCTCTCTCTCTCTCTCTCTCTCTCTCTCTCTCTCTCTCTCGCATTGATTACTCGGAGTCTAATCCAAACCGTTTGGCGGAGGCGCGGAGAGCGGGCGAGTCATGACTAACACTTCATGACTTATTAGCAGTGGCGGATCTAGAAATGTTTGCATGGGGGGGGGGGGGGGGGGGGGGCAAAGGGGTGGCAAGAGGTCTTGGCAGGGTGGCAGGGGTACATGGAATCCCTATATATGAATTGCTTTAAAAAAAAACACACAAAAACACTTTTAAACTACAGTAGTTATTGTTTAATCATGCCCTTACACACTACAACGTTTTTTAATTCACAACACACACACCAGTTATGTTTAGACTACTTAATTCTATTGTATTTGTTATTTCCCCAGTTGTAACCTGGTTTCATTGCTGTGATATCTGAGAGGAATTGGATTTAATAGGACTGCTTAGGCTTAGCTAATCAAATGATAGATCTCCTAACTGGCACTGTATTGTGTGTTGTAACGTAACAGCCCAAACTAAAATTGGGTATTTTTATTTAAAGTAATTAATTAATTATTAAAGCGATTTAAGAGAGTAAAGAAAAAGAAAGGCTTGTTGTATTAGTGAAATAATTGTAACTATTTGCAAGTAATATTTTTTTTAATTTACATAAATGAATCAAGGAAATTATAGCATATTTTCAAATCAAAAAGGCAAAATTTAATAAATAAATAAAAAAAGTTGAACTTTTCTATTGTAAAACAGTCAAATATTAAATTATCTACTTACATTTTACCAGGCATTTGTTAACTTATTTAATAATTTTGACATTGATGAGCTAGACTGCTGAACTTTTAGTCTTCCTAACAACAAACAGAGCGTTGCGTAATTTAGTGCATCAGAGCAGCATCAATAATAATATCAAGTGAATCTCTTATCTGCATCTTAAGTTTATTGCCAATAATAATGACAGGTTTGCGAACGTGAACTCGGTGAACTCGCGCAAAACACATCTTCAGCACAGCGACTCATTTAAACGCCTCTGATTGGCCGATGTGATCAACAGACATGTCTGTGATTGGCTACAATGCTCAACGTTGCAAAAGCACGTCAAAAGTACCTTTAATGCAAAGGGAAAATATAAATAAAAATGCAATATGCACTGTTCATGATTAGTTAATCGCGGCCGCTGTAATCTTATTCACATTTGTTTTTCTGATGAATTGTTTTGCTCTGTGAGAAAGACAATTTAACAAAATATTTCGGGGCTTTACTAAAAACTTTCGGGGCTTCAGCCCCATTAGCCCAGCCCTAGCGCTGCCCCTCAATATTTTATATTTTTTATTAAGCTGTTCTTGTCTTTACTAAAATCAAAATCAGGCTAATCAAAGAGAAGAGTGTTTCTCTTTGAAAACAGAGAGACTCGCTGTTTTTGCTGATGCTGAATCGTCTTTAGCATACAATACATTCATTACAAATGTAACTTTAAGTTAAACGTGTGTTTAAACTACACCTGGGGAAACTCACTTCACCTTCAGAGGATCTGTCCGGGGCAGCTCTGTCTCTGGTTGCAGGGCCACCGCACCGAAGCAGACTCGCTGTGTGTATGAGCCAGACTGAGCGAACGCCGCTCTGCACGTTTGAATCAGGGACGTAACTAAGTATTTGAGGGGCAGGGGGGAAGGGCGAATAATACATTTAAAATTAAAAATTAATTTGTTCACTTTTGGTAAATGTATTGGACATAGTGGTGGGTTGTTTTTGTAAGTACAGTTTTTGGATCATTAAAGTTAGGGGGGCAGCTGGGGGGGCAAGGCTCTAGAGTGGGGGGGCACCTGCCCCCCCTTGCCCCCCTGTAGATCCGCCCATGCTTATTAGAGATTTAATTATCAAATGGCGGATTCGCAAATGATCGCTTTAGTACATTCGGCAGGCAATTATACAATAATGATATTAAATAGTGGGGCAAAATCGTCTGCCAGGCCACCGGGAATTGTCCCGTTTCTCCCGGTGTCCAGTCCGCGCCTGATTTCCACAGACACACGGAACGTGCAGGAGTCATATATCGCATTTTTGGGGCTTTATATTCACAGACACTATAGTCGATGTCATGTTTTGATTCAAGTGTACTGACCTACTTTTGATTTAGTCATCCAAAATGTGGCATATTCCGTCCGCGTTAGGCATTTCGTTTTTATGACTGGATTCTACGAACCAGACTGTGTTTCCGCATCCCGGAGATTATTAGGGCGTATGTCTCAGTATAGTCAGTGCAATTTGGGAAATAAAATCAGATAAATTTGTATGTGGATGTGTGTAAATATTCAAATGTAATCCCCTTTGTAATCGTAAAAAATTTCATAAATAACTGTAATTTAATTACTCATTTTTTCTTAGTAACAATAATTTTCTAATAATTTTCAATATTATTTTCTTACAATAATTTTGTAATTAAATTACGTAACGCCGTTACATGTAACTAGTTACTCCCCAACACTGATTACAGATGCACACATTAAATAATTATTTTATACAAGTACAGAAAAAGCAATAAATTACTTGTATTTTAGACCTAATATTGCTTGTTATTGCTCAATTTTGCCAAAGAAAATAATTCACAGCACTGTTTTGCATCTCTGAGTAATGGACGGTTTACTTATTGAATGAATCAGCTTTTTGAATGAATCAGCTTTTTAAATGAATCAGCTTTTTGAATAAATGATTCAGTAATTCACTCATTCACACTGCCAATTGGTTTGTTTCTGAACTAATCTGCTATTTGAATGAATCGGCTGAATCTCAATAGGTGCATTTACATGGACAGTTTTTGCTTCCATCAGAATGAATTCAAGCTTCTGATCGGATTTACTCTTTTGACTTGCGCACACTGCATGTATATACAGAGTTTCCCGCTGCTGTTTTAAAAAGCTCACGTAACTGTATATTTATCTACTTCGAGTCCTAATTAGGTTGACGACCAGCACATGAACTGTTGTGCTGCTTAACTTTAGCAAAAATAAAAAATAAAAAGTAGTAAAAGTGCCTCTTCCCGCACTCAAAACTAGACATCTGTTGATGAAAGACTTAAACGAGGACTGGTGGGATGTTGTCCTGCTCTACTTCACAGATGCTGAGTGAAAGGGGAGTTTTATGATGATTAAACACTCATTTATGACACTTTATTCACCAGGAAGAACACCTCGTTACGCGCGTCATATGTCATTACACTATTTCTACGTCACTGCGCATGCGCAGTACTTTCCAGTTTCGATTTTCAATCCGATCAAGTGTTTACATGTCCTCTCGCTCGGATTACAAAAGGGATAAACCACCCCTTACAATCCGATCGAAATTTTAGTCGGATCGAGCCAATTAAATCCGATTGACGTGTTTACATGTGACATTTTTATTCTGATTGTGCTTCTAGTCCTATTACGATCGGATTAGTAGAGTCCAAGTAAACGCAGCTAATGACTCACTCATTAACATTCAATTTCTGTCACCTACTGATGGTTTTAATTTCACATTTCGACTATTTAAAAAAATTAATAAAAATAAGTTTTCTGTGTCTTATGTAAAAACAACAACAAAAAACATTAGGCCTATTTATACATCTGTATCTGCGGTTTGAATGCATCCATGTCCCCTCTGAGATAGACTTCGTAAACTGTGTAAATACAGTGCATGCTATTTCAGATGCAGATTCTTATGTTGGAATGAAAGACACTGAAGTGCGAAGATGTGAAGTGCTTCTTATTCTTACCCAAAAAAATACAAAATTGAAGAAATAGTTAAAACTGAACACAATCTTGCTACTCAATATATATATATATATATACAGTACAGACCAAAAGTTTGGAAACATTACTATTTTTTGTTTTTGAAAGAAGTTTCTTCTGTTCATCAAGCCTGCATTTATTTGATCAAAAATACAGAAAAAACAGTAATATTGTGAAATATTATTACAAATTAAAATAATAGTTTTCTATTTGAATATACTTAAAAAAAATAATTTATTCCTGTGATGCAAAGCTGAATTTTCAGCATCATTACTCCAGCCTTCAGTGTCACATGTAACATCCAGTCTATCACATGATCATTTAGAAATCATTCTAATATTATGATTTATTATGAGTGTTGGAAACAGTTCTGCTGTCTGATATATTTGAAGAATAAAAGGTTAAAAAGAACTGCATTTATTCAAAATAAAAAAAATTCTAATAATATATATTCTAATAATATATTTTCTTTACTATCACTTTTTATCAATTTAACACATCCTTGCTGAATAAAAGTATTGATTTTATTTTAAAAAAGAAAAAAAAAATTACTGACCCCAAATTATTGACCAGTAGTGTATATTGTTATTACAAAATATTTATATTTTAAAAACATAGCTTCTTTTTTTTTTTACCCTAAAAGTACCCTAAAAAAGTATCACGTTCTGAAAAAATATTAAGCAGCAGAACTGTTTCCAACTTTGATAATGAATCATCATATTAGAATAACTTCTAAAGGATCATGTGATAATGATCCTAAAAATTCAGCTTTGCATCACAGAAATAAATGATAATTTAAAGTATAATAAATTTAAAACAATTATTTTAAATTGTAATAATATATCACAATATTAATTTTTTTCCTGTATTTTTGATCAAATAAATGCAGGCTTGATGAGCAGAAGAAACTTCTTTCAAAAACATTAAAAATAGTAATTTTTCCAAACTTTTGGTCTTTTCTACTTTCCAAGGATAGCACAATCCAGAAAGCTCAGGAGCAACAAATGGAATCATAACAGCTTGCATTAACTCAGGACAATACCAAACAATGAACAGATACAAACTCAGTGCTTAAATACACAAAAATGGGTGGGAAAATGGGAACAAAGGAAACAAGGTCAAATTAAACAGGAACAAGGGGCACTAGTTAGTTAAACACGGTAACAAGTTATTTCAGGTGCTTTTAATTTACTCCCTTCATTATGTCTGGTATTTAAAGGATAGTCTGTCAAATGTTTCCTTGTCGAGTCTGAACGTCATTACCTGTTATGCATAACCCTTTTGAAATTATATCATCAATAAATTCCTTGTATTTAGCAAAGAAAGATTTTTGGAACATTTGAACAAGTGCTGTGCTCATTGTGGTGAGATATTCTTATAATTTGGGATTTTTTCACTGAATTCATGAAAAAGCAATTTCAAAAAGTAATGTCCATATTTGGGTTCTGCAGTCTTTGAGATTGTGTCCATGAATTGTTGACCTTCTATGGACATTTCTTTCTTTTTTTTGTACTGCTGTTAATAATTTATTGTCTGACTTACTCAGTTGTGTTCACAAATATTCAATTACCAGTAATCATGAGTAATCATGTATACTGTTTAAAATGGGGGAAAAAATAACATTTCAATATCCATTATGGCACCAAGTCAATACACAATATAAAACTTCAACAGGATATAATTTGTATCAATAAAGAAGACATGTGGTTCTATTAAAATTACATAGGCTACTTAGATAGTATATTCATGTTTCTGTTATTAACAGAGTCGGGAATGGCTGTAATCCCCCAGAATAAACGCTACCAACCATATCCTCCAGCGACTGCGTAGCAAGAGCCTAGAAACCACACAGAATTTCCTAGCAACCAACTAACAACACTTAAGCAAACATCTAGAACTAACTGACCATTTTTTAAACAAGTAAGACAAATCCTAGAATTGCATACACAAAATGCAAAATGCCTCACATCTCTCGCAAAATGAAGCACTGCATTCAAAATATCCCAAACACATCTCAAAAGCAAACATTTGCAAACAACTTTGCCATAATATTAATTCCTGATCGATTTATGTGTGTGTGAATTGTGTGAAATGAAAACTTGCAACTTTAGGGATATTTATGCATGAACAGCTTGTAACTCTCCATTGAGAAAGGAAAACTTGAAATTGCCACATATGACCCCTTACAAATCTGTTACCCAATCATAGCAGTGGGTTTTTACTTCCAAGAAAAACATCAGAACTGAGTTTTTCAAAGAAAGGGTTAAAACAGAATAGAAAATAGCCATTTACTTCTGTTTTTTTTTTTTTATGTAAAAATCTTGCTGACATTATAAGTGAATCTCAGAGAACCTTAATTTTTTTTCTAGTGCTTTGGAAATCTTAAAAAAAGTGTTCTCTCTTGCACGCGTGCTCCACTTCATCAGTTCTCATATACAGCACACGATCAGTTCTTAGCGTTCAAATACACACACAGTAGTCCAAATGTTTATTGTGTAGAGTATCTCACGTAAATAGAGTAGGTTATGGATTAAGTGAACGTGAACAGGTGTGTGAAAACTGAATGTGTGTCAGTATTTAATGCATGCCTTCCGTCTTAAAGGGACAGCATTCCAAATTAAATACCTATCTGTCATTAATTTTAACCAATAAAAGACGTTAAATAAATGTATACATGTTAAGTAAAACCTACAGTATCTGAAAAATGAGTTTAATTTGTATCTCTATTGTATTTGTCTTATTGGGCTTTTTAAAATAAATACACACACACACACACACACACACACACATATATATATATATATATAGTATTTTTATAAGTTGCTCCTTTTTCATTTCTGTTAAATGGATAGTTCACCCAAAAATGAAAAATTGTCATAATTTATTCAATATTTTCCAAATGTATTTCTTGATTCAAATTTCTCATAAGCTTAATTTATTTGGTCTAAAGAGAGAAGAATTAATGATTATTTTAATTTGAAAACTACATATAAATTAAAATACATTTTGGTAACTACAGTTTGGATAAAAGTATTGACTAAAAGTAATAACTAAAAGTTGACAAAAATGCAATGACTTTTCACTTTTCATGACTAAAACTATGAAAGACTCAAATGACTCTATGAGTGGTATTAACCTGTTGTCCATAGTGAAATAAGCTAGCTAGCTGCAGGCTAGTGTTAGCCTACATTCCATCAACATTTAATCAGTGCAGGGAAATGTTTAGCAAGATATTCATATTAAATCATTGTCCATGCCCCTTTTAGCAGACTTAACAACAGATGAGTCAGCAGCACCCCAGTCTCCCCATAACTGCACCCCTCCCTGTCCCAGTGAAGAAGGTGAGCAACACTGTGTTAATGACTTAGCATCATTCCAGGGACTCCAGGGAGGCATAAGTGCCTTTCACCCTGTTACGACTTGATGAACCACTGAAACGATTTTGGAAACATTATTTTAAGGTTCAAAATGTTACATAGTGTTGCTTTAAGGACATTTTGGTGGCTTTTAATCTTGCATCAAATAGTGAACTACATTCTGTATGCAGACATCCATTTACAAATCACCAGCAGTGAATATTGTGCTAGTACTAGAAGAAGCAAGACAGTTGCAAGCCTCAATTACCAGTAATCATGAGTTATCATGTATACTGTTTAAAATGGGGGGAAAAAATTACATTTCAATATCCATTATGGCACCAAGTCAGTACACAATATAAAAAACTTCAACAGGATATAAATTGTATCAATAAAGAAGACATGCGGTTCTATTAAAATAACATAGGCTACTTAGATAGTATATTCATGTTTCTGTTATTAACAGAGTCGTGAATGGCTGTAATCCCCCAGAATAAATGCTACCAACCATATCCTCCAGCGACTGCATAGCAAGAGCCTAGAAACCACACAGAATTTCCTAGCAACCAACTAACAACACTTAAGCAAACATCTAGAAATAACTGACCAAACCATTTCCATTTTTTAAACAAGTAAGACAAGCCAGCATAAATTTGTCTTTCAAACTTTTCAGTGTAGTTATTACAGTTTTTAATACAAGCAATACAGTCTGCTTACACACATTTTCACTTTGCCTCTTTTTATTTCAAAATTTTACACACAAATCCAAGAATTGCATACACAAAATGCTAAATGCCTCATATCTCTCGCAAAATGAAGCACTATATTCAAAATTTCCCAAACACATCTCAAAAGCAAACATTTGCAAACACCTTTGCCATAATATTAATTCCTGATCGATTTATGTGTTTGAATTGTGTGAAATGAAAACTTGCAACTTTAGGGATATTTATGCATGAACAGCTTGTAACTCTCCATTGAGAAAGGAAAACTTGAAATTGCCACATATGACCCCTTACAAATCTGTTACCCAATCATAGCAGTGGGTTTTTACTTCCAAGAAAAACATCAGAACTGAGTTTTTCAAAGAAAGGGTTAAAACAGAAAAGAAAATAGCCATTTACTTCCATTTCTTTTTTGTTTGTTTTTTTGTAAAAATGTAAAAATCTTTCTGACATTATAAGTGAATCTCAGAGAACCTTACTTTTTTTTCTAGTGCTTTGGAAATCTTAAAAAAAAATTATATATATATATATATATATATATATATATATATATATATATATATATATATATATATATATATATATATATATATATATATATATATATATATCATTGTGTTATAACAGAGCTTTGTAAGACTGAACAGATATGTCAGCTTTTTAGAGATTTTAAAGGGAGCGCTCTTTTCTGGCATTCTGCATGCTAAAATGTGCACGCAACAGCCTATGCTTGCTTTTGGTTAAAATAACAGAAGCTTGTAAATGTTGATGCTTTAATAGCAAATATTTTAGCAGAAGCGTTAATGCTGGCATGTTGTGACCAGGTGACACAGAGCTTACTATTTCATGTAAATTTCATTGATGTACAGAAGAAAGTAACTTAACTAGCAATATAATGAATTACTTTTGAAATTAATTAATCAGAAAGATAACTTTAAAATGAATAATCAGTAATTTAATATAGACATCATGAAAAAAATAAAAATAAAATATATATATATATATATATCTAGTGTGTGTGTGTGTGTGTTATAACAGAACTTTGTGAGATTGAGATTTTAAAGGGAGCGCTCTTTTCTGGCATTCTGCATGCCAAAACGTGCACGCAGCAGCCTATGCTTGCTTTTGGTTAAAATAACAGTGGCTTGTGAATATTGATGCTTTAATAGCAAATATTTTATCAGAAGCGTTTATGCTGACATGTTGTAACCAGGTGACACAAAACTTACTATTTCATGTAAATTTCATTGATGTAAAGAAAGTATCTTTACTAGCAATATAATTAATTACTTTTTAAATTAATCAGAACGATAACTTTAAAAGGAGTAATCAGTAATTTAGTTACATTTCAAGAGTAACTTGCACAACTCTGTTTATAAGTAATTAACAGCTAATATGCATAACAAGTAACTATAGTTAATAGTGTGAATTGGTCCCTAAATTAGAGTTTTACCTTTATTTAATGAATTTATTAATTTTAATATAGAAGTCAATAACATCCAAACTTCCTAAACATTTAAATGTAACAGGGTGGGAACTAAACTTGTTTTGCATGAGATATATAATGTTTGTCAGTTTGTTGTGTACCTTGCATTTTGTTAATTCATTTCAGAAAGGCGATATAAACATAATGAATGGAATACAAGAGAATATAAACAACTTCAGACACTAATGATGCGAACTGCTGTTAAGAAATGCTTTATTAAATTACAGAAATACAATTTGTCTTTCAATTAATTTGCTGGGTGGTTAATAAAGATTAATTAATAGTAATGATTAAGGTGATGATCAAGCAGATGATTACTTCATGCATCCTGTCCAGTTCATTCCTTTGGATTCTCTGAATCCTTCACATCATGCCTTTGTCCTTGACAGAAAGAGACATGAATGGACAGTCATTAGGAAATCTCAGTATTTATGATTCAAACACTGACAGGTAAATTCATTACAAATGATACCTGTTAGTGGCCTCTGACCTTTGAGTTTGATTGGCCCCAGCCTCACAGTATTGGTGTGGTAGGTGCTGTCAAGGGATCTCTTGTGACGGAAGCGGCAACCTTGGCGGCAGCGAGAGTTGTAATAGTTATCAGGGCAGATGATCACCTTACACTGCAGGTACACATAGGCATGAGTCCGGAGGAACTTGAAAGCTCTGAAACTGAACCGAGCATAATAGTGTTGACCGCTGGTGTAGGAATAATATGTGTTGTCTCTGGGACATCTACAAAAGACAAAAGAGAAAAATTATTTAGATACAGTTTAATCTACAGCCAAACTATTAATGCTAATGAGTACAAGAACATATTTAGACTAGGAAAAACAGAATTTTTACTTAATGCAGTCTATGAGCCCAAATGATTCTACTGTCACATATGATATGACGTCGAAGGGAGTTACATTTAAGAATAAGAGGGTCTCACCCATTACGCAGCAGGTCATAGGAGCGATCTTTGAAGTCATTGGGATTTGGAGACGCTACACAGGTGTCCAGGAAGAGATCCAGACTGTTGTCAGGCCTGTTTAGCTCGACCTGAACATACAGAAGCTGATTCAAGTTCACTTCATATGGAGAGTCATACATTTTCTGGTAGAAACTGTTGGATGTGTAGAAGGCAATGCTGGCATTGAAGTGGCCCGTTCCTGTGATGTTGGCATTGGTGATCTCACTGGCCCTGTAGAATATCTGCACCATGGTGTCTGGCTCCATTCGGCAGCCCACGCGTAGCAGGAACTGTGACTGGCGAGTGATTTCACCTGACTGAGATTGAGAGGCCCGTACATTGTTGGTGTAGGACACATAACCATTCATCATCTAGTAGGAAGAAACAAAGAACAGAATATATTATGTGATTTAAACATTCTAAGGTTTGGCAAAAGAAAACAGAGATACCACCCCTTATATCAAAACTGGAGCCCGGCACTTGTGTAAGATCATACCTCTTTGGCGGTTCCACATGCATCAAGTGGGAAGCTGAACACAACTTCAGTACTGCTAATAGTGGGTCTGCAAAGATGGTCGTCCACATAAAGGTCATCTGCATTCAACCCGAGGGAGTTCAGGTAAGATCTCTAAATGGCAATGACCATGTAGTCTGAGGAACAATCCACACGACCTGCAGAGAGGGAATTTCATCCCCTCAATGTATTTGTATGTATTTAAAGTATTTATTTAAATGTATTCATATTTTATAATAAATACAGCTGTTTAGCATTTAAAAATTATTTCATAGGACATTACCTCGATCTGCAGTGAGAGAGCTTGTGAAAAGGGCCTTAAAACCATGGCTGACACCAGAGGCGTCACTCCTGAAGACAACAGTCAAGTATCGTGAAGAAGAATGAAACAGTTGGTGTGTTGTGTCATTGAAGCAGACCTTTCCCAGCTGAGGATGACCAGTGGAAGAGCCATCGTATACTGTGATGTAGTCACAGTTACAGCAGCGCTCCAATCTGAGATATTTAAGATATTTAACCGAAATTCAACAAGACATCTAAATGGTTCCACCTGTAGGTCGTTAGTGGTTCAGCACAAAAACCCTCAATAATAACACTGCTTCTAGAACCATTTTTTTATATAGATTCTTGTAATATATTACTTATATGCTCACTTACTGCACATCAGCAAATGTCAGGAAGATCCTCTGTCCTTGCTCAGCAGAGAGATACCACACACAGTAGGCATTGTCATGGTAATAGTTTGGGTAGTTTGAACTGGAAAACAGACCAGAACCATACAGGTGTCCTCCACATTCAGGGTGAGGAACTGGAGATTGTGATGCCCACAAAATACATGAGAAACAAGGAGAAAAGAGGAGAAAATGTTAGCAAAATCGGCACAATAGATAATGCTGAAACAACTGTTGATCAATAAATTTAAAGGTATCCTTGAAAAGAGGCTGAGACATTTCATGTTGACTGCACGTGTATATAGCCAGCAATGTGAAAATTCATGTATTATAGCCCTTATGGCCATTACCAAATGAGATGGTCTCCGCTGCAACAGTTGTATATGTGGTGTTGATGTTCGACACATCTGTAAGATATATTTTAATGACTAGTAGTTTTCAATAGAGACACAAAAATAAAGGTTTTTGTTGATCAAATGTAAATATGATTACCTGCACAGTATGACACAGCACACACACTTGGCCTAACAAATTCATAGACATAATAATCGCCTGGACAGGCTTTCACTCTAATGGGAGTAGAATTGTAATAGCAGCAGTTATTGTGCCAGTGACCACAGACACCTCGGGTGACCACTCCATCCTCGGCTTTTGGGTGTTCACCATTTAACCACAGTGGGGCATGAGTGCCACATTTGTACTCATCAATACACATGTTTGGCATCTGGGCACTCTGGCCATGAATGAAGAGACGATACCAGCCAAACCAATTCACATTCCGGTCACACATTAAGACAGAGTCATTCTGATAGTCAGTGGCTCTCCAAGGTTCGTCCAGTACAGTGTAGCTGTAGCAGGGGTCATCTGAGGGAGCCTCTGTGTAATCATTCAAATGATCGTTGAAAAAGAAAATTAAAGTGTTGTTGAACTAGTATTTCAAGTATCTTCACAATAAATTATATTATAAGCTGTATGTATATTAGTTTCAGTTATTGATTGTGATAGCTGTACCTGATGTTGTGGACACTGTGCAATAGTCTGAGTAAAAAGAAGAAAGAACTTATCACTATGAGCCCTTTCAAACAATCCTGTTGGGAAACAATATTTACAATATCAAAAAAATTTTCATTTATCTTATCAGTGCTTTACAGATTTCTTACATCTCATCTCTTCTTTGCATCTTTTACACACAATTATTAATATATATATATATATATATATATATATATATATATATATATATATATATATATATATATATATATATATATATATATATATATATATATATATATATATATATATAAAACAAGTAATACACTGGCCTGTGCTTAGAGCAAAGTTATGTTTTTACTCTGAAATGTCGGTCAAGAGGACCAAGAGGAACTCACCATCATAATCAGGGCAACAGTCCCCAAACCTATGACAGACGTCGTCACAAGCACAGGAGCCCAAAAAAAGGCCACAGTTACCATCGCAGGAAGCTCAAGAAAAGGGAAAAATAATAAATTATAATTTTTATTTTGTTTATTTATTTATTTAAACTCATGCCTTTAATACATCATGCAGCATATCTTATCTCAATACTGACGATGAGAGCTGATTTAAAATAGAAAACTGAATTTATGTAGTTGATGTGAAAGTGGAGAATGTCTTTATAGGTGGGAATACGTATTTTTTTTAGCATTTTTAAGGAAAAAATATTTGGAAAAAAAGAAATGTAGTTCCATTGCCAAATTATGTTAACTTTGATACTTGCATTTAAAACAATAATCGCAAAATGACTAGAAATTTTATAAATAAAACTAGGTTGAAATTCGTAATATTACAGTCAAGTTTTATAAATATATATATATATATATATATATATATATATATATATATATTTTTTTTTTTTTTTTTAATTGCTTACCTACAAATACCCAGTTTGCATGAAATCCTCTACTTGTTACACTGTGATCACTGTAGAAAAACACAGTCAGATCATTGCTGCTGGATTTGAAAGACTGGTTCCTGTACTCCCGTATTTCTCCCAGTAAGGGGTGGAGGGTTGAAGGACCATCATATACTTTGATGTAATCACAGCATGTCTCCAAACTAGCAAGCAGAGAGGACAGAGAAAATAAAATGTAAATATATTTGTTTTTCCAGCTCAATAGTATGTTGTTGTAATGTTTCCTTGCAAAAAAGAAATGTAAAACTTACACATTTTCAGTATACAGTATCCATTCCAAAAGAAGGAAATTCAAAAATAGTCATACGCAACATCGGTGAAGGTCAGTAACACTGTCATGTTCCCTGTGCTATGAATGGTCCATGTGCAATATGAGTTATCAGGGTAGTTATTAGGGTACTGGGGACTGAACAATTCACCTGTCCAATCTGTCATATAGCCACCACATGATTCTGCGCATAGTGATGGAATATGGAAAACAGAATAAAAAGATAGACACAGCTGTAACTATGAGAAAAGTACTAGAAATTTGACATAGCAGAGGGAAAGAGAGGTTGAAAGTCATATGGTTTATCAAATTCTATTAATGTCTTTTAATCACATACCAAAGACCCAGTTTGCGTGAAATCCTCTACTTGTGACTGTCACGGTTCATAGATCTGTGTGTTCATTCTGCATGTCTGTTTTCTCGTTTCTGTCTGATTGTTCATTCAGCATTGCTCCGGCAATCATTGGGCTGATGAGCTAATCAGCATGGCTGCACCTGATGCTGGTTCTGTCCTGTCTTTATCTGTCTTGTGGTTGTTACTGCATGTTGTCAGATCGTTGTTTGTGTTTGTCGATGCTGGTCTTGCTCTCTGTCCTCAGATCACTCTTCTTGCGCTCTGCCAAGGAGATAGCTCAGTGTGCTTCCACGCCTGTTCCTAGGAGAATTCTCTGGGTTGGTTCGGGTCAGTGCCTCATAGTCTCCGTGTTACAGAGACAGCTCTCCAGCTCACCGATTCACCAGCTCACCTGTTCACCAGCTCACCTGCTCTATTTTCTTGTTCCCTGCTGTTTGCGTTGTGGCAAATAAACTGTTTTACTTGCAATTGGATTTTGTGTTCTTTTACGTGACAGAACGATCTGACCAAGATGGATCCAGCAAGTATGGCAGAGCTGAGAGACATTCTTACCAGTAGCAATAGTCGTTTTGCACAGCAAGAGGAGCAAATCATGGCTACTGGTCGTGCAGTGCAGGCACTCGTCACGCAGGTCTCTGATCTCACCACTCAGGTCAGACAGTTAAAACCTGAATCTGCCCAACAACCCACTGCGCTTAATCCTCCGATGTTTCCACCTGTGGATATCACCAACCGACGCATTGAGCCTCGTCTACCGCCTCCAACTGTTTATTCCGGTGAGCCCCTGTTATGTCGTTCATTTTTGACCACTTGCTCTCTTCACATTGCTCTCCAGCCTTCGTCTTTTCCTACAGAGGAGTCCAAAGTGGCTTTTATCATAACTCTGCTTTCTGGACGAGCGGCTCTCTGGGGAACAACGGTGTGGGAACAAGGACACACTTGCTGTTCTTCATTCCAATTGTTTTCTGAGGAGCTCAGGAAGGTTTTTGATCGGGCTGCATCTGGTAGGGAGGCGGCAAGGGAATTGGCGGAGTTACGCCAAGGAGATCGGTCAGTTACGGATTATTCTATTGAGTTTCGAACATTGGCTGCAGAATGCAACTGGAACCAAGAAGCGCAGTGGGACATGTTTAGGCATGGATTGGCCGACCGGATCATTAAGGAGATTTACACCCTGGAATTACCCACTTCACTCGACGGATTGATCGATCTGGCCATCCGAGTGGACACCAGACTACATCAGCGTGACCAGTTTGCAGCCATGGCGGAGAAGACAACTGATCACCGCTTTGATCCAGAACCCATGCAGGTGGGCAGGGCTCACCTTTCTCGAGAGGAGAAGGACAGGCGTAGGAACCTGGGGCTATGCCTATACTGTGGTGCCGCAGGTCACATCGCTGCACAGTGCCCGGTAAAAACCAGAGCTCGTCAGTAAGGAGGCTACTGACGGGCGGAGTCACCACTCAGAAGTCCTCCTCCCCGGTAACTCTGCTCTCGGTTCAAATACGGAGGGGCCGGGACATTTTCTCTTGTAAAGCACTGGTGGATTCTGGTGCAGAGGGTAATTTTTTGGATTGTGGGACAGCGTCTAAGCTGGGTATTCGTGCAGTTCCACTTAGTCCACCTATCTCAGTCAGTGCCCTCTGTGGTCAGTCGCTTCCACCCATCACTCATGCCACTGAGTCGGTGAGTCTTATCACTTCGGGCAACCACACTGAGACCATTTCTTTTTATTTGACTGATTCCCCTTTGGCTCCTGTGGTTTTGGGTCACCCCTGGCTAGTGTTACACAACCCCAATATAAACTGGCAACTAAGCACAGTCTCATCCTGGAGTGAATATTGTCATGCATCATGTTTGTTGTCCGCTTGCTCTTCTGTGTCTTGTTCTGTGTTGCAGGATGAACATGTGGATCTGTTAAACGTGCCCGCGGAGTATCTTGACCTGAAGGGAGTGTTCAGTAAGTCCCGGGCTGCTTCTCTTCCTCCGCATCGTCCTTATGATTGTGCAATAGATTTATTGTCAGGTACTTCTCCGCCTAAAGGCAGGTTATACTCACTTTCCGTACCGGAGAGGGAGGCCATGGAGAAATATATTTCTGATTTTCTTGCAGCCAAGATCATCCGTCCTTCTTCTTCTCCTGCAGGTGCAGGATTTTTTTTGTGGAAAAGAAAGATGGTTCCCTGCGTCCTTGTATCGACTATCGAGGGTTGAATAGTATCACGGTAAAGAATACCTACCCTTTGCCGTTGATGTCCTCAGCCTTCGAGAGTCTGCAGGGTGCTTCCTTTTTCACAAAATTGGATCTTCGCAATGCCTATCATCTGGTTCGCATAAGAAATGGGGATGAATGGAAGACCGCTTTTAATACCTCCAGGGGGCATTTTGAGTATCTTGTTATGCCATTTGGGCTCTCTAATGCTCCCGCGGTCTTCCAGGCACTAGTCAATGATGTGCTGAGAGACATGGTTGATCAGTTCATATATGTCTACCTGGATGACATTTTGATATTTTCTCATTCTCTCCAGGAACATGTTCAGCACGTCAGGGTAGTGCTTCAGAGGCTGCTAGAGAATGGGCTTTTTGTCAAGGCGGAGAAATGCATTTTTCACGCACAATCTGTTTCTTTTCTAGGGTACATCATATCATCCGAGGGATTACGCATGGATCCCAACAAAGTCCAGGCTGTGGTAGATTGGCCAACCCCAGATTCCCGCAAGGCCCTGCAGAGGTTTCTGGGCTTTGCCAATTTTTACCGCCGTTTTATTCGCAATTACAGCCAGCTAGCCGCCCCTTTGACTGCCTTGACCTCCGCCAAGATGACGTTCAGGTGGTCTAGCATGGCGGAAGCTACGTTCTGCAAATTAAAGAGTTGCTTTGTTTCAGCTCCCATTCTGGTGGCCCCTGACCCCTTCCGTCAGTTCGTGGTGGAGGTCGATGCGTCAGAGGTCGGGGCTGGTGCGGTTCTTTCCCAGCGTTCTTCCACGGATGGTAAGGTTCACCCTTGCGCATATTATTCTCATCGTTTTTCTCCTGCCGAATGTAATTATGACATTGGTAATAGAGAGTTGCTGGCAGTTAAGCTCGCTTTGGAAGAATGGCGACATTGGTTGGAGGGTTCGGAGGAACCCTTTATAGTCTGGACTGACCATAAGAACCTTGAATACATCAGTTCTGCTAAAAGGTTAAATTCTAGGCAAGCTCGGTGGGCCTTATTTTTCAGTCGTTTTCGTTTTTCAATTTCTTATCGTCCAGGTTCTAAGAACGTTAAACCTGATGCCTTGTCCCGTATTTTTGATAAATCTGAACGCCCGTTGTCTCCCGAGTCTATAGTGCCACATGACATCGTGGTATTTGGTATGACTTGGGAGATCGAGTCGAAGGTCCGTAAGGCCTTAGAAGGGGTAACGCCTCCGCCTGGATGCCCACCGAGTAGTTTATTTGTGCCAGAAGAATTACGGTCCGAGGTCATCCGTTGGGGCCATTGTTCCAAAGTAGCTTGTCATCCAGGGGTAAATCCTACAGTATTTCTTGTCAAACAGCGGTTCTGGTGGCACTCTATGGCCCGGGATATACGTCATTTTGTTTTGGCTTGCTCTGTCTGTGCCACTTCTAAGATTTCCAATCAACCCCCTGCTGGACTCCTTCAGCCGCTGTCGGTTCCTTCGAGACCCTGGTCCCACATTTCGCTAGATTTTGTTTCGGGACTCCCGCCATCGCAGGGTAACACGGTAGTTTTGACCGTGGTGGACCGGTTCTCGAAGGCAACTCATTTTGTTCCTCTGCCCAAATTACCCTCAGCCAGAGAAACAGCGGTTGCTGTCATTGATCACGTCTTTCGTATTCATGGCCTCCCGGCAGACGTGGTCTCTGACAGGGGGCCTCAGTTTGTTTCCAAATTTTGGAAAGAATTTTGTCGTTTGTTAGGGGCGACTGTTAGTCTTTCTTCTGGGTTTCATCCCCAGAGTAATGGTCAGACGGAGAGGGCCAACCAAGATTTGGAACGGATATTGCGGTGTTTGGTGTCTCAAAACCCATCCTCTTGGAGTCAGCAACTCTCATGGGTGGAGTACGCACACAATTCTTTACCAGTGTCATCCACGGGCCTATCTCCGTTTCAGTGTAGCATAGGTTACCAGCCACCTATCTTTCAGAGTATGGAATCCGAAGTCGCGGTCCCCTCTGCTCACGCCTTTGTCCAGAGGTGCCACCGCACCTGGAGGAGGGCTAGAGAAGCCATCCTCCAGGTGGGGGCGCGCACCAAGGCCCAGGCCGATCGCCACCGGTCTGAGCCACCCGTCTACGTTGTTGGTCAAAAAGTGTGGCTTTCATCTAAAGATATTCCTCTCCGTTCCGTCTGTAAGAAGCTTGCTCCCAAATTTATCGGCCCGTTTACTGTCACCAAGATTATTAGTCCAGTGGCAGTCCGCCTCAAACTTCCTCCTGCGTACAGGAGAATTCATCCCGTCTTCCATGTCTCCAAATTAAAGCCCCTTTTTCGTGCCCCCATTAATCCGCCTGTCCCAGTTCCCCCACCGCCGCGACTCGTAGATGGGGAACTCACTTATTCGGTAAGGCGTATTCTGGACTCGAGGCGGAGGGGACGCGGATTTCAGTACTTGGTGGACTGGGAGGGTTACGGTCCGGAGGAGAGGAGTTTGGTTCCCGCTAGGGACATATTGGATCATTCGCTTATTGATGATTACAATCGCCAGGTAGGTTCCTCTGGAAGCGCCAGGAGGCGCTCCTAGGAGGAGGGGTACTGTCACGGTTCATAGATCTGTGTGTTCATTCTGCATGTCTGTTTTCTCGTTTCTGTCTGATTGTTCATTCAGCATTGCTCCGGCAATCATTGGGCTGATGAGCTAATCAGCATGGCTGCACCTGATGCTGGTTCTGTCCTGTCTTTATCTGTCTTGTGGTTGTTACTGCATGTTGTCAGATCGTTGTTTGTGTTTGTCGATGCTGGTCTTGCTCTCTGTCCTCAGATCACTCTTCTTGCGCTCTGCCAAGGAGATAGCTCAGTGTGCTTCCACGCCTGTTCCTAGGAGAATTCTCTGGGTTGGTTCGGGTCAGTGCCTCATAGTCTCCGTGTTACAGAGACAGCTCTCCAGCTCACCGATTCACCAGCTCACCTGTTCACCAGCTCACCTGCTCTATTTTCTTGTTCCCTGCTGTTTGCGTTGTGGCAAATAAACTGTTTTACTTGCAATTGGATTTTGTGTTCTTTTACGTGACAGTGACACTGCTGTCACGGTAGAAAAACACAGTCAGATCACTGTAGGTGGAATTAAAAGTCTGGTTCATGTACTCCTTTATTTCTCCCAGTAAGGGGAGGAAGGTAGAAGGACCATCATAAACGCTGATGTAATCACAGCATGTTTCCAAACTAGCATGCAGTTAGGAGAAACACACACAAATGTATGCGTTTAGTTTTTGTAAAACCATACTAATATTTCATCAAAGAACATTTAAGGACATATAATAGGTCTTTACAAAAAATAAAAAAAAACATTTAGCAATTTTTACTTGGATGAAAGATGCAGACTTATTCTATAAATGAAGATCATTTAATATAACCGTGACAATGAACTAGTACCAAACAAGTATAATGAAAGAATTGTTTCCTACTCTAAATCAGTGAAGGTCAGTGAGACGGTTGTGTTCCCTGTGCTATGGATAGTCCATATACATTGTGCATTATTAGGGTACTGGGGACTGAACAATTCACCCATTGCATCTGTCATATAGCCACCACATGGTTCTTAAAAATATAGAGATAGAAAACAAGAGAATAAAAATATTTAGAATTTTCATGAAAACAGAGAAAAAACCCAGATAATCAGTGCATAAAGTTATTCTAAACACTATACAGACATGCATACATACCTGAAGTACCTTCAGTGGAATATAACCAGCCACCTAAAAAAAATTAACAACGTATCTTATATAAAAAGACAGCATAAAAAGAAATGTTCTTCACTATATAATTTTGAAGGATATTTACCTGTTGTCTGTGACTCAATTATTTTAGCTGTAAAATGAAAAAGGCACAACTTGTAATATAATACTTGTCTTTCTGTATGTGTAATGTTTTTTTTTATCTATGATTACAAAGTCACCTCTCTGAACTGAGAAGTCATTTTAGCAAAACATATGACGACAGCTAGCAGCTGTTTTTTAAGTTGTACAGTTTTTGCCAGTGAATGATAATCTTACCCTGAAAGGCAGTTGAAAGCAGACACAGAAGGAGAGTCAAAGCTTCCATCTTTCTCTTCCGATCAAGTTTGTCTTCAACTTTCCAGTCATTACTTATATAGTCAAAATCAGCCTAAGGATTTCCTTATGACACACGAATATCCTGGAGCCTGTGCTGGGAAAAAGCTATAACGATACAGATGAATATTATGCAACATTTATTATTACTCTTGTGTGTTGATGCAAAGTTTGAGAGTGATAATGTTAATGATATCGAACACATAATTTTAGTGAAGGTTTTTACCATTACCTTACAAAAATATAAAGTTTTACAAAAATATGAAATGTACGTATAAAACAAAGGCAGTGGCTATTTGCACTAAGTGTAAAATGCAATTACATGGTATTTGCAGTAAGTGAAAATAGCATATTTTCTTAGCGATAGATGCTATTTACACTAAGTGCAAATAGCTATTTACACTATGCTAAAATAGTAGGATTTTTGGCTATTTATACTACTTATTGCAAATAGTGGCAACTATCTGCACCTCAGTATTGTAGTACATTATAAAAACAATATGCAATAATACCTTGAGTGTAAATTTTAATTCAAATTATTAAATGGATGCCACCTTATTGGGACAATAAAGCCCTCCCTACACGTACCCTAAGTTAGTGTAAATTGGCCTCTGCCAACAAGGCAGGCTCTATGCATTTAGTGTAAATAGACACTCCGTAAAAGAAAAGAGAGCAAGTCTGTGGTGTGACATGAGAGACATCCCTAAAGAGACCAGCTCGAAAAATGGAGCGCAGCTGGAGGAAAACAAAACTAGAGGTATTTCGTATTGCTTGGTGGGAAAGTAACCTATCCTACAGAAAAGCATTAAAAACTGCTAGATCCGATTACTTTTCTTCTCTTTTAGAAGAAAACAAACATAACCCCAGGTATTTATTCAGTACAGTGGCTAAATTAACGAAAAATAAAGCCTCAACAAGTGTTGACATTTCCCAACATCACAGTAGTAATGACTATGAACTACTTTACTTCTAAAATCGATACTATTAGAGATAACCATTCAGCCGTCAGCTACAGTATCGCATCAGACAGTGCACTATAGACCCCCTGAAGAAACAGTTCCACTCATTCTCTACTATAGGAGAGGAAGAATTGTATAAACTTGTTAAATCATCTAAACCAACAACATATATGTTAGACCCTATACCATCTAAGCTCCTAAAAGAGGTGCTTTCCAGAAGTCATAGATCCTCTTCTGACTATTATTAATTCCTCATTGTCATTAGGATATGTCCCCAAAACCTTCAAACTGGCTGTTATTAAGCCTCTCATCAAAAAACCACAACTTGACCCCAAAGAACTAGTTAATTATAGACCAATCTCGAATCTCCCTTTTATGTCCAAGATACTAGAAAAGGTGGTATCCTCACAATTATATTCCTTCTATGGTATATGTGAGGATTTCCAGTCAGGATTTAGACCGTATCATAGTACTGAGACTGCTCTCCTTAGAGTTACAAATGACCTGCTCTTATCATCTGATCGTGGTTGTATCTCTCTATTAGTTTTATTGGATGTTAGTGCTGCGTTTGACACAATTGACCACAAAATTCTTTTGCATAGACTTGAACACTTTGTTTGCATTAATGGAAGTGCATTAGCATGGTTTAAATCGTACTTACAGTATATGACCGCCATCAGTTTGTAGCAGTGAATGAAGATGTATCATATCGATCACAAGTGCAGTATGGAGTACCTCAAGGCTCAGTACTAGGGCCGCTACTCTTCACACTTTATATGTTACCCTTGGGAGATATCATCAGGAAACATGGTGTTAGCTTTCACTGTTATGCTGATGATACTCAGCTCTTTATTTCTTTGCGGCCCAGTGAAACACACCAATTTGAAAAACTAATGGAATGCGTAGTCGACAGAGCCGGACAGTAACGGAGTACATTTACTTGAGTCCACTACTTAAGTACAATTTTGAGGGATCTGTACTTTAATCGAGTATCATTTTTGGGGAGTACTCATGACTTAACTCAAGTACATTTGAGAGGCAAATATTGTACTCTTTACTCCGCTACATTTCTATAAACGTAAGTTCTTCTTCGGCCCCGTCCACACGGAGACGGAGTTTACCCCAATCCGATCTTTTTTTTTTCCTCGTCTCAAGAAATATCCGTGACCACATGAAACCACAAAACGATGTAGTATATATGCCAGACCAGCATGTGGCACTGTAATTATGCAACAGAGATACACTTAAAACGGAGAAGAAGACATGGACTATGCTCATAAACCTTGCGTGTGGTACACAAACGAACATGGAACAATACATTTATTAATCTGTGTTAATGTTAGTTAATAAAAAGACAATCGTTCAGTGTTTGTTCATGTTTTTGTTGCTGTTATGTGACGTAGCGGTTTCTGATTAGAGGCGAGACATGGGCTGATGACGTCATCGTTTCAGAAACTATATGGATTCGCCGTCCACACGAAAACACAAAGGCGGCGTTTTCAAATGTATCCTCTCTGGGACCCAGTTTCGAAAAACATAGGTTTCACTCTTCCAAAGGATCCGTGTGGACGAAACGCCTATCCGATAAAAAAAATGTTCATATTCAGAGAAACACGTCTCCATGTGGACGAAAAAAAAAAGGAAAAAAGAAAAATCACACATAGATTGTGTGTGTGAGAATGGTGTTATTCAGCTGAAAGTATTTTCTCCTGTATTTGCCTGTATGTCAATGTGAGAGGAAGGGGCTTAATACTGTCAGTCAAATGAGCTGAATTTTTCCTTCTTTGTACGCTGATCTAAACACAACTGATTAGCTGATTTTCTTTAATCATTATTATTTTCTCTTCTATGCTGCGTTTATAACACGGTCAAGATCAGAGGTGTGTCAGAACATTGCTATATTGCCTTCTTTGTTGGTTTAAGTTTATTGATTTGGTTGATGAAAAAAGAGAAACTCAATTGTACACACAATTGTTAGCTGGATTTTCTTTTCTGATATTTCACATAATGTAAGCTGAGCATTTGCTTTGATGTTCTTGAGTATGCGGTGTGTTTAACACAGTCAGGTTCAAATGTGGGTGCAAAAAATCCATTAAAACTCTAACAGAGGTTTGTCAGAGCGTTGCCATTGTGCTATTGCCTTGTGGGCAAGTGAAAAATGTTAAATAAAGCAACATGGTAAAAAGATGAAAATGACTTGATTTTACTTTCAATTCCTTTTACATTCTCCAAAGGTATTAACATTAAAATATTTCATAACTCCACGTAGGACGTTTCTGTACATAAATGTAAGCACTGTGGCAGTAGTAATGCAATATTTAGAAAATGTACTCTTTTACTCATGATACTCAAGTACTTTTAAAAACAAGTACTTCAGTAATTTTACTTAAGTAGACATCTGACTGTAGTACTTTTACTTGTACTTGAGTAAAATTTTGCAAGGGGTATCTGTACTTTTACTCAAGTAATGAAGCTGTGTACTCTGTCCGCCTCTGGTAGTCGATATAAAAAACTGGATGACGAGTAATTTCTTACTGCTAAATTCTGAAAAAACAGAGGTGTTAATTATAGGACTTAAAAACTCTGCATTTAATAACCTAGAACACTGTGTAAGACTTGATGGTTGCTCTGTCAATTCTTCGTCATCAGTTAGGAACCTAGGTATGCGATCTTCTTTCTTTCCTTAGAAAGCCACGTTCCTAGCATTTGTAAAACTGCATTTTTCCATCTCAAAAATATATCTAAATTACGGCCTATGCGCTCAATGTCAAATGCAGGAATGTTAATCCATGAATTTATGACTTCAATGTTAGATTATTGTAATGCTTTATTGGGTGGTTGTTCTGCACGCTTAGTAAACAAACTACAGCTAGTCCAAAATGCAGCAGCAAGAGTTCTTACTAGAACCAGGAAGTATGACCATATTAACCCGGTCCTGTCAACACTGCACTGGCTCCCTATCAAACACGGTATAGATTTTAAAATATTGCTTATTACTTATAAAGCCCTGAATGGTTTAGCACCTCAGTATTTGAACGAGCTCCTTTTACATTTTAATCCTCTACGTCTGCTACGTTCTCAAAACTCAGGCAATTTGATAATACCTAGAATATCAAAATCAACTGCGGGCGGCAGATCCTTTTCCTATTTGGTGCCTAAACTCTGGAATAACCTACCTAACGTTGTTCGGGAGGCAGACACACTCTTGCAGTTTAAATCTAGATTAAAGACCCATCTCTTTAACATGGCTTACACAAGGATTTTTAGGCTGCATTAATTAGGTAAACCAGAACCGGGAACACTTCCCATACCACCCAATGTACTGGCTACATCATTAGAAGAATGGCATCTACGCTAATATTAGTCTGTTTCTCTCTTATTCCGAGGTCACCGTAGCCACCAGATCCAGTCTGTATCCAGATCAGAGGGTCACTGCAGTCACCCGGATCCAGTACGTATCCAGACCAGATGGTGGATCAGCACCTAGAAAGGACCTCTACATCCCTGAAAGACAGCGGAGACCAGGACAACTAGAGCCCCAGATACAGATCCCCAGTAAAGACCTTGTCTCAGAGGACCAACAGGACAAGACCACAGGAAACAGATGATTCTTCTGCACAATCTGACTTTGCTGCAGCCTGGAATTGAACTACTGGTTTCATCTGGTCAGAGGAGAACTGGCCCCCCAACTGAGCCTGGTTTCTCCCAAGTTTTTTTTCTCCATTCTGTTACCGATGGAGTTTCGGTTCCTTGCCGCTGTCGCCTCTGGCTTGCTTAGTTGGGGTCGCTTCATCTACAGCGATATCGTTGACTTGATTGCAAATAAATGCACAGACACTATTTAAACTGAACAGAGATGACATCACTGAATTCAATGATGAACTGCCTTTAACTGTCATTTTGTATTATTGACACACTGTTTTCCTAATGAATGTTGTTTAGTTGCTTTGACGCAATGTATTTTGTTAAAAACGCTACAGTATATGTGGTTTTATTAACAAAGTTCAGGAGGAGCACGATCAGATTATCATCCAATTTGGCACAGGTGCATCTTGTTTAGCTAATAATCTTAACTAGCACACAAGCGTATATATATCAAGTCTTCCTACCTCCTGTCCCACGACAGTTTTTCGGCATTCCTCCTCCACCCCAACTCCTCACTTCTAATCTATTAATCCCAAATAAGGGATAGGGGGAGTTATTTGGGTTCGGGCTATGCTCCGGGCCCGGACCCCTCCCCCAGGACAGCACGCCAAAATATGCCAACTATTTGCCTTCAGATTAGATGTAAGGGTGAACTCGTGAAATAAATAAAGGTGACTTGACATGACATTAAAGTAGAGCCTGTTTCAGTTACCCAGATAAATGGTCTGACATACTTTATCCCATTCATGTCTCTTCTTCACACTGCGTACTCTCTCTCTCTCTCATAAAAAATGTCATGTGTTCACACTCATTCAAATGTGTTTTGAAGCAACATATCACTGTTGCAGCATTATTTGCTCTAAATAAAATATAATTGCATCATTAACATTATCTTTACTGCAATCTCTGATCACACCACTATCACAAACTTTGTGCCAACAGATATAAAATGGATATTGTCTTCAGCTGTGTCATTTCCACAATTATGTAGTATACTCTGGTAGTGATGTATGTATTCCAAACAAAATCAATGTGCGGGATAGGGATGTTGTTACTTAGTCCTTCCCTAGTCTCAGTTCATGTTTGCACACTCTTTGGCAATAAGTTTCAGAATATTAAACAATACAAGCTCACAATAGCTTAAGATCATGCTCATCTATTTCACTTTTGTAGGGTAAATGTGTTAATTTATATATGTCATTTACATATATGTAAACATAGTGTCCAGGACTATTTTTTTATTATTATTTATTTATAATAATTATTTTATTTTTTGCCTCTAATGGATCCACTTGGCTCTATAGAGTCGTAAACACTATTGTAGATTGTCTTTGCTGCTTTGGTTTATTTCTTAGATCACAAACGTTCAAAACTTCACATCATCCACATCCTTTGTGCACATAAAAAAAGCAATTATTTTCTCATTCTTTTGAAAAAAATAGCCAGTGCTTTGGTACATCGATGAAATTGATTATGCACAATTGTCTGCTGATACCTATAATATCAATTGCTTATCTCATGTTGATAAAAATATATTACACTGACTGTTTTTTGTAGAATAGTCTTGACTCCAAAACGTCTAAGCATAAGCTGAATCACCTGTTTCAAAAAGGTATTCTCTTATCACTTCTCTTAAACAGCATTTTTTTTTCATGGTATAAACTCATAAAAAAATAGTTAAATCCACAAATATTGTTTAGTGTAAAACATGTTGAAGATTAGCAGATAGACTGTCGATTCATTTAAGTGCCTCTTATGGATAATGAAAGGTTCATATTTTGGTCCCCAACAACAGACTGACATGCATATAAGGCAAAAAACACTTTCATTGTCTTATAATATTCATTTATTTTTTACCTTACTTGCTCAACGTCTCCTAAATGATTCGTTCACTGATTCACTTCCAAACCACTCCTTTGCGTTACGCTATACAGCGGTGATTGTTTTGATAGACTAATTTTAATTTTATCATACCAGTAATGCCTGATAAAGCAGCGTTTGTGATCGCGCTGCTACATTGTGTACAGTGTTACCAGAGAAATGTCTCTGGTTACTATCGTAACCTCGGTTCCCTGAGAGGCGGGAACGAGACATTACGTCAGCTAAGACGTTTATGGGAACTCCTCCCTTCTCCACTTTCACTGAAATCTTATGGGCTAACGCCAGCTGGGGACAGCTGGCCAATTGATGCGAAGCATGCAAATACTGACAGGTCAGCAGGCAGTATGAAATGCATGGGTGCAAAAATTACGTCAGAATCACGACTGAACGCTAGCACAGTTGATCAAACAGTAACCACGGCGGCTAACGTAATGTCTCGTTCCCACCTCTCAGAGAACCGAGGTTACGATAGGAACCAGATACGTTCCCTTCTCGAGGCAGTAACTCAACATTACGTCAGCTAAGACGTATATGGGAACTGTATAAAATCCCGCCGTGAGAGCAGTGAAGATAAGCCCAGAACGGAATCAATCACCCCCACACATAAGCAAGAAAGTTCTAGCCAATGGCCGTGTCGCTAAGAGTGCTCGCATCTGATAGGCGGAACTAGACCAATGAGACAACTGCTCCGACCCTAACAAAATTTGCATATCTTCATGCAATAACTCGAAGGCTGCACTGAACAAGTTAGACACAACGCAATAAGCACTCAAGCATGAGAGTTAAACACAGAGTCGATGGCGTTTGCGGTGACAACTGCATAAACCATATAAACCATAACATAGAGTTAGCAGCCATGGTAACTACTGTATAGCTGGTTAACAGTTTAGAACACATGAATAAAACTTAACTCACCGAAAATACATGTGACGCTACAGAGGGTACATCCAGCTTGTAAAACCTGGCGAATGTATTCTGGGAAGACCAGCCAGCAGCAAAACATAAATACTGGATAGACATACCTCTAGACCAGGCCCACGAGGAAGCATTTATATTGTCCTCACAGAATGAGCTCTGATGTTGAGGGGACAATCCTTCCCCTGGCATTCGTTAGCAGGGGCGTCAGACTGGGGGTAAAACCAGTACTGATTACCAGGGCCCCAAAGGAAGAGAGGGCCCTTGAAAAGTCTGGAATGTGTTTTTATTTTACCTGGATATTTTCATGGGCGGGGCCATGGGGGTCCATCAGGACTGCCTATGCATAGGGCCCGGGTTCTTGTGCAACGGCCCTGTTCGTTACCATTCGATAGCGTCCACAATCCAGTGAGAAAGTCTCTGTTTAGAAACAGCACATCCCTTATTTCATCCACCAAGCACACGAACAGCTGGTCCGACTGACGAAAGGCGGCCGAGCAATCCATATACATCCGTAAAACCCTAACAGGGTCCAGGCGCTCTGAGCATCAGCGTCACACGAGGCTGACGGCTCAGCAGCTAAGGCGGGCAGGGACACAACCTGTGCCTCAAACGGTGTGTTGAGTGACTTTGGAACATAAACTGGGCTCGGCCAGAGAGTGAAATTACAGTCGCCAGGTCCGAAACAGATGCAACATCATTCACCAAAAACTCAGGAAAGTCTCCAATGCGCTTCACCGAGGCGAGAGCAAGAAGCAAGGCAGTCTTCATGGAAGCTCCTTAACCGTAATCGAAGCTAAGGGCTCGAACGGTGGTAGAGATAGAGCCCTCAAAACTAGAGCTAAATCCCACAGCGGCACGGAGGGCCTCTGAAATTCCCTCAGTGAAAACGACCTGCCCCGTCTGAAACAGTGCAGAGTCGATGAAATTGCTCTAGAGAGATGGGCTCGCATCGCCATCGAGTCCAAACATATTCCCAGATATGTTACAGTCAGGCTCAGTAAAAACACGCTCTTCTGCATATTCACACGCATTCCCAGCGTTTCCAAATGTCGAAGCATTGTTTCCATGTGTCTGATTAGCACATCTCTTGAGTGGGCTAAATTCAGCCAATCATCCAGATAATTCAACATGCGCATTCTGCTCTATCTGTGGGGAGATTTCGCTCAATTGCTCCCTCTCGAGCAGACTGAGAACTTCCTGTCACAGAACAAGAAGGTTTTGGGGCAAAGTCAGTGACGGGACCACGCCATTGAAGCGGGGAGGTCTGCGTTTGAACTGGAGAAAATATCTGTGGTGAATTATTCCCAGTATCCATGGTGAAACGCACGGGATAGTCCTCCTAGCGTCCATGAAATGACACAGCGGACGCGTTAGCTCTACGGCCACTAATGGCTTGTTTTGAGCAGGGCCCCGCCCCCGCGAGGCTAGAAGCACTGGCGGGAGGGCGGTTCATGGCGGCCATTGTATGGTGTGGCACTCTTGCGCCCTTGAGAGGCCATTATAATTAAGGGTTGTGGCTCTGCGCTGCTCTGAGTCAGGGCGAGTGACACAGTGTTGGGTGCAAGAGGAATAGAAAGCTCTTTTGTTGAATTTGGACACATGCTTCTATTGTGAGTTTTTACTAACACAAACAGCATTTAAATACATATAGTAATCGTCACCTGTAGTAACATGGGGGACATGATGCATCTGAACAGGGAGAGTGACACCTTGTTTTTGTGGTGTTGGCACTCTCACGCCCTCGCGAGGCCAATATAATCATGGGTTGTGGCTCTGTGCTGCTCTGAGACAGGGCAAGTGACACAGTGTTGGGTGTAAGAGTAAGAAAAGCTATTTTATTGATTGTATACATGCTTCTATTGTGGAACTCACACAAACAGCATTTAAACACACATAGCAATCGTCTAGCCGGTCTTAGAGCCTGACGAGGTGCAGAAGAGCAAAACCTTGCACATGATGACTGGAGTGAGCGACGGGGCATCACGTGGCTCACCGCCTTGGCGCGCTTTCTGCGTCTCGGAGAAACGCTCCGTGACCGACTCCATGGCGTCACCAAAGAGGCCGGAGGGACTAACTGGAACATTCAGGAGCGTCCTACGGTCCGCGTCTTTCAGGTCAGCTAGGGTAAGCCATAGCTGCCTGTAAGGATGACCATGAGCCCCATGAAACGGCTGAGCAGAGTGCTTAGTAGCCATCGGCGCGAGATCAGTTGCCGTGTGCAGATCCCTGATGACGTCAGCCCTACTATGCCGCCGTCTGCCTGGAACACCTGGAGTATTTCCATGGCATGAAGAGCAGAAGCTGCCTTTCCTCAGAAGTATAGGCTTTGTCCACCTATGGGCCCAATGCAGAGGGAGACGGGCACAGGTGCGCGTCTCCTCAACGGCGGGGTTGAACATGCGTGCGTGAACATGGCCTGCGTGGCAGAGTGGGTGCGCGCCGATTGGGGTGCAGCCCACGACTTCACCACGCCATTTGGCAGCGACTTGACTGGAGGAGCCACGAGTCCAGCTACTTTTCACAGGCTCGTCCCTCTGAGACGCCCAAACCCTTTTCCGATGCCGAAAGCGACATGGAGTTGTCTTCCTCGCCAGCTCCAAAGAGGACGAAGTTCGCGGGGCGGAAGATATCGTCCACCAAGCCGACGTCAAACTCGTCTTCGGCCGGGAGAGGGCCCACCAGCGGCTCGCTGGCGGCAGTGGGCCTCATTCCCGCTGTTGTCCGAGCAACTCTGGCTCTGAGGGCGCACACTGGCAGCTCGGCACAGTGGGCGCACGTGTGGTCCGTGTGAGGCTGTCCCCAGCTGGCGTTAGCCCATAGGATTTCAGCGAAAGTGGAGAAGGGAGGAGTTCCCATATACGTCTTAGCTGACGTAATGTTGAGTTACCGCCTCGAGAAGGGAAGCGCTATTTTTACCACTCCAAAGGTGTCACCTAGTGGCAAAGAATGAATCATTCAGACCAACACGAAAAGACCAAGAAGTGGGAGGTTTTGAAAACGTGCAGTGCTCATGTTTATTCAACGAAGTCAAACGTCAAAAATAAATCAATGAATGGGAAACATCTGTAATGTATCGAAATATCTGAAATGTGTTTAAAATATAAAATGTTTAAAAAATATATTGCAATACATATTGATATTGAATTATTGTCCAGCCCTACATTTAAAATTTTATTAAAATAAAATCAAATGAAAACTGTGCCAGAATGAGTAATAGGGTTGCAGACTCTGAAACCCTAAATTAAGCCAACAGTCAGTAGTTGCTTGCTGGGTAATTTGAGACCAAATGTTGTAGTTAGTTTTAATTATTGATTGTATAATTTATTAAATATATATGGGTTTATTGAGTGTATATAATATTCTAAAATATTTCTAAATGCTTTACAGAACTTGGTCAAAATGTTACCTACATTTAGTACATAGACACAAACTCCTCCCCATGAAAGGGGCCCGATCCGCTCTCTCTCACCGAAAGATGCTCAGTGTCCTGCAGAAGAGAGGAAACTCACTTGGTTATGGCCGCCAGCTGCTTATCAACCTCAGGCCACCATCCATGGTATTGAAAAAGCCCAGCTCAGAGCAGCATCACTTGGGTGACTTCTCCCATGATCTCCCTCCTCACGTCCACCTCCATCAGGAGGCCTATAACGGTCTAGGAAAGGATGCACAAGCTGGTGGAGCGATTGGAAGTGGCTCCTGAAAGGAGCAAGACATGGCATTGGACAACCCGCTGAACCAGCTTCCAACTTTGGCCGGTCAGCTTGCCAGGATCCCGCCGGAAGCCCAAGGTGCTCCGGTATCTCCTGGAGCAGAATCTCTACCTGATGAAAAACTCACGTTCCTCGTCCAACAGCCTGTGACAGCACCTGCGGCCATCTCTGTCAGCGCGGCTCAAGCTTCTTCTCCCATCACCCCCGAGCCCGACCATCTGCACACAGCGGCTGTAGCCCAGGAATTGGACCCTGCAGGGAGAGAACCAGCACTCCGAGTGGTACCAACAGTCAGCCAGGGACACCCACCACAGTACAGAACCCCCAGATGCCCCACCACTGCCCCCACTGTCACATATATTTCCCTGACAACATCCTTTAAAGAATCCAAGATGGCGGCGCGTCCACACGCAGTGGCTTCTCTCTGTCCCGTCAGAACAGTGTTTTAGTGTTTTTTGTCTTGAGAGTCGCAGTGTTTTTGTACGTCGTCATCGAGTCTACCTGTCTGTAAGCGAGCATGTCTCGATGTCGGCAGAACTGCATTTTTACAGTTAAACTCCGCGCATGCGGAACAGCTGCAGGATCTCGGTCTGCTACGGACAGTGTTGGGGAGTAACTAGTTACATGTAACGGCGTTACGTAATTTAATTACAAAATTAATGTAACTGTAATTAGTTACAGTTACTAAGAAAAAATGAGTAATTAAATTACAGTTACTTATGAAATTTTTAACGATTACAAAGGGGATTACATTTGAATATTTACACACATCCACATACAGATTTAACTGATTTCTTTCCCAAATTGCACTGACTATTCTGAGACATACCGCCCTAATAATTTCCGGGATGCGGAAATACAGTCTGGTTCGTAGAATCCAGTCATAAAAACGGAATGCCTAACGCGGACAGAATATGCCACATTTTGGATGACTAAATCAAAAGTAGGTCAGTACACTTCAATCAATACATGACATGGACTAGTGTCTGTGAATATTAAGCCCCAAAAATGCAATATATGACTCCTGCACGTTCTGCGTTTCTGTGGAAATCAGGCGCGGACTGGACACCGGGAGAACCGGGACAATTCCCGGTGGCCTGGCAGCCGATTTTGCCCGCTATTTTAATATCATTATTGTATAATTGCCTGCCGAATGTACTAAAGCGATCATTTGCGAATCCGCCGTTTGATAATTAAATCTCTAATAAATCAGGAAGTGTTAGTCATGACTCGCGCGCTCTCCGCGCCTCCGCCAAACGGTTTGGATCAGACTCAGAGTAATCAATTCGAGAGAGAGAGAGAGAGAGAGAGAGAGAGAGAGAGAGAGAGAGAGAGAGAGAGGATTGCTGGAGCAGAGAAGCTGAACTATACTGTTCAGGGTTTCAGGTCAGTTTCATCTGTAAAGATGCTTTTTTTTCTTTGTTTTTTTATTTAATTAATCAAGCAGCAGCACGTTGCTCATCAGTCATCACTCAAAATACTATATAAAGGACATCATTATTATCAGTTGTAATGTTACAGTAGTAATTTAGCTGAAAAACAATCAGATTTTTTTTATAGGTTTAGGGGGAGCTACGGACAGACAACAACACAACCCTTACGAAAATTAACGTTTTAATATATTTCTATAAATCCCGAGAAAATAGTTACTATTGTTTAACTGTGGTAACCAAAAATTTAAAATGATTTTACAAATTGAGTTATTTAAAAATAAATACAATCCATTTGCAAAAAACAAAACAAAAAAAAAGGTTATTGTATATAGGCTAAAAAAAGCATGGTCAATTTTTGTAAGGAAAACATGACTCGTGTACAGTATTAGGATTTTTCTATAAAGATATTGTAGTATTGTAGAGTATTGTATTGTAAAGTATAGTTTTGTTCAATCTTGAGTATTAAAGTCATGAGAGAGATGGATAACAGAGCAAAATAAAGAGACTGAAGAGAAAAATGGAAGTGAAGGTGCAGTTCAGGAGAGAACTTTTAATTATTTAGCATGTCCCCAAATTAAAGATTTAAACCTTTTTTATGTCAGGTCCATACAAAAAATAGTTTTGTCCGTGAATTTGTTTGTATGAGTTTGAATTTTCCAGTCTGAATTTTTTTCCCAGTCCGCCCCTCCTGTAAATTAATGGCAAAGACATGGTTTCATTTACTACACATAGGCCTACTGAAGCTCGCAGTGTTTTCAACCCCTGCCGCCTCAATATAGGAGTAAACGAGCACATAAACATAATTTCTAGAACTGCTCTGTGTCACTTCATGTGCATTTTACTTATTTTGAGAAAACTATCATCATATCATATACAAAGAGACAGCAGTTTAAAGAAAACACCAATGTTTCAGGAGTTTATTACACAGAATACGACACATGCTTATTAGATAACTGTATTTGAGTTGATGTATATGCTTTTATTCATTATTCTTTAATTTTCACAAATTTAGAAAAGTAATCAAAAAGTACTCAAAAGTAATTAGTTACATTACTTTAATAAAGTAATTGAAAAAGTTACACTTTTAACTTTCAAATTGAACACTATTTTCAACAACTTGTCATTTACATAATTGTGGGTGGGATTAACATAAACTGACCAATCATTATTTTGACAAGTGTATGGCACCTATAGGAATAGGGAAAATTAATAAACTGCCTGTAATTGACCATGAAAACTCAAGTTAAATATATTTTAAAGCACATATATAAAGTTATAGTGAAACTATACATTTATAATTATTATCTTTTGAAAAATAACATGCATCTGGAAAATTTGCCCACCCGTAGCTTCGCCACTGGTCTTCTGTACCTTGCATTATCTTGATTAATTTCAGAGAGCCTATATAAATACAATGGGCCTCATTCATGAAACTTGCGTAAATATATGAGTAATGAGTAATATGCACGCAAAACAGACCTTCCTGAAAACTCTCCTCTGGATTTACAAATGCTTGTAAACATCCAGTTTGATAGTTAAACATGTATGTTAACGCATTCCAATTAGAAAATCGTGTGTGCAGGAACGCAGTGGAATATTCTGGTCTACTTTCTCAGGATTGGGTCCAGTATATTGCATAAATGCAAAAAAAGACTATGTCAGGTCAGGAAAATGTCAGGTGCTCTTCTTAAAATGGCCAGATGGTGGTGCTTAAGAACAATTTAGTGGCACAGAATCTTTCTAAGATGCATTGGTTGTTATGATTTATTTGGAACATCCACTGCGGCAACGTATTACTAGTATCTAATTTTTTACGAATTTGACTAAATATAAAAAAGCAGTAACCAGTAATATTAACTTCATTGTTGTAGGCAGTAGGATGGTTGGTCGTTATTTGTCCCACCCCTCTATTTACGGCTGGGTAAATAATGACAGTGACAAGCCCTGCATTTTACAGTTATCAGTTGCAAAAAAAAAATGTACAAATAAAATAAAAATTCCTTGTAAGAGGGTAAGGGCAAATGAACTTGTAATTATTATGGCAGTTCTTCAAAATTCAGTGTCATCAGTTTGCCAAAAAGAACACAGTACATTTTAAGCACCATTTACACGTGGTAGGGAGCAGATGTACATTTCTTTCATACCATCTAACATCTTAAAAAAAACAAGCATTTTCAAAAATTTGAAAGTTTACGCCAGAATGGCTTTATGAACGATTTACACAAAAATTTGTTCTGCTCCATGTTTCATGAATGAGGCCCAATGAATGAAGTGCTAGTGAATATACTGCATACAAAACTGAAAAGAACTACTGTTTAGATGTACTTTATTGAACTGCAAAAATGCAATTTGTGTTTAGATTCAATTGATGAGTGTCTAATAAAGATTTATTAATAGTAATGGTTAAAGTAATGATCAAGAAAATTATCACTTCATTCCTTCCATTCCAGTTCATTCCTTTGACTCTTCCAAATCCTTCAAACTACTCATACTGTAAGTCTTTGACAGATGAATGTATGAACAATCATTACGAAAACCTCAGTATTAACACATCAAACGCTAATAGGTAAATTAATTAGAACTGATACCTTCTGCTGGCCTCTGACCTTTGAGTTTGATTGGCCCCAGCGCCACAGTATTGGTGTGGTACAGTAGGTGCTGTCAAGGGATCCATTGTGACGGAAGTTTCAACCTTGGCAGCAGCGAGAGTTGTAATCATTATAAGGGCAGATGATCACTTTACACTGCAGGTGAAATTATTCTACTGGGAGTCACATTTAAGAATGAAAAGGTATGCTTCTGTTCATGGCCGCGAGTAGAGAGACGCGAGAAGCATTGTTCCCACACAAAATCCTTTTTCATTCTACTACTTTGAGTAAAACACAGAAATCCTTGTATTTTTCTTTTTCTGAACTGGACTGACATCTTTGGGCAACTTTTGAAGATGCCACCTAAGGAATTCTTTGAGAAAAAACATGAAACAACTACAGAAGATCCTTCAATGTTAGCTTCAGGGACTAGCCCAACATCGCCATCTGAATGGTGAGAAACGATTTGCGAAACTTTAAGCCATGATTGACTGGTGTATGTATGAAATTTGTGACTCTCTTGACAAAGTACACAGTGGAAAGTACCTTCAGGATACGACTAAAACTAAGTGAGCTGGAATCACATCAGGACGGATTTGAAGAAGTTATTGTGAATATGTGTGAGGACATTGCAGAGGGTAAAAGCATGCAGAGTACGAAACACTTACCCTGAAATTTAAGGTCAATAATCTTGAAAATCAAGAAGCAACAATTTGAGCCTCGTTGGTTTTCCTGAAGTGGTTAAGGGAAGATATGCGGTGTTGTTTGTGGAGGAATGGCTCCCTAAAATCATCGGTATGGATCAGGAGCCCTTTGAAATTGAACGGGATAATTGTACACTTCAGCGCCGGCCATCCGAACACGAAAGACCGCAAGCCATTGTAATTAGGCTTTTTTCTCCTTTATAAGGGGCCAGATTACTAATCCACGTCTACACACTTATTACACCACCTTAATCAATATCTTTTTTATTGAAGGAAATTAAAGTATAACTAATGTTATTTGTTTTTAAAGATTTTATTAACAATAACATTTGTGTAATTATGCTAATTCAGAAGAAAAACCTTATCAGTGGACAGAAACACTAAACCCAGTAAGCCAATGTAAACATCTCAATTGTATTGTCTGTAAATTTGCAACAAACAAATGTTCAGAGGTTCTTTTTCTTATTAGTGGCCTACAGGACATTGCCAAAACAACCTAAGGGGACTGTTAAAAAGGGCTCATTTAAAAATAATAGTTATTCCAAATGGTACCATAAAATAAGCTGGTATCAGGGTTTTTTATTTTAAGAATCTTTAAGAGTCAAAAGTATAAATTATTATATTAATTTAAACAATTATCAATTAATTATTATATTAAATAACAAATATATATTAGTGTATTAATTGTTTAGATTTTTAGAATGCATTAGCTTTCTGTCAAATCACTAGTTCACATTTAAAAATACGTACTAGCAAAAATAGCAGACAGGTTTATTGAAAAAGCAAATTCATTCTCTGCCAGCAGGTTTCAATTTCAGAACTGCAGAAATATAGGGGATTCCCCGGCAACCGCACTACACAAAGCTGACAAGCAGCACTAAAGTTTATTCAATAAAATTGTGAAGTTTAATCATCATATTAATCCATATAGCAATTCTTGTCTTTCTGTCCCCAAAGATCTCTTATAATTTAGACTTTTTGTACCATTTATTAGTTGCATGGCCTTAAATGTAAACAATTTAACTGAAGATGTCTAAAAAGGGTCATAGGATGCCCATTTTCCAAGATGATTTGATTCTTTAGGGTCTTAATGAAAGGTATGTAAAATAGTTTGGTTAAAATGGTAAAAGAAAAATAAGATAGACATTGCTCTCTTACAAGAGACTCATCTGACTGAGGAAGATCATTGTAAGCTCTTACATCAGTGGTCTAGACAAATATTTTTTTTCTTCATATAGCTTTCATTCAAGAGGGTTTCTATTCTGAACATTCACAGAGTGCCTTTTGTTTTCAAACGCATGGTTAAAGATAAATATGGAAGTAATATTATTCTTAAATAATATAAATTGCTTAAATTGAATATATCGCTTCTGAAAATGTTACTGTTACACCCATGGACCGTTTTGGTGTTTGTTTCCTCTCCCACGTGTTCCATGTTCCCTCCTGTGACCTATGGTGCATCCAAAAACTCTGCCTTCGGAGGGAGCATTCCAAGGCAGGAAGGCATCAAGGCACACTGGAATCCGAATTCTGCTTTACTTCCTGTCCCCGGAGTTACCTAATCTTGATCGAATTTTAAAGGCAGCATAGATGTATCCTTTGCTGCCTTTGATATCCCACAATCCTGTGCATTCCATTCTGTAATGGTTGAGCTAAAAAAAAAAAAAAAAGGCGTCTGGTCAACTTTTTGAACTTTTGATGTTATTCAAAACGAAGCGAACGAAAGAAGTCAAAGCGAGAAATCAGTATTATTGTAAAATGCTGCCTGCAAACTAATTTCCTCATACAACTGCCAGTCAGCAAACCTTAGTTTGCAGATGCAGCCCTAGTTTCTCCCTCGTATTGATTATGTTCTTTGATTTCATATTCCCTCTTTAGTTTCCATGGTTTTGATTAATTACCCCACCTGGTTCAGTTCTCCCTGATTACTTTCCCTGTGTTTGTTAGCCATGCTTTTTCCTGAGGCTAGGGACTAGTTTTAACCATCAATCCCTGTGTGCTATGTGTTCCCATGCAAAATAAAGTCTGATTGTTCTGGATTCTCCCACGTCTCCTTGCTCCCTCCGTCTTCTCGCAGGTGCATCGTGACAGTTACAATAGGAAATGTTTACGCCCCCAATCAAGACGACCCTTAATTTTTTCATAATTTTTATTTTAAACTTTAAAAAGAGATCAAATCTGGGGTGTGACACAAGAGACATGGAAGTAGCACCAGTTTAAGTTACCTGAAAAATATAATTGCGTCATTAACATGATCTGCACTGCATATCACACAACTATCACAAACTTTGTGTCAACAGATATAAAATACATACTGCATTCAGCTGTGTCATTTCACAATTATGTAGTTTCAGGCTCCAGGATATTGATCTGTCATCATAAGGATACAGTGCTCTAACTGTCATTCTCTGTATACTTTGAATTGTTAAAATACTTTGAATTGTTAAAATTTCAAAGTAAGAATTATTATTTTATTTCTTTTGACAGGCAGCAAATTCTTGAAAGACAACTGTGTCAGGGCCATGGCCATAGATACAGCATGTGTAATACAAGAAAAACAAAGCAAACAAGTGCAGTGACACTCTAACAACATATCGCTTTGAGGGTATTTAAAAAATGGTAAATGTAAAAGATATTTTAATTAAATTTGACTGTTTTTGTTTGGCAGCTGTTATATGCCGTTATATGCTTTGGAAAGTATAATTCATCCTGGTGAATTTAATAGTTTAGACAGTTTTAGTAAATGTAATAATACAAATGTATAATAAATAGTATTTTAAATAATAATAGGCCTAGTAGTAATAATATTAGCTACCATTTGGTTAGTGCCGTATTTAATATTTGGCAGGAATGTAGTTCACTGGAATGTAGGTCACTGTAGTTAAGCAAACCATTGTTTAGCTGACAAAACAGCTTTCTAATGATTTTATTAATTGGAGAGAAGCACAGAGCAGACAAAACTCACACAATTTCACCAAGATCCATCCTCATAGAGACTTCTGGCGTCTCCGCTGATGTCCATGATATACCAAAAGACACATCGACTACATATGTATAAACTTTCTATATATATGTCTTACATTCACACAAGTAAAAACTATATAAATATAATGACTTGGGTCTGCTTGAGTTTTTTGTTTTCTATGCATTCTCTGCATTTTGGTGACACCTAATGACTGATGACTTGGCATCAAATGACTTTTTTTTAACAATTGAAAGGGTTTAGCTAAAATGAGAAAGAAATAATGAAAGTTTATTCCATAACACTTTTAAAAAATTTTAACCTTTAAAAAGGCTTTCTTCTTCATTATAATATAGAGTAGTTGCATAATCCTGACATTTTTGTCTATGTGTCCTCCAAAAATTAAATACAGAAATTAATAACATCAACTTTTTAAAACATTTAAATTTAACAGGGTTTGAACAAGTTTTAAAGAAAAAATGTATTTATTCAATATATTTATTTTTTTATTTTCTACCTTTCTTTATATTGATTTCATTTCAGAGAGATCATGAAAAAACACTGAATGGAATACATGTGAATATAAAACATTGAAAAAAACAGTGACCAGAACAGCTTTTTAGATATGCTTTATTGAATTGCAAAAATATCATTTGTATTAAGTTTAATTTGCTGGGTAATTAAGATTGATCAATAGTAATGAATAAGGTTATGATTGAGATGATCACTTCATTCCTTTGACGTTTCAGACTCCTTCACACAATTCCTGGAATGACAGCGAATGGACAGTTATTAGAAAAGCCTTAACTTTAATACAGTTCTTTAGAAATGATACCTGTTAGTGGCCTCTGACCTTTGAGTTTGATTGGCCCCAGCGTCACAGTATTGGTGTGGTAGGTGCTGTCAAGGGATCTCTTGTGACGGAAGCGGCAACCTTGGCGGCAGCGAGAGTTGTAATCGTTATCAGGGCAGATGATCACCTTACACCGCAGGTACACATAGGCATGAGTCCGGAGGAACTTGAAAGCTCTGAAACTGAACCGAGCATAATAGTGTTGACCGCTGGTGTAGGAATAATATGTGTTGTCTCTGGGACATCTACAAAAGACAAAGGAAGAGAAATACAATTTGGATAAAGTTTGAACTACAGTCAAACTCAGACACTGAGTTTGTTTCACTATTAGTTCAAATGAGTACAAGAACACATATAGACAGGGAGCAACACTAATGCTATCTACTCATCCCAAATGATTCTACTGTCACATATGATATGATGTTAGAGTCACATTTAGGAATCACCCATTACGCAGCAGGTCATAGGAGCGATCTTTGAAGTCATTTGGATTTGGAGACGCTACACAGGTGTCCAGGAAGAGATCCAGACTGTTGTCAGGCCTGTTTAGTGCAACCTGAACATACAGAAGCTGATTCAAGTTCACTTCATATGGAGAGTCGTAAATTTGTTGATTGAAACTGCTGGATGTGTAGAAGGCAATGCTGGCATTGAAGTGGCCCGTTCCTGTGATGTTGCCACTGATGTTCTCCTTGGCCTTGTAGAATATCTGCACCATGGTGTCTGGCTCCATTCGGCAGCCCACGCGTAGCAGGAACTGTGACTGATGAGAGATTTCACCTGACTGAGATTGAGAGGCCCGTACATTGTTGGTGTAGGACACATAACCATTCATCATCTAGAAGAGAGAGAGAGAGAGAGAGAGTGAGTGATGTTGTGTCAAAAAACATGTTAATTTTCAATTTTGGCAAAAGAAGAGATGCCCCCAGTAAAAAGCAGCACTGGAGCCATGCAGGATCTGGTACATATGTAGGTCATACCTCTTTGGCGGTTCCACATGCATTAAGTGGGAAGCTGAAAACAACTTCAGTACTGCTAATAGTGGGTCTGCAAAGATGGTCGTCCACATAAAGGGCATTTCCATTCAACCCAAGTGAATTCAGGTAAGATCTCTGAATGACAATGATCATGTTGTCTGAGGAACAATCCACACAACCTGCAGATCAAAGAATGTAATTCCCTAAATGTAATTTTGTGCATTTAAAGTATTTCTTTAAATTTAGAAAGCAAAGTTGTTGAAGGTTTTAATAATTACAGCTGTCTGATAGTGATTCTATTTTAAAATAATTTCACAAGGAATTACCTTCATCTTCAGTCAGAGAGCTTGTAAAAAGGGCCTTAAAACCATGGCTGACACCAGAGGCGTCACTCCTGAAGACAACAGTCAAGTATCGTGAAGAAGAATGAAACACTTGGTGTGTTGTGTCATTGAAGCAGACCTTTCCCAGCTGAGGATGACCAGTGGAAGAGCCATCGTATACTGTGATGTAGTCACAGTGACAGCAGCGCTCCAGTCTGAAAGAGCCAAAAGTAGACATTTTAACCTAACTGGTTCCACCCACAGGTCATTAGTGGTACTGCACAAAAAAATACAACATTGCTCTTAAGAGTATACATTTTTTTTCATAATATATTAAAGACTTGAATAAAATGAGATATATACTTTTTTTAAGCAAATAAATATATTTTGTAACTTTATGGATACCAAACATTGTACCACTAGTTCCACCATAATTTAATCACCACTATCTCTCACTTACTGCACATCAGCAAATGTCAGGAAGATCCTCTGTCCTTGCTCAGCAGAGAGATACCACACACAGTAGGCATTGTCATGGTAATTGTTGGGGTAGTTTGGACTGGAAAACAGCCCAGAACCATACAGGTGTCCTCCACATTCAGGTTGAGGAACTGGAGATCAAAATGCCCCCAAATGCATGAGATAAGAATAGTTTTCAGACATGTGGGAAAAGTGGAGAAAAAGGCCACAATTTTCCAGTTTTACACAATGGATGCTACTGATCAATATTAAAAAATTTAGATTCTAGCACTTACATGTGCTCACAAAAAGATGCCTTGCACATGTGTTTGGAAAACCATATTTGTTAATTTGTCCAGTTTATATTTTATGATACCTTTTATGGAATACAAAGTAAAAGGTAAACATTTTAAAAAAATAATTTGAATACTTTTTAATGTTTCATTACATGTTTTCATATGAGTATCCAATATAAGTTAATATTCAATTAAATTGTATGTTTTATGCTTTTGATTCACCAACCAAGCTCATAAAAGTGATTTATGTGTCAATAGTTTAAACGGGTCACTGTACGTTTCCTGCTGCAGAATCAGCTGTGATAGTACAACACTACTGAATAATAGTGCAGGAAATTGACAATTTACAGTATTTTAGTTCCATGATCATCAGTGGAAGAATAAATTATTTAAAAAAAAAATGTAACTGAATATCTCACATCCCAGCCATAATTAAGAAAGAATGAATAGAAAGTTACCATAGTAAACTAGGAGAGGTTGAAATTCATAGTATCATAAATCAAGTTTGAATCACATACCTACAAAGACCCAGTTTGCGTGAAATCCTCTACGTGTGACACTGCTGTCACTGTAGAAAAACACAGTCAGATCATTGCTGCTGGATTTGAAAGACTGGTTCCTGTACTCCCGTATTTCTCCCAGTAAGGGGTGGAGGGTTGAAGGACCATCATATACTTTGATGTAATCACAGCATGTTTCTAAACTATTAAGCACAGAGCAGAGATAATCCATATTGTCCACATTAATATTATGTAGCAATGTTTTCTTACAAAAAAAAAAAAAAAATCCATTAGACATTTCAAATAGTGCCCTACACAACATCGGTGAAGGTCAGTGACACTGTCATGTTCCCTGTGCTATGAATGGTCCATGTGCAATATGAGTTGTCAGGGTAGTTATTAGGGTACCGGGGACTGGACAAGTCACTCATCCAGTCTGTCATATAGCCACCACATGATTCTGCACATAGAGATGGAAGATGGAAAACAGATTAAAAAGCCTGTCACAACTGTAATAATGAGAGAAGGACTACATAATTTGGCACAGCACAGTGGGAGAGTTTGAAATTCATAAACTCTTTTAAACACATACCTACAAAGAGCCAGGTTGCATAAAATCCTCCACGTGTTACACTGTGATCACTGTAGAAAAACACAGTCAGATCATTGCTGTTGGAATTGAAAGACTGGTTCCTGTACTCCCGTATTTCTCCCAGAAATGGATGGAGGGTAGAAGGACCATCATATACTTTGATGTAATCACAGCATGTTTCCAAACTAGAAAGCAGAGGGAAGAAAGTAAAAAATACTTCACAAAAAGTGTTAGCAAATTTTACTTGCTTGAATGTAACAATTTCAGTATTTTGTTGTATTCAGTAAATCAAAATACTTTCCTTTGACTGTGTAAATGCAAGACAAAAAAGCATAAAGAAAGTGTCGTACTCAACGTCAGTGAAGATCAGTGACACAGTTGCATTCCCTGTGCTGTGAATGGTCCAGGTGCATTGTGCGTTATTAGGGTAGTTATTAGGGTATCGGGGACTGTGTAATACACCACTCCAATCTGTCATATTGCCACCACATGGTTCTTCAAACATGGAAAATGAGAATAAAAAGGCTTAAAAACATCAGATAATCAGTGAATTAAGGTTTTTCTTTATCTCTGGCATAATAAAAAAATATTATAAAAAAAAATGTCCAATTAAAAAGGAAAAAAAAAAGCTACAAATATTTTAATACTGGCTATTAGCGAAGTTAATAATTTTGTCAGAGGAATGTGAAGACAGAATAACTACAGTATATTTTTTTAGTTCTCTGGTTCAGTTTAGATTTAATGAGATGTTTATTATCAATCCATGATTACAGAGTCAGCTGCGAGAACGATGGTTTTGTACAATGTAATAGATTTAAAATAATAAACAGTTATCAAAATATTTTAAAATGGTTTCTTCTCAAATAACATTTTATGTGCTTGTCTTTATGTGGTGAAAAGCTGTGTAATGTGATATGACTGTATATTCTGCCTTTCATGTCAATCTTGTTTGAACTTCCTCTAGGCTCAAAGTCATTTGTTAGTTTTTCTTTAAAGAACTTTTCATTTAAATAGCTAATAAAATATTTCAGATTACAGCAGTATTTTCTGTCTAATGAATTACTAATTTCAGACTCTGAGCAGCACATTTCATTACCAGATGAATTGGTCTCTGGTGTGATAGTTGTATAGATAGTGTTGATGTTCCCAACATCTGAAATAAAAATATAATGAATATTTATTAATCAACAGACACACAAATGTAGATGTATGAAGGTCACATGTAAATATGATTACCTGCACAGTATGCCACAGCACACATACTTGGCCTAACAAATTCATAGACATAATAATCGCCTGGACAGGCTTTCACTCTAATGGGAGTAGAATTGTAATAGCAGCAGTTATTGTGCCAGTGACCACAGACACCTCGGGTGACCACTCCATCCTCGACTTTTGGGTGTTGACCATTTAACCACAGTGGGGCATGAGTGTCACATTTGTACTCATCAATACACATGTTTGGCATCTGGGCACTCTGGCCATGAATGAAGAGACGATACCAGCCAAACCAATTCACATTCCGGTCACACATTAAGACAGAGTCATTCTGATAGTCAGTGGCTCTCCAAGGTTCGTCCAGTACAGTGTAGCTGTAGCAGGGGTCATCTGAGGGAGCCTCTGTGTAATCATTCAAATCATTGAAAAAGAAAATTAAAGTGTTGCTGAACTAGTGTTTTGAGTATCTTCACAATCAGACATATTATAATCAGTATGTGTATTTTGTCTCAAGTATTATACACTACTCTACTGTGGATTGATGGTTCCATGAAGAAATATTTGTAAAAAAAAAAAAAAAAGAAAAAAAAAAAAAAAGAAACTTCACTGACAATTTATGAATTCATTTTGATAAATAAAAAGGTGTAAATTCAGACTTTTTAATGAATTACTTTTATAATATACTACTGACAAAATGAATGTTTCTTTACATGTTGTCATATAAGAATCCAATTAGCAAATTAATATTCAATTAAATTGTATGTTTTATGTCACGCTGTCTGGGCTCTGTTTCCCTGGGTGTCCACTAGTGGTCTTCCCCATAGTCACCTCATCGCAGGCACTACATTTCCCACAAAGCCTTGTCCCTTCATCACAGTAATTGCACTCCTGTTAATTGCACTCAGGTGTCTTCATTTGATAGTCATCAACCTGCCTATATAATCCGGTCTGTTTCCATTTGTTTTCATGGAGTCCTTACTTTCCGTCACCTGGTTTCCTCGCCTTCCTAGTTTTCGAGTTCCTGTTCCTGTTCCTGTTTGTTTGTTTGTTTCTGTTTTGGACTGATGTTTGGTTACGACCCCGGCTTGTTTTGACTCTGATTTTGGATTACCCAATAAGTCTCACACTGCACTTGGATCTCTCGTTTCCTGTGTTCCCGAACGTGACAGAAGGACTCCATCAGATCAGATCCAGCGATGTGGGATTTTTTTCTCCGTCCCCCAGCCAGCATGGAAGAGCGGAGGAGAAGATTCTGTAAATTAACCACCCTCCGTCAAAGGGGGAATGAGGTGGGTGGTGTAGTGCAGGAGTTCTGGACGTTGGCGGTAGGATTGGGGTACAATGATGAGGCCCTGAAAGACCTATTTAACAGCTGCCTGGATGACCCTTTGCCGGGGTGGGAAATGAAGGGGCTGGAGATCCTGGATTTTTGGGGGTTCACCAGTTACCTACAACATTGATCTCATTGGGATACCTCAGACAAAACCTGTCTCTCCCGGTGGGATGGCTGACTCAAGACCGGGGTCTACAGACAGTAGGACCGCCAGCCCAGCGCCAAAGCACGAGGTGGCCGCCAGCCCAGCGCCACGGCGCAAGATGGCCGCCGGCCCAGCTCCACAGCACAAGGTGGCCGCCGGCCCAGCGCCACAGCACAAGGTGGCCGCCGGCCCAGCGCCACAGCACAAGTTGGCTGCCGGCCCAGCACCACAGCACAAGATGGCCGCCGGTCCACAGCCATGGCACAAGATGACAGCCAGAGTTGACCCTCCAGAGTCGGGTCGGGTCAGGTCACCGTTGACCCTCCAGAGTCGGGTCAGGTCACCGTTGACCCTCCAGAGTCAGGTCAGGTCACCGTTGACACTCATGAGTTAAGCACTACCACAGTGAGACCTCAGGAGTCAAGTCAAGTCACCAGTGATCTTCATGGGCAAAGTCAAGTCACCAATAATCTTCATGGGCAAAGTCAAGTCACCAGTGTTCTTCATGGGCAAGGTCAAGTCACCGACTGTCTTCATGGGCAAGGTAAAGTTACAGACTATCTTCATGGGCAAAGTCTAAACTCTGCGGAACTACCAGAGCCTCTCCACGTCTCTGCTGAACTACCGAAGCCTCTCCACGTCTCTGCGGAACTTCCAGAGCCTCGTCACGTCTCAGCCAAACTCTCTGAGCGCTCGACTGATCCTGTCGTGGCCACGGAGGCCACCCTTAACTTGTTCATGTTCTCTGTTTCAGACTTGCCTATCCAGACTTGCTCTCCTGTGTCATCGATCCCACTGTGGTGGTCCTCGGTGCCGCCCTGGTGGGCTTCTGTCTCGACCGCACGGATGTGGTGGTCTTCTGCGCCGCCCTGGTGGGCTTCTGTCTCGTCCGCATGGATGCGGTGGTCTTCTGCGCCACCCTGGTGGGCTTCTGTCACGACCGCACGGTTGTGGTGGTCTTCTGCGCCGCCCTGGTGGGCTTCTGTCTCGACCGCACGGATGTGGTGGTCTTCTGCGCCGCCCTGGTGGGCTTCTGTCTCGTCCGCACGGATGTGGTGGTCTTCTGTGCCGCCCTGGTGGGTTTCTGACTCAATCGCATGGCTCCAATTCCACCTTGCTCCATCCTGGATTCCTGCCCTGTTGGTTCGGCCCTGGGCCACTGAACTTTCTATTCTCTCATGGACTTGTGTTTCGTTGTTGTTTTTGTTTTTTTTGGCACTTCCTGTCTCTGTTACCCTCTATTACCTGGCCCTCCATCCCTCCCCCTGGTCCTCTGCCGGTCCACCTCCCTCTTGGTCTTTGTGTTCCTTGGTCTGTTCTTGGGTTCGGGTGGAGCATCTGGTAGCTGCTCCGTGGAGGAGGGGGTAATGTCACGCTGTCTGGTCTCTGTTTCCCTGGGTGTCCACTAGTGGTCTCACTTCCCCATAGTCACCTCACTGCAGGTACTACATTTCCCACAAAGCCTTGTCCCTTCATCACAGTAATTGCACTCCTGTTAATTGCACTCAGGTGTCTTCATTTGATAGTCATTACCCTGCCAATATAATCCGGTCTGTTTCCATATGTTTTCATGGAGTCCTTACTTTCTGTCACCTGGTTTCCTCGCGTTCCTAGTTTTCGAGTTCCTGTTCCTGTTCCTGTTTGTTTGTTTGTTTCTGTTTTGGACTGATGTTTGGTTACGACCCCGGCTTGTTTTGACTCTGATTTTGGATTACCCAATAAATCTCACACTGCACTTGGATCTCTCGTCTCCTGTGTTCCCGAACGTGACATTTTATGCTTTTGATTCACCAACCAAGCTCATAAAAGTGATTTATGTGTCAATAGTTTAAACAGGTCACTGTACGTTTCCTGCTGCAGAATCAGCTGTGATAGTACAACACTACTGAATAATAGTGCAGGAAATTGACAATGTACAGTATTTTAGTTCAATGATCATCAGTGGAAGAATACATTTAAAAAAAAAAATGTAACTGAATATCTCACATCCCAGCCATAATTAAGAAAGAATGAATAGAAAGTTACCATAGCAAACTAGGAGAGGTTGAAATTCATAGTATCATAAATCAAGTTTGAATCACATACCTACAAAGACCCAGTTTGCATGAAATCCTCTACGTGTGACACTGCTGTCACTGTAGAAAAACACAGTCAGATCATTGCTGCTGGATTTGAAAGACTGGTTCCTGTACTCCCGTATTTCTCCCAGTAAGGGGTGGAGGGTTGAAGGACCATCATATACTTTGATGTAATCACAGCATGTTTCCAAACTATTAAGCACACAGCAGAGAGAATCCATATTGTCCACATTAATATTATGTAGCAATGTTTTCTTAAAAAAAAAAAAAAACTTCTGAAAGTTTCATTAGAGTCTCAGTTACAAAATTAGATCATTCAAATAGTGCCCTACACAACATCGGTGAAGGTCAGTGACACTGTCATGTTCCCTGTGCTATGAATGGTCCATGTGCAATATGAGTTGTCAGGGTAGTTATTAGGGTACCGGGGACTCGACAAGTCACCCATCCAGTCTGTCATATAGCCACCACATGATTCTGCACATAGTGATGGAAGATGGAAAACAGATTAAAAAGCCTGTCACAACTGTAATTATGAGAGAAGAACTAGATAATTTGGCACAGCACAGTGGGAGAGTTTGAAATTCATAATATCACAGTTCAGTATATCTCTTTTAAACACATACCTACAAAGAGCCAGGTTGCATAAAATCCTCCACGTGTTACACTGTGATCACTGTAGAAAAACACAGTCAGATCATTGCTGCTGGAATTGAAAGACTGGTTCCTGTACTCCCGTATTTCTCCCAGAAATGGATGGAGGGTAGAAGGACCATCATATACTTTGATGTAATCACAGCATGTTTCCAAACTAGAAAGCAGAGGGAAGAAAGATGTGCAAATATATGTCATTCAATAATACTTAAATGCACACAATATTTACAAAATACTTCACAAAAAGTGTCAGCAAATTTTACTTGCTTGAATGTAACAATTTCAGTATTTTGTTGTATTCAGTAAATCAAAATACTTTCCTTTGACTTTGTAAATGATCTAGAGACAAAAAAGCATAAAGAAAGTGTCGTACTCAACGTCAGTGAAGATCAGTGACACAGTTGCATTCCCTGTGCTGTGAATGGTCCAGGTGCATTGTGCGTTATTAGGGTAGTTATTAGGGTATCGGGGACTGTGTAATACACCACTCCAATCTGTCATATTGCCACCACATGGTTCTTCAAACATATAAAATGAGAATAAAAAGACTTAAAAACATCAGATAATCAGTGAATTAAGGTATTCCTTTATCTCTAGCATAATAAAAAAATATTATAAAAAAAATGTCCAATTAAAAATGAAAAAAAAAAAGCTACAAATAATTTAATACTGGCTATTAGCGGAGTTAATAATATTGTCAGAGGAATGTGAAGACAGAATAACTACAGTATATATTTTTAGTTCTCTGGTTCAGTTTAGATTGATGAGATGTTTATTATCAATCCATGATTACAGAGTCAGCTGCGAGAACGATGGTTTTGTACAATGTAATAGATTTAAAATAATAAACAGTTATCAAAATATTTTAAAATGGTTTCTTCTCAAATAACATTTTATGTGCTTGTCTTTATGTGGTGAAAAGCTGTGTAATGAGTGATATGACTGTATATTCTGCCTTTCATGTCAATCTTGTTTGAACTTCCTCTAGGCTCAAAGTCATTTGTTAGTTTTTCTTTAAAGAACTTTTCATTTAAGTAGCTAATAAAATATTTCAGATTACAGCAGTATTTTCTGTCTAATGAATTACTAATTTCAGACTCTGAGCAGCACATTTCATTACCAGATGAATTGGTCTCTGGTGTGATAGTTGTATAGATAGTGTTGATGTTCCCAACATCTGAAATAAAAATATAATGAATATTTATTAATCAACAGACACACAAATGTAGATGTATGAAGGTCACATGTAAATATGATTACCTGCACAGTATGCCACAGCACACATACTTGGCCTAACAAATTCATAGACATAATAATCGCCTGGACAGGCTTTCACTCTAATGGGAGTAGAATTGTAATAGCAGCAGTTATTGTGCCAGTGACCACAGACACCTCGGGTGACCACTCCATCCTTGGCTTTTGGGTGTTGACCATTTAACCACAGTGGGGCATGAGTGCCACATTTGTACTCATCAATACACATGTTTGGCATCTGGGCACTCTGGCCATGAATGAAGAGACGATACCAGCCAAACCAATTCACATTCCGGTCACACATTAAGACAGAGTCATTCTGATAGTCAGTGGCTCTCCAAGGTTCGTCCAGTACAGTGTAGCTGTAGCAGGGGTCATCTGAGGGAGCCTCTGTGTAATCATTCAAATCATTGAAAAAGAAAATTAAAGTGTTGCTGAACTGGTGTTTCAAGTATCTTCACAATCAGACACATTATAATCAGTATGTGTATTTTGTCTCATGTATTTACACTACTGTGGATTGATGGTTCCATGAAGAAATATTTGTTAAAAAAAAAAAAAAGAAATAAAAAAGAAACTTCACTGACAATTTAGGAATTAATTTTGATAAATAAAAAGGCGTAAATTCAGACTTTTTAATGACTTATTTTATAATATACTACTGACAAAATGAATGTTTCTTTTTTTATGTTGCTGTATGAATATCCAATTAGTAACTACACTAAGTCTTAAGTTATACATAACCGTAAATTGTATGTTATACTCTATGCTGTGTACGTTGTATCCACTAAAATAAGCATCTCATAAAAGTCATTCATGTCATGTGTTTGGATAACCATATCTGTACATTTTTCCAGTTGATATTTGATGATATTTAATGAACCTTTTATGGAATACAAAGTAAAAGGTGTAAACATTTTTAAACATACTTTGAATACTTTTTTTTATATAACATACTGACAAAATAAATTTGTCTTTACATGTTATCATATAAGAATCCAATTAGTAAATTAATATTCAATTAAATTGTATGTTTTATGCTTTTGATTCACCAACCAAGCTCATAAAAGTGATTTATGTGTCAATAGTTTAAACGGGTCACTGTACGTTTCCTGCTGCAGAATCAGCTGTGATAGTACAACACTACTGAATAATAGTGCAGGAAATTGACAATGTACAGTATTTTAGTTCCATGATCATCAGTGGAAGAATACATTCTTAAAAAAAAAAAACTTTTTTACTGAATAACTCACTTGCCAGCTATAATTAAGAAAGAATGAATAGAAAGTTACCATAGCAAACTAGGAGAGGTTGAAATTCATAGTATCATAAATCAAGTTTGAATCACATACCTACAAAGACCCAGTTTGCGTGAAATCCTCTACGTGTGACACTGCTGTCACTGTAGAAAAACACAGTCAGATCATTGCTGCTGGATTTGAAAGACTGGTTCCTGTACTCCCGTATTTCTCCCAGTAAGGGGTGGAGGGTTGAAGGACCATCATATACTTTGATGTAATCACAGCATGTTTCCAAACTATTAAGCACAGAGCAGAGATAATCCATATTGTCCACATTAATATTATGTAGCAATGTTTTCTTACAAAAAAAAAAAAATCCATTAGACATTTCAAATAGTGCCCTACACAACATCGGTGAAGGTCAGTGACACTGTCATGTTCCCTGTGCTATGAATGGTCCATGTGCAATATGAGTTATCAGGGTAGTTATTAGGGTACCGGGGACTGGACAAGTCACTCATCCAGTCTGTCATATAGCCACCACATGATTCTGCACATAGAGATGGAAGATGGAAAACAGATTAAAAAGCCTGTCACAACTGTAATAATGAGAGAAGGACTACATAATTTGGCACAGCACAGTGGGAGAGTTTGAAATTCATAAACTCTTTTAAACACATACCTACAAAGAGCCAGGTTGCATAAAATCCTCCACGTGTTACACTGTGATCACTGTAGAAAAACACAGTCAGATCATTGCTGCTGGAATTGAAAGACTGGTTCCTGTACTCCCGTATTTCTCCCAGAAATGGATGGAGGGTAGAAGGACCATCATATACTTTGATGTAATCACAGCATGTTTCCAAACTAGAAATCAGAGGGAAGAAAGATGTGCAAATGTATGCTTTTTCAATCATATATTTCATTCAAAAATATTTAAATACATACATTATTTACAAAATACTTCACAAAAAGTGTTAGCAAATTTTACTTGCTTGAATGTAACGATTTCAGTATTTTGTTGTATTCAGCAATTCAAAATACTTTCCTTTGACTGTGTAAATAATCTAGAGACAAAAAAGCATAATGAAAGTGTCGTACTCAACGTCAGTGAAGATCAGTGACACAGTTGCGTTCCTTGTGCTGTGAATGGTCCAGGTGCATTGTGCGTTATTAGGGTAGTTATTAGGGTATCGGGGACTGTGTAATACACCCCTCCAATCTGTCATATTGCCACCACATGGTTCTTCAAACATGGAAAATGAGAATGTAGCATAATAAAATAATCATATTTTGAATTGTCCAGTAAGAATTTTTGTTTTTAACTCAATTTTGCTTAATATTCTTTTTGTAGGATTTGTTTTAAAATAAGTTAATACTGGCTATTAGCAGACAGGAATGCAATAACACATTTTTTTCTTTCTTCCATTGCTAGCTAATAATATTCTCTAATGAATCTGAAGACTGAATAACTAGTATTTAAAAAGTATTTGTTATATACTCAAGTTTAATTCTCCTCCCAGAAGACAGATGTACGGATGGATAGATAGACAGACAGTTACACAATACCTGAAAAACCTTCAGTGAAATGAAGCCAATTATCTATAAAAACAAAATAAATACATCATGCAAACGTTTCAACATTATATAAAAGTATGCATAAAACAGCCATGTTTTACATTATGATGTTAACTGATGTTTACCTGTTGTCCATGACCCAATGGTATGTGCTGTAACATGACATAAAGAAATAACATTTCTTGTTTTTTCTGTACAGTATGTGCAATGTATTAAATGTTATGATTATAGAATCAGCACTATAAGAAATTATATTTAATTTGAGCAAGAAATATGATGTTGAAGCCAGCAGCTGTTTTTCATATATTGTACAAGCAGTACAATATAGGCTACAGTCTACAATGAATAATAATCTTACCTTGAAAGGCAGTTAGAAGCAGACAGAAAAGGAGAGTCAGACCTTCCATCTTTCTCTTCTGATCAAGTTTGTCTTTCAACCATCATTTATATACTCGAAACCACAAGAAGGATTTCTGTATGACATTAATATCCTGGAGCATCTGATCGAAAAATATTAATAGAGCACCATAATCGTGGAAAAGACACAGCTGAATATTAAGCAACTTTTATAACTCTTGATTCTGTATTGATTTATGGATACTTCTGTTGACACAAAGTTTGAGATTATGTTAAAGATATCATACACTATTGAAAGAGAACTTAACTGAGCTGGACAATGACATCCCTGAATCAGTGATGAACTGTTTTTAACTGAAAAATCGACTGTTACTGTTGTCCTCTTTTTAAAGCTGCATTATGGCAAAATTGAATATTGTTTGCATTATTGACACACTATCTTCCTGTTTAACAATGTAAAGCTGATTTGAGATAATATGTATCTTGTATCTGTGACGACTGGGTGAATGAAGGACTGGAAACAATAGCGAGTTTAACAATTTAATAAAAGTAAATAAACAAACAGGAGTACAAAGACGATGCTGAGAAGACGACAATCCAAGATGGCGGTGAGGTGTTGAGGAATCCGGGTGATGACGGTGAGAAGGCAGCAGGAGAGGATGGCACAGGAACTGCGGGGAATAGAGCCGAAGGTAAGTCTTTGTTGCTTAGTGAAAGTGCGGAGAGTGGATGAGGTTCCTTGGAAAACACGGACATCCAAACGCATGCAACACTGAAGCCAACAGACAGAGGAAGCGACATTAAACAACGTTCTCACAAACACAAGACGTGAGACAAGCCAATATATAGGGAGTGTGTAATGAGTGACAGCTGCTGTTGATGACAATTAACGGAGACGCCCGCAAACTAATCAGTGCCGACGCGAAGCACACAGACTTCACCACAAAGTGCAAAAACCCAGAGATCACGGTTTACCAACCGTGACAGTACCCCCCCCCCTCTAAGAACTCCTCTTGGAGTTCCCAGAAGGGCCTACCTGGTGATTGTAGTCATCAATAAGGGAGTGATCCAATATGTCCCTAGCAGGTACCCAACTCCTCTCCTCCGGACCGTAACCTTCCCAGTCCACCAGGTACTGGAATCCTCGTCCCCTCCATCTTGAGTCCAGAATACGATTTACCGAATAAGTCGGTTCCCCATCTACGAGACGCGGCGGCGGGGGAACCGGAGTAGGCGGATTAATACGTGCGTAAAACACGGGTTTAATTTTGGACACATGAAAGGCGGGTCTATTCTCCTGTACGCTGGGGGTAGTTTGAGGCGGACTGTCACCGGACTAATGATTTTGGTGATAGTAAACGGGCCAATAAATTTGGGAGCTAATTTATTAGAAACGGAACACAGAGGAATGTTACTAGTAGAAAGCCACACCTTTTGACCCACGACGTAAAAGGGAGGCTTTGACCGGTGGCGATCGGCCTTAGCCTTAGTGCGCTCCCTCATCCGGAGCAGAGTCTCGCGGGCTCTGGTCCAGGTGCGGTGGCACCTCTGGACAAACGCGTGAGCGGAGGGGACCGCGACTTCAGATTCCAGACTGGGAAAGACTGGTGGCTGGTAACCTAAACTACACTGAAACAGAGAAAGGCCCGTAGCTGACACTGGCAACAAATTGTGGGCATACTCCACCATAGAGAGTTGTTTACTCCAGGAAGAAGGATTCTTGGAGACCAAACATCACAACGTCCTCTCTAAATCTTGGTTGGCTCGCTCAGATTCTCCGTTACTTTGGGGATGATAACCCGAAGACAAGCTAACTGACACTCCTAGCAATTTACAAAACTCTTTCCAAAATTTGGATATAAATTGAGATCCCCTGTCAGAAACCACGTCTACCGGGAGGCCTATGGATTATGTTTAGTTAACCAGGGGTGACCTAACACAATGGGAGCAACAGGGGAGTCCATGAGAAAAAAGGATATAGTTTCGCGAAGATTGCCAGAAGTGAGTAGTGTGATGGGTTCTGTGTGGTGTGTGACGTGAGGCAGTTCCTGGCCGTTGAGGTCGGTGACCTGGATGGGGAGAGACACAGGCAGGACAGGAATGTTCATGTGATGTGCGAGGAATGAATCGATGAAGTTACCTTCGGCTCCGGAGTCCAGAAGGGCGTGACAGTCGTGAGAGTGATTCTTCCACCGCAGTTTCACTGGAAGGAGGGTCGATGATGTTGATGAGGACTTCCCAGCGGAGATCCCACCCGATAGTAGCCTCAAGTTTACTACCGGGCAGACTCTTTTACCGGGCATGAGGAGATGTTGTGTTCCGAGCCTCCACAGTATAAACATAATCCTTTGGACCTCCGCTGTTCCCTCTCCCTCCGGGACAGCCGAGCTCTACTCACCTGCATGGGCTCGTGGTCGTCGACGGGTCGACCATGTTCTCTCGACTCGAGCACCCCCTAACTGGAGAGATGGTATGGCGAGAGCAGTATCAATCTTGTATAAAGTGCTATATAAATAAAGGTAACTTGACATAACATACTACCTTTAATATATTTTAGCCTTCATGTAACGTTGTCACCTACAGGCAAGGAAGAAAATATGAAAATCTTTGTGGCAAGTGGCAACCTTTTCATCAAAATCAACACAACAATACAGACAGCACAGGAGCAACAAAGAGCAACCTAACAAGTTTACATTACTCAAGACAATACTGGACAATCAACAGAAATAACCTCAGAAGAACCATGACTTTATTATGGGGTCTGTTCCCCCTCGCTCAAAATCATTTTCTTGGGTCTAGTGCCTTGTGCTTTAGCCTGGTAGGCCTGTGCATTAATTCGATACTGACTTAAACTGAACCAAAGCGGAACATACATGTGACAAATTTACCCATATTATCAGTTTTTACCATTAGCTTATACAAAATTCATTTACAGTTTTACAAAAATATTAAATTCATTTATGAAACAAAAGAGAGCAATACTACAATGTGACAAGTGACATGAAAGTAGCACCAAAATAAAGAGAGTGTTTTAGTATAAGTAAAGGACATAAGGGATACATTTCGATATATTTCAAATTATTAAAAAAAAAAAAATGTGTTTTGATAAGCAAAGCGCTGCCAAAGCACTATTTGAGCTGAATATATGAAATACGGTCATAAACATTATCTGTCCTACAGTCACTGGATACCCCACTATTATTAACTTTGAGTCAACAGAGATAAAACACATACTGCACCCAGCTGTGTCGTTTCCACAATTAGCCTATGTAGTAAAGTTATAACACAGTTATTTAAAGTTATAACAATGATACCTTTGCAAATAATTAGCTAATGATTAATTAAAGAAGACAACATACAAGGTACATAGTCAAGTCAAGTCTGCCTTATTGTCAATTCTTCCACATGTCCAGTACATACATACAAAGAATTTAAATTGCGTTCCTCTCAGACCCATGGTGCATACAGATAGCACTAACAGTAGAGCCTAAAAATCTAGATCAAATATAAAATACAAACCCAATGATATGGAAGTTTCAAACTTCAATATTTTATTCATAATACAACATAGATGACATGTCAAATGTTTAAACTGAGAAAATGTATAATTTTAAGGGGAAAATAAATTGATTTTAAATTTCATGGCATCAACACATCTCAAAAAAGTTGGGAACAGGCCATGTTTACCACTGTGTGGCATCACGTCTACTTTTTATAACAGTCTGCAAACGTCTGGAGACTGAGGAGAGAAGTTGCTCAAGTTTAGGAATAGGAATGTTGTCCCATTCTTGTCTAACACAGGCTTCTAGTAGCTCAAATGTCTTAGGTCTTCTTTGACGCATCTTCCTCTTTATGATGCGCCAAATGTTTTCTATGGGTGAAAGATCTGGACTGCAGGCTGGCCATTTTAGTACCCGGATCCTTCTTCTACGCAGCCATGATGTTGTAATTGATGCAGTATGTAGTCTGGCATTGTCATGTTGGAAAATGCAAGGTATTCCCTGAAAGAGACGACGTCTGGTTGGGAGCTTATGTTGTTCTAGAACTTGGATATACCTTTCAGCATTGATGGTGCCTTTCCAGATGTGTAAGCTGCCCATGCCACATGCACTCATGCAACCCCATACCATCAGAGATGCAGACTTCTGAACTGAGTGCTGATAACAACTTGGGTTGTCCTTGTCTTCTTTAGTTCGGATGACATGACATCCCAGTTTTCCAAAAAGAACTTCAAATTTTGATTTGTCTGACCACAGAACAGTTTTCCACTTTGCCACAATCCATTTTAAATGAGCCTTGGCCCAGAGAAAATGCCTGCGCTTCTTTTTTGACCTATAGCATCATTGTAGGAATTGGTGATTTTCTGCCCATCTTGACTTCTGATAGACACTGCCACTCTGAGAGGCTCTTTTTATACCCAATCATGTTGCCAATTGACCTAATAAGTTGCAAATTGGTCCTCCAGCTGTTCCATATATGCACATTTATCTTTTCCGGCCTCTTATTGCTACCTTTTAGATTTTTTTTTCATCAATCGAATCTGTAAAGGGTCTACTTTTTTTTGGATACAGACATAATAAGAACTAAATTTTGTGCACTTATAAAATAAAGATAACAAACAAGGTGTGCTGTCTGCAGCCTTTGTCTGCGCTGATCTTTATTTACAAACACGTCATTAAAATGAACTGTAACTCCATGAATACTCAACGAAAAATACATGAGAGAGATATCTATAGAAAGCTTGACATGTCTACTTTTAAACTAAACAAGTGCCGCCGAAAATAGATTTTCTGTGATAAAGTAAACCATATGAAAACAACGCGATGTCTGTTTTTCATGTCTCCCCTCATTATATCTAATGTGACCACGCCCCCGCGCTGAACGCGCTATTCAGATTCAAACTGAAGCGCGCGGCTTGAATACGCCCATAACAGAAGAAAAAGCAGCGAGACTGTTTTTCAAGTTTTTAATTTACTGTTTGCTTCGCGATGAGAGGAATAAGACATATGAGCCAATATTTGGCATGACATTTCAAAATGCCTTACTTTCAACATTTTATATGTTATCTATTTTACAATAAGGACATGTAAAAAAATAGTAAAAATAAAAATATAGTTAAATAAAGATTACTTTGCACTGAGGATGTAATAAAATTGAATGCATATATGAATAAAAAGGTGTGTAAAATACAAAATAGTATTTAGAATTTATATTATCTCTGTTTAAGTGATAAAGAAGACACAATTTAAGCCATATCTTATAAATATGTGACTCATTTAGAGGAAATATGATTAAATAATTCATTGAGACATAAAAGTTACTGTATAACAGGAATGACCCTGATAAGCATGTCCCGCACAGGCCACATTAAGGGAACCACAACAAGTGAGAAACATGTCTAGGACATGCTTATTAGGGCCATTCTTGTTATCAGAACTCGATCTTGGAGGTAAAAACAAAGACCACCCAGTAGGCTGAGCATGGAAATATTAAAATGTTTAATACAATTAACGCAGCATCAATTTCTCCAATAATAATTATCATCATAAAAAAAAAAACACAAAAAAAGGCATCACAGTCCACTGTTCCTTCTTGTGATGGTTTTTGTGTTTGTTTGTTAATCTAGTTAATCCAAATTATTTATAACATCTTTATTTTTAATCAAATATAAATAAAACAATATTATGTCTGTCCTAATTTGTCATTATTTCTCTAGCCATCTGAACAGAAAATTGTTTTGCCACCATGATTGATTGTGATAAGGAGCCACATAGCTATTTTTTGTGTACCTCCTCCAAAGAAAAACTAGATTATTTATTTTTTATTGGTATCGTATACAGGTGATATAGGTGCAGTTCCATACATTATAGGTGGGAAACCATGCAGGACAATGATGGAAAGCATCCATTTTCTGAGCTGCTATCTTTAGGGTGCGAGTGTGCTTATTATACCATGGTGTCAGACTGTTTTCCTTAACCTTCCTTAACCATATAGGAGTAACTGTATTTAAAATGCTAGAAAAGAGAGAGTCCATAGTTTCTGTACATAATTAAGTTGTTCTGAGGTTTTGGATATGCTAAGGAATTTGGATACATCAGGAAGATTACTTAAAAAGTAGTCTTTTGTGGTAGAAGTGATGGTTCTACCATACTTGTAACAAGAAGTAGAATTTACAGTTTTAGCTATGAAGTTTGCACAAAACTAAATAATGATTTGAGAAATCATCGCTTGGTTGCATAATTTCAACACCATCAACATCAAATCCATGTGACAGTATTAATTAATTTCAAAAGTAATTCATTATATTGCTAGTTAAGTTACTTTCTTCTGTACATCAATGAAATTTACATAAAATAATTAGCTTTGTGTCACCTGGTCACAACATGCCAGCATTAACGCTCTGCTGTATCCAAATTATGATCCAAGATGGCAGAAACTATGTTTGTCCTGTATTGTTGTCTCTTGTTTGGAAAGGACATCTCTTTTAAATATTATTTTTTAACCTCGAGAATTACAACATTTGGACTTTTAAAGCATACTGAGTGGATTATTGTGTTGTGCCGTGGAGTTTACTCGCTTATTCTCGCTTATTCCTGGTATTTTTGGGCCTCTGGATCTCTGCACTATTGACTCACAGTTTGCATCATTCTCTGGAACAGCAATGAGGTACACCACCACCACTACATCTGTGTGTTTTGCCTCGATTGAGTGAAAGAAACCCCAAAAATCCTTGATTGACATTGAGGCACAGTACTCAAGTTTTATTGGTGAATGTTTTCAAAATGGATTTGCTTGAGTCTTTTTGTGTGGCTTACATAGCTGTGTGCTAGTAGTCATTTTGTGCCTTGGCCTACACTACATGGACTTTTATTTTGGCTCATCCACTAGCAACTAGCCACAGGAAACAATTGTAACAAGTTTTAAGCACTATTTGCAGCAAAGCAGGTGGCTTTCTCATAGCTGCTACCAGCTAGCTGCCACTAGCTGTAGTTACAGCTATCACTGCTTGCCGCCACCAGCTACTACCTTTACCATCAAGCTGCTGCCTGCCTAAAACTCTTTTATAGGGCTCTGCCTACCTCAGCTGTGGCCCTCACATCCTTACCACCTCACTGCCTGCCTACTAAGGACTTAGCTCCCTCCATCCCACCAGTTTATCGTCTGCTGCAGCCTTAGTAGCTACAGCTTCAGCTGGTTGAACCATCCGACTGTCATCAGCTACAGCCACAGTTGCCTACATCTTTGGGCGGTTATCTGTTTAAAGTCTCAGCTGCATCTTCCACCGTTGGACTTATCGTCTGCTACGGTATCAGCTGCCTCCGTCACTGGTCTGGTCGTCAGTTGCCTTAGCTGCTGATTTCTCCTCCACCGCACTTGTCGTCTGCTAAGGTCTCAGCTGGTTTTATCGCTGGAATTGTCGTCTGCTACAACCTTGGTTTGCCTTTCACCACTATCAGGTTGTCACTGGCTACATCCTCATCTGTCTCCAATACTGGACGGACGTCTGTTTCAGCCTCAGCTGCCTCTCACCACCACCTAGCTATTGTCTTGTCTAGCTACAGTCTTCTGTTAACTCCTATTTAACTATTTCTATTTCACCTTTAGTTATACAAAGCTGTCTGTCTATTGTAAAAAAAAAAAAAAAAAAAAAAAAGAAGTTTTATTTAGTCTTGTTTATCCTTCTGATCCCCCTTAATAGTGGGGTTGTCCATTTACAGTCAGAAAATGAGTCCATCAAAAGGGAGTTCCCTTATGTAGTCTCAAGGTCTGAAATATTTTCATCGGTCCAATTTAAACCACAGGGGCCAAGTCATTCATTTATGTTTGTTTAAAAGGCAAAAAATCTACTCCACGTTCACTGCCTCTCCATTTTGAAGGATTGGTTTATTGTCTTTGCAGACACAATTCCTGTTTTTTTTATATCATTAAATTCTAGATCTGGGCCTTTCTGCTGCAAATCAGCTAAGTCCAGACTCCTTGCTATTATTTTATTACTAATCTCTGGAAATGTTCAGCCTAATCCGGGTCCTGATAGCCTTACGATATGTGATACACCTGAAGATTTTAAATCAAGGTCTGGCCTGGGTATTATTCATCTCAATGTTCGGAGTTTAATGTCCAAACTGTATATGGTCAATTTATGGGTCAAGTCAACTGATGCTGACATTGTTGTTTTATCTGGCTGACTAAATCTGTCCTTGATAAAGATATTGGCATCGATGGTTATAATGTGTATCGTTTAGATCGCCCCAAAAGAGGGGGAGGTGTTGCTATTTATATCAAATGCAAATGTAATTCTAGTTTGGTGCTCCCAAAATTGGTGTGTTAACAATTTGAGTTTTTGGCCTTGGACCTTAAAGTCTCAAAAGACCACCGAATTAGGTTGGTTGGTTGTTATAGAACTCCGTCTGCATCAAATGACTCTTCATCTACATTCTCAAATTTGTTAAGTCAAGTTATTTGTAATGACACTATTGTTGTTGGTGATCTGAACTGGGACTGGCTAAGGCCAATATCGGATGCTTTTAAAGAGCAGTGTGACAGTTTAAATTTGACTCAATTAATTAACACTCCTACTCGGCCAAATACTAAATGTCTGGAGAAATCATCACTCATTGATTTAATCCTGACCAATGTCCCTTTTAAGTACTCTGTAATAGGTGTTTTTGCTAATGATGTGAGTGATCACTGTGTAATTGCTGCTGTCAGAGATACTAAGGTGCCCAAGTCTGCACCTCGTATTGTTGAAAGGCGAAATATGGAAATGTTTGTTGAGCAAGGTTTTTTATATGATTTATTTTATTTTGACTGGAGTAGAATTGCCTTGATTAATGATGTGGAATTAGCCCTGACTTTTTTTCAAAACAGTTTTCTTGATATTCTGAACAGACATGCACCTATTCGTAAATTTAGAATTAAGGGTCGGGACAATCCCTGGTTTACTCCTGAGATTTCTAATTTGCTCCACAAAAGAAATGTAGCCTGGGTAAAAGCAAGCATTACGGATACTGATGCTGACTGGGTTGTGTTCAGACGGTTGCAAAACAGTTTCACTTCACTTTTCAGAAAAGCTAAAGCTGAATTTTATTTATCTGAAACTACAGAGAATCTAAATAACCCCCAAAAATTCTGGAAAACTATTAAGTCATTACCTTCATCAACTAAACCAACAGGCTTTCCTTTGTCTCTAGTTAAGAATGGTGTATATCTGACAAAGTAGAAATGTTAAATTGTTTTAATGAGCATTTTAATGAGTCAGAGTCTTTAAATGACACCTTTATTACTGCCGACAAAACTTTCAGTTTTAGCTCCTTCTCTGTTGCTGATGTTCATAAAGTCCTGAAACAATTGAATCCTCGAAAACCTGTGGGCCCCGATCACTTAGAACCTTTCTTTTTGAAATTGGCTGCAGATATACTAGCTGAACCTCTGACTCATCTTTTTAATCTTTCACTGGTCACAAACAAAATTCCCAAGGTATGGAAGTCTGCTTATGTTTTACCACTTTTGAAAGGAGGTGACCCTACCTTGCCAAATAATTACAGACCCATCTCCAAACGTTCAGCTTTGGCTAAAGTGTTGGAATCGTTGGTTGGTGAACAAGTGAAAGAGTATTTAAATGCTCAATCAGTTTTATCTAAGCATCAATCTGGTTTTAGGAAAAAAAACACAGCACTACCACTGCGGCTATAAAAGAAATTAATGATATAGTCAAAGCGCTTGATGATAAGAAACACTGTGTGTCTATGTTCATTGATTTGTCCAAAGCATTTGACACTGTTGACCATAGTATACTAGTTCAGAGACTGATCAGTATAGGTATGTCTCAGCACTCTGTGGGCTGGTTTATCAACTACCTCGCTTATAGGACTCAAGCTAGTTGATGGCCTAACGTCAAAATATGCATCTATCTGTAAAGGGGTCCCACAGGGCTCCATTCTTGGGCCACTTTTATTTACTATTTATATAAACTGTCTTGGGGAAAATGTCCAACATGCATCTTTCCATTTTTATGCAGATGATACAGTTATTTATTGTTGTGCTGCTACCATTAAGAAGGACTATGAATACTTGCAAACTGCTTTCGATAGAGTGCAAGCACAGCTTTGTCATTTAAAGCTTGTGCTTAATGCAGAGAAGACCAAAGTAATGGTCTTTTCAAACTCAAGGAAAAATGAGTTAGACCTGAATATTGTTACTTATCAGGGTAAAACAATTGAGGTAGTTTCATCTTATAAATATTTAGGATTTTTAATTGATGATCACCTTTCTTTTAAGCTTCATATACAAAATTTAGTAAAAAAATTTGAAATTGAAGCTAGGTTTTTTCTTTAGGAACAAATCTTGTTTTACTTATTCTGCCAGAAAAAGGTTAGTCGAGGCTACATTTCTCTCAATGATTGATTATGGAGATCTGTTGTATATGAATGCCCTATCAAAGTGTCTTCAGATGTTGTATGCTGTGTTTTATGGAGCATTAAGGTCTATTTCAAATTGCAGACCCCTTACTCATCACTGTACACTTTACTCCACAGTGAATTTGCCCTCTCTGTCAAATCGCCGGCTTACTCACCTTTATATTTTTATTTATAAGGGCATCATAGGCAAAGGAGGGGGAAGACCAGAGGACTCATAGGAGACGTTGATAGCCTCGACTATCCAACGACTAAGGGTCTGCTTGGTGGCAGGAGAACCCTTGTTAGAAGGACCGTAGCAAACAAGCAATTGGTCTGATTTTCTCCACAGGGCAGCTCTGTGGACGTATGCGTCCAGTGCTCGCACTGGACACATACAGTTTAGCTTCTCTTGGTCTGGCTCCCGAAAGGGAGGAGGACAGAAGGCCTGCAGTACGATAGGTTGTGGTGTAACAGAGGGAACCTTCGGAACATAACCCGCTCGAGGGTATAAGAATGCTTTGGCCATACCAGGGGCAAAGTCTAAGTAAGTAGGGGCCACCGAAAGGGCCTGAAGATCTCCAACTCTCTTTAGTGAGGTGATTGCCATTAACAGGGCAGTTTTAAGTGTCAGATGTCTATCTGAGATATCTTGTATTGGCTCGAATGGAGCTTTACAAAGAGCCTCTAAAACCACAACCAAATCCCAGGGGGGAACACGGGATCGTACTGGAGGCCTCAGCCTCAGCGCACCGCGGAGGAAACGTGTAACTAGGGGGTGTCTACCCACTGACTGACCATTGAAAGGGACATGGAAAGCAGCTATGGCCACCACGTAAACCTTTAAGGTGGAGTGGGATAACCCCGCAGAGAGCCTGGCTTGTAAAAACTCCAGAACTGTACCAACTGGGCAGTCTGCTGGGTCAAGCTGGTGGTCTCTGCACCATGAAGTGAAGATCTTCCACTTCAGGGCGTACAGTTTCCTCGTAGAGGGAGCTCTGGATTGGAGTAGGGTCTCAACAACCTCGGTTGAGAGACCAGCTGCTAACAGCTGTGCCCCCTCAGGGGCCACACCCACAGCTTCCACAACTCCGGGCGAGGGTGAATTATCGTGCCCTGCGCCTGTGAGAGTAGGTCTGTCCTGATCGGTATCTCCCACGGAGAGCCGTCGAGGAGCGAGACTAGATCTGAGAACCATACTCGACCCGGCCAGAACGGGGCTACTAGTAGTAGACGGGCCCCGTCCCGGCGTACTCTCGCCAGAACTCCCGGGAGCAGAGCGATAGGGGGGAAAGCGTACAGACGAAGCCTCGGCCAGGTCTGTACCATAGCGTCCAGTCCCAGAGGAGCTGGATGAACTAGAGAGAACCAGAGGGGACATTGCGATGTCTCCTGAGTCGCAAAGAGGTCCACCTGGGCTGTTCCAAATACTCTCCATATCTGCTTCACCACCTCGGGGTGAAGCATCCATTCCCCGGGCCTCGGCCCCTGTCTCGACAGTATGTCTGCTCCCACATTCAATCTCCCAGGAATATACACTGCTCTGATCGAGAGGAGTTTGCCCTGGGACCACAGAAGGATCTGGTGTGCCAGCTTGTACAAGGGGCGCGAACGCAGACCCCCCTGGTGATTGATATAAGAGACCACTGATGTGTTGTCGGTGCGCACCAACACATGATGACCTCTCAGGTCTGGGAGGAAATATTTCAATGCTCGATAGACTGCTAGTATCTCTAGGCAATTGATGTGCCATGTTAGATGGCGACCACTCCACAGACCGCGGGCAGGGTGGCCACTCATGACCGCACCCCAACCGGTGAGGGACGCATCTGTCGCTAGCGTTACACGGCGACAAGGAACTCCCAGCACCGGGCCCTGATTCAAGAACCAAGGTTTCTTCCACATGTCTAAGGCACGAAGGCACCGCCGCGTGACCTTGATAACTCGAAGTGGATTTCCCCTCTGGGAAAAGCCCTTGGACTTGAGCCACCACTGTAGGGGTCTCATGTGCAGCAGGCCAAAAGGTATCACGTTGGACGCAGCTGCCATCAGCCCTAACAATCTCTGGAATTGTTTGACAGTGAGTGACTGGCCTTCTTTGACTCTCTCGACTGATGTGAGGATCGACTCGATCCGAGCAGGAGACAAGCGTGCCTGCATCGTGGTCGAATTTCACACTACGCCTAGATAGGTGGTTCTCTGAACTGGAGAAAGTACACTCTTCTTGGCGTTTAGTCTCAAACCCAGCTCCCCCATGTGTGCGAGAACGACATCTCGATGTCGAGCCGCCATCTGCTCTGATTGAGCTAGGATCAACCAATCGTCGATATAATTTAAGATGCGGATGCCCTGCATACGGAGGGATACCAGAGCCGCATCCATACATTTCGTGAATGTGCGGGGTGAGAGTGCGAGGCCAAAGGGAAGTACTCGATATTGATAAGCTTTGCCCCCGAAAGCGAACCTCAGAAACTTCCTGTGTTGTGGAAGGATGGATATGTGGAAGTATGCGTCTTTGAGATCTATTGTGACAAACCAGTCCTCGGATCTGATTTGAGCTACAACCTGGTTGACAGTGAGCATTTTGAACTTCAGTGACATAACTGAGCGGTTCAGGAGACGTAAGTCTAAGATCGGACGCAACCCCCCATCCTTCTTTGGAACTATGAAATACCGGCTGTAAAACCCGGATTCCCTGTCTAGAGGAGGGACCACCTCGATGGCCTCCTTCCTTAATAGGGTATTCACTTCTTGTTCCATAACCAGAGCCTGCTGGGGGCCGACCACAGTCGGTGTAACCCCGTTGAACTTCGGTGGTGGATGACCGAACTGAATGCAATAGCCTCTTTATATTGTACGCAGGACCCATTGAGATACATTTGGCAGTAGCTTCCACGCTGCTAAATAATCTACTAAGGGAATCAGTCTCTCGAGACTGACCTCTGGTGTAAGAGGCCCCCGAAGGGGCGGCGAGCATCCCAGCTCCGCTACGCTCACGGGCGGACATAACTGGGGGTGGCGCTCGCTGGAGGCCGCCGCGCCCTGAAACTCTGGCAGGGTTGGCAGACCGACCTCCTGAGGGTACTGAGGTGAGACGGGCACCGTATAATGAGGTGAACCGCGCTCTACCCCAGCAGGGGCTACCCTCTGGATCCTGGCGTCAGGATCTTTTTGTCGAGGACTTCCGGGCTTCGATGACAGATCTTAAATCGGTTTTTGCCCTAGAAGCCCCCGACTCAGAGCGTCGTTGCCCTCGGTCCCGACGTGGGGGAGCACGAGTGGCGACGCTCTGTTTTTGCGCTTCTCGGTGTGAAGAGCCGGTATGTGGCGTGGTCATCTCCCGCCCAGATGCACCACGAGAGCGACGAGGGAGGAAACTCTGGAACGCCGCCGCCTGCTTATGTGCCTCCTGGAACCTGTCGACGACAGTATTAACTGTGTCGCCGAACAGGCCCGAGGCTTGAAGCGGGGCGTCCAGGAGGCAGACCCTGTCTCGTTCTTTAATTTCTGACAGGGTCAGCCACAAATGCCTCTCCGCGGCCACTAAGGCTGCCATAGACCGCCAAATTACGCGAGCAGTCTCCTTAGTGGCGCGGAGGGAGAGTTCAGCGGTCTTTCTGAGTTCTTCAATATCTTCAGACTTAATCCCCTCGAAACGCTTTTCAGACGTTCCCCAAAAGCGTTTCGACGCAGCTCGAGTTCCTTGAAAAGGAACCAAATTTCTTTCTTTTACTCAGAGTACTTATGGTTTACGGTCCCAGAAAATTATCTCATTAAATGTACCTCAAGCCCGGACAGAGTTTTCCAAAAAGGCTTTCATGTTTTTTGCACCTTCAACTTGGAATGACCTACAGAAAACACTTAAATTACAGTGTCTAGTTTCCTTGAATGATCAAGGGTCAAATAGCCCTTGATGCCTTCAGTGTGACTCTACAATTTTCATAGTCATGAAAATAAAGAAAACTCTTTGAATGAGAAGGTGTGTCCAAACTTTTGGTCTGTACTGTATCTATTTATGATGTCTACATTTTGTGAGTTGTAATCAGAGGATTTGTGAGCACGCAAATTTCAGCACTGCACAGAACTCCGGCGTTTTGAGCATTAAGCGGATTCTGTGACTGGCCATTCTTTCAATAAATCAGCATTGCTCAATGCTGCAGACAAACAGAAACTTTGCATGCTTGCACCTCTTTGTTTTTATTTGATTTTAGTTGTTCTTATTGATTTAATGTGACTTGGTTCTATAAGGTTCTATCTGTGAGCCAATCAGCATTTTGAATGCACACAAGAGGACCAACCAGGATGAACTTCCTTCACTGGACTGCTCCTTGACAGCACGAAAGATTAAGGGCCCTATAATACACTCGGCGCAATGCGATGCAAGGCGCAGCGCAAGTGTGTTTGCTAGTTTCAGTCCGGCGTCATTCACATTTTCCCATCCAGCGCCATGTCATATAATTAGCAAATGCATTTGCGCCCATTTGTGCGCCCATGGGCGTGGTGGTCTAAAAAAGAGGTGTGTTCAGGCGCAGTGCTGGTGCATTGCTATTTTAAGGAGCTGAAAAGAGACTGCCCCATAGACCAACTCAAACCTGGTGTAAAGTCTGGCGCAAAACACACGTACACGCTGCTTATTAAACACAGGGACGCACAGCAGCACACAAACATGCCAAATATTAAAAATGTAAGGATTGCAAAGCATAAGAATTTTTGTATGCTAATTAAATATAAAAATGGCTACATGTCATAATGGATAGTCATCGCATGTATCAGAATTAGGCTATCTATTTGCTCGCACACGAGCTGCTTCGTTTCACCTCGGAGACACGGTCTTTGTGCTTGCCAAATTCCGCTGTGTAAATAGCAAATCCGTCATGGCATGAGAGCAACTGGCTCTTAAAGGGAATGGAAGATGAGACTCTGATTGGTTTATTGCACGTTACGCCCAAATACCCATTTAGACCAGTCACCCGTCTGCACTTGCCTTCAGCAAGTGTTTCAATGTCTCTTTAAATGCTAATGAGCTCTGCTCACCCCGCCTCTCTATTTCATGGGGTGATGAGCCCAAAGCCATTAGAAAGCAAACCTGTAGTCTCACGTAGCCAGACCTTCAGACTGACGGCTGAAGCTGTTTTCTGTGCGCTTGGCCACTGAGAGAGAAAGGCATGATTCAGACACATTCAGACAATGTGTTTCAGCATTAGGTCCATGCATTTGGTCTTAAAGAGACAGCAACCAATAAATACCTGCTTATGTCCACTAATCAAATTACACCACAGCTTTAACAGGGGTTAATCTGTATTTAATTTATGCATATACAAGTTAAATACAAGTTGACATATTAGCCACTGAAAACACAGTGGATTATATTTGTTTCTGAAGGGATTGTGCCCCTGATCTACCTAAATGGGTCTATCTTTGCGCAAATCATTCGTGGTCCAGCTTCACCAACAGATAAAATGAGTATAATTCACATTTAATGCGGCTAAAGTAAACAGTCTCTCTGAGAGTGTCTCGCGAGAGATAGGGGCGGGGTCAGCAGAGCTCATTATCATTTAAAGGAAAATGCTACAAACAAACAGTTGTTCAGACTGCCTAAACAGTTTAGAACGTTCTACATTGACTCTCAGAGCCCTAACAGGGCAGAGATCATTTGGTCCCTGCTCACCGTCTGCATCGGGGATCACCAATAGGGATATTACTTGCGCTCTAAAGGGAGTGGAGAGCACTTTAGGAACATTGCCGTGTCTCGGTATCAAAATTACCTTGCAGTCATTGAGCCCAAACTCAAGACATGAGGCGCAGACTGACAGCATTTGTTAGTCACCCAGAAGTCACCACACCAGCTGCATCAGCTCTGGAAACCAAGCCTTGTTCTTCCAGAATGGAGCTACTAAGAGGAGGGAGCATTTGGTTTCCTTGACTCGCCTGACTCAATGCATGCAGGCGAGCCCTGGGCCAGTCTTAGGCCAGGGCGTCTCTCTGTATCAAGAAAAATGTTGGGCAACGAGAGTTGTATTCAGAGGCGAAGAAGTCAACCTCTTCCCAAAGACCACCCAAATTCCCCGTGCCGTCTGAGATTGGAGTGCCCAATTGCCCAGGGCTACCTTGACTCTGAACAGCATGTCCACTCCCAGGTTCATCTTGCCCAATACATGAACCCCCCTTAGCGAGAGGAGTTCTTTCTGTGCCCAGAGTAGGAGGCGATGAAAAAAATGTATGAGACCTTGGTGATTGATATAAGACACCACTGTCATGCTGTCTGAATGGACCAAGATGTGGTGGCCTTTGATGGCTGGAAGGAAGGAATATAGGGCTAAGGGGACTGCCAACATTTCCATGCAGTTGATATGTAGGCATCGCAGCTGAGCTGTCCAGGAGCCAAATTCCAGATTGCCCTCCAACAACACTCCCCACTCGGAGTTGGATGCATCTGTTGTGATCACTTTCCTTCTGGAGGCCAAGCCCATCCTCACTCTTATCACAAACAGGCGAGTAGTCCTCCAGGGGGCCACAGCTTCGATACAGCGGTCGTCCACCCTGACCGGAAATCTCTTTAATCACCAAGCATGGGGCAGGCCTCAGGCTTTTAGCCAAAATTGGAGAGGCCGCATGTGGAGCGGGCCCAGCAGAGTTACAGAGGTGGAAGTGGCCATAAGGCAGCCTCTGAAAAACCTTCAGGGGGCATGTCGGTTCCCCCGGTTTGAGGGAAGCCAATCGTAAAGGTAGTTCAAATGCGGATTCCCATCTGACTAAGAAGGGACAGAGCCGCATCTATGCACTTCGTAAAAGTGCGTGGGGCCAGGGACAGTCCAAACGGAAGGACTGCATACTGATAGGCCACTCTCTCAAACGCGAATCTCAAGAACGGTCTGTGGCAGGGGGCTATGTGGATCTGAAGGTAAGTAAAGATGCACGTTCATGATTTTTCATGGCCGATTCCGATACCAATTTTTTACAAGCAAACTGGCCGATTCTGATACCGATTTCCAATTTTTTTTTTTAATCTTGCACGTTCTACTCATGTTCAGGGCGCAGACCGCTACAGTATATGCTCACGCAGCTTTAGTGCGTGCAGAAAAGGGGCTCTAATTTGCGCGACAGTACACCAATGGCTGATCGCTTCCTGCTATCTGTGCCTCAGACATGAAGCTCTGCATTTCCAGTGCTGAACAGCTGCCCTTGTCCTGCGCACAGATTTCTAAATACTTCCACACAAATGACATAGCAAATGATTACAATGTAGTATGTTCACGAGGGCGCACTTCCGGAAAAATCGGTCGAAAAAATACCACAATCCGGCCGATTGCCGATCGTGTATTTTAAGCAAAAACCGTCCAGTTCTGATTTATGGCCGGTCAACTGGTGCATCCCTAAAAGTAAGCATCTTTCAAATCATGGTCAATAAACAATCCTCGGGGCAAATATGCATGAGAATCTTCTTGACTGTCATCATCTTGAATGACCGGTGGATAATCGAGTTGCTCAGATGTCTGAGATCTAGAATGGGTTGAGCCCGCCATCTCTTTCACAGAAGTCAGTTAATTGTCAGCACATAGAGACTCTTTCACCTAGATATCACTCTATAGAGACTGTGTCTGCTCCCCGAAATAGAAAATACAAAAAACGTCCAAACCAATTTAAGAGTAAGAATTTAATTGAGGTCCAACAAATAAAAAACACATGCAATATGGGTAAACAGATGATAAAGCTTGGCTTATTGAATTTCAGGTCCCTTTCTACGAAAGCTTTTTTTGTAAATAATATGATCACTGATCATAATCTAGATGTGCTCTGTTTGACAGAAACCTGGCTAAAACCTGATGATTACATTATTTTAAATGAGTCTACCCCCAAGATTACTGTTATAAACATGAGCCACGTCCAAAAGGTAAAGGGGGAGGTGTTGCTTCAATTTATAACAATGTTTTCAGGATTTCTCAGAGGGCAGGCTTCAGGTATAACTCATTTGAAGTAATGGTGCTTCATATAACATTATCCAGAGAAACAAATGTTAATGATATATCCCCTGTTATGTTTGTACTGGCAACTGTATACAGGCTACCAGTGCAACATACAGACTTTCTTAAAGAGTTTGCTGATTTTACATTAGTACTGGCTGCAGATAAAGTTTTAATTGTTAGTGATTTTAATATCCAAGTTTATAATGGAAAAGATGCATTGGGATCAGCATTTATTGACATTCTGAACTCTATTGGGGTTAGACAACATGTCTCAGGACCTACTCATTGTCGAAATCATACTCTAGATTTAATCAGAAAGATAACTTTAAATTGAGTAATCAGTAATTTAATTTCAAGAGTAACTTGCACAACTCTGTTTATAAGTAATTAACAGCCAATATGCATACTAACAAGCAACTATAGGTAATAGTGTGAATTGGTCCCTAAATTAGAGTTTTACCTTTTTTAATTAGTAATTTATTCATTTGAATTTAGAAATCAATAACATCCAAACTTCCTAAAACATTTAAATATAACAGGGTGGGAACTAAACATGTTTTGAATGAGAAATATAATGTTTGTCACTGTTAATTTGTTTTGTACCTTTCATTTTTTAAATTCATTTTAGAAATGCGATAAAACATAATGAATGGAATACAAGAGAATATAAACAACTTCAGACACTAATGATGGGAACTGCTGTTAAGAAATGCTTTATTGAATTACAGAAATACAATTTGTCTTTCAATTAATTTGCTTGGTGGTTACTAAAGATTAATTAATAGTAATGATTAAGGTGATGATCAAGCAGATGATCAATTCATGCCATCCATTCCAGTTCATTCCTTTGAATTCTCTGAATCCTTCACATCATGCCTTTGTCCTTGACAGAAAGAGACATTAATGGACAGTCATTAGGAAATCTCAGTATTAATGATTCAAACACTGACAGGTAAATTCATTAGAAATGATACCTGTTAGTGGCCTCTGACCTTTGAGTTTGATTGGCCCCAGCGTCACAATATTGGTGTGGTAGGTGCTGTCAAGGGATCTCTTGCGACGGAAGTGGCAACCTTGGCGGCAGCGAGAGTTGTAATCGTTATCTGGGCAGATGATCACCTTACACTGCAGGTACACAAAGGCATGAGTCCGGAGGAACTTGAAAGCCTTGAAACTGAACCGAGCATAATAGTGCTGACCGCTGGTGTAGGAATAATATGTGTTGTCTCTGGGACATCTGCAAATGACAAAAGAAGAGAAAAATTCTTTAGATACAGTTTAATCTACAGCCAAACTGTTAATGCTAATGAGTACAAGAACATATTTAGACTAGGAACAAAATAATTTTACTAATGCAGTCTACGAGCCCAAATGATTCTAATGTCACATATGATATGATGTCGAAGGGAGTCACGTTAAAGAGTTAAAGGGTCTCACCCATTACGCAGCAGGTCATAGGAGCGATCTTTGAAGTCATTGGGATTTGGAGATGCTACACAGGTGTCCAGGAAGAGATCCAGACTGTTGTCATGCCTGTTTAGCTCAACCTGAACATACAGAAGCTGATTCAGTTTAATTTCATATGGAGAGTCATAAATTTTCTGGTAGAAACTGCTGGATGTGTAGAAGGCAATGCTGGCATTGAAGCGGCCCGTTCCTGTGATGTTGGCATTGGTGATCTCACTGGCCCTGTAGAATATCTGCACCATGGTGTCTGGCTCCATTCGGCAGCCCACGCGTAGCAGGAACTGTGACTGACGAGTGATTTCACCTGACTGAGACTGAGAGCCCCGTACATTGTTGGTGTAGGACACATAACCATTGATCATCTAGAGGAAAAGAGAGGCAAAGAGTAAGTGATGTTGTATGGTAAACATGACCCCCACAATGCATACAGTTAGGGTGTTTAACTAATCTGACACAGAAAACTCAAGCATTGAAATCTGATAACCAGATACTAATTTTCAATTCTTGCATATGTATAAGATCATACCTCTTTGGAAGTCCCACATATGTCGAGAGGAAAGCTAAAGATAACTTCAGTACTGCTAACAGAGGGTCTGCAATGATCGTCGTCCACATAAAGGTCATTTGCACTCAGCCCGAATGAATTCAGGTAAGACCTTTGAATGACAATGACCATGTTGTCTGAGGAACAATCCACTCGACCTGCAATACAAGAGTCTCATCATTTCTAGTAAACATGTAATTTTTGCATTTAAAATATTTATTTAAATTCAGAAAACAAGACAAAAATATGCATTTAAAATGATTGTGTGTATTAGTTTTTAAAATACTTTTAATTTTGTAATTAGAAAACTCCAATATGGTCAGAGGAAAGAGGAAATATATGACAGCAATTCAGCATATAATACATGACAACAATTCAGCATACACGTTTTTACAGGGCATTACCTTGATCTTCAGTCAGAGAGCTTGTAAAAAGGGCTTTAAAACCATGGCTGACACCAGAGTAGTCACTCCTGAAGACAACAGTCAAGTATCGTGATGAAGAGTGAAACACATGGTGTGTTGTGTCATTGAAGCAGACCTTTCCCAGCTGTGAATGACCAGTGGAAGAGCCATCGTATACTGTGATGTAGTCACAGTTACAGCAGCGCTCCAATCTGAAAGAAAAAGGCAGAATGGTACCCGATACTGAAAAGATAAATAATTTTAAACCATATGGTTAAAGGAGCCATCTGGAATTGGTTCCACCTTCAGGTTTTTAGTGGCACTGTATAAATAAATTCTAAACACACACACACACACACACACACACACACACACAGAGAATAGTAAATATTACTCCTATATTATTATAGTGTTGCTGCAGCTCAAGTGGTAGAGCATTGCGTTAGCAAGGCAAGGTTGGGGGTTCAAATCCCAGGGAACACATGTTAGGAAAGATTGTTAGACTGAATGCAATGTAAGTCGCTTTGGATGAAAGTGTCTGCTAAATGCATACATTTAATTACATTTTAATTTACTCCACCAGCTTTGCACAAGTCACCACTATCTCTCACTTACTGCACATCAGCAAATGTCAGGAAGATCCTCTGTCCTTGCTGAGCAGAGAGATACCACACACAGTAGGCATTTTCATGGTAATAGTTGGGGTAATTTGGACTGGAAAACAGCCCAGAACCATACAGGTGTCCTCCACACTCAGGGTGAGGAACTAAAAAAGAGAATTGTGTTAAATCTTACAGTTACAAACAAGTGTCATCAGATGTATGCATTTAGCCTCAGGATTACAAAAAACTAGTGACAGCAGTACCTGTTGTTGTGTATGATGGGCAATACCCTGAACAAATAGAAAGAGATAAAACTGAATGAGTATAAACCAGAAGGATCATGTTAATAATAATTTACAAAAAACAAATGAAGCCCCCTGCCACAGTATCAGTATGCTTTTTGGAAAATGGCAGTGTGAACATTCCTCAAAACATAATACATAGTACATTTCTGCATTACATATTATATATTATACTGTACATAATCTAGTTCAGTTTATGCTAGACTGGTAAAGGACTGTTTCACCTTTGTTTGAGGAACTTACAATGAAAGTCAAAGCAACAGTTCCCATAGTACTGACAGTCATAGTTGCATGAGCAGCTGCCAAAATGGTTTCCACAGTTATATATGCAGGAGGGACCTGTTATTGTAGAGAGACAAACAGATTTTACTCATGATGTCATCAATAGGCTTGTTATATACGTATATGTTATTGTGCTAAATATATATGGGTGTGCAGGGGCGATTCTAGGGTCAGAGCTTTAGGGGTGCTGAGCACCCAATGAGCCCCAATGCCTCCACCCACCCTCTTTTCACACGAAAACAAAAAATATGTCTATTGAAAAATAACTTTATAATTTTAACATTGATTCAACTAACTCCAAAAATTTTTCTTTTTTTGAGACCTTTTCAAAACAACAGCTTAATTGTGAGAGTTCACACAGACAGCCCCCTGTAACAAACACAAAACCTTCTTCACTCAGCTGGTTTTCCTGACCGTTAACTCCATGTGCCTCCTTTTGTATCAACAGTCATCAGATTGGTTACATTAGATTCAACTTTATTGTCATTGAACAAAGTAATAGGTACGACAACAAAATGTAATTCATCTTCTGTAAATTATTTACAAATGGCCATCTCTAACATATCTGGATGCACGCCTGTCTGAACTTTCATAAACCAATATGTCATCAATAAATAATAATAAAAAACAAGCTTCATATCAAGAGTCATTTTAAATGTCTTTATTATTATTATTATTATTGGGCTTAGAAACTTTTTTAAATGACAAATTCCTTTCACAAGAGAAGCTTGTGAGTTTGAAATAAATAAATAAAAAATAAAAGCAGGGGACCATTGACTTGATAAGTAATTTGATACAACAGCAGCGGGTTTGCATTATCTGTTACTTTAACTTAACTCTTTTCAGCAGAAAAAAAAACAAGACAGAGGTCATTATCATGGACTGTCCCTACTCTCTCACCTGAATCTGTCTTTTTTCTTTTAAAGAATTGTCGTATGTCCATTGCTCACTGCCAGGCCACAGACACACACACAGACACACACACAGAGAGAGAGAGAGAGAGAGAGAGAGAGAGAGAGAGTAATGCTAGGAGTTCAGGAGTTAAGCCTGGTTCAGGTTAAATCCTGTGTGTGATGAATGAATAAATACAGCAAAAGAAAAACATGAAACTTTATTTTATTGTCTAGTTTGATAGTCAGCCACAACTGAAAAATAACAGATATAAATCTAGGAATTAATAACAATTCTTTTAAAAAGCCACAGTGAGTGTTTTCAGTGATACGTCGTTTGTTTTTACTCAAAACGCCAGCGCTTCATGTTTCCATGACGACTGACGAGAAAAGACGCACGTGACGTCATGTTTACATGACTCCCGAGTATTAAATTAACGATAAACTTTAACAACAGAGACACACGTACGCACTACACAGGTACGCAGTTTATTTGTCGCGCTTCTGTTTTTGTTTCACGCTCTAGCAGTTAATAAACAGAACTGCATGCGTCTTGCGGAAGAACATTGTAACCGGCGTTACTTCTCTCCGTTTATGACTATGGACGAGTCACCCAGGTCCTGTGCTACTCCACAGCGGCGGGGACCCACCGGACTAAAATAGTCCGAAAATAAACACTTATTATAGATGTACCATAGATTATAGATGTATAGAACCACCATGGTGATTCAGGATACTGACTCCAGTATTCACCGATATGGTTTCGGAACTTAGTTGCATCACAACCGATCACAACACTACATCACGGGTTCTCACTCTGTGTGTGTTTCGCGCTGGATGACGGTCGTGCTGAGCGGTGCAGGTACAGAGGAGAAGTAGAAGAAGAGAAGAGGATGACACCATTTGCTATGCGGGGATGTTTTCATTTTCCTCATTAACACCCACAAACTACGGAGTATGTTTTGGACATTATTTGACCGTGTAAAAGACGAACAAAACTTTTAGAATAACAACATTTCTCACTCCAAGTTTTAGGGGTGCTGAGCTCCTTTTTAAAAAAAAAAGGGGGCTAGCCTCGCCCATGTGGTTGTGTATATTCAGTTAGAAAAGCAACCCTCTACATTGCGAGTAATTTTTCAGATATTTAACTGCCATTTTACAAACATATATTATGGCGCCTAAACAAAAAAAAATCCCTAGCCAATGGTGATACAATTGCCAAGATGTCAATAGAGGGTTGAAAAGCCACACACCTGTTTCGGTTGTATCGGCCCAGGTTACAGGAATTTCAGTTGTTGATGAACAGTAGTCTGTGAAAAGAGAAGAGATAAAACTGAAGTAGAAGAAAAATAATACCAAAATTCGGCTTTGATTCAGCAAAATGTATTTCATCACATCTGTCTGCTCAAGAGATACTCACTGTCATAGTCAGGGCAACAGTTGCCATAATAATGACAGTTGTTGGTGCATGAACAGCTGCCAGCATAGTATCCACAGTTATACCTGCAGGAAGGGAAATCTAGAAGAGAGAAGTCATCAGTACATTTGTGATATACACATTACACATTATAGAGTCTGCCTTTGTATATATTTTTTAATGTCACTTAAATGATTAGCAGCAGGAGCACCTGTTGTAGCTGCCTCTTCAGTTGTAGTTGTTGAGCAGTGACCTGTGTAAAGAGAAGAGATAAAACTAGGAAGTAGGAAGAAAAGTAAAACCAAGTTTTTGATTGAGCAAAATTTATTTAATCATAGGAAATTATGAACCATATGCTTGTTGCCAACTCACTGTCATAATCAGGGCAACAATTGCCATAGTTATGGCAGTTGTAAGTGCATGAGCAGCTTCCAGGGTTGTATCCACAGTTATACCTGCAGGAAGGGAAATCTAGAAGAGAGAAACATATTAGCAACGAAGGTATTAATACATGTATGACTACAAATTATATGTGTGTGATGTATGACCAAACGGAACATCAGCCTCCATTAACATCCAGGAAACCAGGGGAAGGTTTGAATTTGACATACAAATAAAAGAGTTGTAGGTGCACCTGTTGTAGTTAACCAGTCAGGCCAGTCAGTTGTAGAGCAGTAACCTGTGAAGAAATAAAACTGCATTAAAAATTCAAAAAATCTGTTTAATTTCTGGAAGCACAGAGGATCATATGTGCAATAAAAAATATATTTGCATCTGTCTATATCTTGAAGTGTCTGATCAACTCACTGTCATAATCAGGGCAACAATTGCCATAGTAGTGACAGTCGTAGTTGCATGAGCAGCTGCCAAGGTTGAATCCACAATCATACCTGCAGGAGGGTAAAGCTAGCAGAGAGAGAAACAAAGATATAATCATCCTTCTACAATCAGGACACTAGAAAAAGATCTCAATCTGACAAATAGATAATAAAGATGTTGGTGCACCTGTTGTATCTGGCCAGTCGGTTGTTGTTGAGCAGTATCCTGTATATAGGAAAGAGAAATCAATTTCAGTTTTGGAAATTACCCTATTAGCTCAATACAAGAGATATGAGTACTGTATTTGATCTTGAGGTGTCGGTTCTAGAAAAACTTACTGTTGTAGTCATAGCAACAGCTTCCATAGTACTGACAAGAGTGACTACATGAACAAGTGCCAAAGTTATATCCACAGTTATACCTGCATGAATAGGCATCTAAAGAACAGAGAAAGAGATGCCATTATTGTGAGTAAGAATTTAACAATTACTTTTCTGGCTGTAATTGCGCCTAATGGTTGTATTAATAATTGTTGCAATACTTCTAAATATTTTTTTTTTTTTTTTAAGGAATGCAATTATATTGCCAAATCATGCGTTAACATTCATTGATGTTATGTGACATGTTATACCTTTCTGTCTGTATATCCAACATTTTTTTTCATATTTTTTAATTCATTTCAGCTTTGTGAACTGGGAACGTATATATAATTTGACTGGAACACAATGCTCAAGCAAATAACTGTTCCATAAATCGATAATTTTCTGTGTTGCCAGTATGATAAGCTTACAGGCATGTAATTACATAATAACTATACTGTATGCTGTCAGTGCTCTGACCAAATGTTGCTTACAAGTTGACTTGATTTATATGTATAAAATTTGGCAATGTAATCCTATTACATCCAACAGATAGACAGAAAAGATGACAGACAGACAGACAGACAGACAGACAGACAGACAGACAGATAGACACATAGAAAGATAGACAGATAGATACATGAAGGATCTTCCGTGGAATCCAGCCAGTCATCTATATAAAACAAAATAAATATATCATGTGAATTTATGTTTCAATGTCATATGAAAACATGTATAAAACCCATATAACCACAGTATAAAATGTTGAAGGATATTTACATGTTGTCCAAGACCATGACCAAGTGGTTTTTGCTGTAATATGAAAAACAGACGTGACATCTGTTAAATGTTTATTTCAAGTCTATGATTACAAAGTCAGCTCTCTGAACTGAAAAATGATATATGATATATTTGAGTGAAACACAGGATGTTCAAGCTAGCAGTTGTTGCATAAATCGTACATTTTTCTATTGACAATAAATAATAATTTTACCCTGAAAGGCAGTTAGAAGCAGACAAAGAAGAATATTCAGAGCTTCCATCTTCCTCTTCTGATCAAGTTTGCCTTCAAACATTCAATAATCACTTAAATAGTCAAACCCAGCCTAAGAAGGATTTCCTTATGACACATGAATATCCTGGAGCCTGCTGGGAAAAAGCTATAGAGCAACATAATCGTGGAAGAGACACAGCTGAATTTTTTATTCAACTTTTATTACTCTTGACTCTGTATTCATTTATGGATATGTCTGTTGACAAAGTTTGAGATGATGGAGTCATTATATGAAATATATTGTACACATAATACTACAATATATTGTAGCATACACATAATGCTTTCACATTCAGGCAGGTAGGAGAAGATGAATATCTTTGTGATCTTTTAATCAAAATAAACACAACAATCCAGAAAGCACAGGTGCGATAAAGAGCTACATTACAGTTTGCATTAACTTAATACTAGACAATGAACAGATACAAACCCAGGGTTTAAATAAAAGGGGAATAATCAAGAGGTGCAGGTGAACATAATCTGTAACCACAGAAATAAACAAGACTGTGAAGTGACACAAAAGACAAGAAAGTTGCTCCAAAATAATGAGAGCCTTTTAAAATAAGTAGAGGAGATGATGGCTAAATTTCTAAATATATAAAATGATATATAAAAATGTGCTTTGAACAGAAAAGAACTGCCACATTAAGCTGAATTAAATGTCTCTCTGATCACACCACTATCATTAGCTTTGTGTCAACAGATAAATACATACTGTACATAACTGCAACATCCAGCTGTGTCTTTTCCACAATTAGCCTATATAGTTTCAGGATCCAGGATATTGATCTATCATAAGGATATCCTCCTCTTAGTTAGTAATTACTAGTGAGACCATATAAAGGCCAGGGTGGCTCTAGTACAGTGGTTCCCAAACTTTTCCATTCCACGACCCACCTAGACAAGTGTAATATATTTCACGACCCACCAAAATATTAAAAAAAAAAAAAAAACAACGAGTGAAATTACTTTAAACCTAATCTTACTTAAAATTTTTATGACAGAAATTAAGTATTTAAGAAAAATAACCATTTTATTTTAGAGTACAACTGAAAATTTCACTACAAATTTACAAGTTTTAATTTTTGTTTACTGGCGTTAAAATATGTAGTGTCCATAAAAACGTGAAGCAGGCTCACTCCAGTGAAGTGTGATCTGCGCTGCTGTGTTTTGTTGCATTCATGATCCTTCCGTGTGTGTCGGCGAGAACGGAGCACAATCCAACACTTTTTTAGAAAAGCATAAGAAGCAAAGCAGAACTATCTAAAACAGTTTGGAGATTAAAATAATTGTGAAATAGGTAAAAAAAGACCGATTGAACCTTTTAATGACATTGCTCTGAGACCTTCAAAACACGCAACGCACACGGACTTAATTGCAATTTGAAAATCACACTAAGGATATTGCAGTTCATTATTAATGTTGGTGGGCTATATCGTTGTGATGAGTGGGTTCCCAGTTCCCGCCTCCTTCTTCCTGTGATTGTGAAGATTTTAATGTTTTACACTGGTGCCGAAGCCAGGGAGGAAGGAGGGGCGCGCTGCCGAAGATCCTTCGCCGCTGGGGTGAATCCGCAGTGCCATCGAGCAGGGCGAAGGAGTCTGCCGCCGAGGGTGCTCGATGTGGTGGGCTGGAGTGAGTTGCCGGGGGGGGGGGGGGGGGGCGAACTCACTCCAGCCCACCGCCTCGATGACTCCTTCGTGGAAAGAGGTGGGAACCGGCGGACAATCAAACAAAGTTTTAATAACCAAATAAACACAAAACAGCGCGACAGCCCCTCTCGGATGACTGCCGTGCACAAATAAAAAACAAACACAAAATAAAACCCAGGCCTGGTCCTCTCTCGTCCTTCACTGTCATCGCTCCTCTTTTGTATCTTTCCGATCTCCTCCGTGGTTCTTGAGACCGGTGAGTGTTGCTCATTTCCCAATCACTCCACCGGCCTAGCTCTGTTCCCATGGCACTAGGCCCCGCCCCACTCGTCACATTCGTGCAGCCCTAGACTGAACTGTGTTAGTGTCTGTGTGTCATTGAAACGCAAAATTAGCTGCAGCCAAGTGACTTTGTGCGACCCACCTTGTTCCATTCCGTGACCCACGAGTGGGTCGCGACCCACAGTTTGAAAACCCCTGCTCTAGTACACCCAATTAAAGCAGCCAAAATATGTAAGGTTTGGGGAAAAGGATTTGTGAATGGCAGCTGACACTAGTAGGTCACATAATAATGACAGCATGGCGGAAAGTATGTCAAACTAGAACACACATTCATACCAGAACATACTTTTTTAAAAGTCGCAAAGTTATTACTTAGTCAAAATAAGTACCTATTTAAGAGAGTATGTAATTTTTATTATTTATATTAAGTATAAATGTATCTATAAGTTTGAAATTGTAACTGTAATTGTTATTGTTGATTAAAAAATCCATATAGGTTCATTAAAATATTATTGCATAGAGGCGAAGGACAGAGGTCTACCTTTCGCAAAATCCACCCACTTGAACATTTCACCTAGACAATTTTTTTTTTTTTTTACTTTTTTCTGGTCACATTTTAATTTGGGTACCAGTTCTCACCATTAACTAACAATTTACTATGACTTTTGCCTCAATAAACTCCTAATTTGTTGTGTGTTAGTAAGGCAGTAGTAGTTTAGGGGTTAGGATTAAGGGATCTAAATATGATCATGCAGAATAAGGCATTAATATGTGCTTTATAAGTACTAATAACAGACACTGCTAGTACTATGCATGGTTATAAGCAACTATTTAGTGAGAATGGTCTAGTGAGAATCAGCCCCTAAACTAAAGTGTTACCTTTATTTCCTTCCAAAAACATCAACATTAATTTTAAAGGACAACTATTCACTTTTATCTGTTGTTTGAATGTTTGAATGTGTGTTGGCAGTGTATGTACACAGCCACCCTATAATGGTAAAAATCCACTGGCTCCTTTTTTAATCCCCATAAATCATAAGCAGTATCTCAGAGCAAGCCAATCACAAAATTGTCTCCGCTCACGACTGTTAACAAACACTGTCTTATTAGCAGAGACCTAGGGCCCGTTCTTCGTAAGTTGCTTATTACATCTGAGATGAAATGTCACATCCAAGATTATATCATTGCGCTATTCAGGATTTGACTCAGGCCCTTGTTGTTGATGATTAGTATGGCTGGATTGAGTTATCTGAGATAATTGCGAGTTCATGAGTTGGTTTGAAAGGGGCTATGTATCGATACTCAAAACCACAATGAGTAATGCAGCAATTAGGTGGTGGCAAAACAGCAACATAATGACATCATATAATTAAAAAAGACACCTGTTGAAAAACTTGACAAATTTCTAGATTTTTATAAGAAAACAGACAAGAGAACAAAACTACATAAATGTTATAATAGAAAAATGAAATGTGCACTGTTTTTATTTTATTTTATTTTTTTACACAATTTCCAATATTTGTACAGGCGTTACATTTTTATTTCAATGTAGTAATAATTAGCAATTCATTAAATTTTATATTTGAACAGATTTGTTACGTGACAGCATAAATTAAAGTTTCAAGGATCAAGATCATGTTATTTATACTCCTTCGCTCCATCAAGCCACTCCCATAATAGCCATCATCACTCAAATTAATGCACGACTCTACATTATCTGTATAGCATGTGTGTAAGACTCGAATAAAATTATAAAGTAATTATTTTATGACAAATAAATATTTCAAAGAGTAAAACTGTCTGTGTCTATAGTATTAAACACTACACAACATTATAATATTATCTTAAATAGATTTTTTTAATTATTATTATTTTCAATTATTGTTCCTTGGATCAGTTTGTTACTTTTGTAATAAAGTAGCGGTGGCAGCGGACATATTTTGAGTACCAATTCTGCTTAAAAAGATGCAATCTAATACTGCTTACATTAAATAAGCCTGCTTCCGAGCAGGTTAAAGTTTACGGACCTGTTGCTATGACAGCAACTCTGGGATGAGCTTCAAAGAACCAAATAATCCAAGATCATGCCAAATCGTCACTGATCAAATCCAGCTAACTGAGCTAGTGAAGTACGAAGAACGGGCCCCTGGACCTGAGTGAACCGCACACAATCCGCCATGTTTATCTTCATGCAAGAGCATTTAAAAGCAGAATTCAAGTATTAAAATTGTAGATTCATATATTTCGTCCACAGCAATGGTTGATTTGCTGTTTTTATTTTATGTTTGGGTCATATTAACAGAGTAGACAGTAGTGTAAGCAAAGTATGGAGTATACTTTGCTGCTGTCACTTAATACACATATGATATAAACATGCAATTTCTTTCCCAGCCAATTTTACAAATATAACCGACTGTGTTTTTATAACTTCTGTGTGTTCTTAACATAAACGGGTGTGTATTCAACAGTTTAAACAAGACATGAAAGAGAACTTTTTAATACTCACATGAAGTATTACAAATACAAGACATGAAATAAAGTGAGCACATGTCTAACTAATCTGACACAGCAAATCCAAGAACTAAATGCTGATAATCTAATAATAATTTTCTGGAACAGGATGACCAGTGGAAGAGCCATCGTAGGCTATACTGTGATGTAGTCACAGTTACAGCAGTGCTCCAATCTGAAAAAAAGAAACAGGCAGAATGGTACCTGATTCAGAAAATATTATTTTTTAAAAACCATTTGTAACTGGTTACACCTGCAGTTAGCTATCAATGGAACTGCATAAAGTACAAAAAAATCCTCAATAATCAAACTACTCCTAAAGCACATATTACTTTTTAGTAATCATTTTCAAAGTTGAAATAATATATTTACAAAATAAATTATAGCATTATATTATATTAAATTAATTAAATTGAATTGAATTAATTATAAATATTATTTTTTTTTCTTTAGCTTTGCAAATAACGAGCATGATTCCACAGGCATTGCACAAGTCGCCACTGATCTCCCACTTACTGCACATCAGCTAATGTTTCACGTGGTCACGAATCCTGTCCAAGAACTTCTGTCCGCTTGCCATCAGAGGTCGCCCTCCCATTATATTGACTCCCAACTCAAAGACCGCATCCTTCGGAGGACGGGTCCAGAAGGATGCGGTCAGTGCGGTCTTTGAAGGACGCTCCGAGTCTAGCCTTCGCAGGATCTCCGGATTGAGCCAGCAGGTGTTCTCGTTCGCCGCTCCTGTCGCGTAGCAACGGTGCGAGAAGAGAGCTGCCATAGATGTTTTTTGTTAATGAAAATGAAACTAAATGGAGCCTGAATTGTTAGTTTTTGGCTGCTAATTACCGAATTTAACTTTAAATGTAAGTATTGGATTTCGACTTTATTGTAATGACAAAAATACAAAATATAAAGCGATTAAATGACTTATATCTTACAAAAATATGATTTCATGTTGCTTATTGTATTATTGATTATGTACATAAATGGACCATGGTGAACATATTTAAACAGTTTTTCCACCCAGTTTAGTTTTATGCAGCTGAATATAAAAAAACAACCTTGATATTCAGAAGTAAAATGCAATAGTGCAGCAGTAATATTAATGCAAGACCATCATTAAGTTTTTTTCTGCAGAATGCATAGGCTTCTTTTACTCTTCATACCTTAAGTACATTACAGTATGAAGGCTCACACTTTTACTTAAGGTTTTCAAATGCATGCATTTTTCCCCCAATGTGCTAATAGTAGTTACTGAAAGTATTTTACTAAAGTAACTTATATTTCTTCCACTAATTACTTTGTCATAGCTCTACACAATTAGTCCTTTCCTCAGGTGAGTGGAAATATCCACTCAAACACTCTGGAGACTATCCCAGATGATGTCCTGCTGGCAGAGATACCAGGCTCTCTGGCAGCCTGTCCAGGTCCAGCAGCACTGCCAGGGTCTCACTGCTCAGCTGAATGAAAGTATACATACAAAGGTTTTTTTTTTTCTGTTTTTTTTTTCCAATCTGTCTTATATATTGTTAATAAAAATTTGATGTTGTTTTTCTGATGTTGAATTGAAGTTCTTTTGTAATTAGTTGTAAAAAGTGCTTTTAGTATAGAACAATTTATTTTCAATTGCAAATGTTATCCAGAGGCAAAAAACAAAACATTGTATAGAATTTCTGTCATTTGCAAATTATAACTTGCTTTTCAAAAATGTACAATTTTCAGAACTACTTCTTGTCTTTTATTTACAAGTTTCAACTAAAACAGTGCACAGAAATGTGCTTCATTTACAAATAACTTAAATTACAAAAGTAAAACACAACTTCATTCTTTTCATTTTCAAGTTTCCCAGAAGCACCATTTTCTCCAGAACTGTCCTAAAAGAAGATGAAAAAGGAAATAAAATTATTAATACAGGGCTGCAATCTTAAGGTTAGAAAATATGACAGCAGGACGTGCATACAAAATACTTCAGAAATCATATTCCTGGATCATCAAGTTTGCATAAAACATTTGCTGACATATCTTGCAATTAAATAAAACTACAAGTGAAAGACTGATTATTAAGTAGCCTTATAGGCCTACTTGTCTTATTGTTGTGGGCATTATATATGGGTGAGGGCTAATTGTTGTGGACACAATAGACCTAGTGGAAATATTAAAGAAGGGCAATGCCTTAATGTTACCTCCGATCCACAATGGCTGAGTTTTTATCTCAAGTACAGGAATTATTAAATTCAGCCTTCAATTTCAGAAATATGCATCCTGAATTGGGAAGGTCTCAGGAAGATCCTCTGTCCTTGCTGAGCAGAGAGATATCACACACAGTAGGCATTGTCATGGTGATAGTTGAAGTAATTTGGATTGGGAAAACCAGCCCAGAACCATACAGGTGTCCTCCACACTGAGGGTGAGGAACTAAAATAATAATATTAATAATATATAATATATTAATATATTAATTAATATATTAATAATTTTAAATCTTATCGTTACAAACAATTTTAAATGGCAACCAATGTTAAATTAATTGAGCCTTAGGGATTACAGATAAATAGTACCATACCTGTTATATTATATTATATGATTATATGATGGGCAGTAAAAAAGAGAAATAGAAATGGATGAGTATGAAACAAAAGATCATGTTTGAGTCTTATGATATTAATTTACAAATAAATAAAGTCTCTGGTCGCAGTATGATTTCAATGTATAGAAAATGGCAATGTGTGATTTCTTGAACAATAATTTCCATATTTATGCCTGACATACATAATCTTGTACAGTTAAAGTCCTTAAAACTGGTAAAGGACTGTTTGAGGAACTTGCAGTGAAAGTATAGTAATAGTTGCCATAGTACTGACAGTCATAGTTGCATGAGCAGCTGCTGAAATTTTATCCACAGTTAAACATGTAGGATGGACCTGTTATAATAGAAAGAGAAACAGATTTTACTCATGATGTCATCAAGGTGTGTGATATATTGTGTTAAGTATTGGTCAGTGACCAAAAGCCAAATTGGGCTTATTACTGTTTTACAGAATTGATGTACATTTAACTGATCCATTTTATGCCATTAATCCCATTAGTGTCACTTAAATTCAAATGAATGGCAGCAGCACCTGTTGTTTCTGCCGAGGTTACTGGAGTTTCTGTTATTGATGAGCAGTAGTCTGTGTAACAAGAAGATATAAAAAGTATAAAAGTATGAGTATAATAAGACTAAAAATTAATGCAACTTTTCTGCTTTAATTCAGCAAAATGCATTTCATCATGGGGAATAAAATGAGTGCACTACAGGAAAGATTTGTATGTGTGTTTACAATATTTCATCATAGGAACTCACTATTGTAATCAGGACAAAAACTATCGTAGTAGTGACAGTTGTATCCACAGTTATACCTGCAGGAGGGGAGGGCTAGAAGAGAAATAAACAGGGAGCAGCAACATAAATCAATTATATAAAGTGTTTTATTCATATCAGATAAACATTTTGTAGGTAAATATAATGGTCACTCTATACTTTAGGTTATATATTATAAGTTATATTTCTTTAATTGCTTACCTACAAAGATCCAGTCTGCACGAAATCCTCTACGTGTTACACTACTGTCATTGTAGAAAAACACAGATCATTGTTGCTGGATTTGAAAGACTGGTTCCTGTACTCCCATATTACTACCGTATTACTCCTGTATTTCTCCCAGTAAGGGATGGAGGGTAGAAGAACCATCATATACTAGGATTTAATCACAGCATCTTTCCAAACTAGCAAGCAGAGAAGAGAGAGAAAATAAATGCAAATGCATGTTTTTCCCCCTCATATTTATATCTATATTACCATATTAATATATTTATATATATATATATATATATATATATATATATATATATATATATATATATATATATACACACATACATACATACATACATACATACATACATTTATTTATTTATTTATTTATTTGATATTAGCCTTGAAACACCATACCTCACACCATGCAATGTTGAAGAGTAAACAGATTGATTACCTATTGTCACTCACCCATCTTCTGTAATGTGACATAGAGACATTTAATTTAAGATAGATAGATAGATAGATAGATAGATAGATAGATAGATAGATAGATAGATAGATAGATAGATAGATAGATAGATAGATAGATAGATAGATAGATAGATAGATATTTAAATATTTTTGAGTTTATTGTGTATAATGGTGATGATACAGTGTATCAGTGTATCAGTACAGATTGCACGTCTTGGTTAAATGTTTAATAAAATATTGTCTCCATATACAAAATGGCTTTTTGCATTTAATACATATAGCCTACCTTAAAAAAAATTGATCCGAAATAATAATTTAATACATAATGTTTATATCCATGTTTGCTGCCTGTTTATTCATGTTTCAAGAATCAGTGATTAATATCATCACTCAAATAGACTAACTAGAATTGTAGTTAGCAATTTCCAAATATAATGAGAGCTTTGAGAACATTTAATTCCAGAGTGAAACATAAAATAAATAAATAATCAAGCCTTTGTCTTCTTATTTATCTGGCGGGTTAATAAACATTGAGATTGCCATTTAAGGAATACACATAAAATTACAGTAGTAAATAACAAAAAATATATACAGTATTATATGTTTTGTTTCATTTATTATTTTTTGATAAGTACACTGCAGGGGCTAATACTTTTGGCGAAAAGTTTAGGTAGTTTTATACTGATCCAAATGTATGATTATCTGCTTATTATTTAACCGAAGGAACATAACAACAATAACAACAACAAATATTAATAATAATATTTTACAAGTGCCTGTATGAAAAAAATGAAAACGAGAGAAAAAAAGACAGAAAAAAGCAGACACATTTAACCTGACGCAGTGACGTATCCAGCCACTTCCGCTCCTGCAGGAAAAACAATCGTGAAGTTTGTGAGCGGGGACACGAGCAGGAGATGGGCTGAACCGAACCACTTCAGCGATAATAAACCGAGTGAGTAGTTTGAGAAATCACCCTTTTTAGTGCATCTGTCTCTGTGTGATTGCGTTTATGGATATGGAGCTGTGTTAAAGAGTAAACTGTAGATTCAAGGCAGGATTAAATGGAGACAGGGCGAGGTTGGGCTTTCCGCGCTGTTGCTAACTGACAGACGTGGACATCATTCTTGTAATGCTTTAACAGTGTCGATCAATTAGAGATAATCTATCAAGGATAATATTTATCATATAGAGCTAGAGTGCAACTCTGAGCATGCTTCCATCGCCATTTTAATAATATCACTAATATCAGATCATAAATATCGATTTCTATAAGCAAGGACAGATTTGAGTCATGTAACTTATGTGTTGATGGATCGATTGTCAATTTTTGTTCTTATCTCGGTCTTATTTCGATTTGATCTAATCTGGCTTTCCTGAATGATCCCATTTAAAGTGTAAGTTTAAGTTTACTTTATCATTTTAAGATTTAAAGACTTTCACTTTTATGTGAATCTTTGTAAAAGTGAAGCTCCTTCAGCTTCATAAAAAAATTTGGATATAAAAAGGTACCCTCACTCATTAAAAACAGGAATATATATATATATATTTCTATCTATCTATCTATCTATCTATCTATCTATCTATCTATTGTTGAAAATGTGGACAATGCAAATATTGTGCCTATTTATATTACAGATATCAATATTTTACGTGGCAGCAATACATCGTATCGTTAGACATTAAATCGGTGATATCGATTACACCCCTAATATGTATGTGTGTGTGTATATATATATATATATATATATATATATATAATATGTGTGTGTTATATATATATAAACGGGCTGCACGATTAATCGAATGCAATTAATCGCGATTGTCATGTGTCATGTGCATTTAGTCAGTAAAGCCAGTTCTGTGATTAGCAGTAAATTTCCATCACCTGTTTCAGGTGGAACAGCATTTACTACACAGAGCCGTAGTTCTCTGACAAGCTATGCAAAATCTCATTCGTAATCGCAGATGATATAATTGTAAGATTCTGAAATTAACTAAATTTTTCACAGTAATGACAGCTGTTTGCGTATCTTCTCCGTGAACTACGGCTCTCTGTAGTAAATGCTGCTCCATCTGAGAGCATGTGAAAATACCACATTTAATAACTCCAAATTCACTTCATAACGTCAATCGAATGTTTAAAATAAATCCTTCTGTGAGATGATCTGGCTTCTTAAACAGAATAATTAAGGCACAAAATATTTCATTATTCTAAGCATTGATAAAGGCTATGTCGATTAGCATTTCATTATATACTTTATTATGATGAAAATTATAATAAGAAGAACTCCGATAAAGCATATATTGCTTTAGTTGTGTGTTTATTAGTCCCGCTGAATCAATGAAAGCAGTTAAATCTTCTGTTTATTCAGCTGCAGCGATTTCTTCTTCGGGGCATATTTGGATTTTAAGCGCGAGAGCGCCCTCTGTCCTTTGGATGGAGATTTACTGCTGATCACAGAACAGTACTTCACTGAAAGATACGCATGACAATCGCTGCTTCTGCCTAATCACGATTTATTGCCTTTGCGATTTAATTTCAATTAATTGTGTAGCCCTTTATATAATATATAAAACACATTTATAATTCAAATAGCCTATATTCCTGTTTTCAGTGGTTGCGGGTAACGGTACCATTCTCTTTTATATCCAAACATTTCACATACTGTATTTTGTGTTTATTGTATTTTATGTTAACCATTAAATCATATAAGCATATAAATCATAAGCATTCTATTTTTTGGCTGGCCCTTACCACAGACCAACCAATGGACACTTGACCTAAAATGTGTTGAAATGTTGTGTAACAGAAGGTCATTGTGTTTAAGGACGTCACTTTTGTTGGTGTGTTTGTAAATGGGCATGACGAGTGGATCAGTCAGCAAACATTTGGATTTGGTTTACAGACAATGTTAACCACATTCAACATGATCTTTCACTACACTTTCCATGACCCTGTTTTGAGATGTTGTGACACGTTTTAGTGGACATGCAGAGTTGTTTGCTTAATGCATTCATTTCTCATTCTAGAGAAGAATTCTTACATTTTAACATACTTTTAACACTTTACTCTAGTCTTCATTTGTTTCCATTATGTTGGTGAAGTTTATCCAAATGTTAGTTATGATAAACAGAGAAATCAAAGAAAGAAAGTGGGAAAGACCATTATGTCTCTTGTGAATGTCCTTGAGATATCATTTAATACAGCTAGACCAGATCTGTTTACTGTACAGATGTGCACAGTCTACACACACACTGGAATGTTTTTGCCAGGCTTATTATACTGTATACTAAGATTTCAAAATATATTTTGGTAAACTGAAATCAAATTATTAATGGAAGCAACTAGAAAACAAAAAAATGGAACAAAGCTATTAAGAAATCTTTCAGATAAAGCTTATTTTAGCAAATGTTAGTTCCTGATTCCCTGACTATAAATGTATTTTGTGTTTTTAAACATAAAACAAGTCTTCTGGCTCCTTTAAAACAAACACAAATTTGAAAATGTAAAAAAAATTAATAACCTTAATGTTTCTATGTGCATGTTTACAATTGCTGAGACAGCTCAAGAGCAAGAGCTTGGTGCAACCCTTCTGACAACCTTACATGGTTCAAAACAAATGTGTGAGGTGTGTGCTCATGTCTGTTTTTCCTGAAATGCTGCAAAAATATGCCAACCTTTGGTTTATAATAATATGAGTGAATTAGGTCACAGAGAGTGTGTCTTGTGCTGTGCACATTGCAAACACACAGTCCGGGTTAAAGTGGTGTTTCATGTGCCTTATCTATGACGTTCATCTTTGTCAGTGAAATGGCAGATTTGTTTTCTAGTCAGGGATTCAAAGAAGGATACGTGCATGCAAACCAAACTAAACTTGTGTAGTTAGTGTTTTCCTGTGTGTGTGTGTGTGTGTCTCCTGTGTTAAAGTACATCAAATAACATAAACAAATTAAGCTCAACATGTAATTCTAACCTTACACACACACAGACGTCTAAGATCCAGAGATAAGGAGTTTGGTCTCTTAACTTCTTTATGTGTGTTTGTGTATGTGTGTGCTTGTGTGTTAATGTGGTTGGTCTAGTATAAAACAAAACGAATCCTGTCTAGAATGTGACCAGACCTGTCTTGGAGATGATCTGCCCAATCTAAAATGAAAATCAGGAGGAGGAGAGCGAGAATAAGGGATCTGAATCCTCTCTAGCTGTTACCCTGCTTTTGCTGGCTCTGATAAGCGTCACATTAGCAGATAACAGCTCAGAATGAGAAATCTGTCTGCTTTTGTTCAAACCCAAATGCTTTATACGTCATGTTTTGCTTTTGACGGTAAAGGCCTGCATACTCTAAAGACCTAGAAGAACATGGTTTCTCTAGAACCTATGAGCATTCCAGAACACAAGGCTGATTCTGTGCTCTGGAACTCAGGGCGGGGCTGAATAGCGCTCCATGCTAATTGGTCAAGTGACTCATGGTCATTGTTGCCTCTGCAGGGCGATGACACAGCAGGCCTTGTCTTCCTTCACAGCTTTTCTCTGTTTATGTCTTACACTCATGCCATTAATGCCCCAGCCCTGAGAATACAAGAGAGAATGGTGGATTTATTCTTGGTTTTGCCGGCCCGATACATTATGTGCCATATTCACGTGTTGTCAGAATGTTTTTGAATGTTACATAATATATAAAATAAAACAGGAATACTGTGGTATAATATTGATATATAAAATGCCCATTTTCTATTTAATTGTCTTTATTAAAATGTCTTTGTTTTTTTTTCTTTTGATGGCAAAGCTGATTATTCAGAAGCCATTACTCCAGTCTTCTGCATCACATGATCCTTCAGAAATCATTCTAATATGTTGATTTGGTGCTCATGAAACATTTCTTATGTTGAAAACTGATGTACTGCCTAATATTTTTTGGAAACCCTGATATGCTTTTTTTTTTTTTAGAAAAAATCTATTGTGAATTATAAGCTACTGCTCTAAGTTCAAAATAATTGAGGACAAAACTAATTCTGTTGAATATACAATAATATTATATTTTTAATTGAAAGTACAGGTTTTTTTTCTCCCAAAATCTTTCTTATTCTTTTGCAACTTTGCACTTTTTAAAAGTTCTAATTTTTTAAAGATCTTATTTTATTTTTAATACTTTAATTCCTCCCTATAAAAAAAAAAGTTCTTGTCCAAAGCATTGCTGTGATTCATATCCTGTGCAGAATACTTTGACACATCAGAGAAAGAAAATATTTTTCAGCTGAAAGAGCACAAGAAAGGGAGAGAAAGGATGACAGAGGGGTCATTGAGGAAGGAAATAGATTTTTAAAACCGCATAATGGCATCAGCTCATTTACTGTTAGTCTGACTAACCTCTTTCTCTTTCCAATCTTGTATCCCATCTCTGTCTTGAGCAGTTACTGATATCAGAGAGAGGGGGGGAATGAGTAGTGTGAAGAGAGGGGGATATGCCTTACGTGGACCGGCAGAACCGCATCTGCGGTTTCCTGGATATCGAAGAATTGGAGAACAGCGGCAAGTTCCTGCGACGGTATTTCATCCTGGACACGCAGCAGGGTAGTCTGGTCTGGTACATGGACAACCCACAGGTATGATCTGGCTAAAATCTAAATGGATATTGGGTAATGTAGTTCTGTTTCACTATTTGAGAGTAATATTGTTTCCTGGTTTTCTAGAACCTGCCTGTAGGTGCCAAACACGTGGGTTCCCTCAGTCTCACCTACATATCCAAGGTAATCTGCCACCTTTTTAACAACAGTTTTCGCACATTCTGCCATTTCTGCGTCATTGCTTTTTTGAGAAATTGCTACAAGGCCCCCACTCTTGTCTTAGGTCAGTGATGCCACCAAACAGAGGCCAAAAGCTGAGTACTGCTTTGGTAAGGCTTTCTCACATTTAAACACACATGTTCTTCACTCATTCTGCTACAAATTTTCTGATTATTATATAACTGGGTGTTTTTGGAATGTTATGATGCTTTAGAATTAGTTCAGCATCTAATTTTTCTCAGCGTCTTTATTGTAGAAGCTTGAGCCCGATATTTAACTTTCGTTTTTTTTCCATAACTAATATTTATTTACAATTTTTACATTTGTGACCCTGGACCACAAAACCAGTTATAAGGGTAAATTTTTTCAAACTGAGGATCTGCAAATCTGTAATCTGAGGGTGCCAAAAAAATCTAAATATTATGAAAATCGACTTTAAAGTTGTCCAAATGAAGTTCTTAACAATGCATATTACTAAACAAAAAATAAGTTTAATATAATTATGATAGGACATTTAATAAATATCGTCATTGAACATCATCTTTACTTAACATCCTAATGATTTTTGGCATAAAATAAAATCGTTCAGTTTGACCCATACAGTGTATTGTTGCTACAAATTGCTACAAATACACCTGTTTTAGTTATGACTGGCTTTGTGGTCCAGGGTCTTATTTATAAATTGCTTGGAAATGTGAAACACTTTCCGACTGACAAGCATTTTTCATTTCTTATTCATATAACACTTTGATGTTATTTTGAAGATCTTATTTAGTCTGAACAGGCCTTGAGAGTTGCAGCTCAAGTCTTAGTGCTTGACTGAAGGGTTTGTGGTTTAAATCCTGGCTAGGTGCTATACAGAAAGCTTATACGTTTAGATCATGTTTTACTGTAAGCACTGCTTTTGTAATTCTGCAAATAGATTGCAGTAGTATGTTGATGCAGTGGTTATCCACCTAAATTTTTTTCCAACTCTTCTGTTTCACGCACACCTTGAGATGATTTTGAGCCCATACTCGTTCACACACACAAACTTTTGTGTTGCTTTGCACATACAGTTACTGCTGTGCACATGGTAACCTTCTGCACAGCATGAGTGGAAACAGGAAACGGTGGTCTGGTCACTTGATAGATGTGTGTGTGTGTGCACATGTGCTTCTGAAATCTTGCTCTCTGCAATATGCTTCTGTATTAATCTGAACTTCATATTGAGGTGTTTATGAAATCCTATTTATTGGTTTATTTCATCAAAAATAACCAGTCCTTCTAACTTTTTAACAGTTAATTATCCAGATATAGCTTATATAATAGTTCACCCATTATTTATTATTTATTAATTATTTATTCCTCTTCCAAGCCCATATAAATATATTTCTACATTTAGTTCACAAACCTGTCTGATCTAGTTCACTGGTTCAACTCACTCACTTGCAACAGTTAAAGATTGTCAGTGATTCATGACTTTTATTTTGGTTTGAGTCACAAAGCAATCATTTCCAACATGTTATGGTGAGGAAAATATCACATAAACACTAAGAAATACATGCCATCAGCAAAATTTGAACCATACAAGGACACGGAGTGATGTCACTTGCACAAGCATGAACTATTGGTGGAAGGCAAGCATTTCAGTACAGCTGCGCACAATGAACATTGCACATACACAATGAAGTTTGTGATGCAGTGAATTCTAGCATTCACCTTTTCATCCCAGCTACTGAATTAAAAGACATTGCAGGAAAAATTTACTGAGCATGAGCAGATAATACATAAAGTCAGCTGAGCTCTAAAACAGGCAATCTGTGAGCTTTTGGGATTTATGGGCATTTTAAAAAATACACTTGAGACCTTTCCTCTGATATTTCTCGGAACTACTCCGCTAAATTAGAGTTATGGCCATTGCTTTATGGGAAAAGGGGTTAAGCTCTTTCTCTCTGTCTGTGTGCAGTCATCAATGCAGGAATGAGGAAATACTTTCTGCAGGCTAATGATCAGCAGGATCTTGTGGAATGGGTCAACGCACTCAATAATGCAACCAAAATCACAGTGAGTACACACACGCAAACTGCACAAGCATATCCAATTATAACCCCATACAATTTACCGCTCTAAACCCCCCAAATATCATAATCTAACAAATTAAAAAATAAATAATAATAATTAACAAAAAATTGTGTATCGTAATCAATCAAATATTTATCAGAGTTCATGAAAAAGAATTTGGAAAAAATCCAGGTCCAGGCACTCAGTAGGATGCAAAATTTAAAAAGCCTTTATTATTTAAAAGGGCTAAAGAATAAAACACCAACGCATATCGGCCCACTAGCCTTCATCAGGGTGTTGGTAACAAACAAACAGAATCAAGACATACTTAAACTGGCACTCTAGCACTTGCAAAACAATTTCTTTGCCACTAGAGGCAATAGTTCAGATCATGTCTGAAATCAGAAGTTAAACCAAACAGGACCAAATGAGACATCTCCAAGTGGAAGAACAGGAATGACACTACTGAAAATATCCAGTGTACTCCACACAATATACTCCAAAGGTCAATAAACCAGTTACACGTCATAGTTCTTAATTTTGATGGTACTAAAACAACATGAATAGTGTACAAAAATAGCAATTGGGTCTATTGTATTCAAAAAACAATATACTGTCCCTATAGAGACGCAACAATTATAAAAAAGGTGAAAGGTCAAAATCTTCATTGAGACCTGGATGACTAGTGACCTTCAAGGAATTAATCCAATATGTCTCTGTTTAAGGTGTTTGATTATATCCCCACCCCTGGCATCAAGGCGAATAGCCTAAATGCCCACTACTCTTAAGGTCTAATCCCTTCCCATGTTTTGCGTCTATATAATGTTAGGCCATTAGATAATTCATATTTCCAGTCTGGATGGCATACCTATGCTCAGCTACCCTGTCCCTCAATCTCCTTTTAGTAAGGACTACATAAAAACAGCCACATGTGCACTCTAATCAAAAGACAACATGGGTAGTATTGCAATTAATAAAACTGTTAATAGTGAAAGTCGTATTACTGAAAACGTAAATGTAGCAGTTTTAGCCATATTCTCACAATAGTTACAATTACCGCAAATTGGCATAATTGGGAGCAAAACAAGCGCCCATTGCAGTCCCCTTTTCTTGTCTCTGTCTATTAAATGGCGCTCCTTTTGAAAACAGGTGATTTACCGCTGATCAGGGAACTGGCTTGACTGAAGAAATGCGTGTGACAATTGCATGCGATATATCGCCCATCCCTACAATACAGTAAAAACACATAAAAAAGTATTACAATTATAAATATCTGCTTTCTGTTGTGATATTTTATTTAATCATTCTAATTTGCTGATTTGATGCTCAAGAAATATCTATTATTATCAATGTTGAAAATACTTGCTGGTCAAAATTTGGGGCAAAACTGTGATACTTTTTTTCCAGGATTCTTTGATGAATAGGAAGTTGAAAAGAACAGCATTTATTTGAAATAGATGTTTTATTTATTGATTTGTTGGAGCAGTGTTGACTCACTTTCTTTAACAGTAGTGTTCATTTACTTCTGTTTTCATTAGATGCAAATATAGATTAAATTAGCTATTGTGTTTTCCTTTCAAGCTTCTTTAAAGTCCTGGATTGTTTGCATTAGTTATCTAGCTATTATAAAACAAGCTCACGTGTTAATCTGATATCTCCGACTGCTGCATACAGGGACATTTAAAGAAACAATGAATGCATTCAACAAGGTCATTCAGTCAGTGTCAGTGGTTCTGTCAACACTGCAGACTTGTTCACTGGGCAGGATTCTAGTTAGTATTCTCTGGGAGTTTACCTCTTAGATGTAAACCAAATAACAAAGTTCAAACGTTTACAAGCAAATTACATTAAGAAAACACATCCACACAATAAAACAGAAAGTTTCCTAATTGGAGTTTTAATGTTTTTTTTCTTCTTTTTTTTCAAATTCATACATACATACATGCACAGGAAGTTAAGAGTTTCTAAAAAAAAAAATAAAAAAAAAAGCTCTGCATTCCTCATCCTGATGCCATTTTCTGTTTGCGAGTCACTTGGCTGACTAATGGGAAGTTGTATTGTTTAAATGATCCTCACCGCATCCTCAGTCATCATCGCTTCAGAATGCCCTCTCACACTCACACATACCCTACAATGTCTCTTCTGCTCTTTTTCACTCTCTCTGTATCACTAATATATCACACTTCCACATGCAATGGCAGGAAAAGCTCTCACTGTAGGCCAGACACTCTTGGAGCGTGGGCTGATGGATTGAAGGGCTACACAATAAGCCGTTTTTGAGTTATCCTGTGAGTCTCACACTTGATGGTTAATTCGTCTGTGCTCCGTTGACGTTTTTTCCCCTCTGTGCTTTTGTTGCATTGCTTTGCATTTTCAGTCTTTTGCTGCTGCCCTTATTTTTGAAAATGCCCACACTCGTTCTGTCTTTTTATTTTTTTTGTCTCTCCCAGGTTCCTAAGTCCTCTGATGCTGTTCACTCTGAGAGTTAGAGGCTGGCTTCAAATGGAAACAAGAAACAGGTTCCATACAAGACTGAGATCATTGCAGGAGTGGCTGTTGTCACACAGACACAGGTATTCTCACTCATGACGAGCATAAATGGCTGCCCATTGTTCCAGGTGTGTGTTCACGGTGTGTGCGCACTTTGGATGGGTTAAATGCAGAGCACGAATTCTGAGTATGGGTCACCATACTTGGCTGTATGTCACGTCACGTCACTTCACTTCAAGGCCCAGAAAGGTAGTAAGGACATTGTTAAAATAGTCCATGTGAAGTCAATGGTTTTAACCATGCCCTTACTACCTTTCTGGGCCTTGAACATGGTAGTTCAATGGCATGTAGCCTCCTAGTACTTCACAAGTGAGCGGTTTAATTTAAATAATGGGCAAGGAAATAAAACCCTATAGCTTGTTTTGAAATTGGAGAATGTTGTGTTTTTCTGCATGTTCTTATGTCTGCTTTTTCCCTTCTGCCTTCTTTCAGCAGGATGGAGAGGTGGGACACAGTGTTGGAGGAGAGAAAGTGGGTTTGAGGAAGGCTCAAAACCATCCACCATATTTGCACTCCAGAGCAGGCCAGGATCAAACCATTATTAAAGCAGGATATTGTGTCAAACAAGGGGCTCTGGTGAGTTGTTAACCTAGGACTTGTGGAGTTACGTTTGTGTGTGTTCAAAAATGCAAAAAATTTTTATTGTATTTAAAGTCTGATTTGTGGAATGTATGAAACTGGGTGACTACTGGAGAGAATTGTTTAAAGGTTAATGTTATCCTGTTGTATCAGATGAAGAACTGGAAAAGGAGATATTTTGTTCTGGAGCAGAACTCAATGAGTTACTTCAAGTCTGATCTGGTATGTTGTGTATTTGTTCTCGACTTATGCAGCAGTTGCATCTGATAATTTGTCTTAAATGCTGCTCAAAGCCTTGCACAATTAAAGTTTTAGGATGAATGGCTACATTTTCATGTGATGATCTTGACATCTAAGCTAAATTGTACTAGCAAATTTATTTATTGAAATAATAGGCCTCTACTGTTAGGAATGGCCTTAGTTCTGCAGTTTTATGAAAGAAAGAATATGAATTGAAGGGTTATTTTCTTTTGCATTTGAGTTTTTTTTTTTTTTTTTATCTGAACAAAAGATAAAGCCAGTACCATAAATAAATCTGGTATGTTGTGTATTTGTTCTCGACTTATGCAGCAGTTGCATCTGATAATTTGTCTTAAATGCTGCTCAAAGCCTTGCACAATTAAAGTTTTAGGATGAATGGCTACATTTTCATGTGATGATCTTGACATCTAAGCTAAATTGTACTAGCAAATTTATTTATTGAAATAATAGGCCTCTACTGTTAGGAATGGCCTTAGTTCTGCAGTTTTATGAAAGAAAGAATATGAATTGAAGGGTTATTTTCTTTTGCATTTGAGTTTTTCTTTTTTTTTTTATCTGAACAAAAGATAAAGCCAGTACCATAAATAAATACCAGATAAATACCAGTGCTCTGTCTCAACATGAACAGCACTATACCTGAAAAATTCCAGGCAGCTGCCAGTTGTGTGTGATTCAACTGCATATGTACATGTGTGTCTGGCTGATAGAGGGTAGAACTTAGTCCAGTTGTGTGGTTCTTGACCAGAGTAAGCTCTAAAGTGGCACTGGGAGACTTATTTGTCATTTCTCTTTCAGGAGAAGGAGCCTTTGCGGATTATTCTTCTGAAGGAGGTCCATAAGGTGCAGGAGTGCAAACACGGGTACAAACAGAATGCCTCCCAATCGTAAGTGACTCTGGGCCACAAAACCATTCATAAGGGTCAGTTTTTTCTAAATTTAGATTTATACATAATCTGAAACCTGGATAAATAAGCTTTCCATTGATGTATATCAATATAATATTTGGCTGAGATTAGGGATGTCCCGATCAGGTTTTTTTGTCCTCGAGTCCGAGTCATTTGATTTTGAGTATCTGCCGATACCGAGTCCCGATCCGATACTTCTATAATACATAAAAAAAGAATAAAGAAGAGCGAAAAAACAGATCCAGGATCTTCAATAAATTACATTTTGAAATATATTCAAATATAAAACAGCTATTTTAAATAGGCTAGTAAAAATATTTCAAAATCTTACTGTTTTGCTGTACTTTGGATCAAATAAATGCAGGCTTGGTGAATAGAAGGGACTTCTTAAAAAAAAAAAAAAAAAAAAAAAAAAATACCTTAACAAGCTTACTGTTCAAAAACTTCTGACTGGTAGTATAGGCAACTTTATTTTTTCTCTAATTTCTAGCTTTTAATTGGCTAAGAAATCTATAAATGCTGGACAATAACAAATAATAATGATTTGTTTATATACTACAAACACTGTTTATCACATAATAATGCAGAATGCCGACAGAAATATCAGGTCATGCGCAAACTATCATGTCTCTTTGAGTTTGAATCTATATTTATTCACACCAGCTCTTGAAAACAAAGTGATGTCATGCCGCACGCGTTGCTGTTTCTGTGTGGAGTCAAAAAGGTCTAACTCTGTGCCACCGCATAACAAAAGATGTGTTAAAAATTAATGAGAATATATATATATATCCGAGTCCTGATCGGGAGGTAATGTCCGATTCCGATCGAGTCTGAAACCACGCGATCGGGCCCGATTTCCGATCACGTGATCGGATCTGGACATCCCTAGCTGAGATACGACTGTTTGAAAATCTGGAATCTAAGAGTGCAGAAAAATCAAAATATTGATAAAATTGCCTTTTTAAATGGTCTAAATGAAGTTCTTAGCAATGCATATTACTTATGAAAAAATAAGTTTTGATATATTCACAGTAGGAAATATACAAAATATCTTCATGGAACATGATCTTTACTCAATGTTCTAATGATTTTTGGCATAAAAGAAAAATCAATCATTTTGACCCACACAGTGTATTTTTGGCTATTGCTACAAATATACCCCAGCAACTTAAGACTGGTTTTGTGGTCCAGGGTCACATATGCTTTGAAATCTTGTTATTTGACTGAACATTCCTATGAATATGGATCCTTCTGTAATTGCATTGTGTGTTTATACTACCGTTCAAAATATAATTTAAAATTACCTTTTTCTTTTTTAAAAGATTTAAAAATGTAATTTATTCCTATGATGGTAAAGCTGAAATTTCAGAAGCCATTACTTCAATCTTCAGTGTCACATGAGAAATCATTCTAATATGCTGATTGGTGCTAAAGAAATATTTCTTAGTATTATGAATGTTTAAAACAGTCTAGTTTTGGTTTTGCTGCTAAATATTTTTATGGAAACCTTGACACATTTTTTCAGGATTCAGCATTTATTTGAAATATAAATCTTTCGTTTTTACTGTCAATCTTGATGTGAATCGGGTCCCCTATGAATCTACCAACCAAAAAAAGTATTTATATATTTTTTATTTCTCAGTAAGGCACCTTTCTAAGCAAGCTTGTGAAAAAAAACTGAGCCGCTCAGATTTCACTCCCCCATGACATATAAAGGGGATCTTAATATAACATTACCGCCCCTTAATCTGAAAGTTTCCACCCATGCAACTGCCATTTGTATTTTTGCAAGCAACAGTGTTGTACCAGTTCTAACGCCATGGCGAAAGATGAGCAAAACATGCTAACTGTTCTGTCTTGGCTGCACTGAAGAGCACAGAACACTATTTAGAGTCCCAGCCTCAGAGGAGACAAGAATGCCATGGATTTATTGACTTATTTCCTGTATATTAAGCTTCTGCCATATGATAATGAGATAATGTTCTCATATGAGAACCTGGAGATATGGTTTGGTCCTCACACTGCATATAGCGTGAACCATTAAATATAACTATCAAAAAATGAATTAATAATAGTTATAATATTATAGCACATTTATTTAGTTTTTTTAAAAAATAAAATTATAGTAAATAAACGAAATAATAGTGTGTGATAATATTATTAAAAATAAAAAGCAGTACTACTATTAAATACAAATACATTTATTTTATAGTATCAGCAGGATTTTATTTTGACGTGTTGCCGGCAAGTAAGTATATGCGCTTCTGGATTTAGCACCACTGCTGATCAACGTCAGTGGATGAATGTCACAGTTTTGCATTGTGCTTTGAAAACACAATGAGATAGACTAGATTTATGCTTTCAGGTTGAAAATAAAACTTATATAGTGCAGTTTGTGATCTAAAATGGTAACAGCTGTCAACCATGTCGGTACGCAAATGCACTTTCAGAACATATTTATATAATGCATTTTTTTTTTGGTCGCGCATGCGGACTTGCGGACCACTTATGTGCACCCCTGATAATAGGTCTACTTTCATATACAAGTTAATCTCTTCTTTTTCACTTTCAGTGAAATAATGATGCGAGACAACCTCTTTGAAGTCGTCACAAACTCCAGAACATTTTATGTACAGGTGAGAAGTCTGGTCAGCTTCAGAGACCAAAGATTTAAAGATTTACTGATAAGGGTGTTGAAATGGATTTCTTTCTTTTGTGAAAATAAATATTACTTTATTTATTTATTTTATTTTATTTATTTACTCAAATCTTGAGCATTTATAACTTTTGTAGCATCTCTTTGTGTTTATTTTAAAATATGTAAAAGCTTTCCATCTTTTTCTACCACTTGGTTTCAGGCTGATAGTCCAGAGGAGATGCACAGCTGGATCAAGGCTATTTCAGGAGCCATAGTTGCTCAGAGGGGCCCAGGCCGGTCTGCAGCCTCTGTATGTACACACATGCACACATGCACTCAAAAAGCAGGTAGTAACTCTGTCTCTGAGCAAAACAATGGAGCAGGAATTCATGAATCAAGCCGAGAACATGTGGAGGGCGTGTGAATTTTTTCCTAAAAGACCCTCAGGAGTTTATTTGCATATAAATATATAATTTAATTATGTGTCTTTCTTTCTCTTTCTTTTGCACATGCACATTTGCACGCACATACAGACACGCGTGTGTGAATAATGATATGACTGCAGTGGTTTGGGTTTAAAATTGGTAATGGCTCAGAAGTGTTATTGCACTATGGAATCAGATAGTAGATGTGGGCCACAATGTTTGTTTCATACATTTTCTCCCACTCCCCTCAGAACCTAGTGACCCCAAATAGTATTTGGACACTTAAGGTATTAAAGTCATAGATGTATTTTGTAGAAATACAATTTAAGTAGCTTTTATTGTATATGAAAGACCTATACTCAAGCTAAACATTTAGATTGTAGACGGAAGTAGCAACAAATGTTTTCTTCTGTATTTGTGACGTATATCCAAGTGAAACTGATTACCAAAAATGGGGGAAAAAATGTATAGTGGAAGCTTGGTTGTGTTCGGTTGTTGATTGGTTGAAGATAGATCTTAACGCGAGAGTGCAGTCATTTGTAAGATAGATACAGAGCTTAAGAGAACTAAATGATTGGCGAAGTCAAGAATATGTCCTACAAGTCTTCCATGTCAATAGAGTTATAACATTTTGATAAAAAAATGACTAGTTTGAAAAAATTTCACAGAAAGATAATCACATTAATCATTCACAATAAAATGCATTTAGAAACTTGATAGGCTGAATTTTTATTTTATTAAATTATAAAACACTAGATAGAGTATATTATATGAAAGTAAGTGTTTCTTGTTAGCAGATTTTTTTTTTCTTGCCGTTATGCCGTCGTTTTTTGTTATGTTAATGAAGTAACATTCATACATTTAGTGTCCAAATACATTTTTGGGGCCTGTATCTCTTTCTCCCTTTCTTCCTCTAATGTAGCTTTGCACTGTTGTTTCAGATGCGTCAGGCCAGAAGGCATTCAAGCCCCTGTATTCAGAGATACACACCACGTGTCACTCAAGGCAGCACGTATGTGAGCTCCGCCCCTTTTGATCCGCCCCTTGTTTGCTTTTTCTCGCTTCGCTTTGGAGGAGTCGCTAGAGCACAGCCTTTTACGCACGTGGACGTACTCACCAAGCTTAATCTTTTCCACTTCGCTTTTCGCGAATAACTTCACATACGCACACCTAACAGTTCAAATGCAGAAATATACCTATTCAACAGTTCATTCCAGAAATACATCGTTTCCCCCTGACCTTATGTCTTCCCGCTAATTTTACCTTTGTTTTGTTTGCCTCTGTTTCTTCTCAACCTTGTGGCTCCTTAATTTGAACTAATGGTTAATATTGATGCACTTCATTTCTAATGCTTCAGCCTCTCTGCCAGCCCACTGCAGTCTCCTGCCACACACCCAAAACACATTTTTCACACATTTCAATAGCTCATCTGTATTTCATTATTCTTTATTGTTGTGTGTAACATGGTTCATAAAGTTTGACCTTTTTTTTCACCATTGTTAGAGATCTTCCAGACTGTTATTTACTGATTAGAATAAAAAGAAAACCATATTCATGGCCCATTTTGCTTCCATTATGTAATATTTATTAGTGAAACTACATATTAAATAAGACATTTTAAACAGAATTTTATTTTTCCTTTAAAAATTTATTTGATAAATTTTGTAATGTGATAGTTTTTACTTCATGTTGACTTCACAACTTTTAGTTGCCTTCACTATAACATTATTTTTTAAACATTCAACTTATCATGTTGTTTACACATTTCCAAACCACACAAATGTGTGCAGTATTTTGAATAAGGTGTGCTTTAGTGTTTGAGAGTTGCCTTTTGATGTCTGTGTGCCTTAAAAGTAGGGAGGGATGTACGATATTGGATTTTTGCAGATATCCAATATGCTGATATTTTTTATTGTTTTTAACAAGAACTTATTTGTTAGAATTAAATAAACAATAATGAAGGTTTTTGACATTACATTGAAACTTTAAAAATAACTATAAATAAGCTTTCAATCACTGAATTTTCCCCCCCAGAAAGATGCAGTGTTTTTTTATGTAAGCTAGCTTCTGACCTTTTAAATCAAATCATACTCATCATTTGACATATGACATCATTTACTGCTTTTTTAATCAGAAACACAGTGTAAATGTTATTTTTATAGGGTATTCTACTTTTAATTTAATAAGAAGTAGGCCGACATTTCCCCTATGGAATTAAAATTCCTGAACAAATGGGCATTAGGACCCCGGGGAGGCTTTTTATATCAGGCCAGTGCTGATATTTACATATAAAGCCATTATCCGATTCCGATATCAGTCCGGTAATATTGTGCATTCCTACATAAAATCATCCAAACTTCTCATTACTGACTTGCAGTAAGATTTTAGTCTTGTGAGGTTAACCCTCGAGTTTTGGACATCAGGTCCTCAATTACTGATGTTATTAGACATGTCTGTGCTTTCTCACACGATTGTTAGGTAAAATGTTTTGGACAGTCTAGAACAATGACTAAGATACTTTTTCTGTCGTGTTGCAGTTCTCAAACTGATGATAATATTTTTATATCTGTGGATTAATTAGTAACTGTAAACACAGAATGCAGTTCTAACCTTGTCTCAATATTTGACATCTTTCCCTTCTTATATTCTTTCTGTCATTCAATCTTTCTTTGTCATTCAAGTCTCCTCACTCTTTTCTTTCATTATATTTACCTTTGTCTCTGTCACCCACCTTCTATCTAGGGCTGGGCAACATCCCTTAAAAATAATTAAAATGTTTCGGTCTATTACAATATTTAATGCGTCTCTCTCTCTCTCTCTCTCTCTCTCTCTCTCTCTCTCTCTCTCTCTCTCTCTCTCTCTCTCTCTCTCTCTCTCTCTCTCTCTCTCTCTCTCTCTCTCTCTCTCTCTCTCTCTCTCTCTCTCTCTCTCTCTCTCTCTCTCTCTCTCTCTCTCTCTCTCTCTCTCTCTCTCTCTCTCTCTCTGTGTGTATCTCTATTTTTAAATACAATAATAATTCATTTAAAAAGCGTAAGATTCAATTTATTTGATCAAAATGTGTAAAAAATTATAAAGTTGATCAATATCATATGCAGCAATATGATAAAAACTAACCATTCTGATTTAGTTTCAAATATTAATATTACATTTTTAAATAAAATCTTTGTCACTTTTTTTTAACACATCCTGATTTTGAAATAAAACCAAACAAAGTGTTTAAAAACATTTTAATGTAAGATATATAAATTTAATTTAAAATATAAAATTTTTGCATGATAAATCTTTGATTTGAAGAGTTTAAAATATAATTTTTGCATGATAAATCTTTTGAAGAGTTTTGAATTGAATCTTTTATGAATGGACTGAAATGATTCTTGAAAATTAATCGGTAAATTAACAACTGTTGTTTTTGATACTGAAGGTTACATTTAGAGATACTATTAAAGCTCATACTCTTCATGTGCTTCATGGCTAATGACAGTGTCTTTAGCAAAATAGAGCACCAGGAAAATCAATCGTTCAGTCCAGCTTCTACCTCTAACTGCTTCTCACGTTCTCTGTCATGTTGTGTTTTCCAGTGAGTGGGACAGCTGGGCTCTCTGAGTACTAACACTTCTGATCTGATGCTCTGCTGGCTCTTGTCTCTGGTACTTTTCATCTTCTACTGCTAAACTCATCTAAAACTTCTTATTTGTTTCTCGGGTGTTCTTACTCCACAGCTGAGACTGCTCTCAATCATTAACGCACTGCATCGATCTTTAACGCTTTCCTAAAAACACTTTATTCAGACCAGAACTTATGTAGATGTACTCTCCCTCGTTCTTCCTGTTTAGGAGTTCATTGTTGGCAGCTCCTGTTTCTACCGCGAGCACACGAGTCACGCCATCCCCTGGACGGCCAGCCCTGCCGTGTCAGCAAACCCAGAATGCCGTGGTCCCACGAGGCCTGGCATGGGACAGCGAGCACTTCATGAGCCTGCTGCCCCTGCCCCGCCCACACGCCCGTCTGTCACTGCAAGAGACCCGCCTCTCCAAGTGACTCACGAATCGCCATGGCGGAGACGTAGCAGCTTTGGAATGTGTGATGCTCCCTTGCCCCAACTCGATCTGGATAATGCAGATCTTCCTGTCAGTGAGGTCTGAAGGTTTTACATTAGACTTTTAACTCTGACACCGATATATTAAGATTAAGTGTGTGCAGAGATTAAGTGATGGAAGGATCACTGGAGGGATATATGACCAGGCGTATAGATCCAAACTGATTCGACCTGACCTGTTGACCAAATTCTGAACTTTAAAACAGGTGATGTCGGATAAAAAGAGCTTCAGTCATGTTCAACTAGATCAGGAACACTACCACAATGATTCAGACACCAAATATTCTAACATTTTGAAAGTGCTGAAGGAAAATAAATATTTGAGGAATATGGATTAAATATCACCTGACCTGAAGTAGTTTCTGGGATTGTGTCGGAAGAAGTGAAGATTTGGGATGCCCCGTGGAATTGAGTCGGAAAAGGCTGTGTTTATGAGAAGTGATTCCTGTTAATATCCAAGAATTCCCCTTCTCTGAGCATTACAGAACATGCTTCATTTTTCCTGTTTTAATTTTTTTTTCTGTACAGTTTCCTATTTTTAAAAGTTATTCTATGTGCGGTTAATGTGACTAATTGATCCTGTGGACTAAGATGGGATTTATTTTGACTGACATCTTTTATCCACAGTTTACATAAGGGTGAATTCTTGTAGCTGTTATAAAATAGTTTGTCTCTTGCTCTGCTAAGTGATGAATCAAAAAAAGTTTTTTTTCAATAACTCAATGGGTTGGATACACTAAAGCCAAACAGACTGATGCTGAATAATCTGCCCACATCCGTGTCATTTTCTGGCATTTTGGGTATGACTGTACTTGTCTGATCATATGAGTGAGAGTTTGCTGTTGAATTGTTTATTATTATTTAGTTATTGGGATTCAAGTATGACTACTACGTTAAAATACTTGTCAGTGTATTTTTATCTTTGCATTGATACATTTTTGCCTTCTGTTTAAAAAAGTGCCTGCATTTTTTTTTCAGTTTTAACCGTTTTTTTTTTTTTTTTTTTTTGTCTTGTTTTGTGCTGTAACCGTTTTAATCTTGTTTGTTTATATTATTTATTATAAGAAAAAGCAATAAACCAAGTCTGAATTTATGTTGTTGATTTAAATATCACATCTGAGCTTTCCAAACAATGAATTGATATGAGTGAAATGCTTAGGTATTGTTTTTTGGTTTGTTTTTTAGACTGAACTGTTACTAGTTAGTGAAAACGGTGGTTTTATTGCCCTCTGTTGGACGTTTAAAACTACTGTCGAAAAACTATTGCTCGTTTCGGCTATAAAACACCTGTAACAACTGCTGTAAATAACTGGACACATGACTTGTTAATTGTAATATTATTTAAATAGATTAGGTAATTTGACTAAACTATCAAATGCTATTCTTGGCTCTATAACATGTCCAGTTGTCAAAACACAGCCATGTTTTTCCATGTAAATTTGCACTGACCTCACTGTCATATTAAGGATGTGATGTCACCAACTAGACCATGACGCCAATGGCACCAGCTGGGATAATGCTGGCAAGCATTTTGTTAATTTTTTGCAAGGCCTTTGGGAAAAGGTAGAGCCCAAAGGGATAGTTCCCCAAAATATTCTGTCATTATTTACTCACCCTCATGTCGTTCCAAATTTTAATATAAATTTTTTTGCTGAACCTTCACTTTAAGTCATAATCATTGGCTTTAAAACGTAGAAAGTTGCTGTTTTTTCGTTTTGCTTTATTTTTGCTGGAACAGAAACACATCAGGAAACCATGCTACGGTTATTAATTATTTTTTTCAGAAAAATTGATAGATCGGTTTTTGTTCGTTCTTATTGCCTGATAATTAAACACAGGTTGTATAACAGGTGGTTTTATTTTACATGAGCTTTTTAAAACGTAATAAATGTATTACAACTTAAACGAAAATTGAGTATAAAAGCTCAAAGTATTAATAGTAGTGTGGTGATCATATAGTAAATAATACTAAAGAAACACTGAGTATTTCGAACACTTTCTGTTATAATAATGTCTCACGCATAGCAGTTGCTGAAACCACTGTTAAGTTAATTAAAAGATTTATGTTGCCTGAACAGTGATAATATTGGGAGAGAGGGGAAAAGTATGTTTCTCTTATTCATTCATCATCTTTAGACATGTCTTTTCAAGTTGCCTACAGTTTAGTGTTGGCTGCGTTTCAGTGTTATTGTCATTGAAATTGAAGATATAACCAAACCATTAGTCAGAACTGCCAAACTTAATCGTTTTTTTTTCTCCAAAGGAAGACCGCAGAAAATCACCCTCTTTGAGTTTCTCAGTTCCACTTAACCACAAAAACAACCCAGCCCTCAGGTCCTTGGGCCAGGGGCCTCTCCCATGGCCAAATCCCTTGTAAAGACGCCAGCAGTGGTCAGTGAAAGTGTTTAAAGTCAGTATTTAGACTAATTATTTTGTATTAAATTTCTTTTTATTTTTTCACACAGCATCATAATATAAACCTACCACTAGAATCTCAGACATGTAGTTTGTGTGCGAACAAGCTCTGCGAGGTGGATTATAGCCCTGTAAAATTCCTGGACTCACTCTCATTCACACACTCTGCAGTCCATGTGTTACCACAAAGATGTTTATCTGGCTTAATTCAAGCGCCTGTAAATTATAGCAGGAAGTTGAAGCTCAGCCTGCCACAATTAAATAACTGTTTGTTGCAAGCTTTAATTATGGGTTCAATTAATTTGCTATTTCGTGAATGGGTTCTGTTTATCATTAGATTCATAAATGTGATAGTTTTCCATAACAACAATGGAAACGCATAGAAAGACGCCCGGATATACATTCTTAGTTTGTGCTTGTGCATGTTTGTGGGAGATAGGAATTAGTTTATTTGTCTTCCTGTGGGTTTTTTACTCATTTAACTACTGGCACCTGAGTCTTTAGAATTCTCTCTCCTTGAGTAACAGTTTAAAAGTTTATTTATATATATATATATACAGTACAGACCAAAAGTTTGGACACACCTTCTCATTCAAAGAGTTTTCTTTATTTTCATGACTATGAAAATGGTAGAGTCACACTGAGGGCATCAAGGGCTATTTGACCAAGAAGGAGAGTGATGGGGTGCTGCGCCAGATGACCTGGCCTCCACAGTCACCGGACCTGAACCCAATCGAGATGGTTTAGGGGTGAGCTGGACCACAGACTGAAGGCAAAAGGGCCAACAAGTGCTAAGCATCTCTCGGGAAACTCCTTCAAGACTGTTGGAAGACCATTTCAGGTGACTACCTCTTGAAGCTCATCAAGAGAATGCCAAGAGTGTGCAAAGCAGTAATTAAAGCAAAAGGTGGCTACTTTGAAGAACCTAGAATATGACATATTTTCAGTTGTTTCACACTTTTTTGTTATGTATATAATTCCATATATAATTCCACATGTGTTAATTCATAGTTTTGATGCTTTCAGTGTGAATCTACAATTTTCATAGTCATGAAAATAAAGAAAACTCTTTGAATGAGAAGGTGTGTCCAAACTTTTGGTCTGTACTGTATATATATATATATATATATATATATATATATATATATATATATATATATATATATATATATATATATATATATATATATATATATATATATATATGCTTTTACTTTTTTCACTCTGTTTCTAAAAGTATTCTTCTTTATTTCATCTATAGCAGTTGGTGAAAATTGGCAATATGGGAACCAACTCTAATATTAATATTACTGTTAATAATAATATTTAGGCCTACAGATATTGAAACTCTTACCTTGGCTTCACTAATGTATGTTACTGCTTCATATAACATCTTATTGTTAAAACTATGTTTAAAAGAATAGTTCAACCATATGTTTTGCTCTGTGTTTGTAAGAATATCCATAAGGCAATTTTCTCCACTGAAAACAGTTCTAAACAAATATGTCTGTGGATTTTGATGTGAGAAGACTGGAGGAAGAGTAATGTGGATTATGGACTCATATTTTGACCAGAAGTCTTAATGATGGATTTGTTTTTTACAAACACATAACTATTCACTTGTTAACTGATGTGCTGGAGTTGTGTCAGTTTCTTATGAATTATTGTGATGTTTTAATCAGTTGTTTGGACTCTTATTCTGACGGCCCTCATTCACTGCAGTGGATCCATTGGTGAGCAAGTGATGTAATTTTTTTTAGGTGAGCAATACCTTTACAAAGTGACAGAATCATATAAAAGTTATTTCAATTTTCCAGTTTGTTCATTTGTTTGTTTGCTTGCTTGTTTGTTCATTACCTTATTTATTTATTTTTGTATGTGTTTTTGTGAAGAGGCAGGTAGCCTATTCACTATACAATTTCAGGAACTGGATTTGCATCAGAGACCGCTTTGCTCATATTGCACATCAGTCTGAAAGAGTTTTCCCACATCCAGGCCAATCGCAGCGCTTGTTGTCATTGTGGTGAAGTGTGCGCGTGGAATCCGGAGCGCTTTTATAAACGCTGCGCCAGCAGAAACTCAAGAGACGCGCACTGTGCTCGCTCCCGCGGTGCACCGAATTTACAAAGCTCGGTCCAAAGATTATTCCCGCTTGGAGGTAGTTCAGTTGGTCTCGTTAGAAACTAAAGAACTCGAAGTTCTCAATTTACATTCCTTATTTATTTAACTTTGATCAGTATGATTTGGATAACTGTGTTCTGCATTTGCGTCTTGGTTACATCGCTGCAAACTGATGCGCGCCTCAGTAAACGCTATGTGATCGGCGGATGTCCGAGTCAGTGCGATAAGTCAATGTGTCCATCGATGCCAAAAGACTGTCCGACAGGACAGGTGATGGATCACTGTAACTGCTGCCTAGTGTGCGCGTCCGGAGAGGGAGAGGCGTGCGGCGGGGTCGGTAAGCTGGGGGACCCGGTGTGTGGAGAGAGTTTGGAGTGCTCCGTGACCGGAGGAGTGGGCTTCTCGGCTACAGTCAGGAGGAGAGGGAAACACGGTATCTGTGTGTGTAAAAGCAGCGACCCGGTGTGCGGCAGTGACGGAGTCTCCTATCGGAACATATGCGAACTGAAGCGAGTCAGTAACCGAGCGCAGAGCCTGCAGCAGCCGCCGGTGCTCTTCATACAACGTGGAGCGTGTGGGTCTTGTGAGTACCTCAAAAGAACACAGTTTGCCTGTTCTTTTACACTTTTTACAGTGGTACAGTATAAGTCCATGTGTGCTAAATAAAAAGCTACTTATGAATAATGTGAACTACCTAGTTAATTTCACATAATAGACAGACAGACAGACAGACAGACAGACAGATAGATAGATAGATAGATAGAAAGATAGAAAGAATGATGGGTTGGTTGCGTGAAAGAGAGAGTCCAGATATTGGCAATGAATGCAGAAGACATCTTTGCTGCATGGTATATTCATCGTCGGCCAGTGCACCCCATTTTTATGATCTTGTTCCTTTTGTAAACCCTCCTGGTTGGAAATGTTGGTTTCTATTTATACATTTAAACAGCAGACAGACTGATTTTAGTCATATTTGGTTGGCATACAAGGAAGAAAATGCCTTTCAGTCTCTAGCAGTAACAGAAACGATGTATGTTTGAGTCAAGCATGTTTGTGTCTGTTTTGTCGTGTTTGTGATGAACATGGTGCCATTCTTGCTACAGTATTTATGTGATCCACAAGTTCAAACTCAGGGTAAAGTGATCAAAGGCCCAACTTCAGCCATGCTTCTTATACGCATGTCTCTGCACTCAGTCATAATTAGTTAGTTTTAATGCATTTTGACCCTCGTGCAGTTTGCTCATAGCACTTATTAATCAGTACACAAACACAGTCTGACTCATCAAGACCAATGAATGGACAAAAACCAGAGCAGCTTGTGGGCTCTTTTTGTGTGAATGTGTGTGCCCTCAGAGTTTCACCTCTTAAAATGAAGCCTCTCACATCTTATTTTCTCTGTGTGTGTGTGTGTGTGTGTGTGTGTGTGTGTGTGTATTTGTGTGAGATATAAGGTTATTAGAGATGAATTTGAGCAGGTTGTAAAGGATTTAATCTTATGAGATTGTGTTAAAACAATAAAGTTCCTATTTTATATAATTAAATGAGATTAAATGTGCTTTCTCTTTATCTTTTTCACTGTTTCATTATTCTTCTTGCTGAAAGAGCTTCAGTGTATTCATTTTGGCAGACACTGGCTCTTAAATTGTGGCTGAAAGTGGATAGTTGTCTTGGTCTGGATAGTGGATTTGTGATAGTGAATCGTCACACACTTGTTGGCTCACAAACAATTGTGCTAAAATAGTATAAACTCCTTAAATCAGCTGTTGAGTATCAGAACTCCACAGCCTGTTCTTTAGAAGATTAAATTTGAGGATACTTTTGGCATAGCTGTGGACGTGTCTATTCTGTGCATATTGGCCTAATAAAGCATAGTGCCAAGCTGTGAGAGGTCTGTGGCTTCCAAGTCCTGGCCTCTCCTAAAGAAAACACACTGTGCCGCAGAGCTCATGATGTCATTTGCATCTGGATCTGAAGGCTGCCTGCTTCTCTGTACACTACTTCTTCGCTTGCTGCAGATTTAGGTCATATTGTGAGTCTTGTGTATTCATCAAGAAACAGATTTTTACTGAAGCAGAAAGGCGCCCTCCTGCAAAACTCGATGTTCTAGTCTGTTTTGGATGATTGTGACTAAAGGAAATGGCTTGCACGTCTCTAGCCCAATGAGGAGAATGGGAGTGATGGCACCAAATTCTTTCCAGTCTCACATTGCAACTTGAGCTATTATATTAGCACTGTTCTAGAACCTTGTAAACAGCCTTGCTGTCTACTGGAGCCTAAAGTAACATGATATGAAATGTTCTGCAGAGGAACCAATTCGACTCGTGAACACTGTTTTGAAGGAATGGTTTACCAAAAAAAGAAAATTTGCTGAAAATATGCTTATCCTCAGGCCATACAAAATGTAGAGTTTGTTTCTTCATCAGAATGGATTTGGAAAAATGTAGCATTATATCTCTTGCTCACCATTGGATCCTCTGCAATAAATGGGTGCCGTCAAAATGAGAGTCCAAACAGCTGATTAAACATCACAGAAATCCACACAACTACAGTCCATCAGTTATTGTCTTATGAAGTGAAAAGCTGAGTGTTTGTAATAAACAATTCCTTCAAGACGTTTTTAACTTTAAAGCATCAGTTCTGGCCATTATCCACCTTCTCCAGTGAAAAAGGCATTAAAAATGTCTTGATTTATTGCAAGCATGCAACTTTTTGGTACACAAGACATTAATTAATCAACTGGAGTTGTATTATAGATTATTGTGATGTTTTTATCAGATATTTCGACTCTCATTCTGACGGCACCCATTAACTGCAGAGGATCTGCTTGTGAGCAAGTGATGTAATGCTAAATTTCTATATATATATACAGTACAGACCAAAAGTTTGGAAACATTACTATTTTTAATGTTTTTGAAAGAAGTTTCTTCTGCTCATCAAGCCTGCATTTATTTGACCAAAAAACAGTAATATTGTGAAATATTATTACAACTTAAAATAATAGTTTTCTATTTGAATATACTTTAAAAAAATTATTTATTCCTGTGATGCAAAGCTGAATTTTCAGCATCATTACTCCAGCCTTCAGTGTCACATGTAACATCCAGTCTATCACATGATCATTTAGAAATCATTCTAATATTCTGATTTATTATGAGTGTTGGAAACAGTTCTGCTGTCTGATATATTTGATGAATAAAAGGTTAAAAAGAACTGCATTTATTAAAAAAAAAATTCTAATAATATATATTCTAATAATATATTTTCTTTATATCTTTATATCTTCCTATCACTTTTTATCAATTTAACACATCCTTGCTGAATAAAAGTATTGATTTTATTTAAAAAAAGAAAGAAAAATAAATTACTGACCCCAAATTACTGACCAGTAGTGTATATTGTTATTACAAAATATTTATATTTTAAAAACATAGCTTCTTTTTTATTTTTTTTTATTTTTTTTTTTTATATTCATCAAAGTATCCTAAATAAGTATCACGTTCTGAAAAAATATTAAATAGCAGAACTGTTTCCAACTTTGATAATGAATCATCATATTAGAATGATTTCTAAAGGATCATGTGATAATGATCCTAAAAATTCAGCTTTGCATCACCGAAATAAATGATCATTTAAAGTATAATAAATGTAAAAAAAAATTGTAATTGAATCACAATATTATATTTTTTTCTGTATTTTTGATCAAATAAATGCAGGCTTGATGAGCAGAAGAAACTTCTTTCAAAAACATTAAAAATAGTAATGTTTCCAAACCTTTGGTCTGTACTATATATATATATATATATATATATATACATATACATATACATATACATATATATATATATGTATATAATATATTTTTTTGTTTGTTTTTTTAAATAGAAGTTGCTGTATCATTAACATTTGTTTTTCATCTCTTTTGCCATCTTATTTGTTGCAATGCATTCTGTGATTGCCTTCACTGTGAAGGGAATCTTAAAACGAACATTTTGCAAAATTAGGCATCTTAAAACTTACTTATAATTGTTCCAAAACCTAATGAACTGCCTGCACAGTGAGTTTTATGTATAAGCAGTAAGAAAAAGATTAAGTGAATGTTCTTGTTTATGTTAATGATTTATTCACATTGGACCTCTTGAGTAAATCCTGAAATCTTTTTACGAGCCCTGAACTGGAGAGAGGAGTGGGCAGTGTTTGTGTTTTAAGTTCATGGCAGTGTTCTTCTTCTTTTGCATGGTTTTCATTAAGCATTTCAGGCTTGTTTCCCAGAGCTTATTGTATTTTGTGTCTTTGCATTGTTTTTTTCTGCTGGCACTTCTTCATTGTGAATTGTCTTTGTTCTTGGTCATGCTGTTTGTTGTGTGTATTAAGAACCAAGAATTACAGTTCTTTAATGGAGTGTTATGTATAACCATAGCACTCAAATTCTGTCATGCACTCTCTCAGCATATCTGTCTTTTTATGTTCTATGTGTTAGTTTTGTGGATTTCATAGGCGCTCAGAGGTTTGTCACATCCAGACCTCTACAGATTGTTTTTGTAGCCCTACAAATGCTGACAAGGCACATATTTCACCCATCTCTATGGCTGCTCTCTTTCTCTTTCTTTTTGAAAAGAAACATACTGCATATATATATATATTTTTTTTCATAAAGAAAAAGGCCTATTTATTTATTTATTGCACAATATTACATTCTAATTAAAGTTAATCCTGTTATTTTATGTACAGTGATTCTTGATATTAGACTGTAACAGTATTTCATTGTTATTTAAATCTGCATAAATTAATGGTAGTGCAATCAAAACTACCATGATGTATGAATACTAAAAAAAATGTATAATGCTTTTGTTGATGTTGTTGTTTTTGCATTACATAATTTAAAAAATAAATTGTTTTGCTTTTAAGTAATGAGAATTTAATAATAACGTTCAATTAACACAAATTCATGCTTAATATGCTTAATTTTCTATATAAGTATATTAAAGTAAAAATAAAATTTGTCTATAGATGATTGATATGGTTGACATATATGTGAGATTTACTCTGATTTTCATTTTCACTGTTGTTTTTCACTCATTTTTTTATACTTTACAATTTTACATTCCTTGTCACTTGTGTTAAACAGTCTGGTCATCTTTATCTATTTATTTGTCAACTCTTTCCTTCATATCCTGTTTATAACTCCCAATTAATGAATCTCAGCCTCTGAGATCTTTTGCTGATGATTTTTCTCTAAAACTCTAAACAGAAGTGACTGTGTGCGTGTGAAGGTATGGTTTGATATGGTTAGAAAAGTATCTCATTCTTTCATTGTCTCTTTGTTTCGATAATGTGTATTGTTTAAATTCTGAGTAAGGTTTTGTCCTTTGTATATGTGTGTGTTTGCTCTGTTTGTCCAGAATCAGCTTTTGTTTAACTATCTTCAATTAGCATGTTATGAAAGACATGTTTGTTTATGAGTGCAGTCAAATGCTTGAACTCTTTTTACTGACACTAACACGCACAGATCTATAAGTAGATGCTCAGTAAATAAGCCTATCTATGAGAACAAGAATAGACAGGTGTGAATTATATCTGTTATGACTGGATCATGAAAAGAACAAGAAGGGACTCTTTATTAATGTTTCATGATTCATCAAATACATTTATTTCTCTTTCTCAATCCCCTGGAGCCTAGAGCTTCTACCTTTCCTCAGACTCTCGCAAATAATTTTTTTCCAGCCCTCTTCCTCTGACAGCCACCTCTCCTTTAGTTTCTGTGCTTCTGTAGTATAATATAGGCCAGTAGGACTTTCCTAGAGTTAGGACTCATTTCCTGCTCTCTGCTCACCTACGCAGACATCGACCGAACTCAAATAAACACACTTCTCTAGTCTGAATCCTTCACAAACCCTGCAGAGAGTCCTCAGACAGAGCTTACACAACTGTAACTGGACACCATAACTATAACTCAGAGCCACAGGCATGACCTGTTCATCATGTTTTCAAGGTTTCATCCCTCACCCTTTCTATTGACTTTTGTGAGAACTGTGCTAGCCAGGAGTGAACTCTTCCTATGCCAGAACTGTGCAGAAGCTGATTCAGAATAGATTTGGGTTGGTAAGATTTTATAGATGTTTTTGAAGTCGTTTATGCTTACTAACGCTGCATTGGAAAATAGTAATATTGTGAAATATTATGATAATTTTAAATAACTTGTTTCTATGTGAATGTATTTTAAATGTATTTTATTCCTTTTATAGCTAAGCTTAATTTTAATGTCATTGTCAGATTCTTCAGAAATCCTTCTAATATACTAATTTGGTGCTCAGAAAATGTTTCTTATTATTATGAATAATTAGTTTTGTTTTTTTTGTGAAACCTTGATATATTGTTTTGATGAATAGAAAGTTAAAAAACTCAATTTATATTATTAAAATTTCCTGGCTTGGGTAGAAATACCTGAGTTGACTGAACGCAAACTCTTTGAACATCTGGCAAGAAGATTTATTATCTTGGAGTCTTCCATATTGTGGATTTAGTAAACCTATTGTAACATGTTAAATATATTTTTAGGTAGCCTTTAATATCTGTTGTCCAAAAGTCTTTGCTTTTCTTCTTAAACATGCAATATGAAAAGTTTTATGTATACACCAAATTTCAGGATGACATTTTCTGGAATCAAAAAGAAAAGTAGTGCTCTCCCCAGGAGAGACATCCAGGATCTCTAGGACAAATGTCATTTCATTCTCTCAGACCATATGTTGTAATCTGGCAGTGTTTCAGTGAAAACACAAAGGCCTCATATTTGTGCAGACTAAATGTAGGCTTTTGATGTATTGAGTTCCGAGCCAAGCACATTCTTGGCAGGTTTGGATACCAGCCCAGTAGTTCAGAAAAATGAAACTTTACTAAAATCTTTACTAATTAAGTAAAAATAATCTGATATGTTATAGTACACTACCCTAACTGCAGGATGTTTATATTGCCAAGCAACGAAGCATCTTACAATGGCTCATCCAATCAGAATTTAGAGTTGGAACTCTCCATTTAGATGTTTTACATTATTGGATTATTAATGCATCATTTTAAAGTGGACTTTGTCCATCTTGACCAGGAGTTTTACTGCTGTTTTTTATTTACTTAGTTTTGATAGCTTTTCTCAAAACATGTGATTTTGGATTGAATGCATTGTTTAATGTTGGTCTGGAACTGGTCAGTCTCCCCACACTGGATATTCTGTCGCCATAAAATAAACTTTTCTTTCCTTTTTCCTGTTGGTCTACAGAGGTTGGTTAGTTGTGATGGTTTGAATTCTGTGTGCAGTACTGTATGTTCAAACATTTCATTGGTTGAAATGAGTCAGCAGGTTCACAAGCGCATGCAGGTGTGAATGTCAACAGTGGTTTCAGTTCTGTAAGGGTTGGTACTGTGATTAACTGTCAGATGTTACAGTCTTGCAGCTCTGAGACCAAAGGTTATGGAGTCTTAAACCATAAATGCATCAACAGTACCACTGGTTAAATCATTTTGAAGGTTGCAGTGGAAGTGTGGCCAGAATATGCACTAATAATTCATAAAATGCCTAGAAAGGTTTTTTTTTATAAATAATAAGAGGTTATAGATTTGTTTAAATCTTTGTGATCCTCAAGAGTTTATTTGTGTTCTTTATATTCAAGCACAGTTGATCTTTTAGAGAACCTTTTAGTGTTCTAAACTCTCCATAGCAGAATGCATATAGATGCAGTCTCAGGGTTGAACCTTAGCTCTTTTTTATGCTGTTTACTCAGCAGTAATACAGCAGAATGGACCTCAGGCACCTGTTTCTGCTTTTTTCTGATCTACAATAGCCCTGGAAATCAAATTCCCAAACTTTCAGACAGATTTGTAACCACTAAATCACCAGTAATCAAACACAGGCATGAGTATTCACATACTGTATATATATATATATATCACCACTCATGTGTTTATCACACAAGTCAGAACTTGTAATAAAGTTTTGAACACCAGATCAGCATATGATTTTGAAAGAAAGATTGGATTAATGACTGCTGAAAAGCCAGCTTGTGTACATTTAAAAAAATATTAATATATAAAATTGAAGTTATATTTCACTGTATTGTTGTAACAATTTTTTTTATTAAATAAATGCAGCCTTGGTAAAGATAAGGCACTTCCTTCAAAAAGATTTAAAAAATCACATGAACTGCAAACTTTTGAACAATAGTGCATATATATTTGGCATATATTACTGGCATTTATATGTATTTACACAAGAAAGCTAAAAGTCAAGAATTATTCGTCAAGTCAAGTATGCTTTATTGTCAGTTCTTCCACATGTACAGTACATACAGTACATACAGAGAATTGAAATTGCATTAATCTCAGACCCTTGGTGCATACAGATAACACTAACAGTAGAACATTAAATACAGATAATAAAGTACAACTACACAAATAGGTCATCTAAAAAGAAAGATAAGCAAAGCAGCACAAGGCAAATGGCAGATAGATTGCAAATCAGTGAAGTAAACAGTGCAGATATAGTGATTGTAGTGCAAAAGAGCTTATTCCGTCTGATAAAAGTGTAACAAATCTGGGGGGAGGGGGACAAGGTCGAAAGGGAGTTCAGCTTCCTGACAGCCTGATGATGAATGAGGCTGTCCTTCAGTATGCTGGTCCTGGCCTGGAGACTCCTGATGGCAGCAGACTGAAGAATCTGTGTGTCGGGTGTGTGGGATCACCTGTGATGCAGAGGGCTTTGTGGGTGAGACGGGTTCCATAAATGTCCTGGAGGGAGGGGAGAGAGACACCAACGATCTTCTAAGCTGCTCTCACTATGCGTGGAAGAGTCTTCCGGCAGGACGCGTTGCAGGGGCCATACCACACAGTGATGCAGCTTGTCAGGATGCTCTCGATGGTGCCTCTGTAGAAGGTGCACATGATGGGGGCCAGGGCTCTGGCTCTTCTCAGTTTGCAGAGGAAGTAGAGAAGTTGCTGTGCTTTCTTGGCAAGTGCTGCTGTGTTGTCAGTCCAGGAGAGGTCCTCTGTGATGTGCACACTTGATGCTGCTCACTATCTCCTCAGTTGCACCAATGACGGTCAGAGGAGCATGTTGAGTGTGCACTCTCCTGAAGTCAACAACAATCTCCTTCGTCTTCTCCACATTCAGAAAGAGATTGTTGGTAATGCACCACCCGGCCAGGTGGTTCACCTCACTCCTGTAGTTTATGTCATCTCTGTTGGACCAGTTTGCAAACTGGAAGGGGTCCAGGGAGTGGGGGAGGGCAGACTCAATGTGGTGCATGACTAGCCGTTCAAAGCACTTCATGAGAATAGGGGTAAGTGCAATTGGATGGTAGTCATTGAAGCAGGATGGAGATGGCTTCTTCGAGACTGGAATGATGGTAGTAGCTTTGAAGCATGTGGGAACAACAGGTTGTTAAATGGATGAGAAAATTTTCAACAAAACTCAGAATATTTGGTGTTAAAACTATAATTATGTTAAATTAGGTCAGAGTGCATGTCAGCGCCACGCTGGATATGACTTTAATTACACTTGAGCAAACATTATAACTCATATACCATTATAATTCATATACCACTCCACTCTTTCATTTTAATGTTCCCTCACTTAGCACAAACCCATCTGGTCACAGACACATTTGTCTTTTGAACTTGCATGCTTTCCAACAGCCAGGTCTTCTTGGGGTCCCATATCCTGTATAATTAAAAGGGCCCCTTCATCATTGCAGCGACTGTCTAACTGATTGGATCAAATGACAGCTGCTGTCATCTGTTCATTTGAGTCTGTGATGCATACCAAAACAATCTTACCCTGAGGGTGAAGAATTGAAAGAGTGAAATTAAAAGAGCAATTTTCATACACTTTATGTGTATTATGAGCTTCTGAGTGCTGATAATAAACTCTTTTGGTTGAAAAGGAAAAAAATATCTCTCACTTCTTTTCCTTCATGGTGAAATTACAGAGGACGGGAGTCAACATTTCCAGACAAGTCCTCCAAGAGACTCCTCAGATCTTGCCCTTCACGTGTCTGTGTGTGTGTGTGTGTGTGTGTGTGTGTGTGAGAGAGAGAGAGAGAGAGAGAGAGAGAGAGAGAAAGAGAGAGACTGAGTGATGCTGATTTACGTAAGCAACAGAAGTCCCATGTATATATTTAAATAAAAAAATCCCACCACTTGTCTTTTTTTAGTTAACAACTGGTCTCATTTTCCTTTACGTATCCTGTTTAAGTGGTCATTTGATATTTTCAGATGTTTTGTCCTCTACTGTCCATTTATTCTGTTATACATTCTCGTTACATCTTTTTTTGTTTTTGTTTCAGCTATCCATGATAACCCCAATAGCCTGAGATACAAGTACAATTTCATTGCAGATGTTGTAGAGAAGATCGCCCCTGCCGTGGTTCATATTGAACTGTATCGCAAGTAAGTTTCTCACATTATTTTTAGTCTATATTAAAGAAGAGTTTATCACATTGTCATTAGTCTATATTAAAGAGGAATGTTTGATCAAATGTCTCTTTCTTTACCTCGGTTTCTATTTCTTTTTCATACTCTTCTGTCTTGTTTAGGACGGTGTATTCAAAGCGTGAAATGGCAGTGGCGAGTGGATCAGGGTTTGTGGTGTCTGACGACGGCCTCATTGTGACAAACGCCCATGTGGTAGCCAATAAAAACCGAGTGAAGGTGGAGCTTAAAAATGGAGCCTCGTATGATGCTAAGATCAAGGATGTTGATGAAAAAGCAGATATCGCCCTCATAAAGATCGATTCACCGGTAAGAAGAACCAACACAGTCCTGCTGTTATAGCACATTCCATGAATATGATACACATTATACACAGTTTTAGCATTAGAAAAAACGTTTTTTTTTTTTTTTCTGGTGAAAACTCTATATAATCTACTAAATATATTTTCATTCCTTTAGACTTTATTTAGAGTAATATTGCACTTCTAATACTTGCAAGATATTAATTCTGACATTTTTTACTTTATATATTTTGCTCATTTAGTTTGGATGTTTGTTTCATGTTTATTATTATGTTCATATTATTAAAGCAGCTATAATATTATATAATATTTATTTTAGCTATAGTATTTAATTTGCCATCCAGATGTTGACAGACAACATTTTTTGAAAGGTAAGCACCTTTTGTCACTGTCCAATTTTTATTTATTTATATATATATATATATATATATATATATATATATATATATATATATATATATATATATATATATATATATATATATATATTGTTATATTTTAAGAGTTTCTTTTTATACCCTATTCAGTGCCATATATATGACAACATTCACATTGGCATATTGCAGGATTCCTTTTCTCCAATTTAGCTAGATGCAAGGGTAAATTAGGCTGAGGAAGATAAATAAAAGGTAATATATAAAAACTTACAGAGAGAGGGAAAGTTTACCAGGCCTCAGGGAACAGATGTTGTACTATCTTCATCGGGCATAAAAGTGTTTTTAAGCACACACACATTCACACAGTGCTAAACTCTTTTAATGACCACTATTCTCTCAGCAGGCACTTTGCATGTTTAGCCCACCACAGAGCAAACATCTGTGTGGTTTGTGTACTGAGGTGGACAGATTGAACAGTTTTATAATGTCTTTTTACACAGGAAGCCGCCTCATCGTGGTTTATAAATGGAAGCTGAGGTTTTATTTTTGATCCTGATTGTTTATACTGAAGAGGTTCAAGTCTGAATTCGAACAGCAATGCACTAAACCCACCAGGCTCTCTTTTAGGATAAGTTTTATTAGTGCAACATCAAAAACCAAGTCCAAATAACCTAAGAGTGTTTCATTTACAGGAAAGTACAGATGGCCAAGCTAAAGATTGCAGGAATTCAAACTTGGCATTTGTATTTCAGCAATTACTGCATTCACACAGCCCTGTAATATTTGCAAAGGAGACTTTTCATATAACCAAAATAGGAACATTACTGACCCCATAAATACAAAATGAGCAATGCAATCCTTTTAAGGTGTCTTAGGCAAAATGTTATATTACCCACAACCCCCCACTCACTCAGATCAGTGCAGTGCACTGTACAGGCTCTTAAAATATATGTCAATGCTGGCTGATAGACACCAGGCAGCATGCTTGTCTGACAATCCTAACCTCATAATCACTCAGTCTCTTAAACATATGTTCTCCAGAGAAATAAAGCACACGCAAGCCCAGACTACATGTTTAATCTGATCCGGTGTTCCCAAAGAATGCATACTGCTCCAAGATCAGATTCCTCGATTGTTTCTTATCCTGATCCCTGCAGTCAAAACAGATCCCACAGCAGTGCCTATAGTCTGAGATGTTTTATGTAGCTCTCTCTCAGCTGGTGTTTCTGATGCTGCTGGACTGAATCAGTGGGCTCTTTAATACCCAGCTGCTAAAGAGTTTGCCCCAGTTTGAGTGAGTGATCTTGAATGACATCATATGGTCATGTGTATGTGTGATCAATAGTGAGAGAGTTTGAGAGAGACAGACCTGTCTCTGATCTCTGATATAACACTTGCCTCTAACTAACAGGGCATGTGGGAAAAGCAAAAACAAAAGAAGCAGAAAAGGGCATTGGTTTGAACGGCACAAGTGAGTTGGAAGTCATGCACTGGAAAAGGATCAGGCACTACAAAGACCCTGAGGGAACTGAGTGTGTGTGTGTGTGTGTGTGTGTGTGTTGGAGAGAACTTGTGTGTGCCTGTATCCCTGTAAGCAATTACTGCAATTTCTTCGCTTTTTCTAATGCATGTTGAGAGGTTTTAAGTAGGTCAGTACTGTAAAAACTTGCGTTTGTAAAGTATGTTTACATTCACAGTTAAAATTGATTTTTTTTAGTAGTCCAGCCACAGTTCAAGTTGTCTAAAGTCTGATTTACATGTATACATGCTGGATGAAGCCGAACTATAGGCGCATTATTTAGGTCTGGTAATCCAATTTCTTAAAACAATTCTGAAACGTTTACAGTCAAAATAAAACAAGAATAGCATTTTAAGAAGATAAATTACTGCTTTGGTCTGACCAAAATTGTACTCTTAAAGTGCATGTAAACATAATTAACGCTACTTTGAAAGCATTTCTAAGTATGGTATTTCAAGGTATTTCTCAGTTCATGCATTCTCTGGGAATTGAAACCGTGATGTTGGTGTTTCTAGCACCATGCTGTACTATTTGAGCTACAGGAATGTTTCAGTAGTTGTTTACACTAGAAGTAAGTTAACTACAGTGAACCTGCACTTTTGAAAAATACAGCTGGTTAAACTAGAAAAAAAATCTAATGTCAATACTCATCACTAAGTGCAGGTTCACTGTAGTTAACTACTTAGAAAATGCAGAATTTAAAGGGGTATTCTACCTAAAAATCACCCACACATCATTCCAAACCTGTTTAACTTTCTTTATTTTGTGGAACCACACAATGTTGAAGCCCAGTGACTTCTATTGAATGGAGAAAAGCCCTGAGACATTTCTCAAAATATCTAATTTTATGTTCTACAAAGGAAAGGAATTTATACAGGTTTGGAACAACAGGATGGTGAGTAAATTATGATTTCTGGGTGGAGTATACTTTTAATATATATATTTTTTTTGCTACCGAATCATGGCACCAAAAAAAAAGAAAGAAAGAAAATGCACTACTAATACTAGTATAAATCAGGCTCGCATGATTCATGGAATCATACCAAACAAACTGAGAGTTTATATGAGGGACAGAACAGAGAACCTTCTTGGCTTTAGCAAAATACATGACAGAAAAAGATTGGAACCCATTGTCTTGCATCTTTGTTTTTTATTGATGTTATCATAGTTAAAATTGTTAGTTCCACCACTAATTTTCATAAGTTACTCCCAAAAACTCCAAACTTCACAATCTAAACTCACATATAGTATGCACATGCCTTGATTTGATGAGAAAGAAATGAGGATATATTTCACAAAACACAGTTTCACACATGCAGAAAATTGGCAGCAGATGGTGGATTAACTAAGAGTCATAGAGCAGATTATTTATTTTCTTCCCAATATTTCGTCCTTCACACTATCTTTCTTCCTCCTCTCTCCCTTTATTGGTGGCTGTCTGTCTCTCTGGAAATCATTACTCTGTCTGCAACAGCCAGAAAAGAGGGGAAAGTGTTTTCCCTCGCAGAGAGAGTGAGAGAGAGGAAATGTGGTCAGGGACTTAAAATGAATCCATATGTATGTGTATGTGGACAGAGATTTCACCCACATTCAAGGCAAGAGCGTACAGATGGGGAGCTCTTGAGGGTCCAGCTTCCATGATCTGTTGAACTTCCCATCATTCCTGTTCCTGAACTCAGAAGCTCCAGGAAAATGAATCATTTTCATGTCTCAGCCCATCACACATTTAGTCAACTCATTTGTAAATCTCCCATGTCTTCATTTCCATTCCTCTGCTCTGGTCGTGAGCCAAAGCAAAGAAAAAGTTTCCCGTTTAAGTTAAGAGCTTTAAGGCTAATACGTAGCGTGCACACACACAGGTTTTCTTTGGATTATCGATGTTCCAGTGGCCTGAAATGCAGTCCAGACTACTAATGTGGCTGACTGCTGGTTGGGCCAAAATGAGTCATTTAATATTACAGGGTAAGATGTGAATCACACTTGGGAACAGAGAAGCAGGTTTGGCCATGTGAAGCAAGTGTGAAAGTGTGCAAATGCAAAGAGGACATTCATGGTATAAACTAGCATATGGGACAGCGACGTGGAAATAGTGTCACTGAAACCCCCCTCCCCCCAAACACACTCCGAAACTCACAAGTCTGAACTCATCTCAAGTTTGAAGTATACAGTATCATTCCTGGTTCCAGGCTGATATGTCCAGCTGAAAACACCAAGAACACATAACAAAGAAGGAAAACCACAATTACGTTTCTTCCAAAATGCAACAAGAGCTTCAAATGGAGCCAAGATGTTTCCAACTTCTCAGTTTTGTTTTTTTGTTTTTCAAAAGAAGGGCCCTGGTAAGAACACATGCCTCCTGTAGTTTTTTAAATGAGATCTTAACAGTATTTTTGCATATTCAAGCTACATCCTCATCTGTGCAAGTATACTTATGACAATTCATTAAATAATATTTAAAGCATTAAAAACATGTTTTAGTAACCTCTGTCAGGGGCCGATTGTAGCCTTATTAACTTTTATACATGCAATTTAAAAAAAAATGCACTTTATTGTTTTATTTTTACTGAATGTTTGAGCATGCATTAAAATATACTTATTGTCACTGATATCTCAGACATGACAACAAAAACTAAAAAGTCTGAAAGTTAAATCTGAACAAAATCAGTTTGATTCAAACATTTAATAGTATTTGTGTTATCTATATCTGTTTTTATTACTCATAGGGAATTTTTCTGAGAAATCCCAAAGACAAAGATTAGGCTATACTTAAATGAAACATAATTGAAAGCTCTATTAAGTCTACTGATCTTTTAAAGGAGAAACCTCTGAGGTTTCCTTTGGGAAAAACCTTTAATAGTTCACTCACTGAAAATAACTTGCAGCCACATCCTACACAAACCCACCAAGTGGAGAATTTAGTGCTTGCAGACTGGCGCTTATCTTTTAAAGTTGCTCACAGCGTAGTAATTAGAGGCACAATATTGGATGAGGTGCCTACTGACGGGCACAATGATGACAGAGTGGGACGGTGATCTCAGTATCTCCAGTTCCTAGTCACTTTTTACTGTGAGTAGTTAATGATGTCTTTGAATGCTGCTGTTTCTGCTTTTGTTCAGATTGTGACTAACTGCAAACTGGTGTTTAAAGGCAGACACACATTTTTAGTTGCACATGGGAACGTCACAGTGTGTGGAAACTCTGTGTAGTTAAATAACAACCTTATAATCATAATCTAAACCTTTGATAGACTATGTTACCCATTCTGTACCTGCATAAGTGCTTATTAACTACTGGAAGGGTTGTGGGCTGGGGAAATGTCTGTTTCAGCTCTACAAACTACTGTTTGATTAAAATGAACCCGAAAGGAAATTAAAATCACCTAAAGAACTAAAAGATATCGCTACCAATTTTACAGGTGAAGAAACACTTAGTATTATTTCTCCACATTTTAACATAAAGGTTTGAGAGGTTTTCTTTGCTGTTTTTTTCATGATACGTCTCCATTGGAAATATCAATCCTAGCCTTAACTTGGAAGTCTTATGGGAATGGCAAAGTCTTCTTACTCAAAATTCTTCTACTGTTTCATTGGCACTGGGTGAGGGTGTGCCTGTTTTTACATGTCCCACATTGACTGGTGTTCTCAGACTGCAGTATCTATAACAAAGACACCTGCGGTAACTCTCATGCTTTTATAGGCCAGATGGATGCAGGTGTTTCGGCTGGTAAATGTTTACAAGGAACTGCTGACCTGTAGTCTCACATAGTAAAGATTTATTGGAGTTCATGGCCTAATAAGGTAACCTCACAACCTGCTGAAATGATCAGTGTAACAGGTCACCATCATCTGTTGTGTGTCTGGGTAGCTTGTCTAATATTTATGTAAATACAGCAGCTAAATTTATATAAGCCTATACAGAGAAAATATATTGTGTGTGTGTACCAACAGTCTTGAAGGAGTTCCCCGAGAGATGCTTAGCACTTGTTGGCCCTTTTGCCTTCTGTCTGAGGTCCAGCTCACCCCTAAACCATCTCGATTGGGTTCAGGTCCGGTGACTGTGGAGGCCAGGTCATCTGGCGCAGCACCCCATCACTCTCCTTCTTGGTCAAATAGCCCTTGATGCCTTTAGTGTGAATCTCCAATTTTCATAGCCATGAAAATAAAGAAAACTCTTTGAATGAGAAGGTGTGTCCAAACTTTTGATCTGTACTGTATATATATATATATATATATATATATATATATATATATATATATATATATATATATATATATATATATATATATATATATATATATGAGGAACTAGATATAAGTATCCTACTAGATATAAGTATATATTCATTGATTTTTATTGTAATTTATTTTGTTTGTTTGGTTCTTTTTGATTGTTTGCAGCTGTGCCTTCATTGGTATATTTAGTACATTACAAAGCATTTATCGTTTAAGCTCCTGTGACTGCCATTTTTGATATCCTGCCAGTGTATAATCACTGCTCTAATATACTGATAATAGTCTGTATTTTGAGTTCGGACATCAACACTGAGTCATCTTTGTGGTGGGGAGAAAGGGCAAGAAATAGAGAGGGAAGCTTTCAGTGTGGTTTTTCCATGCAGATGTTAAATGGAAATTTCATATAATTTCACACAAACACAAAATGGTTGACTAGCATGCCACATTGACACAAAATGGCTGACTTAGCTTCATTGTGGCTAATAAGTATTCTAATGTGACCTTTGTGTTTGCAGAATGATCTCATCTTTTTGCAATGGTTACCCAATAGAGCACCGATGTTCCCATTAAGCACATGAGCAGTGTGTAGCTGTTCTTTGATTGTGGAACGCGTACATAATCGCAGGGATATCTGTGGGATTCTTGATTAGGGTGGATTCCACAGAACTGGAGTGAAATAGATTGAGGGTTTAGTTCATGCTTTTTGGCTTGAAAAGGAAGTTATGAGCATGAGGTCTTGACATTTAAAGAACAGAATCACATTGATGTAACTTTTTTTGTCTAGTTTGCAAGTCATCGTCATCTTTATCCTCTTCTATTTTAAAACGCTGTTAGCACAGGTCGAGTTTGCTGAGAGTTCACCTCGTGTTAAAAGCTCAGGATCATTTTACAGCTTTGGACTGAGTTTCCTTCCTCTCCATTAGGTAGGTACAGATTAAATTGCTGTAACAGCAACAGCAGCCATTTTGTTTCTTTCTCAAGTTGTTGTCATTGTTAGAAACATTTAGATTTTTAGTAACTGTGTATGCTGTTTGTTTATTTATAACAAAATATTCTTTCCGCCTAACATTTTAAGGTACTGTAAGATAGTGGTCGTGTTGTAGAGCATCTTTGTATCATCCTCAAATCAGGCTTTAGGGAACTCAGACAAACATTGCACAACATCTAAACCATGCAATACTCAAAATATATGTTTTTTTTATTTTATTATTATTATTGTATACTTCCCTTGGAAACCTTTTAGCTGACAATTTGTAAGGAAATGCAGCTTGCACTAAACTATCCCTAAAATACAGAGCCCATATACATGCATTCAAAATGAGAACATGAGTGCGTCTGGTGTGTTTACCAAGCTCAGCGTGTCTGCTACTCACTCTCTGACTCTATTTTTACTGCCAGTAAACAAAATAGACACCAGTGTGATGGCTAAACCAGCATATTCAGTTGTCACAATGATCTTTCTAATCAAGGCCCTGTGTTGAGAAGGGAGATTCCATAAATGATTCCCCACAGGAAGGGCAAAACAGCATTCCGATTTGTCCCATCCTGTCCTAAGTGCCTACTTTTCCGTGATGTCATGAAGGTTGCATGGTGACAAGGTTTCAGAGATCTGAATATCCAAACTCCTGTTAGGCAGACACTTGATAGCGGATGCACAGAGGTGTTAGAATAGAACTGTTTGTATGGCAGTTCTGGGCAGTTCAGGAAATTGAAGGGTAGAATTATGGCACGCCTGCATACAAGCATTTATAACATGACTGACTTTGCAATGTCATAAAGTTGCTAGAATGTCAAAAACAGCTGTGTTGGGTGGCCACTATTGGATTTCAATTAAAGTTCTTTTTATAAACTTTTGCAGGCTTTAGGATTGTGAAGGGTTGGGATATTTCTGTCTCATGAGTAGGTTCTAAAATAAAGGCTGCATTCTGTACGTAACAGACATATATGACTTTTCTCTCTTTCAGAGTAAGCTTCCTGTGCTTCTTCTCGGCCGATCGGCTGACCTTAGACCAGGAGAATTTGTGGTTGCTATCGGCAGCCCATTTTCCCTCCAGAATACAGTGACCACAGGGATAGTAAGCACCACGCAGAGAGGCGGGAAAGAGTTGGGTCTACGAAACTCAGATATGGATTACATTCAGACCGACGCCATCATTAATGTGAGTGAATTACTACAAATGCTTACTACTACAATTACTACAACAATTTTATTTATGAAGTTATTTATTACATATTTTATTATTTGTTATTTTAATCTGTGCCTCTCACACATCCATGCACACACAAATCCAGCCTCAAAAAAAAAAAAAAAAACTGTGTCTTAACACATGAAATTTCTTTTTTACAGTATGGCAACTCAGGAGGACCATTAGTTAATCTGGTGAGCATTTCCTCATTCCAAAACTGTTGAATAATATCCCATTTGGACATGCATAAACACTACTTATATTTGCACAGAGCATGATTGTGTGGTAATACAGTAGTTAGGGCTTATTTTCCCAGAATGCATGTGTCTGGTGTTACAGTAATGTTACCCCAGTGAGACTAATTTAACATGGTGGAACCCAGCGGCAACCCAGTGCTCTCTCTCGTGAAACCAACACAGAAGTGGTTAAAACTGCAATTCATCGACTGGCCTCTAGAGACTGGCTCCAAAAGGGAGTCAGTCCCATAGAGTCCCGCTGTTAAAATTCCCAAATTTACAGCAGAAAATGTTTTATATTTACAGCCTGGTACTTTAGGCTTCAAAATCGCTCTTCAGAAACCAAAGGTTGATGTCACTTTTTTTATACAGTCTATGGGTGGAACTTAAACCATCAGTCATATGAGTAAAAAAGGCATGTTTTTTTATGATGAAACCTTCAGACTATAAATCATGTAATTTACAGTATTACATGGCAAATAAATTAATTAATTGACAGTAAATATTAATTTGAGTATTATACATGTACTATTATATGTGGAATGTGGAAGTGACATAAAGCCAAGTATGGTGACCCATACTCAGAATTCGGGCTCTGCATTTAACCCATCCAAAGTGCACACACACAGCAGTGAACACACACACCTGGAACAGTGGGCAGCCATTTATGCTGCGATGCCTGGGGAGCAATTGGTGGTTCGGTGCCTTGCTCAAGGGCACCTAAGTCATGGTATTGCCGGCCCGAGACTCAAACCCACAACCCTAGAGTTAGGAGTCAAACTCTCTAACCACTAGGCCACAACTTCCCTATTAATGTTATTATTTAATTAATATTATTTATTAATATTTTGAATTGACTTAAATTTTTCTGTTTTCAAGTTTTTCATGTAATATTTATTATCCTTTGTATTATATTAATTGCCTTTTTAAGTACTTTTTTTTAGTTTCCAATAGTAACATTGATTTGATTTTAAATTATTGAAATGGTTTTATTTCAGCAGGCTATATTATGTAAGAATTGAATAGAATATAGCAAGTGATGCAAGAGCCATGAAAGATTATATGTGTTTTTGATTGGTTTGCTAAGGGCAACAGCCAAGTATACATGATAAAAAAATTTTTTTTAAAATTATAAAAGTTATTTAATATTTGACTGAGAGTGTACGGTTTTTCCTTTAGGATGGTGAAGTGATTGGGATCAACACATTGAAAGTGACGGCTGGAATCTCCTTCGCTATTCCATCAGACAAGATACGACAGTTTCTGGCTGAGTCGTATGACAGACTGGCCAGAGGTAAGACTGTACATTCATATCAAGAAATAATATATGAAATAGACTTTGTTGCCTAATTATTTGCTGTGTTGCAACTTTGATTATGTTCTTCTGGCTGTTTTACAGGTCGAGGAGCGACTAAGAAAAGATACATTGGTGTTCGTATGATGACCCTAACTCCTGCGTGAGTACATAACCACATCCATGCATCAAATTAATGAATACCTAATTTAATATGGTTTCTATCTTGACCTTAAGGAAGATCTTGGATGATTATATAATTCTGTGAGATTTCTGTTTTTACACTCTGTGTGATTTATAGTACCGTATTATAATTTAGAGCTATTGAAGGTTTTTTTTTCCAGGAGGGAAAAACTGATCTGATGTAATATCATTCATTCCTGCTCACAGACTGTCCAAAGAGCTGAGAGGTCGACTGCGCGACTTCCCTGACATCACATCAGGAGCCTATGTGACTGAGGTCATCTCTAAAACCCCAGCTGCAGCGTGAGTCACCAAAACTCAAAGTCCCACAATGCCAAGCAGGTCAAGAGTGCAGGTCAACTCGTTTGCCAGAATTCATGTTGTTTTTACTGGCCACATGCTCTCTGCCGTCATGCTTGGAAGGATATTGTCTTTGGCTCCATTTGTCTCCATATGTTTTAAATTTGTGTTTAACCCCCACCTATCAAAACACACACACACTCTCTCTCTCACACACACACACACACACACACACACACACACACACACACACACACACACACACACACACACACACACACACACACACACACACAACCTGCTGATGTTCATTATTCCAGCCCATCATGTTTACTGACTCAGACAAAATACACTTGTGCAAGAGCAAGAGGCATGAAGGCTGCTGAAAATGCATTTAAATTAAAAGAATAGTTCACCTAAAAATGGAAGTTCTGTTGTTTTTTATGCCTTCTCATGTCTTTCCAACACCTATGAGTCAAACAGGTTTTGAACAACATGATGATTAACATGTTGATTAACGAGAATCTGAATTATAGAGCCATTATGCTTGCACTATTTGATGAAGCTTACAGTTCTACGACAACTGTAAAAATACACTACGCACAGCCTTAAGGGTAAAAGAATAGTTCACCTAAAAATGGAAGTTCTGTTGTTTTTTATGCATCCTCATGTCTTTCCAACACCTATGAGTCAAACAGGTTTTGAACAACATGATGATTAACATGTTGATTAACGAGAAAACCTATGACTCAGGTCTTGTCACTGCCACATCATATCCGTGAACATTTTAAGGGCATCTTGTTTTTATTATATGCTTGTTAGAAATCAAAAGCAAATAAGTACTCAAAGGCAAATTTAGGTTGTGCAGGTTCATATGATGAAATTCTTTGTGCATGAAATGTTGTTTTGATATAATTCCACAACCACAGTCCTATTCACTGCCCACCACATCCTGATCCATTTTTAGTTTACCAGAAAGCTTGGACATGTTAAGAACAAGCTCAGATGGCACCCAGACATACAAACAACTGCTTCTTTCCTCTCGGCGCGACACCACTATGCTTATGATTCACAATTGCATAACAGATGATCACCAAATGTCACACTTGCAGTCCAACAAACAGGAAGCACTTGTGAAGTCTAGTATATAACCTAGATTGTTACTCTGTGAGGGAGTGTGAATGTGTTTTATTTGACCTAATATAGATGTTGGTGTGTATTTCTGAAATATGATGTCATTTAAAGTGATAAGGACTGAATTATAGAGCCATTATGCTTGCACTATTTGATGAAGCATACAGTTCTACAACAACTGTAAAAATACACTACGCACAGCCTTAAGGGTTGGGTTTGGAAGCTATTTTTGAGTAATTCTGGGAAGTCCAGCAGTTTTTGATTTGTACTGGAGAGGTTTCAGTTTCTGTGATGTAAACTCTGAAGATTAGGATACCTTAATCAAAATGAATTATTTTAGTGCTCTGTAGTCTTCCTCCTTAAACGTTTTTTCCCTCTTCTCTGTCTCTTCTGCAGAGGTGGACTTAAGGAGAATGATGTCATCATTTCTATCAATGGTCAGCGGATCTCCTCCGCAACGGATGTGAGCGCAGCCATCAAAAAGGACTCCAGTTTACGCGTGGTGGTTCGACGTGGCAACGAGGACGTTATCCTAACTATCATTCCCATGGAGATTGACCCTTGACCCTGCACAGAGCTGGTGTTCATCAACCCACCCAATGAACTTACCGGGTGTGTCCTCTGCCCCGCCCCTATGAGGGACATCTGGCCAATTGTCCTCGTTCTTGAAATGACAGGCAGGGTGAAAGCTCAGCCTGAGATTTTAGACTGTACAGAGCACAGTGATGTAGATTCACATTTATTAATGATTTTTATTTTAATCAAAATGAATGATTTAGAGGAAGCTACTACTGTTTACTGTTCAAAATTAACCATTGGACATGATTTTCCAGAATATAGATAGATATGCTCTTTCATTACCCAACAATATAACGCACAGCGACTTGAGGAGGTTTTCACAACCTGATTGGAATTTCTAACCATTTTTGTAAAATAAATTGACATTTTTATTGTTGAAAAAATTAAAAACATTTTGATATTGCGCTTTTCTCGAGCACATTTGTTTTCTATGTTTTTAATAAAAGTTTATTTGATACATTGGCAAAGACTACAATTGCACCAGAAACTGAAAGAACAAAAATGTTGAAAAACATTACAGCATGACAAAACATGGTGTTATGTCACCAAGACATTAATGGAAGTTACAGGTGGTACTTTAGACCTCTACATCACAATATTAGATTCTCTTGAAGTTCTGTTGAACTTTCTGTTTATTAAAGAATCTGGAGGAAGTAATGTTCAAAAGTTTCCACAAAAATATTAACCAGCACAATTGTTTTCAACATTAATACTAATAAGAATTAATGCTTAAGCATCAGATCAGTGTACTGGAATGATTTCTAAAGTATCATGTGACAATAAAAACTGGAGTAATTTAGCTCTGCCATCACAGAAATGAATAACTTTTTGAAATAAATATATATTTAAAGTATATTTTACTGTATTTTATTATAAAGTAAATGCAGAATTTTGAAAGAACCTTATTTCAAAAACATGAAAACAAAATCTTAACAGCCCCAATTGTAGTGCATACAGTATGTGTTTGCAAATCTTTGTATATTATAGGATTTTTTTTTTTTTATGTATTGAATTAACCTAACGCAAACTTTTCAAATGAAGAATGAAGAATTTTCTGTCAACCTAACAGAATCAGCTAAAATCACAAACTTCCAGTGTGTTATAGATGGCACAGAGCCTTCAGCTGGCTCTAGCTGATGCAAAAAAAAAAACTTATTCAGGCCTGTTATGAAAAGTCCAGAACCTTTGCCAACACTGCCAGAATGTTCACTGTTGTACAGCATGAGCACATAATTGAAAATTTTGATTAAGTTTCAGTTTGTTTTATTATATCACTCTTGTAGCATGTTCCAGAAACCTTCTTAATTGTTTAATTAGGCAAGTGTTGTAAAACCTGATGTATAAATCACTGATTTTGTATACACAATATATGCAGTGATTGGAAATTTCCCATGACATCGAAAAGTGGTGAGAACCACTGGCAAACCTCAGTTAAAACGTTTAATCAAAATTTCCCCAGTAATGAACCAAATGAACCAGAGGCCTTTTGACTTGACTGTTTGTTTTCTGTAAACTCCAGTGATCACTGGTGCCATCTAGTGGTGGTAAGGTGTAACAATATTCACCTAAACTGTTGCATAAATAACAGACATTAACTTAATTATTCCAAACACAAAGGGAGATAAAAATACAAAAGAAAAAAATAAAGAATAGGGCAAAACTTAAACAAATAGGGTAAACATTAACCTAAGGTAAAAGGAACAAACGACAACAAATAAGAGGCAAGTATATAGCCTACCTACTTCCAGACTTCCCATACATACTGTACATAGTATTTCACGCATGTAGGGGGCGGTATAATACAGTGAAACGCTCAACAACACAGGCTCATTCAGAGTTTCAGCGTCCACTTCACACAGTCCATTCAGTGATGTCATAGTGACATCACAGTCATGTCAGACCAAAGGAGATGTATGTTTCAATAAGTGAATGTTAAGTGAACAGTTGTAGACTATGTGTCTTGCTTCACTATTGAGAATTTTAATTAAGGCTGTTCTTAAGCGATGTGTTGCAATGACTTGTCTATTGAAAGCTTGTCTATAAAAGGAATATTAAAACAATATATATTACCATTTAAAAGTTTCGTTTCAGTGAGGGTCTGTGAGAAAGAAAGAAAGAAAGAAAGAAAGAAAGAAAGAAAGAAAGAAAGAAAGAAAAGAAATACTTTTATTCTGCAAGGATCAAACAGATTGTGAGAGTTGTGTCTTAAACAGTTGGTACCATTATTTGCTGTCTCTCAGGTGACCTATGACCCCATCTATGGACACAAGAATGAGATCATCCATTATCTCAGTGGTGATGCCATTAGTTGAAAATGCATTTACTGATGCCTCCACCATTCACATGCGTCTGTTTAGACTGTACTTCTGTAATTACATTATCTTTACTGTAAACAGTCACAATAATTGACCAGAGCACTGATGGACAGAGTTTCTGCTTCAGTAAACATTAGCACAACAAAGTTTGGGTTCATAGTAGTTCATAAATGAAAATTATCTCATTATTTATTTATCCTCATGTTGTTTTAAACACATATGTCTTTCTTTGTTTAATGGAACACAAAAGGAGATGCTAGGTAGACTGACAGCCTTTCACAGAATGACAGTATTCATTGTATAGGAAAAAAAGTTGCCTGAGGCTGTCAGTCCCTAACATTCTGCCTAACATCCCTTTTTGTATTCCATAGAAAGAAAAAATGTCCTGTTATGAAGTTGGAACAACATTACAGTGAAATTGGGATTTGCGGGTCACTTCAGTGTGCTTAATAAAAAATAAAATAAAAACGATTTTACCATGACCAATCACACAGTAGGATTCATTATGAAAGTGTTTTAAATCTGAAAATTGTATGTTTAATTATGCAAATGACATAATTAAATATGCACTAATTTGAATAGATTTCCAGAATAGAAATCGAAACACTCGATAAAGCTAGGTCCAACATTCTGTTTCATTCTTGCTGTTTTAATAAAATGTTAAATAAATGTTAATACAATGGAGACATTAGGCAAAGGATATATGAACGAACTCCTCAATAAAAAATAAATAAATAAATATAGATATGATATGATATGATATGAATAAAACTTGGAAACTTATTTTGAGAAAATATAGGCTACTGTAATTAAAATGTAGCCTACAGATAAATTGTGATCAAACAAACAATTTAAATGTTTTATTTATTTATTATTATTATTATTATTATTATTATTATTATTATTCCACTAGTCTGAAAAAAAAAAAAACATTTGATGGAAGTGGAATACACTAAAATCTTAAAATTGACCAGTGCCGAGAAAAAAAAAGAAAAAAAAAGAAACACGTTTGTTCTGCCTGCTGTTGCTTGAGAAGGTCCTCACTGCAGAACACAAGATCCAGAGGGCGAGGTTGGACCCAGAGCTACTGCCTTGCCTTGAGTTATTAAATCTTTCAAATGAAAAAGACCGTCAGTGCTGTGTTTTTGATCTAAAACACCAGGTGGCAGTATGAAACCCTATAGAGATGATGAAAATAACATGATTTCACATTCTGCTAGAATTACATCCTTTAAGGCGACTTTAAAATACCAGGTAACCTACTCTCAGATTTCCACGGTTTTTAGGAATGCTTCGTTTTAATGCCGCTCTCTAAATTTCTAGAGAGTCATTCGACAAAAGACAAGACAGAGTAAAACAACTTTTATTTTGTGACAAGCTTGGGTAGACGGGAAAAACTTAAGGTTAGCTTTGTGTGTTTTTCTTTTGATTGGCGTATAAGAAACATTCCTCTGGTCAAACCAAATGAATGGCGTACTGTAACTGTGCCACGCAGCTCGAGGCGCTTTAACCAATCCCACTATGGCAAAGACTATGAATATTAACAAGGTCAAGTTGACGTTGCTTGGTAACCTTGGGGCGTCCAGTCACGTTTCCTAGTTAATATTTACAAGCCGAGCCTTCAGTATAGTAGGATTTGCTTCCTTTCACTCAATCAGAGTTTACTGGCGTGACGTCACGCAATGTATTTAATATTCATGAGACAAGCACGGAGGCTGTTTAAAGTTAAATAAACGCCGCGGCGCGACTCGTGTTGCACACTGTGTGCTGCAGCGGTGCTGAGGGACAGGCGACGAAACGAAAAGAGACGAACAGAACCGAACCTGCGCGACAACAAGACTCTTCTAGAGAATGACGTCTATTTGTCCAAGATGCGATAAGACTGTGTTTTTCGGTGAGAGTTTTTCCACTGGAACTATCATTCAGCAGATGTACAAGTCAAGTTAATTTCATTGTTATTGTATCATTGGACTGGACGGAATAATTGACTTTAATTGCAGGGCATTTATAATACGTGCCAAAAGGTCAGGGTAAAATTTATTTTGATAAAGGAATTCACTTCTGCAAATCTTGACAGAGTTAACGTTACATAACAAGGCTTTTAAAAGCGTATTTGTTTGTTTTACAGTCATTCGGTTATAATCAGTGTGATTTGAACACGTTGTTTTCTTTTTGGGGTCTTAAATCCTGCTTAATAGTTCAACAACACTAATACTTTATCATTTGCGTTGTTGGTGGCAGTGGTGTGTGTGTGTGTGTGTGTGTGTGTGTCCTTGTTAAACATGAAGAGTATGTGCCTTTGCAAAAGAGTTGAATTTAGTGAGTTTAACTGGGTCAGAGGAAAATATTTAGGGTAAAATAGGCCTATGTTAATTAAAAAATTACTATTATAATTTTTCCTGCATACAGCATAAAGATCTCCAGGACCCCAATCTGTCAGTCTCAAGAAGAAGATAATGGTTAATTTTGCAGCCTGTGCAAAATAAGTATTGTTATTCAAAGGTCAAGCACAAGTGACCCTGACGCTCCCACAGCCGCATCGGAGGATGTTCTCTAGTCTGTCCCGTTATTGTTGGCTCCTGTTTAGTATTCTGTCCTGACATCCAGTATCCACGGGACTAGTAAATGCTATAGCCCGTGAAAAGAGAATTGGGTGACAGTGTTGCATAAGAATTTGGCAAGGGACTGTTGAACAAAGTGAGCGGATCTGTTGTGCTACTGTTGCAGGTTAGCGGATGGAGTAACTCTCTTTCTGGCTGTGTTGAAAAGGAGCTTGACGATTTGATATCCCGACTGAGACTAGACTTCTGAATATGTCTGAGTCAGTGTGCTCTCTCTTTTGACCTGACTAGTTTTGTGTGTGGAAATATGTGTAAGAGAGACAAACCCTAGGAATGTCTGCTAGTTAGTGTGTAAGGCATTGGGGAGGTGAGTTTAGACCCCACAGTGCACAACGTCAACCTGGAAAATGTTTTTATATCATACCATAGCTCTTTCGTTGTGGTATATTATAACTGCAGAAAATATGCATATTGATTGATTGATTGTGGAATGTTGATGTTGAATGTTGTTGGAAAGTGTTTTTTTCTCTGAATTGCTTGTATTTCTAACTCATGTGCTCCAAAGTCCATGACTGTTTACTGCATTGCTCATAGCAAACTATTGATTTATTTTATTTTATTTATTTATTTGTGAGCTGTTTATGAGTGAGAGAACACATGCAAACAGTTTTTCGTGCAATGGAAGTTTTTTAAATATATTATTTAAAAATATACTGAAGCCGGCTGAATATCAGCACACAATACCATTTAAATATTTGGGGTGGCTAAGAGATTGCATTTATTTGATCAAAAATATAGTAAAAAAACAGTAATATTATAAAATATTCTTTAGATTTTAAATCACAGTTTTCTACTTTTATACATTTTAAAATGCCATTTATTTTTGTCATGTCAAAGATGAGTTTTTAACAGTCATTGCTCCAGTATTTTATTGTCACCTGATCCATTTTTGGTTTGCTGATCAAGAAACATTTCTTGTTATTACCAGTTTTGGAAACAGTTCTACTTAGTAGTACTGTAAAAAAACAAAATACCTTTTTTCAGGATTCATTGATGAACAGAAAGTTCAAAAGGAGAAAAGAAAAAAATCTTGCTAACCCCTAATGTTTAAATGATTTAATGATTTTTTTTATTAATTATTATTATTAATAATTATTATTATTTTATATCTGTGAAATGGTTGTTAGTTTCATTGTGCACAAAAATTGCTTGTGAAGATCAGAAAGGCAGAGATAAGATACACTTTTCGACATCCGCTTAAACGGAGCAGAACTGACTCAGCAGGGTTCGGATTGAAACAGGATCTCTATTTCAAGCATTTCTTCAGATGGACCAGTTTGTTCTTCCTCTCCTTTGATGCTGCATTGTTCAAATGAAAACACAGATGCAGACTCCACCCTAAAAAATTTGTATTTTGTGTGGATAGTCTACTTAGAGCTCTTGTAAATAATGTTTATAGATATCTCTTCAGATATAAATGCACAAACACACAAAATTGCAGTTGCTGTGTTAAAGCTGCATTTCAGCACTTGCTGAGCTGGACACAACTATAATGATCTATGATTTTACTGTAAAAATAACTATAACTATGCACACATATAACTCATATAAATAATGATTCTAAGTACATTACCTTTCAAACATTTGGAGCATGTAAGATTTATTAAATGTTTTTGAAAGAAGTCTCTTCTTATATTCAAAATAACTTCTATTTTAGTATATTTTAAAATGTAAGTTATTCTTGTGATAGTAAAGCTAAGGCTTCAGCAGTCAATACTGGAGTCTTCAGTGTCACATGATCCTTCAGAAATCATTCTAATATGCTGATTCGCTGCTCAAGAAACACTTATCAATGTTGAAAACTGTTGTAATGCTTAATATTTCCAATGTGATAAGTTTTTTTAACGTTTCCTCGATTAATGGAACTTCATAAGAACAGCATTTATTTGAAATAGTAAAAACATTTATAATATTACAAAAGATCTGTCAATTTGGATCAATTTAATGCATCCTTTCAGGGTAAGAGTATTCAATTATTTATTTTTTAAAAATCCGACCCTTAAAGGGTTAGTTCACCCAGATAGCAAAATTATGTCATTAATAACTCACCCTCATGTCGTTCCAAACCCGAAAGACCTCAGTTTATCTTTGGAACACAGTTTAAGATATTTTAGATTTAGTCCGAGAGCTCTCAGTCCCTCCATTGAAGCTGTGTGTACGGTATACTGTCCATGTCCAGAAAGGTAAGAAAAACCTCATCAAAGTAGTCCATGTGACATCAGAGGGTCAGTTAGAATTTTTTGAAGCATCGAAAATACATTTTGGTCCAAAAATAGCAAAAACAACGACTTTATTCAGCATTGTCTTCCGTGTCTGTTGTGTGAGAGAGTTCAAAACAAAGCAGTCTGGATATCCGGTTCGCGAACAAATCATTCAGTTCACCAAATCGAACTAAATCGTTTTAAACGGTTCGCATCTCTAATACGCATTAATCCACAAATGACTTAAGCTGTTAACTTTTTTAATGTGGCTGACACTCCCTCTGAGTTCAAACAAACCAATATCCCGGAGTAATGCATGCACTCAAACAGTAAACTGACTGAACTGCTGTGAAGAGAGAACTGAAGATGAACACGAGCCGAGCCAGATAACGAACAAAAGACTGACTCGTTCACGAGTTAAGAACCGGTTGCATTGGTTTTCGGATCACCAGTAGTTCTTATGGACAGTTCGATTCAATAAACTGGTTGAAGAAAACGGTTCACGGGTTCTTTTGCACTCAACGTAATGGCGTCATTTGCGATGATTGCCCTTGATTCAAGCCTTCGGTTTACCCACACTCATAACACTAGCACAGAATCAGTTCAGAATCAATCACCAAAAGAATCAGTTCGGTTCAGACGCTCTGTGTGTCGGTCTGCTTCACGCTGAATCAAACATGCGCAGTATCATCAGCTCCTCGGTTCTTCTTATCTGGCTCGGCTCGGTGTTCATCTTCAGTTCTCTCTTCACAGCAGTTCAGTCAGTTTACTGTTTGAGTGCATGCATTACTCCGGGATCTTGGTTTGTTTAAACTCAGAGGGAGTGTCAGCCACATTAAAAAAGTTAACAGCTTAAGTCATTTGTGGATTAATGCGTATTAGAGATGCGAACCGTTTAAAATGATTCAGTTCGTTTTGGTGAACTGAATGATTCGTTCGCGAACCGGATATCCAGACTGCTTTGTTTTGAACTCTCTCACACAACAGACACGGAAGAGAAGACAATGCTGAATAAAGTCATCGTTTTTGCTATTTTTGGACCAAAATGTATTTTCGATGCTTCAAAATATTCTAACTGACCCTCTGATGTCACATGGACTACTTTGATGATGTTTTTCTTACCTTTCTGGACATGGACAGTATACCATACACACAGCTTCAATGGAGAGACTGAGAGCTCTCGGACTAAATCTAAAATATCTTAAACTGTGTTCAAAAGATAAACGGAGGTCTTACGGGTTTGAAACAACATGAGGGTGAGTTATTAATGACATAATTTTGCTATCTGGGTGAACTAACCCTTTAACGTTTAAATGGCAGTGTAAACATGATATTTCTATTTTTCCTTATTGTTATGTTTCCTTTCACTTCAGAAACATAGAACAAGAAGACCATGTGATGCTATTCATACCAAGTTAGGTTTTTGACTAACATACAGTCTGGTCCACTTACATACTATAGCTGCTTTTACTGGCCAAAAACCACCCATGAATTTAAGAGGCTGTTTGACTGACATGCAAAGCAGCCAAACAGAAGTTTTTCACTACTTGACATGTGCAATCTTATTAACTGTGTGTAATTTAGATATACAATACTGCAATTAATGCAGTCAGATGACAGCTGATCAGATAACACATTACACTCTTTCCCTGTTTTAGCTGAGAAAGTGAGTTCTCTGGGGAAAAACTGGCACCGTTTCTGTCTGAAATGTGAACGATGTAGTAAGATTCTGTCTCCTGGAGGCCATGCAGAGGTAAGCAGAACTAAAGCTGATATTGCAGACTGAGATGACATTAAAGAAATCTCTCTCTAATCATTGTGCTTTCTTTCTTTCTTTCTTTCTTTCTTTATTTATTTTTACTTGTTTATTTCCTTGTGAATTTCAGTGTCTAGTTCATTAAATATATCAATGTTTTGATCCAATTGACTTGTTTGACTCCAGTGCTGATGACTTTGATCAGAGTGCACAGACAGGATCCCTGATGATTCTGTATGTCCTACTTCTTGGTCTGAATGCATCAGCAGAGTTTCTCAGAGTGAAGGCTGCACATCCACAGTGTTGTGGTTTAGCAAGCGATCACACAAGCTCAATCCATTGAAGTGAAACTGATTGTAGGTCATCCCTGTCAACTTCTATTTGGGTGCCCCTCATTGTTCTTTTTCATTCTTCATCGTTTCCTCTCTCTTTTATATTGAACTGACATGTGCGAGGGTCCTGCCTGATAAGTTAGGAGATGTTTTCTCGTTCAGTGATTTGTTGTTGTCTAGTTACCATGTTTGGGTTAAATGATCATTCATCCATTCCTTTGTAAGTCCGTATTTCACCCGCAGACGTGTCTGTCATCACAAGTAGACGTTTATGGAGGAATTGAAACTCCTATAATGACTGTAAACACAGATTTTAGAATTTATAGTAATTAGATAGGATCTGTCTGGAATGTTCTCTTACTGTCAAGGAAAAATAACAATTACATATATATTGATTATTTATCTATTTAATATTGGATGGAACATTTAAGCGTGTTTGTTTTCTTGAAACTCTTACATAAAGCCATTCCCATACTCCTTTTGAACCCTGAATGCCAAAATAGTAAAGAACGAAAGGACAAGAAATAAATATACTCAGTATTCCTTACAAAAGTGCTTGAAAGTTGCTTTTTAAAGTCAGTTTTGCAGTATAAAAGAGAAAAGAGATCAACAAGAACTACGGGGGAAGACTGACTGGCTGTGGTAACAGGAAGTGAAACAGATTCTTTTAGTCTTGGGCTTTACTGCTACTTGCCTCTTAGAGGAAATGTAAATCATAATATTCTTAACCGCAGTGAAGTTCCTAAAGAAATAGCAGTAATCTGTCATTTGAAAACACGTTTAGTCCGGTACAGCTAGTCCAGTTCAAATCATTTTACTGAACAAGTAGGTCTGTATCTGTATGCTCATCCTCTTCCACACTTGGTGTTACTGTGGGTCTTTACCAGAACTATTACAAGGACAATAGAGGGACAAAGATAAGTGTCCATTCAAACCAGAAAACAATTGTATGCCTCTCTTCCTTTCTTCCTTCTCCCTCCTTCTCTCTCTCTCAACACGCTCGCGCTTGCATGCACACAAACAGAATAGTCACACATAGCTTTAGTTTAATTATAAGGTGAGTTCTGACCTAAAATGAAGGAGGGTTTTTTCTTTTCTAGTGTTTTCTCATTTGTGTTGATAAAAATGGATGGACAAACAGCTCTCCATTGTCTCACTGAAGGATATATTTAGTTTTGTTACTCTTTTATTACAGTCAGTATGTTCCATTTATTGTGTGTGTGCTCTTTTTCTCTTATTGTGTTCAAAACAGCAGGAGGTTGTGTTGTTGGTGTTCACTCGCTGCAGGTGTCGACTGCCTTCTCTTCCTAATTCTATATTTTGCAAAAAGAGCTCTCAGTGGAAACGTAAACTGTATTTTTTAGCTCATGTCACAACTGAGACGCTGAGATAAATGTTGCTTTTAATATCTAAAATATACATTCAAAATCCTTGATGGTAAATGTACAAATAAATACATAACGTATTTTTCTAATATGTATCACTCAGCAGTGTTATGTGCACACTCATGCACTAAAATACATGCACTCTGAAATAAAGTTGTGTGTGTGTGTGCGTGTGTGTGTGTGTGTGTGTGTGTGTGTGAGAAGGCTTGAATTTCAGTCCAATTTGATCCTGACTGTGTCTTTTTATGCAGTCTGGGAGGAGCAGGAAGGAACCGAAGGATAAACAAAGACCTCTAATGAATCCAGCACGACACAAGCCGCTCTCTCTTTTATTCTGTCTCTCACACACACACACACATACTTATGATAATTTTACTTTGCCTGGAGCTAATTTTAATATTTAGTAATAAAAAAAATTCATAGAATATATATAATATTGCTATGTCAGAATACTTGTTTTTTTTAAAAAGCTGATTGTGTCAGCTTTTAAACTGAATTGTGGAAATTATTTTCTGTATTTTATTAGGTTTAGTGTGTTTCATCGACATAAAAAGCTTTTGTCTATGCAGCAAAACTACACAGAAATAAGAAATTCTGCTTCGTAAATAAAAACAAAAGTAAAATGAAATTAAAGAGATTTTCTCTGTCACAAACAGCATGATGGATTGCCTTACTGTCATAAACCCTGCTATGGAACACTCTTTGGACCAAAAGGTATGTACAATATGTTGCTGCTGATTGGTTTTTCTTGAGTCTTTTTGGGCCTTTAGTGGTAGTTGCTTTTTATGCGATGTGTATTCCTGTACAGGAAATAAAGGCTTGAATCGGGGCTCATTTAACAACAACATCTGACTTGCAGTGACTTTTAGAATAACCTTCCAAGCAAAGACAGTACACTTAACCACTAGAAACGTTATCCTGTGTGTGTGTGTGTGTGTGAGAGAGAGAGAGAGAGAGTGTGTGTGTGTGTGTGTGTGTGTGTGTGTGTGTGTGTGTGTGTGTGTGTGTGTGTGTGAAAGAGAGAGAGTGTGTGTGTGTGTGTGTGAGAGAGAGAGAGATAAAGAAAGAAAGAAAGAAAGAAAGGGTTTGTGAGATCAGTTTTAGTTTATTTCCTTCAATCTGGAAAAATATATATTTTATGTAAAAAATACAGAAAATGAAAAAAAGTTTAAAAAGAGCTCTTTTCGTTTGTTTAATTTTTTAAAAATCTCCTATCATGTTGGTTGAAATCATCCAGATTAAAGCAGGTGTATCAGGTTGAAACAGATCTTACAGGGACATTTCATTAAGTACCATTATTTGAAACTCTAATTAGACAATTTCCCTGTGAGAGTAGATGACAGAATCAGCTAGTAAAGTGGAGATTTGTATCTGTTAAATGGGAGACATCTAAACTACACAGACATGGAGAGATGATTACACTCATAGGCAGTCCTATTTTCACTAACAAACCATATTAATAGTGGCTACCCGAATGCATACAAATATGATCATCTACACATACATCCACAAAAAAAAAAGAAAAAAAAAAGTTGCCCTGTCTTCTTAAACACCCCAGTCACCAGAAGAGTTAAAGCAGATCCAGTGACGACATAAGAGAGACATGCATAGTGGCTGACTGAAGTTTGTGTGTGTGTTTGTGTTTGTGTGTGTGTGCTTTTGTTTTTGTGACATATCAGGACACAACTCTGTATAATGACATGGGTATGACACAGGTATTATGACAAAAGGAAAGGGTGACTTATGAGGACATAACCCATGTACCCATTTTTCAAAACGCTTATAAATAGAACAGAATGAGTTTTTTTTGAGAAAATAAAAATGCACAAAGTTTCCTGTGAGGGTCCGGTTTAGGTGTAGGGTTGGTGAAGGTGATAGAATATACAGTTTGTACAGTATAAAAACCATTACGCCTATGGGATGTCCCCACAAACGTGTGTGTGCGTGTGTGTGTGTAAAAAAAAAAGTACTTTTTCGTAAGATGCTAGGTTTCAGTTAATATATTATGCTAATGGAAACTCAGACGGAAGGATATGCTTGTTTCAGGTTGTAATATACCATTTTATCAGGATCTGAAGAGGATATTTTTGGCTTTCGTCTAATGCTATCTACATTAAGAGAGTCTGAACACTTTGATATGAGCTTTATCAACCATTAACGCTTGCTTGGTAATGGAATGGTACTCACTGTTCTGTCCTCTCATTGGTAGGTGTAAATATTGGTGGGGCAGGGTCTTACATATACGACACACCACCTCAGACACCAGTCAACAAATCATGTAACAGCCCTTCAGACAATTCGCCCACCACACCTTGGACCAGCTCACAGATCAGCTTCAATCAACCTAAAGGTACTGTAAGACACAGACTGCTGGGGGATTGTATTCATCAAGGACACATTAGATTGATCTAAAGTGACAGCAGATTCATTTTAGATGTTAGAAAAGATTGCTATGCATCAGTGTATCACAAACATTTTTCAAGCAGAAATTTGACAAAAAGTCTTGAAATGATCAAACAGCAAAAAGAAAATTATGAAATAAACCTTCAAATAAGAAAAAAGTTTAGAGAAAAAAATCTAGTTTGAATCAAAATGACACTGAGATTATAAAAAACTGAGATATAGTCACAAATTCAATTACCTTTTTATTTTTATTCTTAAATAAATTAAATTATTTCTATTCTTAAAAAAAAAGTGTTTTGCATAATATACTTAGTTAATGTGGTGAATGCATCTGTGGGACACCTGTTGAACTTGAAGGGAACTGGCTTCCTACATCCCGGGACGGATTAATGCACGGGCCTACCGGCACATGCCCAGGGCACTAGACCAAAGTGGGGCCCAGCCGAAATACTGCTCCTCCAGGAACGCAATTTCAACCGTGCCCCCTCAGGATTTTAAGCATAGTAGATTTTGAATGCAGCTTCCAAAATACCAAAAATGGCTGAATAATATAAATAAATATATATATATATAAATATGCAATATCAGCTGCCAAATTCAAATCTGCATTCGTGCTTTGGCTGGCGCTAAACCAGATGTGTTATAACCAATCACACAGGATTCTGTTGAGTTTATGAATGCAATGGCAAATCAGAGGCATTCAGATGAGTCATCGCGTGTTTTGTTCAGTGCGCATGCTCGCTGACTGAATGCTGTTCTCCAGAGAATTATCTCATAAACAAAGTGCAGATTTGTGTATGATGTAAGTAAGATATTCATTTCACAGTATAAACAGCTTAAGTGATTATAATGGGAGTTGTTGAGAGTGCTTGAACTCTGTCTAGACTGAAGTTAAAATTCTTTGAAAATGCTAATATTATTTGCTCTCTTTATGTACACTGAAAGTGTTATATTTAGTAACTTACAATTTTTTTTATTAAATTTACGTTAAATACAAAGCCAGTCATATTGTCATTTGTCATTTTTTATGACATGAGACACCCATATCTAGTACAAGTTAAAAGATGGTTTTATGCATAGGCTAGTTAATAGATTACACTAATATTAGGCTACTTTTCCCATAGCCCATTCTACATAAACTAACATGATCTATAAAGGTGCAAAATGTATTTATTTATGTTTAAGAATCGTGATATTTTATGATATAATTAACAAGTTTGGGAACATTTTGAATAAAAAAAAATAAACAAAATTTCAACTGAGGGGAGCCTTTAATCAGTCCGTGCCCAGGGCACCGCTGTGTCATAATCCATCCCTGCCTTCATCTACTAAAATCACCTTGATATCAGTTGGTTAAAAATATTTGAAAATGGCCAAGAAGAGGGACGTTGTTCCTGAGAAAAGGTCTAGCTTCTTTTGACTGCAGATGCCTCTTGATTTAATATTTTGTCTTGTAATGAAATGACATTTATTCATAGTTAAGTGTGACTTAAGTGTCCAAATGTGTCCATATGCTATTTTTAGCCACTGTATGTGTATGGACACACTATTCCAGGCTGCATTACTCCCCACATTCCATTATACATTAACACTTCCTTAGCACTTTTAACACACACATACACAGATTCCCACACAGAGGGAGACAGAAATACTTAAACGTGTGTGTTGTAATGGAGGGGTGGGAGGATGGTTTTCTATAGTATTTTGTGGAATTTTAATGGCCTTCGTTGATTGGTTCCTTTCCTAAAATATTTCCCCTTAATAGGTGTTTTCCGACAGGCAGGACATTGCAGGAATGTTAGGGGAGGGATTTAGGGACCATTGTAGAAACGTCTGGAGGAATGTCTCAGAACGTAATGCGTTTCCCAAACACGTGAGCCAAGCACCATGATAAAATTAGCACAGAAGAAGACATTAGAATCTATAACTGGTAACAGTCTGTCATCTTTGATGTGGGACAGAAGTGTTGATTTAAAGTTTGTAGGTTTGTGAACGGAAGTGCTGCAGATTCTTATCAAAGCAGAAATGAATTATTGTCCACTGTAGCTGAAATTATAGTAATAGTTCATCAACTTTTACCATGCACAGAGATATGAATATAAAAGCAAAATAAAAATGTGTATACAGATACATAAAAGATTTTGCTTTTGTTTTTAGCTTCCACTGTGCCTACACGTATGTTTGCTGGAGAGACTTATCTGTGTCCCGGCTGTGGAAAGGCAGTTTATTTCGGTGAGTCCAGTGAATCAAAACTATGACTTTTCTGACATTTGAGAACTTTCAGGAATGTCTGTGGTTGGCTGCTGTGTGTGAGTGTGTATGGTTTTGTGCTGCTGTATTTGTGCAGTATTCGGTCTGACCACTCTGAGATTTTGAGTTCATTTAAAGGGGAACAGCAAGAATTACAGTCAGTAAGTCAGTCAAGACAAATGTTTTTTTTTTTTTTTAATAGCTTTTTTTTAATAAAGGTGAAAGTCAAAGATAAGTTATTGTTTATGATAGTTACTCATAGTTTAATAGACTTAACATTTAAAAAATTTTTAGTTATGTTTTAGCCATACACAGTCAGGTTATAAATGATATGTAAAATTTTATAATTAAGTGATGTATTTATGTTTGATCTATTCCATGTTTTATATCTAATTATTTTAAAATAAACACTTATGTTAATTTTCTGAATATACATTTGATATTATTCTTTATGTATAGATAACCATTAAAAACAGTGATGTAATGTGATGTCATGGTCTAATGCTGCAGCTGAGAAGGTGATGTCACTGGGTCGTAACTGGCACAGGCCTTGTCTTCGCTGTGTGAGGTGCAAGAAAACACTTACCCCTGGTGGCCATGCAGAGGTACTCACAAATGTGTCATACAACCTGCTACTTTTAAAGCACACTATGCAATTACTACTACGTATCTCTGATAGAGATGTTTTCGTATGCATTTTTCTACTATTATTATTTTTTTTGTTTTGTTTTAAATATTAAGTTACACAATTAAAACAGTAGCTAAATCTGAAATGTAAATCCTGTATATAATGTAAATTATGTATTTGTAGAATATCTACCATGATGATAGCTTTATCATTGCTTCAAACTGCTTAACAATATGCAGTATTTCCTCTGTTTTCCGCAGCATGAGGGCAGCCCGTACTGCCATGTGCCCTGCTATGGGTACCTTTTTGGACCAAAAGGTGTAAACATTGGAAAGGTGGGCTGTTACGTTTATGAGAAAGAGAATGCAGAGAATGAAATGCCAAGCGAACATTAAGTCACAAGGGAATGTGCCCTTTTTTTATTTGTTACAGAAATATTTTTTACATATAAAAAAAATTGTAAGGTATAAAGATTTATTTTCACATGGATATATGCAAATGTAGTTGCATGTTGCATGTATTCTAATCATCAGAAATGGCCACTGGCATCTTTTTAAAAAAGTCATACAAAAGTCACTTAAACATGCACACATACATAGACTCTTTCTCTCAGATTTGACTGTTTTTCACAAACAAACTCACAATTTCCATTTATTCATTCACGCCTGTGATCTGTAATTATTACATGGCACTGGAGAAAGTTGTAAATCCTCGTGTAACTAATAAAACATTTTAAAATAACTTTGGAATTGTTCTTTTAGGGAATAGTTTTAAATTAAGTCTGAATCTGCACTCAATCTCAGTGGTTCTCATTGGTTTAATTTGTTGTTATTTTCTCCTCATCCTCCTGCTTGTCATGATCTTTAATGAGATTTTTCCTATTCAATATGAGAAAAAAATTACTTGGTTAATGAACACACAATATAAACTTTCCAAATTATTTTAGATTAAACACATCCACATCTGTTTTGGTCTCAATATTACTTCTTTGGCTCAATAGAATTACTCAAGTATAGTGTTCAGAAGTGTGTTAATACAAGTCTTTTAAAATTGCCTTAAAAAAAACTATACAGTAGGTTATGACTTACCCAGTACCCTAGACATCCTCTATAGTCTCAGGCAGACACCTGTCTCGTGTCTCAGGTAACTGCCAGGCCACCACAGAAGCAATGAGTGCCACAGAACACAGGGTAGTCTGAGGGAAGTGGCCCAAATAACTGTCCAATAGCAGGACTAGAGGAGCCAAACACACTCCCAGACGGCCCATGAACGAGTTATATCCTATCCCATTTTGCCTGAAGGATCCAGTCATATAAATGATTTAGTTATGAAATGAGGAAATGTATGTAGGATGCGAGTGTAAAATATGCACTCCTTTATTTTACATTTATATCAAATAAATGTTACCTGAATTCACTCTGGTGCGGATTAATTACCTTTTTTGTATCCCAGAAAGCATTTTGCTCTAATATGAACAGTATCAGACATACTGTAGCTTACAGAAAGGTCAGCTTATCTGACAAGGCCGCATTAAAGGTTACTGAAATCTGTTACCCCCCTCTATTTCACACAGAATGGTTTTACTTGTAATTTTACCCAAATACACTATAAACTTCTCTCTCCTGTGTTTTAGAAGGCATTTTGGTCTGATGTGAACATTAATAGACATACAGTGTGCTCACTGAGTCTTACAAGGCAACATAGCCGGTTACCGAAATGATGTCTGCAGTTTAAAAGTCTTGTTAATCTGTCATATAAAAGTGATAATACTGCTTTTCCAATATATCATTTCCAATATATATATATTATTCCTATATAGCAACATTACTTTTGCACATGTAATCATATCATTGCATAATCATGTTGGTTTTGCCAGTCTTACCTTTGGGTATGAATATGTTAATCATGAGGCTGATTCCAGCCAACAGCTGAGCTCCTGCTTCAGTTTTGCGTCTACCAATCTTCTCCAGCATGTAATATACTATCAGTTTAGATGGAACCTCAATGGCTCCATACACAAACTGAGTGAGGTATATATTTAGTCCAAAGCCTGTGATGTTGAGGCTGATACCATAAGTCATAGTGGCAATACAAAACCTGTGAGAAGTGAAAAGCCATTAGTAGATTATTTATTATTCAGACACTGACGTCTGTTCTTTGTTCTGTAATCTAGTGCCACTGAAGGCTACAGTGAAGCCAACAGCTTGCATTACTTCAACTTTTTTTTTTTAATACAGTAGTTGTGTTTAATAGCAGGCATTTTCAAGATAAACTACATTACCTATGATTCTGCAATGAAATCTTCACCAGAGAACAGAAACAAGCAAACTCTGTACACTGAATATACACATATTTTACAATAAATAAAAAAAGAGAAAGCTGTTAAGCACAGACATGTTCTTTTGAATTTTGCCTGACTTTCAAATACTTCTTTGCTTTAAATCAAAGTTTTCAATGTATTTGACCTCATAACTGGCTTTTTAGTTTAAGGCCTTTATCTCTTTAACAAAGACCATTTAAAAATCTTTATAATAAAAGGGAAAAGTTCTTTTGAGACCAAGGCCACTGAAAATGTGGGCAGATATTGTTGAACTGTGGATCATTTCCACACCATATGGTTCCTGTTAGAAAAGGCAATCTTCTCATCTTAGGGGTTCTGACAGGGTCCAAGTATGAATAATTTCTCTTGCCCTCATCTGTAGCTATGTAGAGAGCCTATATAGAAGAAAGACAGAGATGCACTGTAGTTAGCTTACAGACTGACAATTGTTTAAAAAAAACCTGATCAATCCCTTGTTATATATCATTTTCTTTTACCTCAGGTTTGATTCTTGAAATAACTTCCTCCTTGCGATTCATGACAGCACATTTTTTAAGATAATAATGAGCTTTTTCTACCCTCCCATTGGCTTATCAGCCACCGAGCCGACTCTGGAACCCACCTACATCAGAGACATTTGCTCTATAGAACATTCTTACCCTGAATTTACTCATTTGACAGAATATGCGAAGTCCATTACCACCAGAGAACTGTGGATAGCAGTAAAGGTGACGTGACGGCCACTGTCAGCCATCTCCAGTCTCTGGTACAGAATGCAAAAAGAGACAATGAGGTGGTCCCAACAGCCCATGCCATGCTGCCAGTTATAGATACAAGCTTTCTGTGCTGAATGTCCACCCACTCCACATCTGAAGAAAGACATGTATGTACAGTAAGGCCATTTTACTTTATTTTCACATTCAATCATAATCTGAGGACCTGAGATAGGGGTCTTACTGAGTACGACTGAGACAATAACGATGCCAGTGATGGTGAATCCACTAAAGAATCTCAACACTACAAACATGATGAAGGAGGAAGAAAAGATGCTGGCCAATGTAAAAGCCATTCCTGATATATAGGACACCAACAGCATCGGCTTACGGCCAAATCTACATGCCAAACCAAAAAAAATTATAATTATTATTTATACAGAACATTTCCTGCTTGTGGCAGTCTTCTAAAAATGCGAATTGTTCATAATATTTATCATAATACACAGTTCTGGTTTTTTTAAACATCACCTGTCACTCATGCCTCCAAAAAAAGCTGCTCCAAACATCACTCCGACAAAGAAGATGGTGGTCACAGCTTTATTCAGACCTTTTTTATCACATATAAAAATAAAAAGAGATGGAAAATCATTTTGTAATGAACTGCTTCATGAACTTTTCAAAACTACATGTGGATGAATATATATATATAGTTTTATCATGACATTTTTATCCGAAGGTAGCTTGAAACTCAAACTTCTTTTTTTCTTTTTTGGATGTGAAAGGGAGGACATACTAACCGACACTGTAAAACCTAATAGTGCAATTTACTTAATAAAATAATTAATTAGTTTGAACTTTAATTTTGGGGGGTTACTGTTGTGCTGAAGAGTAGAATTTAAGGTTATGTTGAGAATGATCCAGTGACTGAAAAACTCTTACTTTATTTGAAAAGCTATAACTCTGCACATGCAGTGATGTTTTTTTTTTTATTCCAATGCACAGAATTTCTAACTGACTTGCTGCCTTATGAGGCAATGACTTTGCAGGTATTGTTTCTAAATGTAGGCACCTCATGAAAGTGATTTCCGACAGGCTTCTGAGGCAGCATAATGGTTTAATGATCTACAACAAAATAGAACAAGTTTTGGTGAAAACTAAATGAATATTTCAGTACTATAATGCAGATTTCCCGCTAAAAATATCATTGAATGGAACGCACAGGATTGTGGGATATCAAAGGCAGTGAAGGATACATCAATGCTCCCTTCAAAATTCAATCTGAAGAAGACAGGAAGTAAAACAGAATTTGGATTCGGATGTGCCTTGATGCCTTCCCGCCAGGGAATGCTGCCTCCGAAGGCAGCATTTTAGAGATTTCAGATGCAGCCTTCGTTTCATTTAGGTTTCAAGGTTTAGCTAAACAATGCATTTGATTTGAGTATAGTTTATAGTGATTCAAATGAAAAAGTTAACAGTATTCTTAAATATATATATTTTTTAAACTTAGATGGTTTAAGGCAATCCTGAAATGATTTGGAGTTGAAGTTGGATTTTTCAGCACACAGGCCGATCCTAGCAAGAATGGGTCAACAACATGGTTTATAAAGTGCAGCACCTTCTTCTCTGAAATCTCACCTGTGTGGCGAGCGCGCTGATGAACGTGCTGTTGTCATACTCCCATCCATTCTGGCACGGGACTACTGGAAGTTCTGAGCTGCTGGAGGAGTTTGTCAACAGATGAAACTGAGGATGAGAGAACATGTGACAAGAAGCAGGAGTCCCATCATCTTTCACTGGAATACTGACAGTCAGTTTCTGCTCCCAACTCAGATTCCCAAAGATTCCCTCGGCATCCAGAGAACTGATATCACAGTGGTGAGATGGGATGGCGGCGATAAAGTTGCTTAATAGAAAGTGACAAGGTAAAGTGAATCATCCTACAAGACTGATGCAAAGAATCATCTTCTGGAACCTGCCGAAGCCATTGATCTCTATAATTAGATCTTCAAACTTCATGGTTTTTGTTGATACACAGACTGTCCTCAGTGTCTTCCTACAAAATCCAAGGTTTATGTGGTGAGTTTTTATGGGATAACAAAGGTTAAGTTAACTGGATGTCAGACGCATTTTGTACTTTGGTCATTAAAAAAAAAATGCTGTTGTTGTAAGTCTCTTCAGTGTGTGTGTGTGTGTGTGTGTGTGTGTGTGTGTGTGTGTGTGTGTGTGTGTGTGTCCATATCTTTCAGACAATCTGCTACCCATAGTAGCTTGTCAGCAGAGGTGAATGATTTGTGATTTGGTTGTTAATGCTGGTAAAATAGTGTCTTGCCATCTGTGCAGTTAATGCACATGGACATTGATGCCTTTTCTTACTTTACAGACGATATCTTGTCACACTAGCACTCTTTGGCTAGTATTCATGATTTGCTCAAACATAAATATAAACCATTTCAGTCTTTTTGGATCAATTTTCTTTTGGTAGACATTTTATAGGGACTTGGTTTCTGAAGTTGCAGAAAAAAGGCAAGCTTATCTGATTGTGTAATAAAACTATATCTTTTGTCAGAGTTGTGATGCTGATTTTTTGCTAGTGTTAAGGAGGCAAAATATGCCATCTAAATGCCTACAGATTAATTTAGAGAAAGAAAGAGTATGCAGAAACACATTCATAGGTGATGCTGGCAGATTTGGTTGTTTGTATGGTCATACTGATTAACTTTTTTGTTATCACTGAATGACAGACAACAGCACTGATCTGGGCTTAGAAAACCTTTCAGATAGCTGTTTTTCACCTTGCTAATTGAGGTTCACAAGGATTTGTGGTTCAAGGATTAAATCATAGGCCTTTGTCACTTAACATTGTGTGCATAGGCCCAAAGAAAGAAATTATTTTATTCATATCCTTTTCTGTAAACACTTACATTCTGCATTTATTTTGTAAACAATTTTAGAGAAGCACTAGGGCAAGATTCCAGATTACTGATTAATGAACAGGTTTCAAGTCTCATAACATATCTTCCGTCATTATCCCAGATGAAGCAACTTGAATAAACTATCCATACAAGTTAGCAAAGCAGTGCAAAACCTGGCTTTGATTTTATTAACTACATTTCCAGGCAGTGTTGGGGGTAACACAATACATGTAACATGAATTTCATAATTCAATTTTTTTTTTCAACATATTACTTTTAAATTTACAGCGAAATATCTGAATTGCTTTTTCAAATTAGTAACAAGTAATAAATAAGACATAAATATGGGTTTAAACAAAGCACAATTCTACTACAGTTATGTATTCTGTACAATTAAATTGTCTTTCCATTTCAAAATTACTGCCTTATTGTTCAACCATTTCTTGTAGTGGCATGTCATCAATGCAAATGTAAATGATTATACTTAAGGGTTCAGTTTCCCAGACACACATTACATAGTCTCTGGCAGACACCTGCCTCGTGGCTCAGGAAATTTTAAGTGGCACAACTGTTTTCAACATTGATGATAAAATTTATTTTATCATTTAATATTTCTTAAGCATCAAATCAAGATATTAGACTGATTTCTAAAGAATCATGTTACACTCCATGTCTGGAGTAATGGTTGCTGGAAATTCAGCTCTGCCATTACAGGAATAAATTACATTTTAATATAAAAAAAAAGTTCTATAATATAATGATTGTTGTAATAATATTTCACAATATAAATGTTTTTACTTTATTTTGATCAAATAAATGCAGCATGGTGCGACTGCGAGTAAAAAAACTTTCTTTGCAAACCACTAGATTTTTACTAAATTGAGAATGAAACTGGTTTTCATACCTTACCAGGGGTCTCATTTATAAAAGTTGCGTATGCACAAAATGGGCATAGAAACATGCGTATGCACTTTTTCAGTATAAGACCAATGATAATATCTTACTGTACAACTGCAGCTGTGTTGATGTCGTGTGAAGGCATCTCCACAACATAATGAAAAATACCACTATATTTTAAGGATATAACTAGAAGAAAACAGAAAGATTTGCAAATTTCCTTTTTAAAATACTCAGACAATTGTATTTACACTGCAATAAATATGGGCCTATCTGTTTCCACTAAAAATAGCTGAAAGATGTTCATCAGCAAAACTGCATACATTTAATTTGATTTGAATTGAAATGCTACCTGGCCAGTGTTAAAGAATGATATCAACTCTATTCTAAAATATATCTGAGAACAACTTTAAGCCATTTTGTTTTCATGGATATTTTCATATATTTATTATAAAACATAACTAGGATACTGGATAATTTTTAGCCATAAAAATTAATGTGTATGCCACAAATGGCATTATAGTCCCCATCTCATATTTCCTTAATGTCTCGGTGTTAAGCACGGTGTCACATGCATGTGAATATGCATGGAACGAAATGCAGATGAGGTTATGCATAGTAAAACAAGAAATTGTAAGCTCTATATATGGTGATTTCGGGGAGGAGACGAGGAGATCTTCCCCTTACTGGGATTTATTTTTGCACAGGTTCTGTAACTTGGTTTTTTAAATCTGAAAACTTTAGTGCGTATGCAAAATCTAGCTTTTGTGGCTACATATATTTCAGGAGAGAGTTTTATAAATGAGACCCCTGGGGCTTAAATATTGTCTAACAGTGTGTGTGTGTGTGTGTGTGTGTGTGTGTGTGTGTTTGTGTGTGTGTGTGTGTGTGTGTGTGTGTGTGTGTGTGTGTGTGTGTGTGTGTGTGTGTGTGTGTGTGTGTTATCACTGTTGCCGCGAGTTGTTTTTTTTATGTTTGATTTATACGACTCTTGATCAAGCTGCCTCTGACGTGATACCCACGATAGCCAATGAGAGCAAGCAAGCGTCACCTACCTTGCCATGAAAGTAGAGAGCATCGCCCATAATCTTTTTTTATACTGTGAAACAGAACAAGTTCCAGGTGCCAGGCCAACCCTCAGATAAACATCCCATCCAGGAAAAACTTATTTCAGAGGGGTAGCATCACTACTTCAAATTAAATAGCAATAGCACCAAAAAATCACAGCTGTTCTCTCTAATATTTTACATTTGATTGATTGCTTGCTCGATTGTACACTGTGTTACATGGGTTAGGTTTTTCAGTGAATATCAATAAATGGTTATTGGACAAAGTCTCCAAGTGCTATTGAGTATTATCATGATTGCATATATAATTACTAATTATGGCTTTAATATTCACCAGAATTACTCTGGTGAAGTCTAAACACCTAAAGTATTTTGGTCTGATGTGAACAGCAACAGACACTGCAGGGTCAACAAATCTGACAAGGCAGCATTACAGGTTACTGAAATCTGTTCTCTATATGACCCAGAATGATTTTAATGTTACCTAAATTCACTCTGGTGCAGTTTAATAACCTTTATTTTGTATCCCAGAAAGAATTTTGCTCTGATGTGAACAGAATAAGACATAACAGTAGGGTCACCTTATCCAACATGACAGTATTAAAGGTTACTTAAATCTGTTACCCCTCTCTATTTCACACAGAATGATTTTACTTTTAATGTTACCCAAAAATACAGACATAAACAGTTACATTCTGCATTTTATAAACACTTTTTGAGAAGCACTAGGGCAAGATTCCAGATTACTGATTAATGAACAGTAAACTCAGGTTTCAAGTTTCATAACATATTTTCTTCCCAGACAAAGCACCTTGATTAAACCGTACATATAATGTTAGTAAACCAATGTCAAACCTGGCCTTTTTTTTATATTTCCAGGCAGGGTTGTAACACATTACAAGTAATGCGAGTTATGCAATCAGATTACTTTTTTCAAGTAACTAGTAAACTAATATATTCTTTTTAAATATCTGAACTTTTTTTTAAATAAGTAATGCAAGTTACTTTGTTTTCCAATTTATTCTCTGACACCACTTCTGTCCCGTATTAAATGAGAAATTGGATATGAATACAGAGGCACTTCCTTCAGCCTGAAATGGCATTTAAAGTTGCCAAAAATATAACTGAGTTTTTTGTTTAATATTTTGGTTTTATTTACATATTTGACCGTTTTTTTGTTTGTTTGTTTGTTTGTTTGTTTGTTTGTTTTTTTGTTATGTTAATTTTGATTAGTCTTTTCAACTTCAATTGCCCACTGTGTAGTTACTTTTTATGGAGTAACACAATATTGTAATGCATTACTTTTTTGAGTATAACTTTCCCCAACACTGTGAGCTATTCCTCCTATAGTATTCCTTTATATGTGGATTAGTGAGTCACACAAAAACATCACAATGAGAAAAACATGCTACATCTCCCTTCAAATTTCTCATTCAATGTTTTAATTAAAGGATGACACAAAAATAGGGTTGTGGATAAAAAAATAAAAAAAATTCAACAGCACTACAGTTATGTATTCTGCACAATTAAACTGTCTTTCCATTTCAACCTACTGCCCTCTTTTACATCAATTTTTTTATCTTGTAGTGGCGAGTCATCAGTGCCCTTCCTGTAATTTAAAACAACAAAATGAACATTCTTCGAATTGCAAATTATTATGCTTAAGGGTTCAGTTTCCCAGACTAGATTATTTTTCCACATAACCATACCTGATTCCCTCAATGTCCTCTATAGTCTCCGGCAGACACCTGCCTCGTGTCTCGGGTAATAGATAAGCCACAAAAGCAGCAGAGAGGCCAAGAGAAGACAAGATGACTTGAGAGAAATAGCTCCAAACATCATCCGACTGCAGGATCAGAGGAGCCACAGACACACCAAGACGTCCCACAAAGGAGGTATACCCCATCCCATTTTGCCTATATTTTGCATTTATAAGTATATTTTAAATTCAACTTCAAAAATAAAAAAATATTAATTTTTACCATTTACAGTTTTACACTACTGTTAAAAAGTTTGGGGGAGATTTCTTCTGTTTTATTCAACAACAAGTCAATAAATTGAAAAAAATGACAGTAAAGACAACTATAATGTTACAAAAGATTCCTGTTTGAACAGAAGCAATAGTTACATTAGATTTATGTTTGTTCTTCTGAACTTTTAATCCATCGAAAAATGTATGACAGTTTCAACAAAAATAATTAAGCAGCACTACTGTTTTCAACATTGATGATAAAATGTTCTTAAGCAACAAATCAAGATATTAGAATGATCATATGACATTGAAGTTTGGAGTAATGGTTGCTAAAAATTCAGCTTTGCCATCACAAGAATAAATTATGTTTTATTATATTAAAAAGGTTAAATAATATAATAATATTTCACAATATAACTGGATTCAAAAATCTGACTAACCCCAAACAATTTTTCAAAAATTCAATTGTAGTGTAGCTTTGGGCACTAGATCTATTTTTTACTAAAGTATAATTTTGAATGAAACTGGTTTTCATACCTGACAACAGTGGGGTAAAGCTCAGAGCTGTATAAAATAACTGTGCCAAAAGATGTGGCTGAGCAGCCTTTTCCTAGCACAGCAATCACTGTACGAACCACTGACTTATCTGAATGGCAAGAGAAAGAAAACGTTGCATAGGCCAAACTGTCAATGGGGAAACTGTAAACTTCATGTTAAAGGGTCAGTAAGTAATGGCTCTCACCTTTGGGTATGAATATGTTAATCATCAGGCTGATTCCAACAAACAGCAGTGATCCAGCCTGAGTTATGCATCTTCCAAACTTATCCAGCAGATAATAGATGCTCAGTTTAGCAGGAATTTCAATGGCTCCATAAACAAACTGAGTGAGATACATATTTAGTCCAAAGCCTGAAATGTTGAAACTAATTCCATAGGCAACAGTGGCAACAGCAAACCTGGCAGTGAAAAATACAGCAGAAATTAAAAAATGAGTTTTATCTAAACATCCTTTTACTGGTGGAACTGTTGTGTATGTTTGTGATTAATACAAACCAAGTGATTCCTGTAAGTAAAGCCAGTCTCCTCATCTTAGGAGTCCTAACCAGATCCAGGTATGAATACTTCCTGTTTCCTCTGTCAGTAACTATGATTTTAGCCAAATTCTATAGAAAGACAGAGAAAAACAAATATATTTAAATATGTCAGAAAAACTATGCTAAAATAAAAGCAAGGGAAAAAAAATACTTTGATTATATTTTGAAAAGGTACCGCCCCAGTGACAGCTGTTGTATCTTTATTTCTGAGAGTGAAAGAAACTATATTTTTCTCTTTTTCAATGATCTGTTTCACATCAATCACCATCAACAGGGAGAAATGTTGTGCCATTGTTAATAAAAAAATATATTTCTGGTATTTTAAATTACAATATATTTCTTCACTGCCATTTTAGATTTCCTTCTGGTAATTCAGTGAGATGTTCTCACCTCAGGTTTTATGCTGACAATAACTTCCTTTTTCTGATTCATGACAGCACATTTACGAAGATAATAATACGCTTTATCCACCCTGCCGTTAGCTATCAGCCATCGTGCTGACTCTGGAATCCACCTATAACAACATCAAAATTCATATTTATGAAATGCATAATATTTTATTTTGAGAACGTGCAGCAATCTTCTTTTTGAAGAAGGCACATTACAGTACCAAATGATTTTCAGATGTTTTCTGTGAGCTCTATTTAGGTTTGGTTTATTACTCACCACCAAGTGATTATGGAAATAATGGTGGGCAATGAGATGGCAATAGTCAGCCATCTCCAGTCTCGAATGAAGTATGCAATCATTGGAAAGCTCATGAAGGCAAATGTCCAAGAGAGGCTGTCAATCACCCCGACCAGCTTTCTGTGCTCAATGTTCACCCACTCCACATCTGATGAAGAACAAATCAACAAATGAATGTATGCACACACACTCATCACTTTGACAGTTACAGTAATACAGTGATGTTAGAAACCTTATTGTGTGCTTTTTTAGAGCCACAGTAATTATCAACACTAAGCAATTTAAAAATCGAGGGATTCTCACTGAGTATAGTGGAGATGATGACACTGCCAGTAATGGTGAATCCAGTGAAGAATCTCAGCACTGCAAACATGATGAAGGAGGACGAAAAAGTACTACACAATCCAAATCCCATTCCTAACATATGTGACACCAGCAGCATTGGCTTACGCCCAAACCTGAGCAGAAACAGACATGTATCCACTTCAACAATCAAATGTAAACACCAACATTTTTTTTTTTTTTTTGATTGATTAGATTAGATTATTTGGAAAAATATCCAGTGTGTTTCTAATGCATCTTATGCAGATTAATTTAAATAGATAGTTTACCCAAAAATGTACATTTTTTATACTTTATGACCTTTCTTTCTTCTGTGGAACATATAAAAAGAAGTTTAGAGACATGTCTCAGTGTTTTTTCCCCCATATAATTGGAAATCAATGCTGAACTGATGTTTACCAACATTAATTTTTCATGTTCTGCAGAAGAAAGACACGCATACAGGTTTGGAACAACATGAGGGTCAACAAATCATGAAAGAATTGCAATTTTTGGGTGAACTATCCTTTTAAGCAACTGTGCTAGATTTAGCTCACTCTAAACTAACATTTCCATGATTTATGTAAACCTCAAAAACCTCATTAAACCAATTTAGCTGCACCAACATTGCACTCAAGCTCCCAAAAGCAGCTGCTCCAAACATGACCCCAATGAAGAAGATGGTGGTTGTTAATCTGCTCAATGCTCTTTTGTCACACACTAAATCCCACTGAAAGACACACAAAAAAGATAGAGGTCACAACTTGAGAAAAGTAGAAAGTGTATCATCAGTAATATATAAAAAAGCAAGAGTATTCTCACCTGTGTGGCAAGAGTACTGATGAACATGCTGTTGTCATAAGCCCATCCATTCTGGCACTGGACTACAGCAACCTCTGAGGGGCTGGAAGAGTTTGACAGCAGGTGGAACTGAGGATAAGAGAACATGTGACAGGAAGCAGGAGTCCCATCATCCTGCACTGGAATACTGACAGTCAGTCTCTCCTCCTGAGTCAGATTCTCAAAGATCTCGTCAGCATCCAGAGAGCTGATGCTGCAGTGATGAGAAGGGATAACAGCAATAAAGTTGCCTAACAGAAAGTGACACGCAAGACTAAATCGTCCAAAGAAATTGATGCACAGGACCATCTTCTGGAACCTTCCGAATCCATTAATTTCTGAAAGAAGATCTTCGAACTTCATCCTTGCGCTCTGTTGTGTTCGACCTGGTTGAGGATCTGTCTCATCTGGCTCTTTTGTTCATACCTCATGTCATAACACTCTAAATGAGGGAAATGGTTAACAGAGGGAATGTCTAAAGCTTTGTGGAACATTTGTAAAAATTAAACCCTTTGGTTGAAACTTTACATTGTGGTGATTTTACAATAAATGTTTATTCTTGCTTTGTCATTCTGAGATTATCATAACTTTGCCCTCAAGACAACCACAGTCTGTTGACTTGTAGCATGAATGTAACATGAATTTTTTCTTAACTGGTTTAAAAGAAAGAAATTAAAGAATGAAAGAAATTCATATTTGATTGCAGCAAGTGTGTTTTAAAGCCATTTATAATGTTACAAAAGTTACATTTCTTTTTTAAATAAATGCTGTTCTTCCGACAAAAATATAAAGCAGCACAATGATTCAAATCCTTATAATAAAAATATTGGTTTCTATGTTTCTTTGGCTCCAAATCATAATCATCAGAATGATTTCTAAAGGATCATGTCACACTAAAGCCTGGAGTAATGGCTGCTCAAAATTCAGCTTTTCCATAACAGGAATTAATATACATATATATTTCCATTTTATGTACAAACACAAGTAGATTTGCAAATGATAAACAACTGAACGCAGTTGGGTAGAGCTCAGAGGAAAATACACGTGAAAGAGGCCTATGAGAATCCTTTACCCAATTATTTTATTTTATTTTATTACACCGGACAGTGTAGCAGGGGCCATAATAACTTGCAAAACCCTGACTTCTTGTTAAACCTTGTAAGGACAAGAAATAAGAAAGTATTATAATAAGAAAGCAATGTTTTGATTTTGTTCTACATTGTGTGAAAATCAACTAGTGATCAACGATAAAGAATTATATATTATTCATTATATTTATAAATTATTAATATATTTGTTTTTAGATAAGTGAAATCATCCCATAAATGGCCCACTTGTAGTTGGATTTCCATATTTAACTGGGATAGGATGAAACATGTGATTTTATCAACAGAAAGCTTTTTTAATTTAACATTTTAGAATGACTGACATGCTGAACACGACTGTGACATCACATTTGAAAAGTTGCATTTAGTCATTCACAACAGTGACATTCTATGTGATTATTGTTCTTTTATTTAAATGGACTGAAAAGCCAGGCAGATGATTGTGATGTCACAATAAATGATTGACTTTAATACAAAACATTCACACAGACTTTCAATGAATGTCAAACTCATGATGACAACATCATAACAAATGGTTGTTCTGTAACGGAATGAACTGAAAAAAAAAAAAAAAAACCTTCACAGTTTTAAAGCAACTTGAGTGTCAATCACATGATTGTGGCATCAAAATAAATGATCGTTCTCTGTCTTTTACCTCTGGGAATGAGGACGGTGATGCCAATGCAGACCCCTGTTGTAATCACTGTGCTCACCTGGCTGTACCTGCGGCCCAGTTTATCCAGACACAAATAGGCCACCAGTTTTGATGGCAGTTCCATGGCACCATAAGTAAACTGGGTCAGGTAGAAGTTCAGCCCAAAACCACTGATGTTCAAACTGATGCCATAGTAAGTGATTCCCACTCTGAACCTGTGAAAACAATTAATATACAAACTTTATTATCTTAGTAAACCACATAGCTCTGACTTGAATTTGAAAAAGGAAACCATAATTTTAGCCATTATAAAGACAAAAAATTCCCACCAGGTGCTTCCAGTAAGCATAGCCAGTTTCCTCATCTTAGAAGACCTCACAAGATCCAGATATGAGTACTTCTTGTCACCTCTGTCCTCAGCAATTATAACATTGGCAAGGGTCTGAAAGGTCATGTCCTCAAATGTTTAGGAAAAATGCAGAAAATGTAATCGCTTCCTCAATATTGCATATTCATATGTTGCCTCTGGTTTGATATATCTGAGGTTGTGTTGTCTGTTACTGGCTGAATCACATTTGCTCAGGTAAAAATGGGTTTCTTCCAGTCGTCCATTGGCCATGAGCCATCGTGCTGACTCTGGGATCCACCTAGAAAAAAGGAATGTAGGTGATTTGGGAAAACTGGACATCTGAGTCAATCATAGAAACATCTTACCTCCATGTGATCACTGCCAGTATAAGAGGAGCTGTTACTGTGATGACCAGAGGTCTCCAGTCATTGACGAGATAAGCAATGCCATGCAATATCATAGTGCTGATTATAACGCCAGCAAACATCCTGTGTGCTATATCAGCCCATTCTACGAAAGATGATTAATAATAAGTTCTATTATTTAAAGCAGAAGGTCAGTCAGTGCATTAGTGGTATGGATTTTTAAGTGACTTTCTGCAAGTTAAATCTGTGTGATTGTAAACTGACTTTATGAGTGAGTGAGTGAGTGAGTCATTCAATCATTAATTTAGTTCATTTAAAAATTTTGCTTCATCTGGTACTAAACAAGTGTTGAGCTGTGTCCGTAAAATCTGTCTCCTAAATACTACATTGTGTTTGAAGCATATTAATTATATTAAATGGTCACCCACAGACATGTAAGAAAGCACTTGCACGGGACAATGGAGCTGATGCTGGTGCCCGTAAGGCCCATTACAGTGAAGAACCTCATTATAGCAAACTTAATAAAGGATTATTATATTAATTAATTTCCTACCATACCTGGAATAAACAGAATCCATGACAAATATATTTCCAGAATTCTGTTCAAAAGAACAGTATTTATTTTATGACAAGTAGAAGTCTTTAATGCATACAGAACTTGCTGAATAAAAAGCATTATTTTAATGATGTAGCATCAATCCTTGAGAGAACTGCAAACTGGAAAGAGTTCAAGCTGTTGCACCACATCTAAAGAATAACTACTCCTTCTCCAAAAACTGTCACTTCTACTGCCATCTAGGGTTTCTGTAACATGGTGCCATTATTAGAAGGACTGAACATGCAGCAACAGAAACTTGCACCAATTATGTCCAAGTCCAGCAAATAAATAAATAAATAATAAATAAAATAAAATAAAATAAAATAAAATAAATAAATAAATAAATAAATAAATAAATAAATAAATAAATAAATAAATAAATAAATAAATAAATAAATAAATAAATAAATAAATAAATAAATAAAATAAAATAAAATAAAATAAAATAAAATAAAATAAAATAAAATAAAATAAAATTAAATAAAATAAAATAAAATTAAAAAGGCTATAGGAGTGAAACACACTTTCCTATCCTTCTCTCACTGTCAGTACACCAGAATGCATCTTTGGTCAGCTCACTTATTAAACACAAATAGTCTATTTGCTTACATTCAGGCATTTTCTCTATAATTCGATATTTACTGCAGTAGCATTTGGTATAAGGTTTAGATAATAAGATAAAATATTTACAAAAATGTTATTCTGAATGAGATGTGTCAAGTTAGAATAAAACAAATATTTTCCACTTATGTCTTTGATTGGATATGAGCTGTGGTTTGTCTTTATAATAACTTATGATATTACTCATATAATTCAATAGTTAAGTCTGAGTTGCTCATTTTATAAACATATATCTGTTGCCAGTAAAATAATTTGAAGAGAATATGTGTGATATGTTGGTTTTTGGTGGGAGTTGGAATCATGGGAGAAGCCTTCCACAGCTCATTAACAGAGGTCAGACTCAGGTAATGTGGAGCTGTCCAGGGTGCTGTCAAACAGAGCCCAGATACTAATGCTGCTGCTGTCCATGGTGCTGTGTGCAGGAACAAATTCTTATAGACAGAAATTAACTAAAGGGATTAATTAAATATGTATCTAAAGGTAATGCATAAGAAAAAAGACTGAATATTGATTTTGTGAATTCTAAGAAAGCAAGAAAAACATTATGCCGAGACTTCATGACTTCAAGACTTCAAGAGTTTTATTAATTATATAATTAAGGCAGAATCTGATGTTGAGTACAGCTTATAAAACTTGTCACTATGGCAGGATGTCTTTTTGTGCTTGTGAAGTGATTTACATATCACTGCGTTGTTTCTGAACAGATGGGCAACTTTAAAGGGATGTTACTCTGATTCTCTGTTGTGAAGCTGATAGGTTTCTTTCTGTGGAAGATAAATAATAAAGCAAATTATTGTGAATTCTTTTAAACGAGTAAAAGAAAAACTGACAAACATAATAACAACAAAGTTTTTATGTCAGGATTGGCAACTGATGTTTCCAAAAAGAAAACAATAATTCAAGATCTCTTCTTGTTTTTCTTTGTGTTTTTTTCTTGTACCTAATTTCCTCAATATCTTCTATGGTTTCTGGCAATCTTGTATTGTTGGTTTCAGGAAGAAGCCAAGCGATGAGACCAGAAAAGATGGCCACCGTGCAGAAAATGACCTCTGGGAGGAGCTTCCGAATGTCTTCTAAGAGCATGATAAGAGGTGAAATGGATGCTCCCAAACGAGCCATAAAACTGGCGTAGCCAACTCCATTCTGCCTATAGATGTGGAGGAGAGAGTACGGAAGCATTTTCGGAACTGAGTTAGCTTAACTGAAAAGGAACATGGCAGACACTAACCTCATGACTGTTGGGTAGAGCTCAGTGGTGTATAAGAACACAGTTGTAAACGAAGCCTCTGAAAGTCCTTTACCCAACACTGCGATCACAGTGCGAAACGTCCAGTATTCTAAACCCATAGACACATTCACACCAAAATACTGTATTAATATTGAAATTGCATTGAATTGCATAGATCCAACAACATTTTGTTATTGGTTTTCAGTGATGGACCATTCCATGTTGGCATCTGTTGATTTGTCTTGTTTCTGTGAATTGCATCAAAATGAATAGAATTTGATTGGTTGTATGGCTTCAAAAAATATGGAAAGTGCTTTCTCACCCCTTTTAAAAGCTGATTCACATAACCATTTTTCTATCCTACTTATGCAAATTATATGGTAATTTGCATTTTATAATTTGCTTTTAGCATTATTTTTCCTGCTGGCCTCCACCCTGTCACAATCATTATGGTGAATCTGTTTTTTGCTTGAGAACCATTGATATGAAGTGCACTTGAAACTAAAGGGCTGCTTTGTTGGAAATTGAAATAACACATTTGATCTACAAACCTGTAGGTGTGATGATGTTAATAAGTATGCAGAATCCTGTGAGCACCAGTGTCCCAGTCTGAGTGACTCTACGGCCGACCTTATTGAGACTAAAGTAGATGAGGATTTTCGCTGGCACTTCTATGGCTGCATAAATGAAGTGTGTCAGGTAAAGGTCAAGCCCAAAGCCGGTGATGTTTAAGCTGATGCCGTAGTATGTGGAAGCAACTCCATACCTACAAATAGGAGAAGTGAAAGTATCTTCTTTGCTTCCACATATTCAGAGGCGCTTTCTTTGAATATAAAATACTTAAATTAGTACACACACAAAAACCTACCACACTATGCCGGTGAAAATTGAGAGTCTCCTCAGCTGTGGGGTTTTGAACAGGTCCATGTAAGTGTAACTGTGACCCTGGTGTTCTGCAGTCATTACAGTGGACAAAGCCTTTGATGGAAACAGAAAGAAAGGTGTTTTAAACCCTTGCTGAAATTGAGTTCTTTGCAAATATTTAAAAGATGGCAAATGAGACCCTGTTTACCTCTGGTTTAACTCTAGATGTAAAGTCTCGTCTTTTGTTGAAAGTAGCACATTTTTGCAGATACTTGTATGCTGTTTCTGTCTTTCCATTTGCTATTAGCCACCGCGCTGATTCAGGGATCCACCTATGAAAGTATTATGAAAAAACATGACATGACTTTACAAACAGGCCCTGATTGTGATGAAGAATCAGGACTCTCATAAACAAACACCTTTCAAATAAAAACAATAATTGTGTATAATAATAATTACCACCAAATGCCTGTAGCAACAAGAAGAGGAGAAGTGACAGTTATTATCAGCATCCTCCAATCAGTGACCAGATAGGCAAAACCGGCCAGCAGCATGTTGCCTAAACTCCAGGAAATACTGCCGAACACACCGATAAATGTACGGTGTTTAGTGTCCACCCACTCAATACCTGCAGAACAGATCACATTTAATCATCATTAAACATCAGAAAAATTACAAAAATGTTTCACAAAACATGTACAAAAGATTTTAAATATCAACAAACATAAATGCATTCTACATGGTTTCCTTTTCCAGAAGAGTAAAGGGTAAGATAATGATAATGATAATGATAATAATGATAATAAAACATAAATTTTAGTCTTAATAAAAAAAAACTTTCAGAAAACTGCAACTTTGTTATTCAACATTTCCCCTTTTCATGAAGTGCTTTATACAATACAGATGGTTTCAAAGCAGCCTCACAATAACAGAGGAAAGTAACAGAATCAAATTTGAGAATAATTAAAATACAAGCTCTAAAAAGACAACAGTGTCATTACTGAAACAATGTTCAGTGTTGATTCAATTCAGTTCAATAACTATGCAGAATTCATCTATTTTGAACCCAATTCAGCTATAAGCAGCTCTACACAAGACAATAGTATCATTATTAAGCTCCGTTCAGTTCTAGGCTTTGTTCTCATCTGATAGCGTCAGTGCAGTCGAATGACCATAAGTGACTGTAATTGGCCTTGTAAGAGTGGATTCTTTTTCATTTGGAACCGACATTTTTGAGACTGGACAAATGACTCAAAGTTTCTGAGACTAGGATAAAGGATAAAGGCTTCAGAAAAGACTTACTGAGAACAACTGATATGTTGGTGATTCCCGTCAGTGCGAATCCGGTCAGGAAGCGGAAGGCAGCAAACATGATGTAGTTGCTCGAGAAAGCACTAACAACACTGAACACTATAGCTGACACATAAGACACCAGCAGCATACTTCTACGACCATACCTGAACAACAACACACAGATGAACAAACAGCATACAGAACATCAATACTGCATTCATGATAAGATTACAGTATGTATCTCTCTGTAATACACTCAGTATGTATACTTTAGGTACTAATATGTACTGTACATTTAAAGAACACATATATATCTTTAAGACACAAATATTATTTTGGGGTAAATAAGGTACAAAGATTAAACCTAAACCGATACTACCCAACTGAGAGCTTCAGCCTTAAGAGCCTAAAGGTTTTTAAATAGAGGTTATTAGTGTTTTACTTGTCACAGAGCACTCCAAAGAACACAGTTCCAGCCATGACGCCAACAAAAAATATGGTTGCTGATGCTTTGGCAAGTCCCCTCTTCTTACAAACTAAATCAAACTGATAGAAAATAAATAGAGAGAAACAGGAAAAAGTGTGAGTGGTGAGAGAGCTGAGAGGGACCTGCAGGATAACACCATCACTGGACTTTACCTGTGTTGCAAGAGTGCTGATGAACGTGCTGTTGTCATACTGCCATCCATTCTGGCACTGGACTACAGCAACCTCTGAGGGGCTGGAAGAGTTTGACAGCAGGTGGAACTGAGGATAAGAGAACATGTGACAGGAAGCAGGAGTCCCATCATCCTGCACTGGAATACTGACAGTCAGTCTCTCCTCCTGAGTCAGATTCTCAAAGATTCCCTCAGAGCCCAGAAAGCTGATGTTACAATGGTGAGATGGAATGGCGGCTATAAAGTTGTTCAGCAGGAAGTGACACGGGATTGTGATGCGAGGTATAAACATCAGCAAGACCAGTGCAATCTGGTATCGCCCAAACCCATCTGTCTCGTCCAGAATGCTCTCAAACTTCATTGTCACCTCGGATGTCACAGACAATAGAACATCAATATTAAATAATTGATTTAAAGTGATATCAAGTGATTTGATGACATTTACTAAAGTTTGGGATAAGTAAGATTTTTTTAAAGAAATGGCAGTGACAGTAAAGACTTTTATAATGTTATAAAAACTGTATATTTCAAACAAGTGCTGTTATTTTGAACTTTGAATTGATAAATCATTTAGGATGTGGTTGAAACCATCTGTTTTGCAAACCAAATCTTTTCAGTGATGTAATGGGGTCTTGTATTAAGCTGAAGTTATTGTACTGATGGACTTTGAAAACTCTGTGAACCAACATGAACTCTTTTAAGTCCATTCCTTCACCCTGCATTAGCCTCATAGCAGGCAATGGACCACAGGGGGTACAGCACTCTGTTTGAATTCTGTGCACAGCTGTGGAGACACACAATAGCTGGACTCGGTTGCAAAAGAACACAACCTGTCTTAATGCATTTTATTATGAATTTGGAATGTTATTTGCCTGATGGAAATGATTTCATTTTAGTTATAAATAATGGTGGACACTTTAATCATATTCGGTAATCATATTCTTTAATCATATTTTTCTACCATAAAAAACCCCTCAAAAGAAATCAACACTTTACTCAGCTTCCAGTCAAGACATTCATTCAGTAGTATATATATATATTTTTTTAAAAGTAACTCAAAATTTATTTTATGTCAGTCTGTTTTTGCACTGTTAGAAGCACAACTCAAACAGTAAAAAAAAAAAAAACACCTCCAAGATTGAAAAGATACTTACCTCTGCAGCTTGATTATTAAAGTGTGCGTATAATCTTTGTAGAGTGGCGTGATGGTAAAGAACTTCAACAAGCAAAGTCAAAGACAGACAGAAAGTTACTGGAAGATACGAATGACCAGTTCTTCATAAATAAAAGGCTAAATGAAACCCCTCCCCAAACACCCTTCATCTTTCCTCCCTCTCTGCCTCCTTCAGCCACAGAGAAAGATACCATTCTGTTGCGTTCATGCATTTCTGCTTTCATATCCATCCTGCTACTATTCTTTCAGTTTAGCATCAGAGCTCTTGCTGTACAATCCTCAGAGGAAATGGGGAGAGACATTTCACCATGGGGATTCACTGTAAAACCCTTCACACTAAAATCCCAATCAGAATAATCAGACAGGAGTAGGATGACGAGCAGTTAATTTGCAATCTCTGTAATGGCAACTGACAGGTAGTATAGAATCAAATTATTACACAAAACCAGTTCAGCAACATGAACCAACCAATTAAAGAATCAGTGATCCCACTAGCTCAGCATCTTTGACTTTACATAATACCTTTTTATCTCAGTCCTCAATTAGTCTGAATCATGCAGACAGAACCCAAGCCTGTAGAGGCAAGATTAGACAATGTTTAGAAAGTGTTTTATTCCCCAATCTCATCTTGACAACTGTTTGTGCTGGAATAAGTTGCTCTGTTCAAAGATTAGATTTTAACAAATCAGCATATTAGAATGATTTCTGAAGGCTCATGAGAGATATAATACTAGTGGAATTCAGCTTCGCCATCACAGGAATCAGTTGCATTTTAAAATGTATTAAAATAATGAACAACTACTGTACAAAATCTGGAAACAGTCTTGGCGAGCATAATAGACTTATTAAAAAATAATAATAATAATAAAAAAACATTTTAAAATCTTACTAACCCCAAACTTTTGAACTGTAGTACATTTCTAGAACCAGCTATTGCATTTCCCCCATTCTTAATGACCTTTAGGGTCACATGGGTAACAGAAACATCCAATTGTATCCTCCAAGTTAACTAAGATCTATGATGAGGTGATTACATAGTGTTCTAAAGCTTTTCTGTTATTCCTCCATTATTTTGCAGATGATACTTAATTCATCTCACTTACATGACTTGCAGATTTCCTATGCAGAACATCCACTGAGTTTTTCTGGAGAAAAAAAAAGACACAAAGTAACAACCAAAACAGTGATGGAACTTGCGTTTATTGAATGGCATCATTGATTATTTGCAATAATTTTTAACTGTATAACTCAGAAAGGTTTCTCCATAGTATAAGTAAGTCAGTCGTGATTCATGAAACACATTCATGCAAATTCTCTCCATCTCAAAGCAACACAGTGAAGAGAGATGACCAAGAGGAGATGTCTTTCCTCATATCTTGTTGGTATTAAGAACAGAGAGTCTTTTGGGTTCTCCACAGATGGAACAATCTGGAATATACTGCAGAGTATTTTCCTTTTATTTCATCCAAACAACAACATGCAATGGTTCTGCAGTGTGCATGGTCCAAATGAAGCACTTAATTTAAGGGAACTCACAAATAACACTGGCTACTGTGCACTAGGACATTTTTATCTCTTCCGTTGATGTGACAATCTTTTCGGATGTTCGGGTTTTAATCCAAGCACAGGACAGAAGAAAAAACACCAATGACTAGAGCAGGCATGAAGAAACACTCTTTGATAGCACCTTAGTCATTCCAGCACCAACTCCACATCAGATTACCAGTCTTTGAACACATGCTGTGGACACTCAGGAATAGCAGTTCTGCATAAAAATAACATCCTAGAGCACATTTACAACCCCCACACATGCTGCTTCAACACACATTATTGGTTCCTGCTGCTTTATCCTCCTTGCTGTGTGTCAAGATTTTTGAGATGCTCTCATGTTCTCTTCGAACATCATTCAGCTTCCTCAAGCGTTCTTTGAACTGTAAAGTTTGCATACAGATCAGAATGGTGCATTTTCAGCCTGAGACTAAGACAAATGCATCGAAGTTAGTCCTATTTTCATTCATTAATCTTTTTTGTTGTTTTTTTGGAAAAAAAATATAACTTTGTGTTTTTCCAAAAGTACTGCTTACATTATCTTTTGCAAAAGACAATAAACGGAAGTGGATGAGCATTTCCAAATGCATGCCGCTGCTCTGGGATCTGGTTACAAATAAATTTAGCAGACGAGTGTCACGGATGAATTGACCCAATCAGAGACAGTAGGCTGGGCCAAATTGATTGTATGATTGACATCAAACTGTAGCAGCAAGGTTAGTCACTTTAGTTCTGTGTAGAGATTCAATTTAGAATTTTTTTTCTGCATCTTCTGCACAGAACCACCACGTTTTTGTGCATATGACTATTATTATTTTTATTTGAGATAAATACAAATTTTTGCACACATAAATTGACTGCACAAGTTGATATAAAAGTCTGTCCCAAACACCAGCTAGTTGAGTAATAAGTGCATTTGGGACTTTTAAAACATTTTTGTTTTTTGGAGGTTTCAATAAAGCTATTTTGTTCAGATTCTGATTTTGGGATGTTGGTCAAAAACGTACGTTTTGGAAGTGAAATTCAATTAAAATAAATAGAATGTACTGTTACGTGGTTGTATTATTGAACATGACAGTGGCATCAACAGGAGGGTAGAGCCTGTGGAAGCTTTGTTGTGAATGCAGCAATTATTATTTTAAGGCATATGAGGTGTGTTCATCTGTCCAACACACTTCATTAATGACAGCTCACCCACACACACACTGTATGTGTGTGTATATAAATGTCAGAGGTTTTCCTCATTAGAGGTATTTCGTAGCTGCTGCAGTCACTTGGCTGAATAATGAACACATCCATCCATATTGTTTGGTTGAGTTTGTTGTGTTTAGTAAGATGCACAGAACAACAAACTGATGGCCCAGAGAGTGACTGTGATGATGATGATGCTGAGGATGACGATCACCTGAAGGAATAAAGTCTTAATATCTTGTTTTAGTCTTTGACTCCAGTGGATCTTTCCTTGCCTTTTGTGATGACGTTGATGGGTGGGATTTGCTCTTTTTCGGGGTGGAATCCTGAGGTTTGGATTTGGACTGCGGTGGGCAAGGAGGTTTGGGCTGTCGTTGCGCTTCATTGGCTGCAAGCTGTCGGCGAATGCGCTGAGGCGAAGGGCTGTCGGTGCGAGAGGTGGTGTAGCTCCGAGGGGAAGTGCTGATGCTCCGGGTGGCATTAACAGCTGAGGTACGAGAAACGGTACGTGTGGCTGTCCGACTTCCCTGGGATTGGGAAGGGCCTGAAGATGGAGGACGGGGTGGAAGTGTTTGAGAGGGACGGAGCTGAGGTTTAGGCAGCTGCTGATGGATATTTGTGTGCAGACTTGCAGACTTTTGAATCCTGGGATTGACATGACTGCTGGTTCTGTTGGTGAGAGGAAAGAATGAGTCATATCAATCAAAGGTATTATAGGACAGTCTGCATAATTTTCTTTATATAGTTTGACAGTAATGGTGCCAAGCGAGGTAGACCATTCATTATTCAAATGCTCTTATCAAATTACAAAAGGCTGTGATTTAATTAAATAAAGATAGAGTCTGCTGCATGTTTCAGAGTGAAGTGCAGCACTGTGTTTATTTACACACAAGGGGTCACGGGCCTTGGGATATTTTCAGTATCTCAAAATGAAGTGGTTCACAGAAAATGTGGCACACTCTTTGTATGTGCTGTGGGTTTAACATGCATTTAGGAATGCTATGTGCACTTGATTTTCACTTTCACAGGTGATTACAGCATTTTTCTAGATTTGTAATGGGAATCGTCTAAAAGTCTATGGGTTTAATTCATGCAAGTGAAGAAAATAAAAAATAAATATTGCCATTGTACTACTGTATTGTAAAGAAATTATAATAAATACCATAAAAATTATTATTAAATGTAACTTTTTTATTTTACAGTGCAGTTGTATTACAATAGTAATGTATTTCTGTTGTAGAGATATTAATATAAAGAACAAGAATATTAATAATAATAATATATTATTATTGTTATTATTATTATATTATATATTCTTTCTAAAAACATAATAAATATAGATGTACAAACCTAAATATATATATATATAAATCCTAAATTCAGTGTGTCCAAACTTTGACTGGTAGTGTAGATTCAAATGAATAACCTTGAAGTTATCATTTTGCTCCACCCACCTATGTTGAATGAAAGACACAGATCTCTGGGTTTGTGGAAGGGTCGTACCACCCAGTTGGTCGGATAACCCCCTGATAGGTGTGACTGGACGAGGGATCCTGCTCCTAATTTTCCCATCTGCTTCTCTCTCTCCTCTCGCCGAGTCATCTGATTGGTGGGTTTCATCTTCAGATGCAGTGGTTGAGAGTGTTGGGGACTGCGAGGAGGCAGAGCGAGAGCGAATCAGGTGGGTTTGTTTGCGCTCCAGGACGAGACGAGCCAGCTGTTGTTGTCGGCTTTTGCGAGTTCGCTGAAACTGCTCTTGACTCATCTGTGATGACTTGTCTGAGCCTGTTTCCTCTTCTGACATAAGCACAGGGATACGGCTCCGCCTCTGTGGGAGTGGCTTTCTATCAGGTGACTCCGCCTCAAGTGGAGACATATCCTTCTCAACTTCCAGCTCCGCATCTCTGTTTTGTTCAGGTGTTAGTGATGGACTCTCTTCCTGCTCCTGTTCCTTTTGCTGGTCTGCTTCTGGTGGGACACCCTCTGGTCTGACTTCCAGTTTGGCTTCTTTGGAGACTCCTTCCTCAATAATTGTAGTCTCTGGCTGGTCATGTGACTCGGGTAAAAACAAAGTCTCTGCTTCTTCTCTGTTACACTTCCTTACTTTTTCATCATCTTCCCTCTCTTCTTTTTCCCCCTCATCCTCTCCTCTTTCTAATGTAACCCCCTCACTTTCCTTTTGCTCTCGTTCACTGACCCTTTCCCTCTCCTCACGCTCAGCAGACATCAGCTCATCCAGTCCAGGCAGACGGTGTCTGGTTGTCATGACATTTAGATGCGTCGTCTCAGCGATGTGGATGAAAGTGCGTTCCACCTTGTTGAACGGCGGGGAGGAAGAACTGCTGGTGATCACAGCTGCAGATGTCATGACAATAGGCCTGGGCTCCGACCTAACGACGGAGGAAAGAGTCCCGGGTTCGGATTCATCAGGCACAGGTCGCTCGCCCTGCGGTGTCAATGCGGCGAGAGTTCCCTGCCCATCACCAGGAGAAACCTGCCCATTACCAGCAGACACAAGCACCAGTGTGCGTGACCCCTCTTCCTGGTCATGGTCCCGGTGGGCCGGGGCGAGTAGGGTGGATGCAGCACCCTCTGGACTTCCCTCACTACTGCGAGGGCTTCCATCACTGCCTGATCCTCCAGTCTTCACACCCTCCTCTCTCAGATCGTCAAACATCAACACACCAGACACAAAGTCGACTCGCTTCAGACGCATCTGAGAGGACGAAGGCGAAGGTTCAGCCACTGCAGCCTCCTGTAGCCATGCAAGAAAAAAAAATTGTGGATTAATGGTGAAAGAGTTGGAGATGTTTAACTAAATTTGTTCTGTGATCTTTCATATAAAAACCAGGACAGCCATATATATATATATATATATTACTTTTTTAGTCACAAGTTAAAAAATAACAATTATGGCTACACAAGACATCGAAAGGAATTTATTTATATAAACTGTGAGAGAAGAGTCCACTCTTTAGTCATTTTTTTAGATTATTTACTTGTGATTTGGTTGTATACAAGCTTTGCAGGATTGTCTTTTTAGACTGACATACATGGTTAAAAAGGCACAAAAGTCCATTTTACAGTGTAATATTTTCTGCTTTTTTTTTATATGATATAGCCCATTTGTGATTTCAAGTGTAGACTCAAAGACAGTGCACAGCCAACAGTATGTACAGCAGTGGACACACACAGAGCGATGAGAAAAAGGAATGTGTTAGTACAGCAGCATGTTCAGCTATTTGTCCAAAGAGTTACAATTTTACAAAAGCCTAAAATACATGCTTGTACATATTACAAGTGTACTATACAGTCGCTATAGTGTTTATTGCCCTAGCTATTTTGTGAAAGACTCGTTCTGTTGAAGGTTGACCCTGATTCACACATGTAATGCTTCTATGAGCAGGTCTGGGATCAGCTGATGAGTAACATTTTTCAGCAATAAAAAGTTCAGCGTATGATATAAATTTTGACTCATAAAATTCATTAAAACTGATTCATAACAATACTGATCTGTGAGAAGCCACCTACATGGTTTTAGATTTTTCTCAATACATTATTAAATACATAAAAGAATACATATTAACTTTTTTTCTATACAAACAGATGTTGCTAAACGCTGTTGTATATTGGTCAGAGCTCAAGGTTTTTCTCTGGGGTGTTTCGACAAGCTCAAGTTTGACCCAGTTAGAGACAGAGAATGTGAGAGGTCATGAATGTTGAATAGCATGAAGCTGAAAAGCCGTTTGGCTTGAGTGAATATTTGAATTTAGAATAAAATATGGAACACCATTTGGATTCAGAAGTAATGGACAACATTATTTACAGACTCTCAGTAAAGCAGAGAAGACATTTGTGAAACTTCCTCTAGCCTTCCTCAAACTATCCGAACATGTTAGCTCACATTACACTCACTGTCACTGTTTAAATCTTCACCAGCTTGGAAACACTACATTCCCTGGGAAATTGTTTTCTTCATACGAAATTTTCAGAATTTAAATAACATGCCAATAACAAGATATTTGTCTTTTCAAGATCTGAATGTGATAGAATGTCCATATTCACTAGTTTTCAAAATTCTGGAGTCAGTATTTTGGTTTTAAAAATAATAATATTTTTATTCAGCAAGGATATATTAAATTGTTCAAAAGTGACAGTAAAGGATTTTTAATGTTACAAAATGTTTCTATTTGAATGTTGCCTTTTGGTTTGTTTTGTTTACTTTGTATTAATCAAAAAATCATGGATCAGAGTTTACAAAAATTGTAAAATAATAGCAATAAGAAGAAAAAATCTTAAGGACCAAAACAAAATAATTTAATTTTAAAGGGTCACATGATACCGTATACAGTTTTACAGTATATTCAAATAAGAAAAAAAAATATTTTAAATTATAAATTATTTTTACATTATTACTGTTTTTATTGTGTTTTTGATTAAAACTCAAAAAATATCAGAGACCAAAATTTTGTACTGTGGTGTATGTGATATAAAGAAATGTATTTGCTATTATCCTGCCTAACCAAAAAACTTCATTCAGTCTGTGCTCATCTTCTCCATTAGGAAGACATTTGGATCAGCTGTCTCACACAGTTCAGACTAAAACTCTTCTGAACACACACATTACAGTACATTGGTTATTCCAAATAAACAGTGATTGGTGTAAATTGCATTAAAACACCAAAAGCAGCACAGACACTAGAAGCCAACTGCTATGAACACTAAGTTCAAAACCAGTATGTAATACTGTATTTTTGTATTGATACATATGTTTTTTCACCACCCAGAGTTTGCTGCAGTTGGCCCAGCGAGGCAAATTATAAATTAAGAAGAAACTCATGAACTGATATCCAGCATTGAGTCATATAGCATTATTACAGCATGAATTTCAAGTGAAACAATACACCGATAAACAATCAATCTTCATTTCCTCCCACAGGTATGTAAATATCTAAAATTAATTGAGGCTGGAGGAATTTACAATACAGATAAAGCAAAGGTTTCATTGTGTAAATGCTACTTTATGTTTCATAGGAAGCATCCAACACTCTGTCTAAACCAGGTACAACCAAAGTGTCTGTCCATTAAAATGTGACACATCAGCCAATCAGAGGCATTGTTATAATACTATTACAAATACCTTTCATTAATTGAAATGAAGCTAAAATAAAACACAATATAAAAGTTAGATGAGAAACTTCTGTTTTAATAAGTCAGAAATGTCACCTTGACAAATAAAAAAAGGTTAAAAGTACTAAAGAGTACTAAAATTGCTAAAACTGGAATAAAAATAAAGCTAAAATTTATATATATATATAAAGTTAATTCAAAATACGAATAATTACTGCAGTAGTATATAAACACTAATTTTGGACTAGAAATCAAATCTATGCATTCGACAAAATGTTGTATTGTGACTACTGCTGGTTAGCACAAAAACACTTGTCAATTTATGGCGTTATGCCTGGTTATGACAGAATGTGTGATCTAATTTCTATGACAACGATGCTGCACTTCTGCAAAAGCTTATTTATGCATTGATTTATGTGAGACTATTATGACTTTATACACTGAAGTAGCATGTCAAGTATGTGGCCAGGAACAAAAAACTGCAACATTCATTTGCTGAATGAAAAACGATAGTGAAGTTCAAATATCTGCATATATGTATCGAACCAATAATGTGTGACAAAACCAAAGAAAGAGGCTCAGTCTTCCTTTCACACACCTATTGCCTTAAGCTCTATTGCACTTAAATTATTTAATATATCTCTATTCCAGAACTTCCCACTGATTCTCAACTCCCTATTAGTCAAACATTTTGACATCGAGGATGATGTTTATGACTTTCTTGCTCTCAGATAAGCACAGCTTAAGTTCATATTAAACCTAATATCATCTGAAAGCAATATGCATATGTTTTTCTTTTATACTAAAGGATAATAGTTATGGTGGAGAAAAGAAAATCTTTAAATATCTTTTTATAGCTAATCTGGAAGACAAAAGTGATATCACAATTAATCTCCATGGCCGAAAGTACGTGAACACACACCAACCCCACATTCATTTGTTAAGCTTTTTTTTAAACCATGGCCATTCACCTAAATATTTTCTGCACCTGTTAGTTAAGGATGTAGCTGAAACAGCCAATTTCATTCAATAAAAATGTGTCTACATACTTTCAGTCATGCAGAGCATTTAATACAAGCATATTACTTGCACCTCTCCATCTTTGTTTACTCATTTTCTCTTCTATACAGTGGAAATACTCTCCTTGAAATGCCAGAGGATCCAAGCAACTAGATTATTTTACAGGTCCAACCCTGTGAGGATACACACACTGTATGTGGGTAATGCCATGCTTTCTCTCAGCAACGAAAGAAGGCTATAAGAATCTATATAAAGAGATCCATCAGTTCACATTCTGTCATGTTTGCTTAGGAAAGCCATATATCCCACCTGGAGGTGTGTGTTGTGGTGTTTGACAGGTTCTATATGAGCTGAAATTGTATTGATGCAAATATGGCATGCAAAAACTAGCTTAGCAAGCACTCACTGTCCTTCTAGTGTCCTCTACTGACACTCAGCAGGCGAACACATACTTTGAGTATCTGCTTTAGGCTGACACTCATTGTAATTCAATGACATTCAACCCTGAAAAACATAATCACACTATCCAGCCTGCATCACAACTCTCCTCTTACACGGTAGATGACGGAATCTAAGAAGCCTAAGCAACAACAAAACAAAAAAATGATATTCTCGTCACTTTAGTCAAAGTGCCTGTCCCACCAGACAGCAGCAGCTCTGCATGAAAAATCCTTGATGGAGGTAAAATGTGTTTTTGTCTTTGTGTTTTTCTGTTTTACAAAAACTGTATTGTACATTGTCTCTACGAGTAAATACATCATAGTACAGAATTGCTTTGTTTTGGAGAATACAATATAATTTATTTTTCTCCAATCGCCCCAAGTGCTTAAAGGGAAGATTTATCCAAAAATGACAATTCTGTCATCATGTCGTTCCAAACCTGTATGAATTATATTTATGGAACACAAAAGAAAATATTTTGAAGAGCTGTTTTTGGAACATTTTTCAAAATACCTTCTTTTGCCTTCCACAAAAGTCAAAAGGGATAAAATAACATGAGGGTGAGTGATGACAGAATTAGAATTTTTAGGTTAACTGTCCATTGAATTTCAAATATTCAATTAAAAAAAATCACTTTAGCTGGAGAGTGTCTCATATCTCACTTACACACATGCTCACCCACCCACACACAAATCTAACCATCACAGACCAAGTTTATTGCCCGTACTAAACATTGTTCATCTATGGGCACAAAAGTGGGCACCCCTTCTATTAAATGGTATCACACGTGTCTGTGTATGCTGATGGAGAGGGAATCATGTCTTGTTCATAAGTTTGGCCAGCATTTGCTGTATGTGTAGGCGCGGGAGGTTAAGTACTGAATGTCGGGCTCTGGGGCTGCCTGGAATAAGGGGCATGTGTCTGCGGTGGGCGTGGCGGTGGGAGGGGCTGCTTTCAGCCGAGCGGCTGCGCTGAATGGCCGCTCCCCCGAGGGCGGGGTCATGGGGGAAGGCCTCCGTGTCCATGGTAGCGGAGGAAAACATGTACGATGCCAGTCTTCTCAAATGGGCGGGCCTCGGGAATGAGTGATGTGGGTGTGGCCTGTCCTCCTCCAACTGAAAAAGACCAATAAGAGCGGAGGAAAAGAGGAATCAGGCTGAGAAAAAACTTAAACGCGAAGTATTGAAAAAAAAAACGTGTTTTTTTGTCTAAGATTGTGTGTGATGCACACAGAGGACAAGACCAGCCCACATCTGTCTGAACGCTAAAGACAGGCTTGTTTAAGCTTATGTACGGGTGATTGTATGCTTTATATGTTGTGAAGGAACCAAAGTGTGCACACAGACCCCTGTATGACCAATGAGCAAACTAAGCTTGGCTGTGAATTGTTGAGCATGACGCACACACAAACACACACACACACATATCCACAAAAAAAGACATGCAGCTCAACACAAATGCACAAGATTACATAACACACATATCGTACCTCAAGGGTGTACACAAAGACTCACATACAAACAACATATGCTAATTATCCTACACTACAAGTTACCAGAGGCTTATATGTGCCTTTCTTGTACTGGCGACATCATTATGTAAAAATATTCAGCAGCTAAGAACAAATGCTAGTAGTATATCATAACACTACAGCCTTAACACAACCTAAACACACACAGATTTCTAAAGGATTGTGTGAAGTTGAAGACCGGAGTAATGGCTGTTGAAAATTCTACTTTGCATAAGAACTATTCTTATTCTTTACTCATAAGAATAAATTACATTTTAAAATAATATAAGAGAAAACCAATAAAAACAGTTGTAATATTACTGGTTTTACTTTTAAAATCTTTGAACTGTAGTATATGTACAAATTAACATTAAACTTGAGTAATAAATTCTGAACCGAATGCATTTAGTAATGTCATTACTTATTGGAAAGTCTATCATTAGAACTTGCCTGGAAATTCTGTTACACCAGAAAATGTCATCTATGTGTTCATCTATGTATTCACACAGGTTAAAAAAAAGAAAAAGAAAAAAACTGTTAACTGTTTATCTGTGCTTGTTATTTCTAACTTATTATTTAAGCTTTTTTTATTCTAAAAAGGCCTAAATAATAAGAAATTTTTAAACATTTGCTCTTCCTTTGAAATGGCAATCTTTTTATCTAGTATTTCACTCAAATATGTCACATTACAGAACTAAAATGAATTGCCTACTAAAATTCACACTGACTTTGACAATAACAATGGACTTGCAGACCACTGGTGTGTGATAATGTGATAAAATGTAATAAACTATATTTTTAAACTGACTTTAAGAAATCTGTTATGATTTTAGCTAAAGATCATCAAACATCAAGTGATCAGGATAACCTATGCACTCATGTCCACACATACACACTCAGGTGTGCCTTACCGGTCCATCAGGTCCAAACGGCTCTGACTCCCTCCTTCTTGGGCAGGTAGGAGGCAACGAGTAACAAGGTGAATGAGCAGGGCTTGGTCCCGCCCCTTCCCCTTCTCCTACAATCATCATCCCACGTTGTGTTTTGGGTCGTACCACAGCCTCAGCTCCACCCATCCTATGCATATGTCCTCTCCTTCTCCTTTCCTCATGGTCCTCAAGGGGGCGTAATTCCTCTGGTTCCTCATCCGTGGTGCCTGAGGTTGTGGGCTCTGCCCCAGGATGGAAGTCTTTCAACTCTGTTTCTTTATCAATCATCACCCACTCCCTGCTGTCAAAGTCCTCTTCCTCTGCCAGTGGGACTGAGCGGATGAAGGCATTGCTGTGGGCTTCCTGGTCGCCATCTGCAGAGACATCATGGTGGCCACCAGCCAGTCGTTCTCCCTGCCCACCTTCTAAAGAGAACATCTGAGCAGGCTGGGAAGAGTAGATGTGCCTGGATGGAGAACCCAGCATGTCCAAACGAGAGCTGCCACAAAACACACAAAGGCTAAGACAGAATCCCAGTGGACAACAACACATTTAACTACAGACTTTAAATTGTAGGAACATTACCCTTCAAAAGTATGGGGTCAGTACATACTTTAAATATGTTCATCAAGGATGAATAAATCAAAAGTGACAGAGTAGTGCTACAAAATGTTACAAAAAAATTATATTTCAAATAAATGCCTTTCTGAAAAATAATAAGCAGTACAACTGTCTTCAACATTGATAATAAGAAATGTTTCTTGAGCACCAAATCTGTATATTATAATGATTTCTGAAGAATCATGTGACTTACTTTTTTACATTAAATAATTAGCTTAGAAATGAATAAATATGGTCATTGTTTATTATATCAAGTATTGTAATTTATTTTATACTTATAATTACTTCATAACTTTACTATAAATATAATTACTTTATTAATTTATAATTACTAATAATCCCAGTCTGATTAATAGTCCTATGAGTAAATTTAATAATTATTTAAATAATGAAAGATTAGACAATCATACATTTCAACATAAATGGTTATGTCAAGATCATGTAACATTACATCTAACCAAAAATGTTTAAGTGTTTCATTTTAATCTGTTCCGGAAAAAAAAAAATTCTTTAACATGCCAAGCCCTTTTGATCATAAAAATGGCATGTTACCATACTAAGAACAGTATGTACTTTCCTTTCGTTAAATTTACAGAAACCTTCCAAAATGCAAGAGAAGAAGCTTTCTTATCAGAAAGCAACTTTTGCATGGTTTCCTCACTAACAAGACACATGCGGTCAAATGACCTTTAGAAAAGCTAAATGTCATCCAGAAGTACAGAGCGATACATTTTCAGGCACTCACTCTCCTCACCGTTTATCTGCAGCATCTCCTCTATCATCTGCAGCAGACAGGCGGTCAGATTCTGCGCTGTTTACTCTCCGGTACCTTGGAGGGCGGGCCTGAGTATCTGCTTCCCCCACCCTCACCGGGGAAACAGACCTCCCTCCTCCTGCAGGCTCCTCCTCATCCTCTGCTGCTACTGCCGTCTGAGAAGACCAGCAGTATTAAACACTCAACTGATCAAAAATCATGTTTTCATAAGAATTAGACATAAAAATGTATGTGAATAATTTGGCATAATATATCAAAGATAATACCTTACTGATGCTGATCCTGAGTTTGTTACGGTTGAAATCAGTTTCATCCCATCCTTCACCAGCAGGTGGGGCTGGAGCAGGTTCGCTAGGCCTGCTGGGTATCAAAGCAGGTGGAGCGTTCTCTTGGTCACTCAGGTGTTCGTCTTGCAGAACATCATCAGTGTTTTCCCTTGGCAATTCACCAGGTACAGGTGTCACATTCACCACCCTGAGAGAGACCATTCAAAGCCAAATCAGAATCACATCAGAGTCTTTTCAGAGTCCAGAATCCCAGCCCACTTTGCAGATGGTGTGATAATGTTGTAAGAGCATGTTTACATATTCTTACCCCACAATGGCAGCAGTTTGCCGTGTGTTTTGTTGCTGTGGCGTGTGTGTGCTGGTGGGAAGGGTCGTATCTGTTCCAGATTTTTCCCAGTCATAAGGCTCGTTTTCTGTTATCACCCTCTCTTTCATGCTGTTCTCAAATACTGACATTAGCAACTAGACCAGAAAAAGGAAGAAGAAAGTAAATAAAATTTTCACTCAAAATAGTAGCTTAAAATAAAAAAATATTTATATATACATTTTATATATATATATATATATATATATATATATATATATGAAATATCTTAAGTACATATATTTAAACTAAATACATTGTCGTTCAAAAGTTCGCGGTCTGTTTAATTTTTATTATATTAAACATCTTTATTGATTAAGTTAATTCATTCTTTTTGAAAATTGAATGGTTTACCTGATAATCAGGTTTGGTGTGGTAATCTAAATCCAGCATATGGTCATAGAAGATATGAAACTCAGCAGGCATGTGTTTCAACAGCATCCGGTGCTCGTAGCGCTCTTTAATCTGTCCCACCTGCTCCTGTTCACCAGATACACATAACGGACACAATTAACAGCAAAAACAACCCGAAAGCTTTAAATATTTAAAACAAAAGCTCTTAAGACAATGAGGATTAATTCACTCATGCTAATGTGAGTGTGATACAAGTGTCTCACCTTATCTTTTATCTTACGCCATGGTAATTGTCCAACAGTAAACTCCACCAGCATATAAAACAATGACCACAAATCATCATGACGACCCATTTCCTGTGAAAAAAAAAGTAAACATTTTTAAAACTGTGTTCTTGTTAAAATAATTGCTCTTATGTTGGCGCCAATAGCCTCATGTGTCGACATATAGCACAACTGCACTCACGACGACCCGAGTTCGATTCCCAGCTCGAGGTACTTTGACACCCCCACACCCCCCCACCACACACACACACACACACACACACACTCTCCACCCAATGCTTTCCTATCAGCTCTATAATATCCTGTCCAAATAAAGGCAGAAAACGCAAATAAATGTAATTTAAAAAAAAAATCTTAATTGTAGCTAATTCTGACCACAAATCACTCCCTTAAGATTCATTAAAGCCAATAAATCAGATTCAAACTCACCAAATTTTGTGCATAATACGCTTTACAGTCAGTGAATGGATTGCGTGCAGTCTGTGTGCGTCCTCTTTGACACTTACCTTGTTTTTATGAGCATTAATGGAAGCATAGCGTACTGTCCCTCTGAACCCAGCCACCGTCCTGGGCTAAAGCAGAACATTTAAAAGAGACTCATAAAAAGAATTCATATCACTTTTATTTTAAACTTTAACTCTAAGGTTGAAATAAGTAAACACATAATCAAAACAAAGAAAACATGAGAAGGGAACATAAGGGAGGGTGGAGCGACAGCAATTCTGTATTTTTTAATGATATTTTATCTTTTTGGTGGATTCCAAGGCTGATTGAGCTCAATTCATTTACATACACATACAGGTACACTCTTGCATAGAGGATGTACAGTGGGATGTAGGTATGGAACAGTACGGTATGGTTCCAAAGGGGACGGATTTAGGATTTTGCATTTAGGGCACAGCCATTAAAGAAGAGTATGTCATTGCTGAGAGCATTCAGAGGGTAAGGAAGGAATCTTTTCAAGATTTTGGAAAACTCACAATATGACTGTCGCTATGGTAACAGGGACAAACATCTTTGGCGGGGGAGCATGCGATTCAACATGAGAGCCAAAACTGAACTGCAAAACAAAACTGAGAAAAGTGAAACATAAAAATGAATTCAAACACACAAATAATAAAATTCATAAGTAAAAAGCAAATAATAGAAAAATAATGTTATTAATTGCTATCCTTTCCGATGCTTTTACATTATCTTATTTGCTACTGTACATAATACTGACTTAAAGACTTGAAAAAATAATTAAAAAACACTGTTATGAAATGCACGGTTATGTTAAAATTATGACCAGATATGTCTGTGTGTGTGTGTGTGTGTGTATACATATATATATATATATATATATATATATATATATACACACACACATACATCTGGTCAGAATTTTAATATTGAATATATATAATATATAATATAAAATATATAATACATGAAACAAGTGAATACAACTGAATAGAAAAACTGCACATGCACAAAATGGAAATGTAAAAAATGCTGCTTATTAGGCAATTTTTTAAATAAAATAAAGAAATGGTAATTGAGAGAATATAAATAAGGAAAATGACTGTTCAGAAAATACAGTAAAATAAATACTTACAGGCCGCACTTCCCCATTCGTATTAGTGTACTGTCGTGCCAAACCAAAGTCCAGCATGTAACATTTCCTACAGGTAGACGGCAATCGGCCCATTGCAAAATTAGACTAAGAATAGGAGAGAAACCAGTATCAGCTGACAGGAGCCATGTTATCAAATTGGGAAAGAGAAGAGAAGAGATCATATCATAAACAGTAAGACATACAGGTTTAATGTCTCGGTGCAGGAAGCCCACAGAGTGAATAGCTTCAATGGACTCCAGAATCTGTTTCCCCAACCGCAGAGTTGTGCTCATACTGAATGTCCCTCTAGGCTGACTCCTCCTGAGATCAGCAAGATTCCTTCCCTACAAAGAGAGAGATATCACACATATATACACACACAAACATGCATATAAACACAAATAAAAAATACTTTACCTGCAACTGCATGACAACGTAATTGAACTTGTCATTTCTTCCACATCCAATAAATTTGCAAACATGATTCTTTCCTGCACAAGAAATGAATGCAGTAATGTCACATATATTACTTATAAGTCCCATATACAGCCGACATTTTCCTTTCTGCATGGATATGTGAATAACACACTCTCAAACATATAAAACACAAATTTCAGTAAGCAGGTAGAGACAGAGGCGATGGCATTTGGAATTTCAGCACGTCCTTCATGAAGGTTATGAAGACATGAGGGAGCAAGAAAGCAGCAAAAAAGAGACAGAGAGAGAGAAAAATTGTGGTAATCCCACTACTCTTCAGTTCTTCACGCTCATTACCCTTACAGACTCCCAGTGGTATGTCTGAACTACAGCTGAGGAAAACTGCCTTGACAGGAATGAAAGTTACATTGCATCTCTGTGTGTGTTTCATATGAGCACATCCAAAAAAAAAAGATTATGATGGGCATACTGACAGATAAACTGTCACATATCTTCACACATACACCATCCTGCTTGCTGCCTTATTATAACAAGACAAATATGTTCTGTACACTTTCATTCAAAAGTTTGGAGTCAGTATATTTTTTTAGTCTTTTATGCTCAACAAAGCTGCATTTATTTGATCAGAAATACAGTAAAAACAGTAATACAGTGAAATATTATTACAAATGAAAATAATTATTTTAATATATATTTTAAAATAACACGCATTACTATAATTTGATGTTTATTTTAATTATTATTATCAATGTTTAAAACAGTTAAGATTACCATGATTACATTTTTAAAGAGTCTTTTGATTATTAGAAAGTTGAAAGGAACAGCATTTATTTGAAATAGAAATCTTTGTAGCATTATAAATATTGTCCCTTTTGATTAAATTAATGCATCCTTGTTGACTGTGTATCCGCATATACATAAACATAGTTCAAAATTAACTTGTCAATTGACAAGTAAAAAGTAGCTTTGGCAAATGCACAAAACAATCTTGAAAACTGATCAGTAACTTTAGAAGCAACAACACTGCCACATGTTTGAATCGAATGATGAAGGACACAAAATATATCCACATCTGTTCCATCTCCTCACCTTGTAGTTTCTTTAACACAGCAACCTCCATCTTTAGCACTTGTTTTGGTTGTTGGGCAGATTCCACCTTAAGAGCCACATTCTCTCCTGCCAACAGGTCTAATGCCTCATAGATCTCCCCGAACCCTCCACCCCCAATCTTCTTCAGCTGAATACACAAATAATAGCAAGGTAAGTCATGGCAGAGCATTGATTTAACCTGTGTGTCACCTATTCCACATGCTTTCCACATAAAAATATAATAGAATAATAGAAGCCCTGTATTGCTAAACAGGACAAGTACCTGTACGTCAGCTAAATTCACAGAAACGGTTTTGAGGATTTTCTGGCTAGATTTGTTTGACATTAGTTTTTTGTTAAACTGTATGATAAGGAAAGATAAGGAAAGAATGGCTGAGTTACTTTAGCTGCTCTAATCACAGAACATATTACTTAACATGAAAGATTTCATTCAATTCCAAGCAATTTAGTTCTAGTAGCATGAGCTAAGCATTTTGATTATTCTTGGATTATTCATGAGTTATGAAAGAATTACATTTAAGCCAGTCACTGATGAGTCAGACTCTGTTTTAAGGACAGCTACTATCCCCAACAAAATATAGTATTACAGTAAAACAGCCACAAATCATTTCTAAGGACGTCTGCCTTAAGGAGAAATGCTATGAACTGGCACACAACCAAATGGTTTGGGCGCATTTTGGAGAGAAGCCAGACCGAGTTGATTTGAAAGCATCTGTTATCATATGTGGACCGTTTTGTCCTGTGCAATGAGGCTGCAAAGGCAACAGACAATTTGGGCATCTTTATTCCACAAATACAATCCCACCTAAATATAGACATAGACTTACCACTTTCCAGCGATCTTTTACCAAGCAGTTGGAGGGCAGGATGTCGACCTGCTCCCCCGCCCCATTCATGTTTTCGTCACCGTGGACTCCAGGCCCTATGCACTGCATCGGCTGGCCAGCACTTTACCAAACCCTGCCATTTACCTGCAACACAGCGTGAACACAACTGATAACCTTGCATGCTATAATAAAAAAATAATAGTGCATAGTGGGGGGTCAAAATATAGTTATTTTCTTTAAGAATTGGTATGTTATGAATAGATATTTGGTATGTTCTTCTTTTGCATGTATTTGATTAGTTAACATTAATTACCATTAAATCATTATAAACATGAAAATCTTAAATATTCCTTACTAATTTTTTTTCTTAACCTACATTTTCTGAGTATCTCCAGGTTTAAATACAGTTTAAAATGTTCCTTAAAAAGGGTTTCCTGGAAGCTGCAACAAGATTAAAAAAATATGGAGACCCCCCCCCCCCCCCTAAAAATAATAAACATTCAGGAAAAAAACTTCAGGTATTTCAGGTCTTAAAAGAATTATCTACAAACCCATTACAAGACAAAATAAGTGACAAAACTGACAACAAAAACAGCATTGTTTCCATCAGAATGAAAAATAAAATACAGACACCAGAAGGAACAGACATATGTTTCTCTGGAGGTCAGTATCCGGGGCCGGGCTGTTCTCCATAATCAATGATCCCATTTTCAGGTCATACAAGGGCATTAACAGTAAAAATGTGGCCAAAATGACATACATTTCATTCATTTCAACAGACATAAACTATTGTTGAACATATAATTCTGAAAATAATCAAAAATCATTTATGGTCTTAAAATTATTCAAAGACCCTGAAAAGGAAGTAAATCATCTATTGTATCTTTGAGATTTCCATAATGTCTGCAGAGTATCAGGTATCCACAAGAGCCGGTCAGACACAGAGTCCTTGTCTGTCAGAACTGGACTACACCCTTAAGCTTGCTCTCATAATGTTACAATCACTTATCAACCTCAGTAAAATGGAAACATAAGAGATTATTTTTCACATGAGTGTCTACATTTGCAGGCTCTGTGTGCTTAAGTTAAATCCTTAAAAGATTTTAAACATTTCTTTCTGTTTAAAGTTACAAGAAAGCACAATCAGTCTCACCTTCAAAAATGATGCAATGGGTTATAAATCGATCTAATTAATAAAATGGATGAAACGCATTAAAAGACTCTTGCCTTAACACTTCTGTCACCTTGATCTGAGAGAGTTGATGCAGAGACACATACAGATATTTCAGAAGATTGCAGGGAATACATCCCTTTCATTCTACACACTAAAAACCAGGAAACCCTAAGGAAGGCATCTAAACATTTATAATTATGCCATAAACTGTCAGTTTAGAATACAGTGCATAAAGTTGAAATGTAATTGCTAAAAATATGCATACAGTAACAAGAAAATGCTTTAAAATCCATATAAAATACAACATTTATACATGTATAAACATTTATACTATATATATATATATATATATATATATATATATATTACACACTGCTTCTAGAAACTACTTTGGTCTCATGCATTTTTCCTAAAAACTAAATGAAATGAAATAAAATAACCAGGATTTCTTCCATTACTAGTGTTTTTTGTTTGTTTGTTTGTTTGTTTCACACTTTTGAAATCCAGGGCCCCCACCCAGACTCTCAGCAAACTTAGGGGTTAAATGTACAGTAGAAACTACTGATGTCATTTTGGTGGCTGCATTTTACAACCCTAAATATATGTCACTAAAACATATAAAGTTTGCAGTAACCATCGAACTACACAAAAAACTAAAATAAAATTTAAATATTAAAAGAATAAACTAATTTTTAAATACATTACAAAAGTTTTACAAATTATAAAAAAACCTAATGTTTTATAAGTAGATTCATACATTTCATTTTCCACTAATAAAAACAGAATTGCAACAAATATTTGTTATTTTTTAAGAATATAACCCTGTTTTATGTAATATACTTTTTCAATGTACATAAGGTATAAAGCATAGCTAGTATTTATTTTTACAAAACATGTTCTACAGTAGTCTACAATAACACGACTGTCTATTCAAATTTAAAAATATAATCCTGACTTTATTAGATCAAGTGCATGGACCAAAGAATAAACCTCAGTCGCATTTTGCAACAGGCTCTTCACCTGTTTGCATAGGAAAACTCGTACACTTTAACAAAATGAAAATGAGAATGCATAAAGCAATTGCTGAGAGCACTTCATTATTCCGATTTAACTAAACGTCAGGAGCTCAAGACTGCGTGGGCTCAGCCCCCCTGACATCTTCATCTTTCTCCGCAGTGCCAAAAGGATCCGACTGAACGGACCCCACCCAAACACGCTCTGCTCCAATGAGCATCCCTAAAGGCTAAGCCCCGCCCCCAACCCGTATTTTGAACACCGTCCATTGGGGCCATGCCTAACAATCAGCAGAACATTCCCCTCATCGAGCCCGGAGCGAAAAGCACTTTGGGATATGTCGTTCTTCAATGAGACAACAGACATAAACGGCATGGGACATTGTCGTCTTTGAAAAACTACAACTCCCACTGATAGGCCACGTAAGTTGTTGACGTACACCTGCATTATGTGGCATGTAATGTAAATTATTCACGATTTTCCTTAAGCATGAATATATATATATATATATATATATATATATATATATATATATATATATATATATGTGTGTGTGTGTGTGTGTGTGTGTGTGTGTGTGTGTGTGTGTGTGTGTGTGTGTGTGTGTGTAAAATGGGCGAGTTTCTATTTTTGACTCAGGCCCAGGTGCTTTAATAGTTTGTCAAGACCGTGGCAGATTTCGTTTTCGCGTGCACGCGCATCCTCTATGGAAGCCTGCGGCTCGCGCCAGCGTAGCATCTCTATTGACAAGGTGCCAACATACACGGGACAAGCGGATTGCTACGGCAGCGCTTTTGTTTAAAAAAATAACTTGGCGAACAAAAACCAATTTACTAACCTGTTCTTCTGTCGACGAAGTAAAATCTCAAGGTGAGAGTTTAAGGAGAGCCGCATAATTCCGTTGGCGCGACCGCTGCGCCTTTTTCCCTTGTTGATGCTGCACCATTTCCTGCCTCCTCTGCTCCTCCGCTCCTGCACTGATTCAGCATCGCTCGGATACTCCCACTATGCACCGCGCACATGCGTAACAGAAGACGGCTGTTGCGTAGCAACCTGAAAGGCGTGAATCCCCCTCATCTGCAGACTTCAGCCATTGAGGAACTTCCTTCAGAAACGTCCTATTAATAAAACTACTCTTACACAAGATGAAGAAGCAACCGTTGTTGAAAAATAAATAAAGCTTATGAAATTATGTTAGTTGATGTTCAATAGCACCTTCTTTAACTTTAACTTATTGAAAAGGGATCCTTAAATAATGGCCTTTAAATAAAAATAAAAAATAAAATGAATGGCCTTTAGATTCCAGAAAATTAACTATAGGGCAAGACAAATGAGTTTGTTAGTAAGACAAATTAGTTTTGTGATTGATTACTCTCTTTAATAATTGCCATTGGGTCATTTGTCATTCTGAATGAAATCATCAGGTAATGCTTCAACATCTAACTGATCTCAGCAAACACAAATTAATTAATGAAACATATTATTATATTATTATGACTATTATTATCATCATATCAAAAGCACCTAGCTTTACTTCATAGCTTGACTGTGGTTGGTTCAAGCTGATCTAGCAATCATGATCGAGCTGGTATACCATCTTGGATCATACCTTCTGTGTTCCCAAAACTATTTTGTAAGATTTCTGTTTTGTTAAATATATAGCCTAACATTTTCCATTATTACTGTTTAGAAACAGTTTACCTGAAATTATTAAACAATGCCTTGTTTAGAAAAGTCTATCATATAAATATAATAAATATAAACATAAATTGCATTATAGTATTGTTTCAGTGTTTACACATTAAAAAATACACAAAGGATGAAGCCATTAAACTTTTGGCAGTTATCCATTACAAAACTGTCCCACTTTTGCAGTTCACCCTACTAGCCATGTATTCGTATCTCTTTTCCTCAAACAAGGTAAATGCACAGACAGAATGAAAACATGCTCTTCCTATGAACAAATTCAACTTTTACACATAGGTTATTGACTTAAATGACTCAATATTTCATTGTAGTCCTAGAAACTGAAGAGAATTTGAGAATTTTTTGAGAATTTCATTTTGATTTCCTGTGGAATTTTCAATGTGTGGATAATAATGGATTTTGGTTTATAAAGTCTATTATGATAAAATTACTTGAAGAGACTTTCACATTTTGTTTTACAACATAAATGGCTCACAGTCGTACCTAAAAAGTGAGTTTTGCCGCAGCTGTTTTCTCAACAAGTTTCTAAACAAAGTCTACGGTTGTGTAGTCTCAGCCTTAGACGTCATACCCACGGACAGTTGGCTAAACGTCTGATGCAAATGGGCTGCTTTTTGAGGATGTACTGTTTGGCTTCTTTAATATACAAAAAGTTCAAATTAATTAATATTTTATTATAAATCTATTATTACTTCTTGCTAAATTTTATATTCACCGCAGTAAATTCACTCGTCAAAATCCTTTATATATTTGTTTTTGAAAAAGAGGTTCAACTGTATATCCAAACTATTTCATCTTCCAAGATTCTTAAAGCTTTTAAAACAATTTATTTAGTTAATATTTTTTAATTTATTTTGTTAAAACTTTTGTTTTGCATTATTTATTTACTGTTGCATATACCTATAAATGCTGCTTTGCATGTAATGTCATCTCTTTGCATGTAACGGTGATATTATCTGTATTTGTGTATTTGGTACCTTGGCATTAATAAAAAAATAAATGAATAAAAAAGTCTGATGCATATGGGACACAAAAGTGGAAACATTTCAGGAGTGTCGAAGTCGTTATAGGATTGGTTGAATTACACAGGATTATTTCCTGGAGATGTGTGCAAACCCTCACGAAAGAAGAAAGCCGCTGAGTTTAGAGCTGTGACGAAGAGCGCTTATCAGAACTAAACGCTGAATATTCAAAAGTATGTCAAATGTCTGAAGGGCTGGCTACGCGAGACTAACGGTTGTCAAACAAGTAAATAAATGTGGTAGATGAAGTCTTTATTCAGTTGGCCTACAAATTGGCGTCACGGTGGCGCAGCCGGTTACGCCCAAGTCACGTGATGCGACTTCTAGTCACACAAACGGAGGTGAACATGGCCGAAGTGTCGGAGAGGACGTTACAGGTCGCTATAGTCGTTTCGTTTGCAACCGGTTTTATCGCCGGCTGGCAGGCAAATAGGATGCGAAGAAGGTTCTTGGACTGGCGGAAAAAGAGGTTACAGGACAAGCTCGCAGAAACACAGAAGAAGCTTGACCTATCATGACGCTTACCAAAACATCACGCAACCGACCTGGTGAGACGTGTACTTATAATTTCATTTTTGTACTTGGAGTAGCCTAAATGGTTTTTCTTTGACGCAATAACCAGTCTAACAGCTCTTTCACTTTTTAGTGCCTCGGTCTGATGGAGTATTCCTCGTGTACAAACAGATTGAGGAGTCCATAACAGCAGCTCTCAGCAGGATCAGGCTTTCAACCTTGGATCGATGACACAATCTACAGACTGGAGCAAAGCAATACAACTTTCTCAAGGACTTTAAAAACTCAGCAGAATGTTGTATTTGTAAGATTTTTTTTCTTTAATGTTTGTTCAAGCCATAAATCATGTTACCATGTGTGTTCTTTTACTTTGTCATTTGAAATAAATATTTTATTAACCGTTGACTCGTTGATATAAAAAGTAATCTGCATATTATTGTTGTGCCATTGAGCTCATGTTTAATCCAACAAAAGTAAGCTGTGAACAACAGTGTCCTATTCATTAAATGACAGAACCTTAAATCGGGGAATGTGCTTTTAAGACATCTTAGCATATTTATAATGAAAAGGAAAGTTTCTATGACTTTTCCACAAGCTTGAAAAATTTTTTTAGAACTGGAATTCACAGATTTGTGTATTCAAATGTGGATCCCCAAAGAAACTTGGTCTTTGACTATGTAATTTGTCAAATATGTTGGGGTCCCTGATTTAAACTTTTATTTTCTCTGTATGCAACTTTTATTTACTTAAACAGAAGCAATTTTCCAAGAAACGTATTTTACCAGATTACAGTCACAACCCAAAACGGAAATGAATGGGCTTTCTATCATAACAAAATCGCATCGCAGGAACTAAGATGTCTTGTATATTCAACATATAAAAAGTTACTGAATACGTCCGGACGAAACGACAAACTAAAATAAATAAATAAATGTCTGCATTTAAAAAAATACTCTTACATTATCAATAACTGTATAGCAAATGGTACATGAAAAAACAACATTTATTTATTGGACTCAATTGAAGTTTAGTTAAAAACATGACGAATTTCTTCTATGCACATGCAGTTGACCAAATGAAACCATATGGTTAAAAAATTCACAAATACATTTTCTTAGATGAGTTTGCACTTACATACATAAACATATATGCGCTCTCTAATGGATCTCGCGCGCAGTGATGATGTAATAACAGCGACGCGTAAAAAGTATCTTAGCAACATTATCCGGAGCGTCTGTCATGGCGCCTCCGATGCTTTCTGTTTTATTAAACCTGAGCACGACTGGGACGTTTCTTTAAATCACACATTCAAAATACCGTACATGATCAAATTTGGAGTTGAAGACGAATAGAAGATGCCTCCGAAAAGGAGAGGACCACTTCAGACAGTCCAAAGAGAAACGGATGACATCAAGAGAAAGGTTGGTAATAAATAAATAGATTTAATTGATTGAATGAAATGGTTGTTCCTCATCTGGTGCGCGCTGGTTTTGATATTAAACTGTTATCTGTCCTGTAGGTGGACGCTTTAGTGCAGCATGCTGCCGAACCGGATGCGTCTGACAAGACAGAGACCATGGAGAGGTATAGACGTCTTCCATCTGCTTTGTTTTTAAACGTCTCTACGTTACATCAACTAGGTTAAACAGCGCATAGTTTTTGTGTTGCATTTCAGGTGCAAAGAGTTACAGCGCGCAGTGGAGGAAATTATGAAGACTCTGAAGAAATTATCTAAAGTAATGTTTATGTCTCTGTATTGTTACTTCATCTCACATAAACTAAAACATATTTAATAAAAAAAAAACATACAATAAAAATAATTGAGCAATAAATACATACATATAAATACATACATACATATATATATATATATATATTTTTTTTTTTTTTTTGATGAACGTTTACTGAACCCTATACAATGTATCATGTTAGATCCTGTTATTATTATGCTGAATTCCATGTGTGCAGGCAGATGAGCTGGCTCCAGTGGGGAATTATGACCAGTGTAAGAGAGAAGAGGAGAAGCGTTTGCTGACTTTATATGAGCGTCTACAGTCTCTAGCTCTTCAGCTGCAGCCTCATGATGAGTATGTAACCTCACTCATTCAAACAAATCTTACTCACCTGACCAGCACAGATTCCAGAGACTTTATCATGCATTCAAACAAACCATCAAACCATTTTTAGATCAGCTTTTATCCATATAAAATCATTTATATAAAATTTAAAAATGTAATACCTTTGTTTTTTCTTGGCAACGTAGGATGGCTGGACCTAGTTCGTCCCAAAGAGATCAGGAGAGTGAGAAGGAAAATAGTGATGAAGAAGATGTGAGCTCTGAGGATGAAGATGCGGAAGAAGAAGTAGAGGATAATTATGACAATGATGATGATGATGATAATGCTGACAGTGGTGATGAGGATATCAGTCCAACTGCCTCAGGACAGGGATCTGTCTCCTACATTGCTCTCAGTGCATTTACGGGAGAGGAAGAAGGGGACCTCAGCATCCAGGTCACAGTCATAACATTTTATTTTATGTGTTGAATACTTGAATTTAGGTTATTTTCTTGCATCGAGCAATTTGTCTTTTTTTGTGTTGTTTCAGAAAGGAGAGGTTTTGAAAGTTCTCTCTAAGAATAAGGATGGATGGTGGCTGGCTCAAAACTCAAGAGGCCAGAAGGGCCTGGTGCCCAAAACCTTCCTGAAGGTGCGTATAATATCACAGGCACTCGGTGATTGCATTTACATGCACAATGTAAATGTTTAATAACATTTAAGTAAACAGTTCTTTTATTATTGCGGAAAGCCATAAATGGTTTAAACAAAACTCTTTTGTCACTTTAGCTTTTTATATGCACAAGTTGATCATTTTGTAGAGTACATTTTGACATAAAGATTGGAGGAAAAAACATTTAAATACTCCTCTCATTTAAACACTGTTTTCCTGCAGTTTACTGCTTTAATAATGTTTTACAGTATTATGGTTTTGATTAACATTTTCAAATTATGCATATAATGTATCTTTATTTTATACTTTTACATTGTCTAAATCATATTCCAGAGCAGGTCTGGACTGGCTTAGGCTGTGCACTTTTATAAATATACAAAAATAAACTCTTGAAGGAAGAAAAAAAACAGCTAACTTGTTTATAATACAACAACTAATTTGCAATCAGTTAGGGATCTGTATGTAGATCATTAACATGGATAAATTGTATCTGTAATGTACCTTAACTGTGTATTTTCAGACGTCTTCTTCTCCACAGGATAGTGAGAGAAAGGATGAGGATGAGGATGAGGGGGAGAGTGAAGAGGAAGAGGAAGAGGAGGAGTCCAGGTGATATTCCTCTCTCTCCACTAGATGGCAGCATTGTTTTCATATTTTGTTGAGTATAATAAAGCTCACAGTTCTGAAGTTGAAAGGAATTAAACAGAAGATTAAGTTAATATGCAGTCTTTACTAAAGAAAATGATCAAATACTGTCTCTTGTCCAACTAGCAAAACATCCAATTGGAACACAGTGCGGAAGGCTGTTACCGAGGTATATGCTATGTAGATAATTACACCCTTAGTTCACTCAAAATTGAAAATTATGTCATAATTTATTCACCCTCATGATATTCCAAACCTTTATAAATGTCTTTTTTTTTTTTTTGAAGAGAAATGTTGGTAAGCAAATACAGGTGCATCTCAATAAATTAGAATATTATGGAAAAGTTCAGTTATTTCAGTACCGGTAATTCAATTCAAATTGTGAAACTCCCAAGTTGCTTGAAGTCCAGTGTTAAGTATCCACAGTCTGAGATGATTTGGGGTGCAATGTCATCTGCTAGTGTTGGTCCATTGTGTTTTCTGGAAACCAAAGTCACTGCACCCGTTTACCAAGAAATTTTGGAGCACTTGATGTTTCCTTCTGACCAGCTTTTTAAAGATGCTGATTTCATTTTCCAGGATGATTTGGCACCTGTTGGTTAAATGACCATGGTGTTGGTGTGCTTGACTTGCCAGCAAACTGCAATAATCTATGAGGTATTGTCAAGAGGAAAATGAAAAACAGACCAAACAATGCAGATGAGCTGAAGGCCACTGTCAAAGAAACCTGGGCTTCCAGACCACCTCAGCAGTGCCACAAACTGATCACCTCCATGCCACGCTGAATTGAGGCAGAAATTAAAGCAAAAGGAGCCCCTTCCAAGTATTGAGTACATGTACAGTAAATGAACATACTTTCCAGAAGGCCAACAATTCACTAAAATGTTTTTTTTTAAATTGGTCTTATGAAGTATTCTAATTTGTTGAGATAGTGAACTGGTGGGTTTTTGTTAAATGTGAGCCAAAATCATCACAATTTAAAGAACCAAAGATTACTTCAGTCTGTGTGCACTGAGTTTATTTAATACACAAGTTTCATAATTTGAGTTGAATTACTGAAATAAATGAACTTTTCCACAAAATTCTAATTTATTGAGATCACCTGTAGTTGTCCATCCACATCCATCGTTATTTTTCAACGGAAGAAAGAAACTCATACAGGGTTTAAACAACTGGAGTAAATGATGACCGAATTTAAATTTTTGTGGTGAACTATCCCTTTAATAATCAAAATCACTAATTATAAAACTTTTTTGCCATTACTTTTTAACTAGCACCCTCACATAGTGAAATGTGCTTGTGTGTTGTTTCTGCAGATAGATGCTACTGATGTGCTTTCAGCAATGGGTGCCATCCCACCAGGCTTCAGACCCTCCACTCTCTCCAGACTTCTAGAGGAAGGTCACTACCTGTCCCTATATTTTTCAAAACCTATAGATGAAATGCCATTTTCAGTCTTTAAAGAGCTCTGTTACCTAAAATGCCAGTTTATTTGATTTGTTTTATATTAAACTTCTGGTTAAAAATCTGATTTTATAAATATATATTACAGTTGTATCATATGTATACCTTTCGTGTTTTGTATTTGCGCCAAGCAGGGAGATCTTATAGAGCAAGTCACTTCATTCAGCCCAAGCTTAGCCAGTCACAACTGTCCTTTAAAGATCTTCATATGGACCCAGACACAGGCAAGGTGCCTAACTGCAAAGCGCACACTACTTGCATTCACTTAGATTTTAATAACAAATATAATTCACAAATATAATATATAGAAATATATTTTTAAAATGAAAAAAAAAAAATCCTGAATTTGTTTGAAAAACCAACAAACAGTACAAACACTAATATTATGAAGTTTAATTACAATTAGTAACCACAATTAAAATTTTTAAAATGTTTTACATTTTTCAACAGCCATTACTCCAGTCTTCAGTGTCACATGATCCTTCGAAAATCATTCTAATATGGAAACCGTGATCCGATTTATTCAGCAAGTACACATTAAATTGTTCAAAAAGAAACGTTAAATACAGGTATAATGTAAAAAAAAAAGACTTCTATTCCAAATAATTTCTGTTCTTTTGAACTTTCTATTCATCAAAGAATCCTAAAAAAAATATATAAAACACATTTTCCATTAAAATATTAAGACACCATATATTTACATTTATAGTAATATAAGAACCATAATTAATAATTGAGCACCAAAAATAATAGAGCAGCAATTCAGCATATTCGAATGATTTCTGAAGGATCATGTGACACTGTAGAATACAGTTTAGAAATAGAAATTATGGAAATGGTTATTTTTAAATTGCAGTAATATTTCAAATAAATCCATCCTTGGTGAGCATAAGAAACTTCTTTCAAAAACATAAAAAAAACTTAATTATTCGAAACATTTGATCAGTAGTATATAAAGAAAGAAAGAATGTGTATTTGCCCAGGTTCACGGCCGGCCATCTAGAGTGAGTTTAACCCTGACCCTGTGGAGCTGTCGAATGATCCCCTCCCCCGGGGTCGGGTTACAGGTGCTCAGCAGGCACATTCGGCTCTGTGCATTTAACGGAAACGAGGTAACACACACACACACACACACACACACAATGTTGCACCTACAACCAAAATTATTGCCCCTTTATGATCTTAAAAGAGAGAGATTTGCATACAAATGTTTAGTTGAAAGCATTAGTTAATGATTTCTGATTCGATTCTGAAATTAAGCGTTGCTCATGTGGAACAGTAATAAGAGTGGAACCATTTAAAACCTAAAACAAATAACAAAGCATCATGGGATTAACAGTTGGTGTGCTTGAATTAATACAGTTGCAACTAATACTACGGCATATTTGAGTCTTGAGTGTTAACAGTTTAATCATTACCTGGTTTCTCTAGGATATTTGTCTTTCACAGCTTTGGATTTTTTTCTGCACACTGTGGACGTTAATTATATTTGATTACTAATTGTCAGGAATTTTATATTTAGGAGAGAACCAATAATGATAATAAGTCACTTAAGTCATTGTAAACGGCAGAACAATTCTAACACACATTCAAAACCCATTTGTCTTCCCAACATTAATTTTAATCAGGTGTCATGTGAGACAAATGCAGTGTACATGGTGCCATTGTTTCTCTCTCACTCATTGTTCCACCTTTTAAGTTTACTTTAAAATTTTCCTTGTCAGGTTTTGAGTAACATTCACACAGTCAGAGCCACTTACAACTCGAAGAGCCCAAAGACCTGGAGCTTTTCTCCACGGGTAAGACTAGGCCACATTAAACATCTGGGATTTGAAATCTAATTTAAACCTAGAAAAAAATAAAGTTTTAAGAAGATTTAGAAATTTTGAAACAAATACATTTTGTTATTTAAAATCAATATAAAATATTTAAGATTTTGCACTGTAGACATATCACAAATTGTGATGCTGATAATATAATTTGTAATTAAATTACAAAATGTTCACCAGTTTCTTAACTTACTGTATATAATTTTATGTAATATAACAATTCATCCTATTAATCTGTATTTTTCCCTGTGTGTGTATTTCAGATGACTGGAATGCTGCCCTGTCTGCTGGATGGAGACTGTTTCCTGCGTTGTGATTCTGAATCTCCTGATCTTGGAATTCTGTTTGAACTGGGTGTAACCTACATAAGGAATGTGAGCAACTATTTCTTGCAATAAAAATTCTTATCGTTTAAACAATCATATCACAGTACCACCCAACTCTGATCACAGAGGACATACGACCTTCATCTAACCTTAGAAAGACAAAAGAGCACTTATCTTTTAACCTCTCACATATTTCCATAAACACACACAATGATCTCTATTAAATGTATACTTCACTCAAAAATGAAAACTCTGTCATTTACTCACTCTGGAGTCATTGCAAACATGTAAGGATAACATTTTTCTGTGAAACACAAAAGACGATATTTTGAGTAACATTGGGAACAGCACTGGAGTTCATTGGAGTTCCATTGTATATCTTAATTTTTGTAACAACTGTAAATGATTTAGTAAATGATGACAATTCTATCCACAAGGTTTCCTTCAGTATCCAGCAAAAATAGTCAGGAGTAACAGGTTTCTTAGGTAAAAATGTTTGTGCTCTCTTTCAGTCCACAGGGGAGAGAGGAGACCTTAGCTGTGGCTGGGCGTTCCTTAAACTGTTTGATGAAAGTGGAGCCCCCATTGCTCTACGGTACACACTAATTCACTTATTAGAATATGATAGATGCATAGCTGATATATTTTTTCCTCACGTACTTACAAACTATATGCATGTGTGTGTAGGACACAAGAGCTCACTGTCCATGGTGGCACACCATTTGAGAAAGAAAGTGACATGGATACCACATCTACCAAAAGAGGTAACATTTACTTACAGAAATACACACACACACATGCACACACACAAACTCATCTCTTCTGTTCTGTCCTCAGGATATCCTACCGGTGTGTTTCAGCAGATGTTGCTGTCCAGGAAGATCCCTAAACTCGTTGTTAAGCTCAAATCAGTAAACACACGAAGCAGAGAGCTTCTGAAGTAAGAATGCATACACACTAGAGTTTACAGTACATTAATGGTTAAAAATGTGGGTCAGTATGATTCTTTTAATGTTTTTGTAAAATCTATTATGCTCACCAAAGCTGTATTTATTTGACCAAAATTATTATTATTGAAATATTTTTACAATTAAAAATAGTTATTTATTTTGAAATGTAATTTATTATTGTTATTGTTACATTAATGTTATTATTCAGTGTCTCAAGATCATTCATAAATCATTCTAATGCACTGATTTGATGCTCAAAGAATATTTTGTATTATTCTCAATGTTGAAGACAGTTATGCTGCTAAATCTTTATGACACATTTTTGCTGGATTCCTTGATGAATAGAAGCTTCGAAGGAAGAGCATTTATTTGAAATCTTTTGTAATGTTTCTCATTTTTGAGCAATTGAATTCTTCCTTGCTAAATATATATATGAATATTTATTTTTTTATTTTTTAAAGTTCCCAAACTTTTGAATGGTTGCTTAGATTTCCATTGTCAACTGTAGGGTTCCACAGTGTTTTTTTGATAAATATTCATGAAAAAGCAAATATTGTCTTGTTACTAAATATTGTTTCCCTTAATGTTTCTTAAGTCTGCTGCCTGACACTATAGTAGGAAGTCTGTCCACAGTACATCTCTTGGCAACATACAGGCAAATACTCGCTGATGCCCTTCTATTGGACAGAGTCACCATGTATAATGCAGGTATCACACACATATTTCATTAGATCTTCTTAGTTTTTTTTCTTAGTGGTTGATGTGTATCTAATGTACATAAGAGGTTTCTATCACAACACTATACAGTTTATTTTTATATAGCAAATGTAAATTTAAAACATAAATGTAAAAGTGAATGTAAATCGCTTGGCTCTGTGTTCTACCTAGATCTGATCTGCAGCTCGGTTCTAGCATCCTTCCCTGATGTTCTAGATCAGCCAGACCTGATGGATGCATTTAGGGTGAGACTGGTTAAGTAAACACACACTTTTACTTGCCGCTTTCTCATTGTGTAATTACTATTTTTGTTTCTATGTATGAAAATAAGAATATTTACTACCCTGTACCTGAATCCTACCTTTAAAAGAAAAGTTTTGCATTTTTAGAATTTATTAAAGATAATAATATTATTAAATATAAGATTTATTTTTGAAATTAATTATTTCATTTAACTATAAAATTAATTACTGTTAAAATATTTTAAATGATTTAACAGTTGAGAACATAGCCAAAGAGAGTTTTAACTTTTGTCAGTTTAAATTAACTTCTGGGGACAAAAATATACCATCATTTACATGGGGGTATAATGTTATAAATGGAGTAGATGTTATCAAAAGTACTATTTATGTTATTTAAGTATACAAAAGTATACTTAAACTGTTTCTGTTTTACAGAAATCATGGACTGAATCAGAGAGTAACCTGAGAAGATCTGATAAGGTACAGTGTGTGTGAGTGTAACACGACTGCCACAGTATTGCTTTAATGTGTTTATTCATGCTGTTTACAATCAATGTGTGTCTCTGTGTATTTCAGAGGGATATTAATGTGTTGAAGCAGATGTTTGTGAGCGTTTATATGGGCAGCGTGTTTACATTGTTGTACTCTGCGGCGATGCCTGCTCCCTGCTGGGCAGATGAGGAAGTGGAATCTCAACGTGCTCGTATTATCTACAGCCCTTCCCAAAAAACCTCAGTGGAGACTCTGCTTTCCTCTCAATGTTCACATCAAGCCTTTGACATCACACAGGTCTCCTATGACCTCATCAGCAGTGCCCAGCACTGAGTCTAGCTACTGACGTATAATGGTCCTCCCAAAATATTTGATTGTATTTTTTAGTCTTTTAAAAATGTACATTTAGCTACTAAACGTATAAATAAAACTGTTTAATCTCTCATACCCTGCCCTGAAAGCTTATTCACAGTTATGCAGATGGGGAAATCATGCCATACTGTGCATACAGCGTTTGTGCGTGTGATTGTTTTCTTCGTCCATCTGTTTGTAAATTATCCTATGACAGCCCGTACCTTAAATAATGGTCTATTTTTAAGTACCACACCTCCTAAATACAACTCCTCCCTCTTTCTTTCTCTCATTTATTTTCTCACACTCATAAATACATGGTTGAAGTACCCACCTCTTTGTCTTTAATACAAGCCTCCTATTTAAACATATTCCACTCCTTTAAAGCAAGTCGAACATTCAAAAACCTATTCTCATTCTTTCCATGTCTGACACACTGCCTCACACAGCCATCCTGAGGTGTGGTGTCAGATGCTTATGAAGATGCAGACATGAATCAGCATGAACTATTCTGAATCGCTGATGTAAAGAGAATGTTATTACATGCCAACTGAATGTTTAATCTTCTTATACTGCATTATATAAGTTAGCTGCTCACCCATAACATATTTCTGTGCTGTATTCACTCTATTGTGAATCACAAGTAGTGCTGCCACCACAAAACTGTAGATACTGAGAGGATACGTTCCCCCAATATCCAAATAGTGGTTAATCAATATGGTTTACAAACTACTTGCAATCAGAAGCTAAACTACAGTCAAGCCACTAGCAAAAGTAGCTAACACTGTACAAGCTCAGAAAGCACTGCAGTAAGAGAAATGTGTTATATATTCAGTACTTCCAAGTATTGATAAAAACAGTTAGGTTTAACTAAAATTTGAGTATTTTACTCAATATTTATTGTTTTTGACATGTTTTTTGAGTGGTTAGCTTAGCAACATGCTAATGTCTATCACCACTATTTGTGCCTTAAAAGAATATTTCACCCAAAAAAAGAGCGAGCTGTCATAAACTCTGAAATTTCATACCAGGACAAACAAGCATTTATCTGTTAGATTTTCTCTTATATCCCATTAATAATCTTAAATTGAAAAAGATATGGATAAAAAAACTATATAATATTAAATTGAATGATTCATAATGGTAAAACAGTCTTTCTGTGTGTGCTGAAAAAAGGTGACCAGGAAAATATTTTCCCCTGTGGGTTTATGTCCACACTCCCAGTGTTTACAGAGAAATGATAGAGAACTGGTTTGACAACATTCCATCTTTTAATATTAACCTGTTAGAATTCCACCCTATCCATAAGCATAAAGTTTCTTCCCTGGCAGCTCTATGCTCATCCAGTCATAACTGACAGTTACCTGTAAAATAATTTAGTCTTCCAGCTTTTAATGAGCTGTCATAGGATGAGTAAACATCTTCAATCATTTTTTGGGGGGGAAATGTGAGTATTTACGTATGTGTCTCGGGCCTGTCTGATGGGGTGGGATACCAGACCGTTCATATTTCACCACCAAACAGGAAACCTGAGTTAGTAAGATGACACGCCCGGGTGACCTGCTGCTGTGGTGACAGAAAAGCATTGGAGCCCAAAGTCAGCACACACACGCACACACACACACACACACACACACTGTATGGACAGACACAATAGATGTTTAAGATAATTATATGAGTTAACACTTTCTTTTAATTCCAGATGAATTTAAAGAGAAATTTTGTAAAGTCTCAATTGTGTAAACTTTGTATAGGATGCATGCGCAATTCCTCAACCCTCAGCAAAATGCATTATTGTGCATTTGCAAGTTTGATCTCCGTGAAGCAGTTAAATTTGCTCAAGGTCACCGAATTAAGAGGTCATCCCTCCTTTGGACTGAATCATTCACCTTGGTGCTTTTAGCTTCATTTTATTATTATTATTATTTAAATATGAGCCATCTTATACTGTTTTCTAGGGCTGTTCATTTTTATTCAGCATAATTACCAATGTGTAAAATGCTTTTTACTTTTTTAAAATGGAAGCCAAATTCGACATCAGAGAAAATAATAATAGTTATTGGACATTGTTGACTAATTGTAACATAATTTCTTGTGATAGCGATTTCATATAACAATTTGATAATATATAATAAGGACTGTAAAAAATACTTTCCAATGTATTGTACATTTTAAAACATTTTCTGTGTTGATGTGTACACATATTTTGAATAATGCATTGCTTTGTGTTTTATTTTAGAGTTGAAGAAAATGTCTACATCTTTACTGAAAAGTTATTACTTTAGTGTACTTTTTAGAATTTACCACTCAAAATATGATTATGACTTTCTTACTTTCATAATTACTTTTTTATATAAACTGACTTCCATATAAAAAAGTGATACTCATGGACTAAAATGCCGAGGAAAAAAAAGTGGAAAAAAAGAAGCTCCAGTAGAATAAAAAGTCTAGCCTGTATAAATTCGGCCTGTATCAATTCAATTCATCTGCCAAAGTAATGTATACAAGATATCTGCACAAATATTTTGCCCATCATATTATAATTAATTCAATTCAATGTTTTAATTGATTAAATGGCTTATTATATACATAGCAGTGATGCTGAACCTTTGTTTGAAGAAAAACATTGTTTATAAAAATGTTATGTCATTGTTACCTTAGGTAACCAGATCAGAAGAGAAAAAAACAGGCATTGTTTGGAGCTGTGCAACACTATGAGTGTTCCCATGAGCAACCAGGTGTGTGTATGTGTGTGTCTTCATCAGACACCAGATCCACCAGCCACTCAGACAAAGGTAAGTTTCTGTAAGAGTCGATCTGTCCGACACACAGCCTCTCACCCTGGGGAAAGAGAGAGAGTGTGTGTGTGTGTGTGTGTGTGTATGCAGACATCTCTCTCCCTATTCAGCTGATAAGGATCACAAAGATGGGATTGCAAAAGTCAGTTTAAAACCTTACATTTTATCAGTGAAACACGTATTTACCATGCACACACACACACACACACACACACACACACACACACACACACACACACACACACACACACACACACACAAGCCTGCTGCTGGATGTTTAACAGGCTCTGGTGTCAAATAAGCTCCCTGGATCTGATGGTTAAACATTCACATGAATTGTTTCCACATAGTAAATATTTCTATCTGGGACACAAGCACCTGAAGGGAGTTCATTTTATTTCTTCATTTTTTCAATTCACTCATAGACCCCCCCAAATGCACTGCTCCTAATGTACTTTCCCTCTGAGCAACAGTGTCATAAAAAATTCTGCTCATGCATTTTGAGTTAACTTTAAACTTAGTGCATTAAACAAATCGTTTTGAGTATCCTTAATAGTTGCATTGTCAACCATTCAGATTAGATCTATAAAAGATGATTAAATTGAGCTACAGAAACTAATTTTGTCCTAATTTAATTCCATTGTATTCAATCCATTCAAATAAATGTAAAACTGAGGTTTACTTAAACCATTTGTGTTGGAATCATTATTGTTGTATTAACTGAAACTGGTAGATGCACTTTAGTTTCCCGCATGCTTTGCATAAGGCTTGCTTTAGGAGAGTAAACATTGAAATAAAGTGTTGTTATACAGGTTTTTAAGTGAAGGGAAAGACCAGTTAATGTTTAATGTTTAGTTATGTTTGACATTTAAAAGAGTTTTTGTTGTGCTCGAGCTTTTGTGGTTACCATTGTGCTGCAGAGCAACTTCTTATTTGTGCTGTTCTAGCTGCAGAAACAAAAATGAATGTCAAACACTAAGCTGTAAAAAAGAAATGCATGTTTAAAATGAAGGACAGAAGTTAATGTACCCTAGGTGGCTAAAATTGAAGGGGTTAGGTTCAGACTTTGCTGTTTGAGTTAGTATGCATTTTGTACACCATCTCAGTCTGAACATCTCAGTCATACAAACATTTACTGCATGAATTTACATTACAGAAATAAACACACATCAATGTTTTTTTTTCTAATATGGCTCCCAACATTTTCCTGTATAGAGTCAAAATCACATCACACTTCTTGAAGTTGATGATGTTATAAATCTGGCTTTGCATTATGTCCTGCGGCAGCTGGACAGCTCTCATGCTTTTATTATGCTTAGATACTTACACTATGCTATCAATTTGTAAAAATATACAGATTTTATCTATTTGTTTTGAACAAGTTAGGCAAAATTTTCTTTAATGCAGTGTGGATTAATAATTGTGGATGTATAAATGTGAATACAAAAGAAGCCAACATCCATTTCCCAACTGCTAAAATTACAATGTTGTCTCTATGCAGTTTAGAATTAATCTAAAATATATATATCAGTGTTCATGCTTTTTTTTCACCATACAAGGACATTGTGTAAATGCATTGAGGGAACACTTCATTTCTGAATATTCCATTGTCGTAATTTGTTGTTGGAACATTCAGTTTTTAGAGATTTTACATTTGTAATGCTTTGAGGAAATGTATATTTTCTGAGATCTAATCCGACCAGTTCTACAAAACACAGAAAGTAGTCTGGGAAAGGAATATTTGAACAATTAGAAGAGCACATAATGCAGAAAACGGGATAGGGAGGGATATAATAGATAAGGAAGAAGTTCAAAATTATCAGTTTATCTATCATCTCATGTTTTCAACGTGTACCACAGACACAATGGCTTCCACAGAGAGCATGATGCCCAGTGGCTGTAAGATTTTCACCACCATGCCTGATATTCTCTTCATTCCGGAGTTTGTAAGTATGCAATCAGCAATATCAAATCGTACATTCCATTATTATCTTAATAATCACCTAATTGAATTAATCCTGAGGGTCTCAAATCTTGGATGACAAACAGAATAAAGCTCAGGGTTAAAAGAATAGTGTAACAAGAGTCTGGAACATTGGAGATGATGGAAATCTAACAACCAGATTAAATGGTGCATGGTGAAACTGCTGTATTTATTTATTTTATTTATTTATTTATTTTGATTCCCGTTCAGTTAATGTCAGTCAGATGAGTCAAGGCAGTAATTTCCTAAATATTTTGGATAAACTTTTGTGTGACACATTTTGTGACAATTATAAATTTTTCTTGTAAATGTAATTAAATTAAGAGACTTAACGAGAATTGCATGTTTTGTGTTTTGACACTTGCTAAGGATTTGTGTCAAAAGCCAAACCTTAGTTTCAAGAGCACTAAATCCATTCAGTTGCAAGATACAAAACTGAATACTGTGAATATTGAGAAAGAAATGAATTACAGTGAAATGAATAAAATGCTTTATTTTGGCAGGTTTTATTTAAGAGTCAACTGAGTAACAATGTTAAATGCAAATAATAGACTGTCTGAGCTCTGACCTTATAACGGAGCATTGTTATGATAGCAAAAAGGGAAGAGAAAACCCTTCCCATAACTTTTGTTGTTGAAATCACAAACCATGTGGTCCAATAAAGCTCTACACTATTCTTTGGTATTTAAGTGTAAATTATCTTCTGTTTGGTAGAAGCTGAGAGATAAATGTCTGTATGGACAGATTACATGACAATCCCTCACGAAACCATGAAACAACATGAGAAAAAGGCAATATTACTTTAAAAATTCAAGAAGTATTTAGAAGCCAGTAAGTCAAGACCAGAATAAATTATTTTAAGAAAATATTTGTACCCCAAACAATTTGGGAATGACTAACCACTTTGATTTTTTTTTTTTTTTTTTGGAATGTTGTGTTAATTTGAATGAAAAAAATAATAAATTATTACATAAACCAGTATTTTTACAATAATTTATTATTTAGTTCAATCTCCATATAGATACACCATCTATATTCCATGCAGTGAAAAGCCCTCGCTGCCAGATCAGGTGATATAATTTCATAAGAAATTCCTGCCACGCCCATTAGATTTGCTAAACAGCATCAGGACTCGCAGAAATATCCTGCCTGTGCCGGATGAGGAGGGCAGACACACTAGAATTTACATTTTATTAACACAAGTACAGTATGCAAACTGCTTTGTGAATGGGACAGTTTGAGATTCAAATTTTTTATAAAATATTTTTGTCAATCCCATGAATTTAACCAGCTGTTTATTAATGATGTGAACCTGAGTTTGTAGGTCTATATAAAGTAAATTAAGAAATGTCTTAATATGAGTAACTTTGTGTTCAGGTTTGCTGTGCGTTCGTTTGTTCCAGGTATTTGGTGGATTGGTGTGGACACTAGTGGCCTCCACCAAAGTGGAACCAGCAAATCCTCAGGGCTGGGTCATGTTTGTGTCCCTTTTCTGCTTCCTTTTCACCACTTTCTGGTTCTTCATATTTATTACTGGCATAAACCAGAACAGCATCTGGCCTAGCTTGGTAAGAAACATAAGCTTGAGGTTTTACCATGTTTTTTGGTCATTGGAGAAAACCATGTCAGAGACAACCATGGTAATAAATTCTTTGTTAAGTCAGCCTGAGGATGGCACTGGGATATTACTTACCACTACAGTACTTTTTTTATTTGTTGTTGTTGTTGCATGGGTTTAAAGTTTAATTTCTCAGACCAACATTAAACCATGAAGACCTAGACTATGATATTTTAATAAGGGTATTACATAATGAAAAAAGCCCTGTACATGACACACACTTTAACTTCTGCTCTATCTTTAGGATGTAGGATATCATTCCTTGAGTGCATTCTTTTATCTGAGTGCTGCAGTGCTTTTGGCTAATGTCACTATCGGAAAACAAGGATTGGATAAAGTGTACCAGCTAGACATTGCTGCTGTGGTAAGACGCATTTATCATAGTTAGTGACATGTTTCCCAAAATACTTATTAAGAACAATTTACACTGATCATGCTGTTTATAAAAAAAAATAAAGTTCTGTCAAAGGGATAGTTTATAAAAATATTTAAGGATTATGTCCAGGTGCACTAATAATTATTTCAGAAGTTCAGACTGTCTGTTGTAGTCTGTTGTAGTCTCCTGTAGTCTGATGTCTGATTTGGTAGCTAAACCAAACCAGACATTTATACAGTTATAAACTCACACTCAGGCCTTCCGAGATGTAGGTGTTTCTTCATCGGAAGAGACATTTAGCATTACATAATTTGCTCACCAACAGATCCTCTGCAGTCCAAACAGCTGATAAAAACATCACAATAAATCATAATACTACAGTCCGTCAGGTAAGACCAGAGCAAGAAACTGTGTTTGTAAGAAACAAATTCCACCATTTAGACATTTGAGAGGTATATTTGTAGCAATTGCCAACAATACATCCAAATTATCTTATTTCTATTATGCCAAAATCATTAGGATATAAAGTAAAGATCATCTACCATAAAGATATATTTTTTTATTTCCTATCATAAATATATGAAAACTTTATTTTCCTTAGGCTTTCCTCGTTCTTGTTTTATGTTTGTTGTCATTTTTTAAAACCCTGCATATGGATCCACGTTTATGCCTGCAAATTACAGTGTCACCCGGAATTTCATCCAAACTTACTGGTCGCCACATTGCAATTAAAATACATTGTGTTTGGATCAAACATAAACCATCAGATTATTCTATGTGATTTACCTTAAAGCATAACATAAGGCTTGATTACATTTAATTTATTTGCAGGTGATGGCATTTATTGTCACATTACTGTACTGGATTCATGCAATCTTCTCTGCTCACCGATGGAAGTCCTCTTGAATGTTTGAAGTCCAACTGAAAGCCGCAAAAGGGAAACACTCATTCAACAGAACATCACTGCCAAACCATAACCAAATAACAAACTACAGATCAACAGAGATTTTTACAAAAGCTGTGCAGAACAGATTTTATCTTATTGTTCCATTTCTGTTGTTTGGCATAACTAAATGAACAGACAACTTTTTTCTTTTTTTGCTTTAAAATTTAAATCATTTTTGCAAGCAGCACATTAAAGATGATGTCATTGTCTGTAAACCTGTAATAAAACACTAAGTGATTATCTCCACAAAAACACCACCCTTGAACCATTAAACAGAGTATCAGAAACAGATCCTTACATTAATAGGCAGCTAACCATCAGAACATCATGGAACACATATGCTACTTTAACAAGCCACTTATCTCAAGCAACCAACCATGGGCTTATTTTTGAGGAGTTGCTCAGTGTGAAACTAGGAGAAGAGGTATGTTTGCAGTGCTTCCATACGGCCAAATAATTCCAGAGAACTCTGCAATAGATTAGAAGAGAAAATTAGATATTTTTGATAAGAAGATTTTGACTTGACATTCTGGTCTAATTTGATGCTTATGAGTTTTAGCTTTGTTTGAACTGTAAAAGCAAATGACAACATTGTACTGAAATTGTGTATCTGAAATGAGCCTTTTAAAAAATAAATCTTTTTGAAATAATCCCAGTCCATTATTTGTGTATCTAATCAGAAATGAGCCTTTTAAAAAATAAATCTATTTGAAATAATCTCAGTGCATTATTTGTGTATCTAATCTGAAATGAGCCTCTTAAATATAAATCTATTTGATATAATCTCAGTCCATTATTTGATTGCTTCAACATGTTTGTCAGAAACTGGGCTGAGTCAAAAGATGTAGCTATATTTATCAAGAGTCATGTTCCTACAAGTATGGACCTTGCCCATATTTTATACGTTCATTTAAGGTTATGATGTCGACATTGTTCAAAACTATGCCTTTGAAGAAAGAGGGGACACTCCTTCTCCTTATTGACTGTTTCCATACACCTATAGAAATGCACCATTCTATACAATGCTGCAACACTGTTACCCTAATTGTTTTTGACCCAGACATGGGCAAACATCTTCCCCTCCACGCACACTTGGTCAGTCGAGTGTGTCTGTGTATTTGCGAACACCTGAGCTGACCTGTCCTGTTGCCACACTGCACCAATACAAACAAACAAAGCCCTCGTTCCAGCTTCCTCAGCCACACATCCCGCTCACTGATAGTGGAGCGGCCCGCTGCTCTTCTCACGGAGGGTGTGTCCACACGGAAGTTTTAGTAATGGAAGAACAGGTTTTTCTGGTCTCCACTGGACATTGAAAAGACGCGCCCTTGGCTCCGTTACTCCACTCATTCCTCTAGAGGATAGCGGGAGCGCGACCATGGCAGCGGCCACGCAGCAGATGTCTAGTCTGCCCAGCGGACTCCGGGTCTGTTCCACTGTACCGGACATCCTCTATCTGCCAGAGCTGGTGCGTGAACGGAATATTTAATGGACAGAAATTACAATAGTTTATCATAGTTTTATCCGGTTATTGTAAAAATATCAGATTATTTTGGACACTTAAACAGTGTATTTGCACCATATATATATAAAATTATAATTATAATTATTATTTTTTAAAAATATATTATCATTATTAAATATATATATATTATTATTATTATTATTATTATTATTATTATTATTTATTTTTTTTCTTGAAGTGAAAAATGGAAAATGGAAATAGGAGGAAAGCAAAATAGCAAGGCAAAACAACAACACTTTTTTTCACCTTAACGGCTTCTTTAAATCTAGCCTAAATCATTTGACAGACGATAGCCTACTGTTTTATCAGAAAATGTTTTTGGTGTTAATATTTAGTTCAACGATAAATATGATACGTTATGTGTTTTCAAAACAGTATGTGTTTGTGTATGGTGGTTTAAACTCAGTTAGTTTGGTCTAGCCTATTTATTAAATAAGAGAGTGGAACGGTTGGAGAGAACTCGCGTGGTTGTTTTACTTAAAAATATTTTACATTATTTTTAACTATTGGACTTTTATTTTTATTAGATTTTTTTATATAGACCTGTACTTTTATCTATTATTGATGGTAACTAACCGTGCGTTTGTGACGAGGTCTCAGTACAGCACCTCCACAAGCATTTGACACCAAGGTTAATGAGGGAAACACAGGCTACAGTTCATCTAACTGTAACACACCCCACACGCTTGAATTAACCTGTAATGATGGATCAAAGAAGGGTGTTTGAAAGAAAGAGTTTGTTTTGTGGCTCTGTTTCTTGTCTGAACTCAGTATAGTAGCTTTGAAGGGCATGAATGTGAGCTCAGGTCATGTATCAGTCGTTCAAATGAAAGGCGAGATGAGTCTATGTGTGTGGGAGGATTAGTGGAACCGACAGAGAAAACCGAGTCTGCGTGCTTTTTTATCAGCTCCTCTCACTTCTTTGTTCTAGTTCGCCATTTAGACCCAATATATTTGATAAACGTGTGTGATAATATGCCTCTATAAACGCACCTGGTCTTTGAACTCTGTTGGAAAAAAAGTAGGGTAACTGAACTAGTGAGTATATTGGGTGTGACAGAAGTTTCTATGAAATGTTTCCTTTGCTGATTTCTGCATTTGTGGCTTCTGAAATATCATGATCTTTTAATAATCCCCATTTTTTTGTGTATTTGATTCTTGTCGTGAAAGTAAATTAATCCATGGGTGTGTAAGAGAGAGAGAAATGCATGAATAACGTGTTTTCGTAAGAGGAGTGTCGCATAGCATGCTGTTTACTGCGTCTGTGTTCATTTGATAATGCACAGTTAACCTGTCATAATCACGCCTAAGCATTATTTATTTAAAGAGATAAAAAAAACCTACCTAAACTAAATATAACAAAATTTAGGCTATATAGACTTTATAAAAAACTAGACTATTAAGACTGTATTATTCATGTAATTTCTAATTATTTTATAATCTAGCCTACTGTAGCTCTATTATTTTAAATCTTTTGCTTTAAAAAGAACAACTGCAGAACAATCAGCCTGTCAACAAAACAATCACTGCAACAATATTTTACTAAATTTTAGTACTGTATATTTAATTGTATCGCCAGTGTGATATGAAAGTCGCTATAGAGGACCAGTAGTGTTAATGGACAACGTTAAAAAAATATCTAACCAACCACTGAATAGAGCTCCTGACCAATCAGAATCGAGTATTCCAGAGCGCAGTGTTTTAAATTAGTAGGCCTATATTTTTGTTATTAATTGTTGAGGAGCTGTCAACAATAAATAACATCATCACAGGCTACTTGAAACGGCCATATACACTTCAAGTAGCCTGTGATTATCTGTGCTCTGCTGTAATTATCAAGGACGGTTTGCACTGCCTACAGACACTTTATGTGGAGTGAGTTTATCATTAAAAAGTGTGCTAATAAGAATGAATGCATTAAACTACTAATTATCTAAATTCAAAGGTCATGGTTGTGGTTGTTTGCACTTGCATAAATTGCTATACTGAATTTGCATGTGTGTTTGTGTTTTTCCCACAGGTGTTTGGAGGGCTAGTATGGATCCTGGTGGCATCTACACTTGTATCACCGCCAAACCCTCAAGGATGGGTGATGTTTGTATCAATCTTTTGCTTTGTGATGACCTTCCTCTGGCTCATCATCTTCGCCTGTGGAGGGCACAAAAACAGCAGTGCTTGGGCTACAGCGGTGAGCAGAGAGCAGGCTGGCCTATTGTGGCTCAGACTTTCCCACTTAAAGAATTCAGATGACTTAAAGACATGACTAAAACTAAAAGCCATTTTAGCCAAAAAAACAAACAAACCTTTATGTATCTACATATACAGTTAAAACCAAAAAATTTATATACACCAGATCTAATTTTTGAGATATATATATATATATATAATATTTTTTTTATAGTGGGTGCAGGACACTACAGTAAATTTATGTAAGTGAGGATAGCAAAATAAAGTAAACTGTGCCATAGAATACCCAAAAACTCTTCATACATGGAACTAGCAGTAAAACTGATACAAATTTGGGCCAAAAATTATTCAAACACTTCGACATGACTATGTTTTGCTTAAGTGCTTTTTCTTTAATTGCTTATGCAACATTTTTACACCACAGACTGAAAAAAATTAAGCATTGCTTGGGCCTAAATTGGTATAATCTAATTGTGTACTTAAATTTAACAGATGACAGCTATTCAGCCTAATTCATTTGTGAGACAGTCTAACTCTAACAGAAGGATGGCATTATCAAGATGAATTTGTTCTGACACAGTTTAACTAAAGTTCTTGTCGTATTTTAGCGAATAAACTGTTATAATGTGAGAAATGTTGAAGGTGTCTGAATAAGTTTTGGCTTGACTGTATAATGGTCTGATCTACGACAATGTCTTCTGTGTGCAGGACTTCATTTATCACCTGATTGCTGTTGTGTTCTATCTGAGTGCCTCAGTGATCCTGGCCTATATTACCATCATCTTCAAATCTGGAACTTCAGTATCAATTATAGACCAGTACTATAAAATCGACATTGCAGCAGTGGTAAGCACAAAATTAGCTTTATTGGTAACTGTTGATAATGAATGAATTATTCATGCTTATTTCCTTATTTTTATATTTAGGCTATTTACATTTTTAAAAAGACCTTTAATGTATAATAATCTTTAGCAAGCCTAAAAATGAACTTCCTTTTATATATATATATATATATATATATATATATATATATATATATATATATATCCGTTTAAAGTTCAAATGGCTGAATTTTTACTGTCTCTCTCCCTCAGGTGTTCTCGTATGTTGCCACATTGCTTTACTTCATCCATTGCATCCTTTCTGCTGTGCGTTGGAAATCCTTCTAATCTAAGTAAAAGAAAAATAAATCAGACATAAATTGTTTAATAAATAGTAAATAAATACTGGAAAACCACTGGGGCTAAAAGATGAATATCAGGGGTCAGTCCTTAGTACCCTCTAATCAGAACCACAAAAGCAATAATGATGGATTAAACCCACTTATACTTTCCATACTAGATTATTCAAGCCTAATTACTTTTCTAATAATAATGCATTCTTATATTTGGGGGAAGGGAAACTTTTTGAAATGCTATCTATACTTGTACAATGACGCTCAGTGTGTATGTGGATGGAGAAATAATGTGGGTTTTGTATACTTCTTGTACCTTTGTAACAGATAAATCCATTTTTGTATATTTAGCTACTACACACCATGAACAACACATTTTAATAAAAGAATATGAACTGGATAAAATTCCTTGACTTCTCCTCCCTCTCTTCATGTATTGCCTGTATAAATATGACTATATAAATGATGCATTTTCATATAAGCAAATGTCAATCATATGATGATGTTGACCATTTGATAGTGTGTAGATTACAGTATTTTGGCTTTTAAATGCTTGTATGTGAGAGACAAGCTTGTGACAGATGTATTTTAACATGAAATACACTAGCTCTCACATTTAGCTGAGCTATCTCGCTTTAAAAAATAGCTTTAAAAATATTACTAACACCAATGAAGATCTCAAATGGGGCAATGGATCTCAAACAAATGTAAAATAAATACAGAATTAAAAAAAAAAAAATCACCCCAATTTAACCAATCACTGATTTCACTCCCAAAACTCTGCAATCCGGTCAATGATATTTTGCATGAGCTAAATTTGAAAGTGATCTTTGTGTGATACATCGCCACACCATTGATCATAAACAACGGACCATTTTCCTGCAACATTTTAAAATTATGTTGAAATTTGACTATGCCTTTACAAAAAACATGAGCAAGATCAATGAGCTGACACTGAAAGTGGGTTTATTGTAGATTTATTTCCAATTTTAAGTCATGTGTTGGTAAGTGAGAACAAATTCTCTCTTCATACATTCACTTCCACACTTCTCTTTTATGGGCTAGTGACATATAAACACTCTTTTCTGGGGTTATGTAGCACTTCAGGACCTTTCACTGTGTTGTGAAATGGTAGTTTAACAGCATGGTTCCAATCCAAGCACATGCCCTCAGCAAACGGTTGTCAGTTCTGCACTAGACAGTCAGCCTCCGATACCGATTGGCTGGACGTTACCATTCAGATCACCAGATGGTCCTCTTAACTCCTGCCCACACTGATCTCTTAAAACCCTGTGAGGCCTTCACATCAGCCCAGTGCAGACGCGTGTTGGGCACATCGTCCTCCACTTCAGGTTCCTTACGGGCACCGAGTTGCGGTCGTGCCACCACGATGGGCAGAGCGCCTTGTTCTCCCCTGAACTCCACCACATTCAGATGCTTTGTATCAGCGAGATTCTGATGAGTCTCCTGTAGAAAAAGAGGAGGAAGTCGGTTATAAGCCTGAAAAATACAGTGGCACAGTTAAGAGGGTCCTTAGTATACTGTGACCATGCATACTTACAGGAATAGTTCACCCAAAAATGAAAATGTACTCTCCCTCAAGCCATCTAAGACGTAAATGAGTTTGTTTTGAACAGATTTTGCTGTTTTACCATTACATTTCTCGAAATATGTTCAGATAAAGAAACAAACTCATCTACATCTTGGATGGCCTGAGGGTGAGTGAATTCTAATTTTTGGGTGTACTACCCCTTTAAGGTCCTAGTGAATAATAGATTATTCTTTAGTGAGGCCAAACAGTGAGGATTCAGCAAACTGGAATGATATAGATTTAGCCTGAATTCTTTCCAATTGTTCCTTAAAGGAGTTCCTGGATGTTTATGTTTATTGTCTTGGGACATTCACAAAAACCATCAATCTGATTTAAGTATCAGAGTTAGGGATGGAGTATTGCACAAATTTAATTTATGAATATTCACATATTAGAGTTAAATCCGAGTAAGCTGGATGATCATGAATCTATTTGATTTAAATCTGTTAAATATTAACATAAATATTACAAATTACAACAATGCCAAGTACTCTCCAAGTAGTTTCAGTAAGTAAATATTGCTGCAAGATATTAAGCAAATAATAATCAAAGAAATGGTTAAGACGTTTCATGATATTATTGTTATCTGATTAATACTATCCACATATAAACATTAATTAAGACATTTGTCTGAAATGTGGTTCCAAGACTAACAGAAGATGTTGATTGTGAAACACACAATACTTGGCAAAATCATGGTTACTATATCAAATAAACCACTAAGATATGTACAAAGACTGATCTGATTGGCTACTGTACTGATGAAATCTCTCACCTGATTGGCCAGGCCGTGGAAGAGAGCCCTGGTTATGTTGAGGAGGTTAACTGAACCATCTACTTTAGCATACATATCCTCTATCCCAATCAGCTTACAGAGAGTGATTACTGCCCGATGACAACGCAGACCATAACCTGAAAGAAAGAAAAAAATTAGATCAAACAGAAGAGAGAAGGTGAAGGTCTTTTACATTTTTACTTTGTCACATTATTTTCTTCAGTGGAACACAACACCAGATATTGTCCATTCTCTTTGACTAAGTGTATTTTTTGTCCAAGTTTCATTTCATTTCAAACTAAAATAAAAAAATACAGTCAACAAACATTTTCATGGGTGCGATTAAGGTAAAAGAATAGATGTCCAGGGTAAGTGTGATCCACATTACATAAAAATGTGACCCTATAGATGGGAAAGGCGGAAGATCATGGTTCCCAGAGTTCCAGGTCCAATCATAACAGCTCCTGCCAGGTTTCATTACTCAGGTGTCAGTGGTGATACATGGACTCTGAGAATTTGAGTCCCATCAGAGCTGAACACAGAACTCAATTACCATCAGCCCCATCTCAAATCTGAATGTCATCATAATGTCAGCTCTGATGTCAGGAATGAAACGAACCCTTCATGGCTCAATAGATGAAAAGAGAAATCTGAAAAATATGTGGGTACTGTTCTGGGATGCGTTTTCCAAAAGCATCATTTGCTAACCATATTCACAAGCTCCATATAACCTATATTGGTAATGACAGGACTTGCAACCAGGGTTGCTTTTTGGAAACATACCCCTGGATATCAGGAAAACATTTACTTGAAGAGTTTAATTGGCATATTGGTACTTTGTCAACACTGACATCAAAAGAGCAGCATCTAGTCACTAAATTAGAAAACTTCCCAATAATAATAATACAAAATCCACTGTGGGCACAGGAGACGTACACGACTACTAGATCTGAATAGCAAGTACACTAGGCCTAGATGATCCCACCAAAATGAAACAGAGTTGGGATGTGTACATGGATGTGCAAATGCACCCCTGCAAAATCTAATTTTACGGTAATCGTATTGCAAAACATACATGATGAGCTCAATAACATACTGGGCACGCAGATCTGTTATCAAGCAAACTGTGATTGTTCACACACATGTGAGATTAAGCCACTTACCTTTGTTCTGTTTATTCATTCTGAGTGTGGTCCTTTTAAACTTCGACTCAATGTCATGATATACTGCACATGAGGGTAAAAAGATCATAATGATAAAAAATGAACAACAAAATACAAGGAAGCTGCAAATTCAGTGTCATATAATTTTTTATTTTATTTATTGTCATCAGTTTTGAAAAGTGTGCTGCTGTGTTGTGGAAACCTTGATACATTTCTTGGCGTATTCTTTGACAAATAGAAAGTTCAAAAAACAGCACTGATTTGAAATAAAAATCTTTACTCTTACCTTTGATATATTTAATGCATGCTTGCTGAATAGAAGTATTTAAAAAAATCTTACTGACCCCAAACTAGTGTATATATATACTGTATATATATATACACATACACAATGTAATTTCAGCAAGTTGCGTAGGAAAAAGGGTTTGGGTGGTATAAAAAAAAAAATATATATATTTTAGTATTTCAAAGTCAATGTACTGTACATCTCTGAAATAAATTAAAAACGTATTTTTGGTAATCAGAGGAACCATCATTTCTTCGCATTTTTGTAAATTTGATTAACATTCTAAAATAAAACAGTAAAAAGCAAATAATAATATAAAAATGTTGCTTAATTTTATATCACCAGCAAAATCAATGTGAATATATTAATTAATTAATTAATATATCTCACCTAGCCCTTAAAGAGCGGCTCTCAAATATACAAATATCAAAATATGGAAACTATATATTATGTAAATAATTAATGCTGTGACAAGGTAGAATCCTTCTCTCAAAGTGCACACAAAAGCACACATATATTCACATGAGATTTACGATGTCTGTTTGTTATATGATAGTCAGTGATGCACGTGTGTAACACTCGCACACGCACAAAGAGTAGTAAGTGACTCACTGGTGTGGTTGTTGTATCTCTCAATGTAGTAGAGATAATGCATGGCTCGGTTTTTTGCCTGTAAAACAAAGCAGCATGTTTAATGTCAAGATGATTTCACTCTAACCATATCTAGTAGCTCTAACACAAACGCTAGAGGTTCAAATCTTGTAAGTGTGTCATGGGAACTGAGGAATTATTGAGCTCACAGCCCCGTTCTGTCACTATTGTGCCCTTGAGCAAGTCATTTAACCTCAGTTTGCTTCAGGGGGGAATTGTGCCTGCAATTAGAGTCCGGTATGTGAGTTTGTGTGCGTGTGAATGAGTTTGCATGTGACCGTGGCTTACTTTTCTAAGTGCGGTGTTCTTGTCTGCTGCTTTCCCCAGTGCAAACCCTGCAGAGAAGGGAATAAAACAGCTCATTAACACTGATTATGGCCATTGTTTTTTTTTACCAGCCACATATTAAACTATTGCATTGTTCGATATGCTCCAGACCAAAGATGGCCTTAGTTGAGGCAGCTATATAGATTAAGGCATTTAGCCTTCAGAAAAAAATCATTACTGACGTATATGCATTTGTATTTACCTGCAGCTCCATTTCCATTGCCCACAGCGACTAGAGCACTGATGGATCTCTTCCTGCTTTCTTTGGCCGTGACATTAAACACACTCTTGACCTGTCAGTCAAAGAACAAACATAATATATGACTGCACACTGCAGGGAATCAATTTCTGTATGTGTGCTTCCTTTAAGCAACCACCAGGAGGCAGTACAAACTCACTGAAAAACACTAATACGCTCCAATGAAACATCTCAAATACTGCAGTCATTGTCAGACACACACACACACACACACACACACACACGCACGCACGCACACACACACACACACACACACACTCTCTCTCTCTCTCTTTTTCCCCTCAGGCTGCAGATGCATGCGTAATTTCATTGTATAAAGTACTTGTACAGAATAAAAGCTTTCTTGCTCCTGCTACTTACTGCAATCTGTTATGTAACGTTTGCTGTAGGAGTATTATTGATATGATGAGATCTTTGTGCTGAAAGAAAAAGCCACCCACTGGCAAGAACTAAACATGTTCAGACAAAGTTGCAAGGTGGATTTCAGCCAATTCAAAGAGCTCAAGCACAAAAGTTACACAGCTGATTATGTCCTAAACCAGCAGTCAGGAACCTTTTGAAGTGCCATATCTTGTTTCATTATAATATTCAAATGGTCAGACGTATTCGTCTCATACTACAGTAAAACTGGGTTTAAAACAGTGTCTGCGGTAGTGTCTCCTCTTTTAAATAAAGTATTATTCTGACAGAAAAAAAAGTACATCACTTAAAGTGCCACTGCATACCCCACTAGGAAGTTTACGTGGTTTATCCACACTGCACGGTTCATTTGGCTTTCATAGTTCATAACAAAATAAATATGGTTGTGTGAGGATAAAGATTACTACAGGTAGGTCTGCATGCAAATACAAGGGAGTTCAACATATCTAAATAAATCGGCTAAAAAAAATTATTCATCGCTCTTGCTCATGTGCCAACAGTTACACATGCATGAGATTGCCAAAGATGGTCCAAGATCTTCAGTATCATTCAATTTCACCTTTTAAGGTGCACCATTTCTGTTTATCAGCAATTTTTAATGTCTCATTAGAAGTACATAACTAACATGTGCTGGGGTGGTGTTGGCGCAGTGGATAAGACACACGTCTTTGGCGTGAGAGACCCGGGTTCGAATCCACTGTGAGACACCATGTGTCCCCGAGCAAGACACTTAACCCCTAGTTGCTTCAGAGGTGTGCGACCTCTGACATATATAGCAATTGTAAGTCGCTTTGGATAAAAGCGTCTGCTAAATGAATAAATGTAAACATAATTACACTACATTCGAAAGTTTTAGGTTCAGTAAAATGTATTCATGTTTTTAAAAGAAGTCTCTTATGCTCACAAAGACTTTATTTATTGATCAAAAATCCTAAACATTGTAGTATTGTGAAAAATCAATACATCAATTCATTATTATCACGGTTTTCGGATTTAATATATTTGTAATATTTAATTTATTCCTGTGTTGGAAAATGTGAATTATTAGCAGTAATTATTGCAGTGCTTAGAGCCACACAATCCTTCCGAGATCATTCTAATATGCTCATTCGGTGCTCAAGAAACATTTCTTACTATTATGAATGTTAAACAGACACATTTCTTTCAGGTTTTTTTTTTTTTGATGAATAGAAAGTTCCAATGAACAGCATTAATTTGTAACAATATAAAAGTCTTTACTGTAAGTTTTGAGTTAGAGTTTTGAGCAATTTAAAGGGATAGTTCACCTTAATTTGGTCCCTGTTGACTTGCAAAGTGTTTTTTCATACTGGAAGTCAATGGGAACTAGCAACTGAAGGGAAACTATCCCTTTAGTGGATTCTTGCTGAAAGCTTTTTTTTTTTTATTTCTTCAAAATAATTATAAAATCACACTTAGTTTAAATGATGTGTAAGTTTTTAAGGATAACACATTTTTCTATTTAGTCACAAACGTTTATATACTGAGGTATCTACTGTATAAACTGGTTATTTCTAGAATCCAAGATAGTCTTGGGGTGCAGACTTAAACCCATATTTTACATACACGCAGCGGCCACTTTATTAGGTACACCGGTTCAATCGCTTGGTAACACAAATTGCTAATAAGCCAATCACATGGCAGCAACTCAATGCATTTAGGCATCTAGATTTGGTGAGCATCAGAATGGGGAAGAAAGGGGATTTAAGTGACTTTGAACAAGGAATGGTTTTTGGTGCTAGACGAGATGGTCTGAGTTTTTCAAAAACTGCTGATCTACTGGGATTTTCACACACAACTATCTCTAGGGTTTACAGAGAATGGTCTGAAAAAGATATCCAGTGAGTGGCAGTTGTGTAGATGAAAATGCCTTGTTGATGTCAGGAGAATGGGAAGACTGGTTAGAGATGATAGAAAGGCAACAGTAACTCAAATAACCACTCGTTACAACTAAGGCATGCAGAATACTATCTCTGAACGCACAACACGCCGAACCCTGAAGCAGATGGGTTACAGCAGCAGAAGACCACACCGGGTGCAGCTCCTGTCAGCTAAGAACAGGAAACAGAGGCTACATTTTGCAAAGGCTTACCGAAATTGGACAACAGAAGATTGGAAAAACGTTGCCTGGTCTGATGAGTCTCGATTTCTGCTGTGAAATTCAGATGGTAGGGTCAGAATTTGGAATTTGGTCAGAATACATGAAAGCATGGATCCATCCTGCCTTGTCTTAACAGTTCAGGCTGGTGTTGGTGATGTAATGGTGTGGGGGATATTTTCTTGGCACACTTTGGGCTCATTAGTACCAATTGAGCATTGTTTAAACGCCACAGCCTACCTGAGTATTGTTGCTGACCATGTCCATCACTTTATGACTACAGTGTACCCATCTCCTGATGGCTACTTCTAGCAGGATAATGCACAACGTCACAAAGCTTAAATCATCTCAAACTGGTTTCTTGAACATGACAATAAGTTCACTTTACTCAATTGGCTTCCACAGTCACCAGATCTCAATCCAATGGAGCAGCTTTTGGACGTGGTGGAACGGGAGATTAGTATCATGGATGTGCAGCCGACAAATCTGCAGCATCTGCGTGATAGTATCCTGTCAATATGGACCAAAATAACTGAGGAATGTTTCCAACACCTTGTTGAATCTAAGCCAACGAAGAATTAAGGCAAAAGGGGTCCAACCCGGTACTAGCAAGGTGTACCTAAATAAAGTGGCAAGAGAGTGTATATAAACATTGCTCAGAAAAAAAAGAACAAAAAAGTCATCCACAACCCCATCTGTATCTCTAGTGCCTACTCTGTTGTATGTGAATCCACTGAAACACACATGACTAACTGATCAATACACTCACAGGAATCATTAGAGGTTATAGCATCTGACACTCCCTCTAAGATCCACCGCAATCTTTCCCCCTGTTTCTAAATCCCTGAGGTCTCAGTTATGGGACACTGCGTGGTTTAATTGAAAGCACTAAATGAAAATGATGATGGGGACAAAATAAAGTAAGTAACTTTGACCACAGTGGAAAATATGATAAAACAATGCTACAATGATATATACAATGATCATACTAACTACAGTGTAAAATATGCCAATCTAATGTAACTACAGTGTAAAATATACACTTTAACCTTGACTAATGCAAAATCACAAAAACAATGTAACTTTGACTGCAGTGTAAAATACTCCTACACAATGTAACTGCATTGAAAAATATGCTGACAATTTAACCTATTGTATTATTGTAAAATATTTACAAATGTAAACTTAACTACAGTATAAAGCTACAAAAAATAAAACTGAAATCATCATATGGCAACAATCGAGCTGTGCTGCACTTTAATTTGACATAAAATTGCTGCATGGTCCACAGTGAAGCACGGCACTGTGTTCTTTTATAGCTCATGATCCAGTGTTTTGTAACTATAACAGAACTGTAAAGTCTGCCGACAATGTAGTCAAGTTCACAGTGTAGTCAATTTCAGGGGTCAAGCCCTGCAATTTTATAGTGTAAAACATGCCTAATAATAGTGCAACAACAAAATCAAAGTAATAAACTTGACTAGACAATGCTAAATTTGACTATGTAAAATGGTGTGTAAAATACAGAAAAAGAGAATGAGATCATTTAACCATTACAAGACATGATGAACTGCAGATGGGGGCCTAAAACTCTAAAAGTCTTCCTCTTGCTTTAATCTATCTCCATAACAGTTACATCTTTTTATCACTCTCCTCTATTAGCCATATTTCTTGCCCTGCTCTGTCTGTCTCGCTCTCTCAGTCTTGCTCATGTATCATCCACTCTAGAGCACTATGGCTCTCTTCCCTCTCTCCTGGCAGACGTTGCGTGTCCTTGGGAGAAGTTCTTGAGTTTACAAGAAATAGTTGGCTTAATTAATGTGGCTTTATAAGTACTTGGGCTCTTTCAGACTTTACTCGTGCCTTCTCTAGGACCCCCAGTTGACAGCGGGATGGAGGGAGGGAAAAGTGTGCCACTTTAAATGCAAGCCTGATAATGTCACCAAGCTTTTCAGAAACACTTCAAATTAATCTGCGTCCACAGAGACGGAGGTCCTGGAGAAACGTGAATACTCTTCATTTCTGTTCAAGGCCTTTGGTGTTTCTATACTGGGTTATCTCTTAAGCTCTGGGTAGTGTTGTCAAAAGACCCAGTACTTCGGTACCAAGTCGGTACTAAAAAAATTTAAATGTGACGGTACCAGGTTTCTTTAAGTACCGGTAGTACCGAGGTCCCGTTCAAACCCGGTTCAGCGCTATGATTTCCGCAAAGCAGAAAATGAGGATGGAATCTCAAAATCCAGTCATGAAAATGAAACTTACACTTTAATATGGACAGTCATAGAATTTGTCAAAGTTAGCATAAATTAATCAAATCAAATCTCCATATGGACCAGTATCTGTAAATGTTAAGCCGCAAATGTTGCTTGAAATAAGAATCCGTGTTCTGCGCGTCTCTGTGTGAATTAATGAATGGCAGAGACCTGCGGGTTTGTTTACTACATAGACTGAAGCGCATGACGCTTGCATTAATTTCAGCATCTGAGCTTCAGAGTTCTCTTTCCATCAAGCGATCTTTTCAGTTTCTCACACATGCAAAAGAGAGAGAGAGAGAGAGAGAGAGAGAGAGAGAGAGAGAGAGTCTTACCACGCTGAATCGACACGGTATATGTAAACTATTCTTTATTGTCTTTTCCTGTAATGGAGTTCATTTAGAATTATTCATATTCATTTTTGAACAAGCAGAAGACATACCGGTTTCTCCGGTAGTGGGCGGAGCTAATGCGCAAATGGCAATTTCATTGGCTGGCGCTGATTTAGTACTGTCCCTGTTTTGATTTCAGCAAATCAGTTTGACCGAACGCAGACAACGTGATTAATATACATGAACCCAGCAGCTCATCAATTCATAGTGTATAATAGTAGAATTAGTAGCAATATTATCTTTTAATAATAATTAATATGAATAATAATTAATATGATCTATTACTATTTTTTTTACAGTAACCATCAATGTCCAAAAATATCTTAAGCATCACCACCAGTTTTAAGTTCAGTTAAAATGACAAATATGCATTCATTAGGCCTAAAAGTTAATTTTTACATAAAGGCATTGTGCTAGAATTATTACTATTATTTAGTATAATGTATGTGATGCTGCTACTACTGTTGAAAAAATTTATAAAACTTTATTTTTTAAAGAAATAAATCACAATATTTCTTACATGTTTTAATTTTAATAGAAAATCCCCTTTATTTACCAGAAATAAAATGTGTTTAAATTTCATAAATTAAAAGACAAATTAAATTTGGGTGAAACTTGTTTACTGTTTTTCATAATTATATAACTTGTAGAAAAACTTTAAACACAATTGTAAATAAGTATAAAGAATGGCATTGGTTTTATTTTTAGTGCTAAAAAGTTTATTTTTTTAATTAGCATATTTTTGTGTTTTGCTTTGGTACCGAAATTGGTACCGAGAACCGTGGATTTTCACTGGTATCGGTACCGAATACTGAAATTTGGGTACCGTGACAACACTAGCTCTGGGGCAATGTGAGGATGACACGCTGCCATGTGCCCGATCATATGCAAAATATAGTTGTCCAGACTCTGAGCTAATGTGCTGGACACTGCAAAAGACTGAGGGGGTCTGACTCACAGTCTGTGGTGGTTCATTCTAGTGACTATTGCCAGCGGCCTTAAAATGTCAATCAAAAATGACAGTACAAAAGAAATGGAGGAAGACGGAGTGGTAGAACTGTTCTTTTCAAAACCTAGCGAGCTGTCTTCATACTTCATAGGCATCACAGAGATGCTCTTGGTGTGAGTTCTGTTCCAAAGGTTAGGTAACTTAATTATGTGGTCTGCTAAGATCCTATCCTTTCGGCAGCACTGCATGCAACTTTTGCAGAGACAGCAATTCTATAACCGACGATTACAAGCTAAAGCTAAAAAAAATATATATATATCAAAAGGTGAATTTGATTCAGTAATTTTATTACTTTATTTCTTATTTATTTTATATTTTATATTTATAATTATACAAAAGATTTCTATATTCAAATAAATGCTATCTTTTGAAATGTATATTTATAATTTATATTTACAAAGAATTCTGCGAATAAAAAACCATGGTTTCCAGAAAAATAACTGTTTTCATCATTGATAATAATGAGAAATATTTCTCGATGTTTCTTTAGCATATCAAAATTATTTTTCAATGAATCATGTGACACTGTGACTGAACACTGGAGTAATGGCTGCTGTAAATTCAGCTGCACATCACAGAAATAAATTACATTTTAAAATATTATTTAATACTAATAATATGAAATATTAATATTAAAAATAGTAATAATATTTCAATATATTACTGTTTTTAAGATATTTCTGACAAATGTAGAGTTGGTGAACAATTTATTTCAAAACATTTACAAATTTACTGAACTCAAACAGCAAAATGTGCAATTGATGAAATTATGGAAGCAGAAATGGGCTTCCATACAAAATAAAAAGTATGAATAAAAACAAATTAAAATTACCTAGTTCACCCAGAGACTATATATAGACTCTGGGTGAAAATACTCTGGGTGAAATAGACTAATATATATATATATTTCAATTAAGAGGCTGGTGTCTCAGACAGCTGCGTTTGTAGGTAGTAAGCTATGAGGCAGCTCTCTAGGTTTTGGAACAGAGCTAATGAGAGCAAGAAGAAAGCAAATCACTTCACCTAAATCATCAGCCTTCCATTTGATTTCTTGCAATGTTCAGATAGGGAAGGAAAAGCTTTGGCTGTAAACCTGTCCACTTCTTTGCCAACAAAGCTTTATGGAAATGAAAGAATCAGAGGACAAAAGAAAGACGATATGGAAAACGCAGTAAAGTGAAAGAGACGAGGACCCGAGGTGAATTGCTGTACTGATTTCCATTCTAAACTCTGCAACATTTCTGCCAAATGATTCTTGTGGTGCCAGCCAGGGGCACTATACAGAGATTTGTTTATCAAACGTTCATTGTTGTGTATAATTAGATAATTCTCCAGACACTCCACACTACATGGTAATTTTGTGCTGAGCAGATTTTGTGCCCCAACTGCCTCCCATTTCAGAGTTTAAGAGAGTGGTTCAGAAGCTCTGAGATACACACATGCAATCACAATCACAAGGGAGATTCACACAAACACAATTTTCTCTTGAATTAAAAAATGATGAGATGCTGTATCTCCAAAGCACATCTCTTTGACATCATCACACACATACTAGCTCTGTTCCAAACAGCATTATAAGGTCTTTTCCCAACATAAAGACGCTTTCCAAATAGTAGGCAGCAAAATTACCTCATTTTGGCAATTCTAAGGCAACACAGCATGCAGCCTTTGTGCATTAAGCAATCCCAAAATACACTGTGACGACCTCAGTAAAAACAAACCAAGGGAAAAATTAAGCGTTTAACAGTTTAAATTGTATTTTATTCCACTGATGGCAAAGCTTTATTTTCAGCAGCCATGAATCCAGTCTTCATTGTCACATGATTCTACAGAAATCATTCTAATATGCTGATTTACTGCTCAAAATACATTTCTTATTATTGTCAATGTTGAAAACTGTTAATCTTGATTATAGAGAGATTTTGTTTTTTGATGAATAGAAACAGCGTTTGTATCAAACAGCAATCTTCTGCAACTTTATTAATTTCTTTAATGTTACTTTTTATTAATTTAAGATATTCCTGATAAATAAAAGTATTAATTTCCTTAATTTTTTAATTAAATATATATTTTGTCTGAATTCACAACTGCATTGGAATGGCTATCATTGGAGAAACAAGATAAAGCAGATCAAATTAATCCCTTGTCAGAGGTTTCGGAAAAATTATATTAATCAATAATTAGTTAATTTTACCTAATTCATACAAAAATCTTTTTATGCAGAATATTCCTTTTCAATCAAATTCAAAACATTATGGAATTTGTTTTGATGCAATTTCTTGTTAGTAAGATGCATGGCTCTGTTCGTACTCACCTCTATCACGCGTGAATCAAAATCTTCATATGTTTCTGAAGGGAAAAAGGGACAGAGCAAAGTCTTTATAAACAACAAAAAACACCAAAGGTCATGAGCAAAGGTTGAGATAGCTAAAAACGGCTCACACAGCCTATTAGTTTTTGATCAGGGACAGCAAACATGTTAATTGAGATTAGGTAAGCAATCTGTTATGACCTATAACCCCAGGGCTCTGAGGCTGCCGCAGTAACTCATTACAGGTGTTTCATTTTGCCCGCAAGAGACAAGCATATTTCCTTGATTTAAAGGAGGGGGTGTTGCTGTGGTGACTAAGGGGTGAGAAGTTGTTGGAGCAGATCTAGACATGATTTAGACTCCAGGCCTCACCGTCACTGGGCAATCCATCACCACTACTACTAGAGATTGCCCCCACATCCCTCTGGCTAATCATACGATGGGAAATCTATTCGCACAGTAAGATGGTGAGCGGCAGAACAGAGATGAACAGCAGTGTAAATTACAAGGAGATTGCACTTTCTGCATCTCGTTTCGTTGTGTGTGAGTGTCTAAGCAACCAAAGAGTGTAGATGCAGGTGTTGCACCATAAATTCAACTGTTTTCAGCAAACTGTTTTACTATCCATTATAAATCAACTATACATCCATGCATATGATTAAATAAAGGGTTTTCAGTAGAATGGGACAAATCAAAGAGCTGTTAAACACACACACACACACACCTCCATTAGGCCCTGGATCTGGTGGACCCAGACTGATCCCACCCCAGGAGAAGCCGGTCCAGCCCCTCTCTCTCTTTATCTTAGTCTTCCTCCGTTTGTCCCATTCATCCCTCTGGCGTTCCAGAGCTGCGGTCACCTCCTTCTGCTCTGCCTCTCCTCGTTGTGATGGTTTCTGGATGGACCCATCTCTATACACTGGAGAATTCAGACCAGGCCACAGGTAGCCTGCACGACCTAAAGAGCATACATGGAATCACAAAAACACATGTTACACACTGTTAACGGTTTCTACCTGCTTTCAAGAAAATCTTCCATGAGCAAGTGTGAGAATGGGAGAAAAATAAATCGACAGATTCCCCTGAGGTCTTTTTAAGTGAAAGCAAATGATGCCACTCAATAACTGTGGCTCTCTGTGAGTGATGTCAGCTTAGGAGAAGGTTAGGTTCCTTCCAACGGCAGATATAAACCTCTAAACTTGAAGCTGAGCTGTGATTGATATTCATTAACTGGCATAGTGGGTGCAAACACTTCAGGAAACGCTACCGACTGAAATGGACAGCTAATGGTTAGTGCTGTTTATAGCCGTTTTAATGTAGTGCTGGCCTTAAATCTGTCCAGAATAAACTAGAACTGCTGAGCAATAAAAGTAGCTATTTTTAAGGCATTGTATGATTAAAAACAAACAAATGGCATTTTCCTTAATGTTTGATTTACTATCCAAACATTTGCTACATAAGCTCACTCAGTCCCCTCATCCAAGATTATTTGTTTGCTGCAAAACAACTCATAAAATGATATATTACCATTTACATGCCCACATTTGAAGTCTTAAAGTAGCAAACAGTAGCCAAAATAGCCAAAGTTTAATTCTTTGGGTCAGAGAATGATGAGATGTGGGGTCAGTAAGATTTTTTTTTTTTTTTAATCACATGACTACTTTTATTTAGCAAATACTAAACTGATCAAAAGTGGCAGTAAATACATTGATAATATTACAAAAGGTTTTTTTTTCATTCAAATTAAAAGTCATATAGTCTGATTTCATGGTCCAGCAAAGACAAAACAGTTTCTGTGCTTCACTTCTACAATATTTTCCATATTAGCATAATTCTTGTGGAAGCAAAGCATGCATAAACCCACTCCCGAGTCCCTACAGTATTTATACACACCAATGATATATAAAATAAATATTTAAAAAAACACCTGAGATAAGCATTCATTTATCATTATTTATATACTATTATAATTTTTATCATTATTTTGAATTCGCTCTTATTTTTTGATTTTTAGTTTTTATTTTACTGTAATTGTAATTATTTTGCTATGTAGTAGTTTTAGCTTTTAATAAATTCAGTGTTTAAAGTTATTTCAACATTTTCTTTTAGTTTTTATTTTGTTACAGTTTTTTTTTTCAATTCACAAAAAATGTTTTATAGTATTAGCTTTAGCTAATTTAATCATTTTACAGACCATCTAAAAGTTGTGCTGAATTTTTTTGTGACATGAAGACTGTTAATGTGTCAATTATCATTCAGCAAATGTTTAAAAAAGCTTATGGTACAGTATCTGCAGTCATAGTCCCCCCTGGAGCTGCCCGAGGTTAAGTACTATGTTCAAGAGTACTATGGTGAAAAGAGATATAATAAACTTTGTGCTCATGATTCTGAGAAACAAACCTGTGACTAGTGGTCGACTGATATATCACCAAGGCCGATAAGTTTTTCTTCTTGGCAGAATATCGGCTTTATATTTGCCCCCTGCTTTTTTTTTTTTTTTTTTTTTGTACTTTCTATTAATTAAAGAAACCGGAAAATAATGCATCATGGCTTCCACAAAAATATTAAGCAGTTGTTTTGCCTCTTACATTAATTATAAGAAATGTTTCTTGAGCACCAAATTAGCATATTAGAATGTTTTCTAAAGAGGCCTGTGACACTAAAGACTGGAATTTTCAAGAATAAATTACATTTTATAACATACTGAAACAGAAAACATTTATTTTGAATTGGTAAAATATTTTAAATTGTAAAAATATTTCACAATATTACTGTTTTTACTGTATTTTCGATCAAATAAAACAACCTTGGCGAGAATAAGACACTTCTTTCAAAAACATTTATAAAAAAATCGAATGGCCCCAAATCCCTTTGCCCCAAAATCTCATTATAATCAAATGTAAATTATGATTTTATTCTTTAAAAATTATCTTTATTCAAATTATAATGTTTTAGGTACAAGCAATAAAAGTGTAAAACATTTAAAATGTTTTTAAAAGTGTGTTCTGTTAATGCTGTGAAGCAGGCACAGATGAGAGGATATTAAAGGTAGGATGTACCTTCTCCAAGGTTCTGGCCTCGGTTGAGATCTTTTTTTACTTTACGTTTGGTTCTCTTTCCTCTTCCCTTTCTGGCACCAGCGCCGGACTCAGCTAAGACTCCCCGCCAAAGCTCATCAGCTGTCACTAAGGGAATAAAATGGATGTCAATGAATCACACACACCTACAATCACATCACTAATACAGTCTATTAGACTCATACACACTCTAATAAGGTGAAGAACGAATAATAAAGTGTTAACCTGTGTATTTAGATAACGACTACACAGTAAAATAATTCCAGCTGTTGGTTTTTCCCTGAAATTATGAACTTTCATCTACATTCTGTGTGTGTGTGTGTGTGTGTGTGTTTAGAGGAGTTGGGTAATCTGGGACGTTGGGAGTTGTTTGATGTTGTTCTGATTTAATTAGGACTTAATTAGATGAGACCGAGAGGCCTGCCAAGCTTAATGAAGCATCCGATTCCAACAAAAGCAATTCAAGAAATATCATAATTCTATTCTGACAACCAAACATCCCCAAAACATACTGACGCACACACTCATGTCCACACATGCAATCACACCATCTGCAAGAAAGATGATGTAGGCACATCCCTATGCAGTTTTTTAAGTAAAAATAAAAGAAACAAAAGGTTTTGGATGATTTTCTTTATAACTGTATTATTTTCTAAGCTTGCACTATTCAATGAAGAGGTGTTTACATCACAAACAGTAGATCCTTATGAAAGCAGACAAAAAAAAAAAAAAAGAGTTAGGGGAACAACAAAGATTGCATATATTAGAGGAAAAGAGCTTAAAAAGATGTTTTTGTTTAATTCATTCAAATTAAAAGTCATATAGTCTGATTTCATGGTCCAGCAAAGACAAAACAGTTTCTGTGCTTCACTTCTACAATATTTTCCATATTAGCATAATTCTCGTGGAAGCAAAGCATGCATAAACCCACTCCCGAGTATTTATACAGTATTTATACACACCAATGATATATAAAATATAAAAAAAACCACCTGAGATAAGCATTCATTTATCATTATTTATATACTATTATAATTTTTTTGAATTTGCTCTTATTTTTAGATTTTTTGTTTTTATTTTACTGTAATTGTAATTATTTTGCTATTAGGGCTGGGATAAACGATTATTTTTTAAACGATTAATCTAGCGATTATTTTTTCGATGCATCGATTAATCTAACGATTAATTTTTCCAGACCCATTCGATTTCGATTATCTCCCCATTAATTGACTACTAACAATTTATACATGTTGATTTACATATCTGAATGAAAAAAACATGAATTCCTTAACATTGCAATATATGTTTATTGCTCTTAAAATTACAAAATAAAAGACTGACTAAGAATGCATTACTTTGCACTTGTATAGAGATAGCATTCAATAAAACCTTGAAGCCTTGAAAACACATAGCTTACTGAAACAAGCTTACTGAACACATAGGGCCTAGCTTACTGAAAAAAAGTTCTTCTTTCAGATGAAAATAACAACAACTTGATGTCTAGCATTCAATAAAACCCAAAATACTTGTTTAGAGCAATTGAAAGAGTACAGTAACCAATGTAAACTTTAGGGCTTTAAGCTAATACAGAGAGTGCTTTTCCAAAAAATAAAAAATAAAAATTAACAGTGGGAGCCAGCAGCCTGTCATGTAGAAAAAAAAAATCTCCGAATGCTCCACGTGAAACTTTGGCGTTCCGCCCTTTTTCTATCGTGTCTAATGATTTTGGTTAATATGCACGAGGGAGAGAGAGAGAGAGAGAGAGACAGCGAGAGAGAGAGAGAGAGAGCAAGACAGCGCTCGTGTAGTTTGAAGACTGTGAGTGCGCGAGCGCGCGTGAAACTTGGGTGTTTCGCCCTTTTTCTATCGTGTTTAATGATTTTGATTAATATGCACGAGGGAGAGAGAGAGCAAGAAGCGCTCGTGTTGTTTGAAGACTGTGAGTGCGCGCGCACAGCCGGGGCTCTCTCTCGTACGCGCCCTGTCAGGCGCCGCAGTCATTCTATTCTACATCACTCACCGATCAAATAAGGCTTTGACAGCCGCCAAAAAAAAAGATCAATGCAGAAAAACCCCTGGATTGGTTATATAACGTTGGACAGAATGTTGATCCGGCCATCGCGTATATTCAGCGCACATAAGGTAAACGTTTTGCAAACGTTTTTTATAGAAATAAAAACAGGTCGACGAATTGATGCGCATATTTTGCTTCGATGTATTTTTTGCGTCGACGTCATCGATGACCTCGACGCGTTGTCCCAGCCCTATTTGCTATGTACTAGTTTTAGCTATTAATAAATTCAGTTTTTAAAGTTATTTCAACATTTTCTTTTAGTTTTTATTTTGTTACAGTTTTTTTTCAATTAACAAAAAATGTTTTGTAGTATTAGCTTTAGCTAATAATTATAACCCTGAACTGCATGCCAATGCTATACTCCTTTTCAATCACATGGAAATAAAATAATACTATATTGATTGCTTTTGCTTATTGATATTGCTTATTGAATGCTTTACTCATCTTCCACATTAATTTAATCATTTTACAGATCATCTAAAAGTTGTGCTGAATTTTTTTGTGACATGAAGATTGTTGATGTGTCAATTATCATTCAGCAAATGTTTAAAAAAGCTTATGGTACAGTATCTGCAGTCATAGTCCTCCCTGGAGCTGCCCGAGGTTAAGTACTATGTTCAAGAGTACTATGTGGAAATGGATATAATAAACCTTGTGCTCATGATTCTGAGAGACAAACCTGTGACTAGTGGTCGAACGATATATCACCAAGGCCGAAGTTTTTCTTCTTGGCAGAATATCGGCTTTATATTGGCCCCCTGCTTTCCAAGATATCAGCATCAGCTGTCAAAAAAACAATATCGGTCGACCACTACCTGTGACCTATGGGCTGCCAACCCTGATCCCGAAGCAATCAGGCACCATCACTCCGGGATCTTAATTGACACCTACTAAAATCAAACAAAGAATATCATAGCTCCTTACATTTGTTGAAGAAGCTTGAATGTCTGTTCTGCTGCAGGGCGGCATTGACTGGAGCATACTGGGGGGGACGGTGTCTTGCCAAATGGGAGAGGTGAGCAGCGCCTCCTAGAGCTCTCAGAGCTCCGACACCTGTTGACAAGCATGACAGAGGACAGGGCATTTCATGAAAGAAAATTTAAACATTCTGATCTATACCATTATACAGCACAAAACCAGATACACAGAATTTACTATCTATTCTACTGACTATACACATCCATGTATATTCAACACCTAAAAGTACAGTTTTTAAGTTTATTATTTTTTTAATATCTAATAAACATGGCATCTAAGTGGTTAGAAGCTTATGCCACCTCTCTACTGAAATCTTAGTTCACACCTCATGCACAATACCTTCCAGATCACTGGGAGATGCATATGCATGCATTATACTGTGCATAAACCACCACAAAAAACAAACCAATAAAAACAAAGAGTACATTTATTGTGCACAAAACATTTGATGAAGGCTTTATCTGCTTCTCTGTTAAGGTCAAAGCCCCTGAAACAGCAATACTGAATACATTATTTAGTCATTTATAGTACCCTAAACACAAGCAAAAACTGACATACTTAGCAGCTACTTGCAGTTTTTCACACATCATGTAAGGTCAGAATTCTCATACTTCTGATATGGAATGATGAAGATATTTAAAACAATTAAAATAAGACATTACGTATGAATGATAACAACAACAACAACAAAATAATACGTTAATCATTAAAATGAACGTCACATGCTTCAAATTTCAGAGGTCACTGAGACAATTTACTGACAGCTATTGCAGAGATGTCTATGATGGTTAGAGCAGACATTTTGTAGTATCTGAATGAGGGATAAAATCATTTTTGAGTTATGTATTTATTTATTTTTTGAGGCAAACCATCACATTTTTTTCTGCTATGACGGGGACTGTTAGCATGTTGACACGAGCTTTATCTTCAAACCTCTTATAATCTACACATTTTATAATCTACACATGGAGCTCTCACCAAACTAAAAGACAACCGCCAACAGAAGTAAAAACAAACGTTAATTAAAACAAGAGTTATTAAAAATGCACCTTCAAATGACAACCGGAGGACACAGCACAGCCTTGTGACCGCCGCCATGTTCGGATGCTGAGGGGTCCTTGAGCCCCGGGCGTGCTGTCCAAGCCTGTGCCTGCGTAAAATTACAGTTTATCTTTTATAAACTACGATGAATAAAATTATTATTTTTAAAGGCGAATGGCTTCGCCCCCCCCCCCCTTCAGATTTTATAGGTAATTTTCAAGCACAATAACGAATGTATTGTATCATTTATTGCGAGGAATCTCATTTAAAAAATAATTATACATTTCACACTTTTATAAAGCTTCTTTATCTTCACATCGATAACACTGAGAAGCTTTATTAACACTGAGTCAGCAGCATAACCACAGTTTAGCAGCAGCCTATAGGCTACTTACATATGATATTTTATAGAACTATAGGCCTACATACTGTAGCCTGTTAGTAGGCCTATTGCTTTTAGACATGTAGGCCTACAAAGAAAAAAATGGTTTTGGAATACTAAAAGTGAGTGTTTTGGGTGAAGTACTTATTTAAATCTAGTTTAATGCTATTTTATCATTCCTATCCCATATTATAAGTAGACCTGCTTGGGTGTAATTTTGGGCGTAAAATTGGATTAAGCCCACGCTTGCAATTACCCTATCAAATGTCACATTTGCATCAAAGAGCTGAGGGCTATGATCTGGAGCTCTCTCCAGGGCACACATTGATGTCTATGCTGTCTTCTAGGACTTTACACCCATCTGTGCTCTGCCGGTGATACAGCACTAGACTGGAGGAATGACACCTGCATGCTCAGTACAGCCTTGCCTCAAATTCTTTAATCAGCAGCTCCATTATCAGCTGTAGTCAGACTGTGTCCTGTTCAGGCTGCATCAGAATTACAGGGGAACCTGCTGGTAAGTGGTGACTAGAGGATCTGAATCACTGAAAAATGTATCATAAAGTGGAAGAGAGAGAGTATATTAAGGGAAACGAGAGGGGTAAGAAGCTATGTCACATTCCACTCACTAGTTCCCTATGGCATAAAGCAGTAGCCTTTATTATAAACATTTATTTGATCATTACCAAAGTTCTTTTAAAAATTGTGACATTTGTGACTCAGTTACTAGCATGATTATGAGGTCGCACATTAAAATAGCATTCAGACATTAAACAAATACAGATACACTACTAAATATAAATATTAGTGGTAAAAAATTGCAGAGCATAATTTAACAAATAAATAGCAATAAAAACGGGGTCTTTTATTCTTTTTTCTATCATGTCTCATTTAGGGTATTATTGTTCAATAAAACCATGAAAACCATTTTTGTACTTGAAATGAAATAAATATTTACTGGAATGAAATTAGGTAAAAAAAAAAAAAAAAAAAAAAACATTGACCTTATTTTATTTTAAGTACTTGGCAAGGCAACATTTGTTATTTTCATTTAGCTTAACTTGAAGATTTAAAATGACAAATTAATATTTAATAAAACAAAAACTAAATGATGAAAATGATGAACACAATTACTAAAACTAAAATTAAAGAGAAAACAAACTATAAAAATCTAAATCCAAATAACAAACTGTAATAATACATAAATGATATACTAAACAATTCTTTGTACTTTTAGGATTGTTAATGTAAATACAGAAAAAAATAAAATGTAAAAAAGTTTTTTTTTAAATTAAATAAAAAAAAAATCATCATCAGGAGAATATGGGGTCTATGTGTGTGCATGCATATAAAATTGAACGGAATATAATTAAAATTGTGCTTTACCTCAGGGAACTTAAGGGACACTTCACTATATTTTAACATTATTTTTGTGACAGCTATAGAAATGGTTGACTCCCTAGTTAGTGCACTAGTGCAAGCTGACTAAGAGAGAGAGGGTGAGAGAGAGAGAGAGAGAGGGAGAGAGAGAGAGAGAGAGAGAGAAGAGCAAGGGGGCAAGAAAAAGTACAGAGGGTAAAGAACCACTCAGTCATTTTATCAGGAGAGAAGGGCAGCGCAAGATAACAGCCAGGAAAGGCATGAATGACAAGATAGAGGGGAAGGAGGAGAGAACCCATACATAGCATGAAGAACTGCTTTAGTGGAAGTGACAGTGTGAACCAGGCTGTCAGAGAAAGGCAGCTGATGGGAAAAAGCAGTAGAACGAAAAGGTAGAGGACGAGAGCTTGCAGAACTGTCGGGCTGATAAATGCTGTCTAAAATCTTAGTGCGCTGTTCCTGCATGCATCCAAACACAAGCTTTTCCAATTTCCTGTGTGACAGCCCAAGCTGTCGTCAGTGCGACAGGAAACAGATTAAGGGGCCTCTGGAAGGGCTCTGTCAGCATGCTGTGGATGTTTATTAATCATTATATCTGCAGAAGCGGAATAATCTTGATAGATTATACGGGAGAAAGGAGAGGTGATTGGTTTGGTTGGAGGCGAGTAGCCAATAATAAGGCCACCTGTGGCTTTGATTGCTTTCATCTCTCCGATCCGACAGTCTACAAATCAGCAACCAAAACTTTTGTTTTATATAAGTGTTAAAACCCATTCAGAGTTTTGCTGCTAAAATGCTTCAATTTTATGTCGAATCGGAGAAACAGAATATCTTTTTTAGGGCCAAGTACACCCATTTAAGTCCTTGGATGAGTTTTGGTCCTCGCTCTCACAATCTTCTAACTGTTAATACAAGCTTTTAGAAGCTTCAGCACATCTGAGGATGGAGGTCAAGTGAGCACAAGCACAGTATTTTAATTCAGGAATACATGGTTTCTAAACGAAAACAAGAAATGTAGAAAAATGATACAAGTCTAGTTCAAGTGTAAAGTTTTGTTAAAATGTGAGCAAAATTTCCCTCAAAACATAGTTACATAGAGTTTTTAATGACAGGCTTTTAAGAGTCAGCATTCTGTCCAGTGTTTGGCCTTATGATACAATTCTAATCCAATCAAACATGTTGTTGTTTTGGTTTTATACAAAACTCTTAACATTGCCAATCACTCTCAAGAGTCACATGCCTTAATTAGAAAAAAAACACTTAATTTAATTCACTTAAAACAGGCAGAACTAGTCAAAATTCCGGACTGCAATGGGTTAATTCAGTTAAAGGAACTGACTAATAAGAGTCATAAGAGTTTGGGAATCAGACTACACTGTTTGTGCAGAATGTTTTTGATTCAATAAAAAAAAAAAAAAATTGGGGTAATTCGTCTTGGGACTAGACTTCTCCTTCTGAATTTTTTTTTTTTTAACTGGCTTGTTCATTCGATAATCAGTCTAGACAGGTTGCATTGTATCTTTTTTTGATTTACTAAAAACATCCAACTCCTAAGACTCATTTGTTTAGGAATCAGATTACAATGGCTAAACTGTTTTTGTCAGACAAAAACTATGCCCAGTAATGTATCTGTTCTGGATTTTTGACTTTTTTATACTGTATGTTTTTCACTAAAGATTCAGTGTTATTAATTCATATTAATTCAGTGTTCTGGCTGCACTGGTGCTACAGTAGAATGCATTTCATTTGGTTTCTCTTCTTATGGTTCCCAACCTTGCACATGATGAAATTTGGGACTTCTTTCAAGTAACACTGATTGTTTTTGTTGGTGTTTTCATTTACATCATAAACCAGTGTGTCCTCAGGTAGTGGCTCTTGTGGTGAAGCTTCTCTGCAGGGACCTGGGTCTGCAATCACACACTCACCAGTTCCACCAAACGTAATTGGCGGCCTCTTGGCTACATAATCATCTGAGATGGAGGCCAAAAGCGTGTTCTCTCACCTGTGGGTCCATGCAATCTCTGAAATTATACTTTACCTGTGAGCAGCAATCAGAGTTTGGGAGACAAACTTCAGACCACAGATAGCGAGGATCAAGTGTGATTTCAAGATCTACAGAGATTTAATTGAGTTTGAGGCAAATGGCAACACACACATTTCTCAATCTCACAAACTCTATAACATCCATAAATTACCCTTTCTATCAATTTAATCACACTGATGAGACACATTATAACTTCCTAATTTCCAAGGTGGCGTTTGATTAAAATTTGTTTTGTTAAACTGATTTGGAAATTACAGGAATGGGTATTTTAGTACTTAATGCATTTCATCCAACTGCATTTATGATCATTTAAGGCTTTTCCTGTCAGTTGTAAAAGAAATATAACTGAGAAATTTGCAGGTTAGCCTTCAGAGCAAGATATTTCTAGGCTAAAGTACTGTGGTGTTTGGGAATGTGTTCTAGCGCGATATTGATGGGCCTTTTGCAGAGCTGCTCTCATCAGCATAAATTCTACAAGGCTGCCGTGGGAAAGAACATCCTTGAAAGAGCCAGGGCATCTTGGCGTAAATAAAAACTGACGTTTTCATTCCCAGTGAGTTTTTTGGCCTTTGGAGCTTTTCAATCTCCCCCTCCCCTTCCCCCCTCACACACACACACATGAATTCATTATTTTATTCTGTGTAATACAAATGTGCCTTTCCACAAAGTGTATTTCAGACAGAGGTTTGTTTTGAAAAATATCAATATATGGAACAAGATGGATAAAGACAGATATGTTTGTCTTGCACTCAACAGACTGACTTATTTCTATAACCGCAGAGTAAAACAACCATAACCAACTCAATAGTCAATAAAAAATTATAAACATTGTTCAGTTGCTTTATCATTAATGGAACAGAGGTGTTGTGTACAAAGCCCAATCATTTGTTTTCCTCCACAAAAACACTTTTGTATGTAAGCTTCTGGTTTTTATGGTTTTATTCTGTAGGCCAACATAAAAAAAAACAATAATATCATCTGAATAAGGAGAGAAATATATACAAATCAAATGACATAAAATGTACAAATCAAAACAGTCCAAAACAGTTTTAAACAAATATTTTGGTGGATTTTGATGTGAGAGGACAACAGGTAATGGATTTTTCACTGCAGAGTCAGTATGGATTATTAACTTGTTTTTGGCCAGATGGTTTACATTTAAAACATCTTACAGATGAATTAGTTTTTTACACTCAGCTTTTCACTTCACAAGATGTTAATTGATCGACTGGACTTGTGCTGTGGATTATTCTAACGGTTTCATCTGATGTTTGGACTCTCATTCTGACGGCAACCATTCACTCCAAAGGATCCTTTAGTACGCAAGTGATGTGATGCTAAATTTTTGGATGTCTTAACACCCTTGGAGTACTCTTTTGAGGTTTTTTAAGATAAATTCTGCAAGACTTCAAGTGCATATCAATTATGTCATCTGGCCTAAAGGAGTTTGGTGTAAGGGCCAAAAAGCCAAGGCCAAAAAGATGGTCGCAGAGGCAGAGCAAGTTATTAAATTTTGATGAAAGATTAAATTTTTTTTTTTTGCAATTACATACACTGGCAAAATAGGTAATGCATATTATAAAATAAATAGTATCCATTTTACTTCATGCTGCCTTTAATGCCTCCATCAAACAAAAGTGAAATAAACAATTGTAACATTGCACTAAAATAGTGCATAGTTCTAAATAATTAAAAAAGAATTTGAGAAAATTGCAGAAGCACATGACTAATGAACAAGATTCAGTGTCAGATTAAATATTCATGAGGTCAGATGATAAAGCTTTAATTGATGGGAGTTTTAAGTGGAAATATTGACCTCAAAAATAGGTCATCTGAGAAAAAATACTTTAAATGAGACAGTTTGAGCATAGAATTGATTGACAACTGCTTTAATTTAACATGCTTGAAGTAAACTAGATTTAGCATACAGAGCTCTCTCTCTCTCTCTCTCTCTCTCTCTCTCTCTTTTAAACCAATTTACAGTTCCATAGATTTGAAATAGACCAATTAACATTAGGCAGACAACCTCTATTATATAGAGAAAGTGAGAGCAATATGTGGAAAGAGAGAAAAGGGGAGGGAAACAATGAAAAGAGAGAGAAATGGAAGCCGACCTACAGTCACAGGGCAGACAGGAGAGCAAATGAGGGAGCAAAGAAAAGAGTGGAGAAGAACAGACCATTACACTAACAGCAGATTTGAAATGACAGCGAACAGAGCACAGATAAATGAAACAGGAGAGGAGGTGACCCTGTAGTGCGCACACATTTGCAGGTTTGTTTTCCTGTCAAAGTGGGTACTTTCCATCAACCTCCTTTGTTTTCTGCTATTGTAATATTATTTTAAGGCTTAAAGGGATAGTTCACCCAAAAAAGAAAATTCTGTCTTTAATTTCTCACCCTCATGTTGTTCTAAACCCCTAAAGACCTCCGTTCATCTTCAGAACACAAATTAAGATTTTTTTGGTAACACTTTAGAATAAGGTTCCATGAGTTAATGTTAGTTAATGTATTAATTAACAGGAACAAACAATGAACAATACATCTGTTACTGTATTTATTCATCGTTGTTAATATTAGTTAATGAAAATACAGTTAGTATTGTTAGTTCATGCTAATTCACAGTTCATTAACTAACGTTAACAAGCACAACTTTTGATTTGAATAATGCATTAGTAAATGCTGAAATTAACACTAAATAAGATTAATAAATGCTGTAGAAGAATTGTTCTTGTTTAGTTCATGTTAACTAGTAACTTTAGTTAACTTAGTAACTATTGGAACCTTATTCTAAAGTGTTACCATATTCTTGATGAATTCTGAGAGCTCTCTGACCCTCTCATAGACAGCAATGTATTTACAACAATCAAGAAACGTAGCAAGGAGAGCTGTAAAATCGGTACAGAAAAATAAAAATAAAAAATAAAACAGCGTATGCTATTCTGTGTCAGCTGCAGGGGCGTCGGACTGGGGGTAAAACCAGTACTGATTACCAGGGCCCCAAAGGAAGAGAGGGCCCTTGAAAAATCTGGAATATATTTTATTTTCCTGGATATTTTCATGGGCGGGGCCATGGGGGCCCATCAGGACTGCCTATGCATAGGGCCCGGGATCTTGTGCAACGCCCCTGGTCAGCTGCATAACGCGCATAAATTGTTTTCGTTCATATCAAAATGTAATAGCCTATGCTATTCAGCTGACACAGAATAGGCTGTTTGTATTCAGTGGATACTCTCCAAAATGACACCAGGGTGACGCGGAGGAGACAAATTGTTGAATAAATTCTCTATTTTTGTTTTCTTTTTCGTACAAACATATTCTCGTATCTTCGTAAAATTATGGATGAACCCCTGATGTCCCATGGATTATTTTACCAATCTCCTTGCTATTTTTTTGGACCTTGATTGTGGTAATTACATTGCTGTCTATGGGAGGGCCAGAGAGCTCTCACAATTCATCAAAAAATCTTCATTTGTGTTCCGAAGATGAACAGAGGTCTTTCGGGTTTAGAACGACATGAGGGTGAGTATTTAATGACAGAGTTTTCATGTTTGGGTGAACTAACCCTTTAACTCTAACCCCCTTACTGTCATGGTTGGTAAACTGTGATCTCTGGGTTTTGCACTTTGTGGGTGAAGTCTGTGTGTTACGCGTCAGCACTGATTAGTTTGTGGGCGTCTCCGTTAATTGTCATCAGCAACAGCTGTCACTCATTACTCATATATTGGCTTGTCTAGCGTCTTGTGTTTGTGAGAGCATTGTTTCATGTTTGTGACCTATGCTTTGCTTTCTTGTGTGTTTCTGCGTTGGATTTCTGTGTATCCCCGGAACCCCGTCCACTCTACGCAACCCACCACCAAGCAACATCACTTACCTTCGGCTCGCTTCCCCGCAGTTCCTGTGTCACCCTCTCCTGCTGCCAACTCACCTCCGCCTTCCGGATACTTCACCCACCGCCATCATCCTGGACTGTGTATTCCTCCCTGCTTCATATTTGTGTCTCAAATATTGTCTTGTATCATTGTCTCCATTAAACTGTGTTAATCTTGCACTTGCTTCCTGCCACTCCTTCACCCAGTCGTTACAGAACGCTCTCACCCAACATGGAAGCAGCGAGCACCACTTCACTTTCTGAATTCATTCATCACAGCGTCAACTATATGGATCAGCAGCAGGAGAGCATCGTGAACACCGGACGCGTGATCCAAGCGCTGGTGACACAGGTGTCCGAGCTCACCCAGCAGATCCATCAACTCACCTCTCCCACTGCCCACACCGCACCGCCTGCGAGGTCCGTCCCCCGGGAGACCTCCCAGGACCACTTCCGGCCAGAGCTGCGACTTCCGGCGCCAGAGAGCTACTCCGGTGAGCCTAACTTTTGCAAGACTTTCCTCAACAAATGTTCTATGCATTTTGCATTGCAGCCCCGCACCTTCGCGACAAAAGAGTCCAAGGTTACGTTTGCTCTTACCCTACTCTCTGGCAGGACCGCCTTATGGGGGACTGCGGTGTGGGAAAATCAACATCCGTGTTGCCCTCTCCGAAGAGATGAAACGAGTATTCGATCGAGCCGCGGCCGGCAGGGAGGCCGCTCACCAGCTCTCGGACCTCCGACAAGGGAAATCATCGGTGGCAGATTATTCCATTCAGTTCCGCACCCTGGCGGCCGCGTGCCAGTGGAACGAGGCGGCGCAGTGGGATCGATTCCTGCATGGGCTGGCCGACCGTGTGCAGAAGGAGATCTACCTCCTCGAGCTGCCCCCAATGCTCAACGGCCTTATCTACCTGGCACTCCAGGTGGATGCTCGGATTAATCGCCTGGGTAGACAAGCCAGTCCAACACGCCATTACGTTTCTCCGGAAAGGGGCCGCTCGAGTCAAGAGAACATGGTCGGTCCCGTCTAAAATCACGAACCCATGCAGGTGGGTAGAGCTCGGCTTTCCCGGAGGTAGAGAGAGCGGCGGAGGTCCCAAGGACTATGCTTATATTGCGGTGGCTCGGAGCATTCCATCCATTCATGCCCGGTAAAAGAGCCAGCCCGGTAGTAAGTTTGAGGCTACTATCGGGTGGGATCTCCGCCGGGAAGTCCTCAACCACATCTTCGACTCTCCTTCCGGTGAAACTGCGGTGGGAGAACCACACTCACGACTGTCACGCTTTTCTGGACTCTGGGGCCGAAGGTAATTTCATTGACTCTCTCTTTGCACGTCACTTGAACCTTCCTGTGTGTCATCCCATCCATGTCACCGCACTCAATGGCCAGGAACTGCCACACGTCACTCACTACACTGAACCCATAACTCTGCTCACCTCAGGCAACCACAGTGAAACCATATCCTTTTATCTCCCCTGTCGCTCCCATTGTTTTAGGTCACCCCTGGTTAATCAAGCATAATCCACGAGTGGATTGGGGTTCCAACACAGTCACCTTGTGGAGTGTAAGTTGTCATGAGTCTTGTCTGGTTTCTGCTTGTCCTGTTGTGCCTGTTTCTGTCTTTCAGAAGGAGACCATGGTGTTATCAAACGTGCCCGCAGAGTATCTGGACCTGAAGGAAGTGTTCAGTAAGTCCCGTGCTGCTTCTCTTCCTCCGCATCGTCCCTATGACTTGGTCTGCATCAGGAAAGGGGATGAATGGAAAACCGCCTTTAACACCCCTAGAGGGCACTTTGAATATTTGGTGATGCCGTTCGGGCTCTCTAACTTGCCAGGGGTTTTCCAAGCACTCGTTAATGACATGTTGAGAGACATGGTATATCAGTTTATATATGTTTACCTGGATGACATACTGATTTTCTCATCTCTCCAGGAACATGTGCAACACGTCAGACGAGTGCTCCAGAGATTACTCGAGAATGGGCTTTTTGTCAAGGCGGAGAAATGCGTATTCCATGCACAGTCTGTCCCCTTCTTAGGGTATATCTTTCCCTTGTCGATTGTCGATTAAGGGATAATACATTAAACTATTTCATTACGTAAATTTTAGCTATGCAGGGTGGAGTAATTTAATTAGAAATATTATTTTACATATATTATCTTATACATATTCTTAAATATATATATATATATATATATATTGTTGATTAGCCATTTTCTTAATATTAGAAAATGTAGTGTATTCTGTAGGTGATTTCAGGTTTCACAAGCCTTGTTATATCACTTCAGACACTACAACATTATTTTTGCTCCTCCTTAGTTCCTCTTCAAGATATTACAGCATGAGGAGAAACACATAAAAGAGGACTAGGGAGAAGAAAACATCAAGTCAAGAGGAATGGTGGGATGGAAGAGTAAATGTCAGAGAGAGATGGATTTGTGTGATATATCGGCATATAAATCACTGGAATTCAGCATGTGGCATAAAGCCTGGGGGAAATGTGCAGTTTGTCCATCATCTCTCTCTCTCTCTCCCCACACTGCTTATGGCATACCACTTTCTCCTCTCCTCCATCAACTCCTCCCATCCAATCACTTTCTTCCATTGTAAAACAACTCAAATACCGATATTGTTAATAAACTTAACAACTAATAAAAATCCAGTATTGACCGATGTAATATATCATGCACCTCTTCCTCCTTTTAATCCATCTGTACTTGTCTATTTTTAAACTGGGGCCCAGCCAAAGTTGTAGCCGGAAAAATGTGCTTGAAATGATCCCCGCTCCATTATTCAAGCTTGCATTCAGAGGTTATTACGTTTTATGAATTATGAATGAACCTTAATAATTTAGCATCACATAAAAATGGTTCAGCATTAACATTGAGCACAATTAGTTAAACGAGTGCTTTGCTCAGGCAGAGCAATGATACCACAACAACTCCTCTGAGATTACATGTGTGTGGATGTATGCTTATGAGCACCTTAATGAATGAATCTACATAGCAATGTGACAGAAGGTGGTGTGTGCTTGTGAAAATGTGTGCATGAGAGAGGGAGGGAGGGAGGGTATGAGATAAATATTTTGCAAATTTATGTGGATATGCATCTTTGTGAGTGTTTAAATGCATTGGGGGAAAGTGATTTCCTTATTTCTCTTTCCAAATTCTATAGATTTTTTCCTTAATCCCTGTGTGAAATGTTTACTTGGTTATTCAGCACATCTGTCAACCAGCTGAATAAAGTTCATGTATTATTCATCACTGTGATTACAGTCTTAAAGAGAATTTAAATACATTAAGACAGATAACATTATCTTGATGTAAATATCTACAGTAAATATAAATTCTTCTAAATTATTTTCAGTCTCTCTTGTTGATGGACAAACAATGCTAATTAGAGCCCATTAAATGCATAAGATAATAGTCTAATGTGTAGGGGTATGAATGGATACACAGAGGAAAATAATATTACTGCAGGTTGCTGGGCAGCTAAAGACAGGGTTATTGCATGATGACCAGGAATGTCAGCCCTGTGAGTCCAGAAATATGAATTTGTGAAGTCTATTGACCTGTTTAATATGTAGCTGATGGACTAATGTGAATATTATGAACTTTGTCATTTGTATAATAAAATACTAATCAACGAAACATAATTGCTTAATGGACCATTTTTGTTAATAAATGTAATACTAATTTGCAAGCATCTTAAACATATTCTTATAGGAAGCAATTATAGGTTGCTTTCTTGGCGCAAAAATTAGTTTTCAACTAATTAGTGCTAATACAGTAGGGAATGGATTTTGAATTAACTTTTATTTTTCTTACCGTCTTGGCATTTAGTTCACTAAATTGTGATATATTTATGGATAAAACAAATAATTAGCTTAAATGCTTTAAACTAAAACAGTAAATAATTATAAAATATGCGTAGGGGTATGAGAATATACAGAGGAAAATGATATTACTGCAGTTTTGCTTCTCGAGTAAATTATTTGATTGCTTTGAAAATAAGAGATAACAACTGATAATATGAAATATTGTTAAAGTTTAAGAAACATCTGGTAACTGAAGTAACTACATGATGTTTGTGTTAATCTCAATCACTTAGTCACCATGGCAATGAATTAGCAGACAAACCTAGTCCATTATTTCCAACACACCAACACACACAAAAACACAATTTTCATTAGCATTCACCTTTCACCAGACAGAGGGAATAGATTATGTTTGTGTGGGAGAGATAAACAAAGATGGAAGTGTATTGAAAGGAGAAGTGAAAGAGGGGTGATGTGTTTGTGTGTATCTCAGAGAAAAATCTGAGATTGCTGTAATTCTCGTCCTCAGATTGATGTGTGTATTTGCTCTAGTCACTTTCATTCATCTGTCTGAGCCACAAACAAAGTGCCAAAAGAAAACCATCGGCCATCAAGCATGCCACCACAGAGACAGACTTCACTCCATCCACATGACTAAAAGAGAATCCTCCACTCACTTTATCAACACACAACCAAACACAAACTACCACAGAGGAATGGCCCAAGGCCCTGTTTCCAGAATCAGAATAAACTTAACTTGTCAAGTGCAAACACACAAGGAATTTGTTATGCTTTCCAGAAACTCTGGATACTTGCATACATATATAACAAAAGAGAATATAACAAAAAATACAGAAAAAATAATGTAATTATTAATAATTAAATTGTATTCACATCTAGATTGCATTAACTACAAAGTGTCTACATCGTAATGGCAGTAGATGGCGACAAGTGACTGTTTAAGTCCTAAAAAAAATAATAATTTGACTGATTCCTTCAAAAAAAAAAAAGAAATAAAAATAAAAGAGAGATGTGTTTATGAATGAGTCATTAAATCATTCACTCAACAGATTCTTTCATTCAGCAACATCACGACCTCCTGCAACAGAAATGTTGGACCGTTTCATCTTTGGCTTGTTTGGGATTTCATTGTTGACAAAAGCAAATAACCAACAGTAAATGGGAATATCAAGACTAAAATGTACATTAGTTTAAATATCTTGTTTTGCTCCAGTTATTACACAACATGCCAGCAGAAGCTACAGTATGCTGCTGGCTACTATCTGAAACTGACAGTAGTCTTTGTGTGTTGTGGTTGTAAGTTTTATTACTGTAATTCTGTTTTAATGACAGTTTTGTGAAATTACAGCTCTGAAAGTACAGTAAATGCCACAGAGAGTAAACTGGTCACCTCAGAGCGTAAATAGTATAAAGCTACTTTCTCAGTTAACACACCAACCCCTTATAAGTATGATATTTTGTTTTCCCCAGTATAGAATTTTTTTTTTTTCTTATATATGAGAACTATATATTTCTTATACATTAGTGTTATGACACAAAATGAGACAATGTATGATGCTTTTCATGTGGAGATTAAAGGTACTGGGAGATTTGTTAAAGCTGTGATATGGTCGTGAAAGGGCTTTAATGAGTATTAAATGTAGATTGTTGACATAAAAGCATGTAAAACTGGTCTTCCTTCCTTCCTTCCTTTGTCCTTCCTTTATTTCCTATCTTTCTTCTTTCCTGTTTTGAAGTTCACTCTAAAGACTCTAGGCCTGGCAGATCTGTACCGCTCGGCTCTAGATTGAGCTCCGCTTGAAGCGGTAACTTTCTGCTGTGCTGTCTTCCCATCTAGAAGCGGTTCAGTCCCTACAGGGACCACAAAAAAGCGTCTTTGGCATTTCAGCTATACACTTTGCACTGCTTTATATCTGCTACAAGTGCTTGCTGAAGTCTGTTATGAAGATTTAGACATATACTGTAGCCCCAGATGATGCGATGTACACATTTTGTGGTTGATATATGCTAACAGCGACGACAGCAGCAGGATAGTTTATGTCACACTCACTGAAAGCTAGCTGTAACTTCAAGCAAAAATGACATACTGTGAAAAAGCCAAAGAGATTAATTTAAACAGCTTGATGAATGCTAAGCCACGCATGTTTGCTTGCAGGACATATTATTGCTTACAGGAAAAGTTTAAGGTCACTGAGCGAGTGTTTAAATGAAAAGTCATGGTGAACATCGATGTTTATGTGCTGGGAAACAAAATCAATAGAGTTTAGCTGCAGTTTAACAAAGGCACAACATCACTGAACCGAGAAGAGAGAGAACAAAGATTTTCTATCAAAAACGTATTGTAATCTAAATTACAATTTTGTGGAAATAATGTAGCTGAATCCTCCAGGGTGCATCGGTCACAGATATATGAATGGTTATTTTACGGTGCCTTTGTTTAATCTTACTGACCAATCCTTGTTTATGTTGCTGTCTGCAATATTATACAAGCTTTTGCTCTTTATCAATATGAATCTACAAAAGTCCTGTTTGTTTTCACATTTTTAGCTGGTGTTTTACTGAAATCTTGAAAAAAAGGGGAATTTTTTTTTCTGTCAATGGAGGCGACAACCATTGTTCACATTATCATAGTGAGTATGTTGTAGAAATAGTATGAGCAGTTCTGTTCACTTATCCGATGTTGTCAGTTGTAATAACTTTCAAATTAGGCCTCTATCTTTTCAGTTAACTGTGATAAGCGTTTGCCTTGATTCTTTGCAGCGTTTAATCACATTACTGTGTACAAAATGGCAGATAAAAGATGCCTTGTAGTTTCACACTCAATTCCAGCCCACAAATGCATAATATCAATTCAGCTTTACCACTTTATGAGCACATTTGACATCTGTACTCCTTGATGTTTCTATCTTTGACAGAAATTTGCGAGTGCATTAGATTGAAATCCACTAGTCTGTGCTTTTTGCATGTTTGTTTGTGCAAATAGTACTATCACAGGCATAAAACTGAGATAAGTTAAGTTATTTTCAAATAATACAGTTATCCAACAGCGGCAGACAGAGGGCTTTAAGTATCCCGCAGGTTTTCAGCTGAAATTTAGCCAATATTAGATATATGTGATTAGGTAAATATAGATCTGTTTTAAAACCTAGGCTGCATCCTAAATCACAAACCCTCTTAATTCAGTAGGCACTTCTTTTAAATAAGTAATTATTTAGCAACTTTTTAAAAGTATACTATGAATGTGTGTAGTATGGACAATCCTGATTGTACATGTTGTCATTGTCATGTGACCTTTCAGCAGTGCTTCGCTTGCCATTCACAAATCTTCTCCCGTGGCCTCATGGGGTACTGTATATTTTGATATTGTTCCATTTTGGAGAAGCAAAGTTTTTTTATTTTGCCTAATTTTGCCTAAACAACAACAACAACAAAAAAGAAGCCACATTTTGAATGTGTTTTGTTCAGGATTATTGCCCATTTAAAATGTGTCTTGGAGGAGTTTTGTGCTTTTTTTGTGATTTTATAGCTAGCTAACCTGCCACAGGAGCTGCTGAAACAGTTCTACTCAGCCGTCATTGAGTCAGCCCTGTGTACTTCAATTACTGTCTGGTTTGGTTCAGCTACAAAATCAGATATCAGAAGACTACAGATAACTGTTCGGACTGCTGAAAGGATTATTGGTGCTCCCCTGCCCACCCTCCAAGAACTGTACACATCCAGAGTGAGGAAAAGGACTAAGAAAATCACTCTGGATCCCTCACATCCAAGTCACCCCATCTTTGAACTTTTGCCATCTGGCCGGCGCCTCAGAGCCGCAAATACAAGAACAGCAAGGCACAAGAAGTTTCTTCCCCCAGGCAATCTACCTCATGAACAGTTAAATGTTTCCCACTTAAACTTATGCAAAAATGTGCAATATCCTTATATTTATTTGTTACCCCTCCATCCTAGAACATTCCTGCATCTCACTCAATCCTATTCCATTATCATTTATAGCACAATTGTTTATACACTTATTTATTTGCCAATTTGTAATTCTCCTGTAATTTTTTTTTTTTTTTTTTTTTTTGTGTTGTTGTCTCTGTTTACTGGAAGCTTATGTCACTAAAACAAATTCCTTGTATGCGCAAGCATACTTGGCAATAAAGCTCTTTCTGATTCTGTTTCTGATTCTATTCATAAAATAAATGGTGAAACCAAGTGTATGTAGCCCTATGATGACTACCTATGCACTAGGTTTTGAAATAGAACAATTGTTGAACCTTTAAACTCATAAGTGACAGAAGTATAGCAGTGTAGGAGTATAATTCTCCATAATTTTTACTCTCTTCAGGTCTCATTTTTCTTGTCCTCCTTGTTGCTGTGGAAAACTCTTGACTGCCCTTCTTAAAAGAGTCAGTCTTCACATCATGCTGAGAGAAATGATGAGTGTCTGGAGTGAATGCCTGAACGAGAGAGAGAGAGAATAGCAAAGACTCAAAGGGAGTGTGTGTATGTGTTTGTGTGTACTTAGGTTTAAGAGGAAACACAACATTTTCTAGCTGCCTCTTCCTTAAAGCTGTGACTGACAGCTCATCCTTTTAAAATTGAAGTCAGCCTGTATTTAAAGCTAACCTTTGCTCCTGTGTGGCAGTTTTAGCGCCTACTCATGCATTCTGAGGCGCTGATTAGCAGTGCACTAACCATAAGGGGATTTGACATGCTTTAAAAGTAATCTCCAGGTGCAAAGAGCTTTGACTCATAATCTATACATCATATTTAAGCCTCTGTGATGTTTATGAAAAAAGCTTGTTATGCTCACCAAGGCTGAATTTATTTGATTTAAAAAATAAATATATCTCAATCAAATATATATATATATATATATATATATATATATATATATATATATATATATATATATATATATATATATAATTTTGTAAATAATTTTGTATAATATACATTATATATTATTATAATATAAATTAAATATATATATAGCAACCGCTCCAGTGAACATTCAGAAATTATTCTTATATGCTGATTTGGTGTTCAGAAAACATTTATTTTTTATTGTCTTGATGCATTTTTTAGGATTTTAGGATCAAACGATGAACAGAAAGTTATTATTTTATTAATTTTTTTTTTTACAGTTTTTGAAATAGACATCTATTGTAACATTATAAAGGTATTTATTGTCACTTTTGATTGATTTAATGCATGCTTTCTTGAATAAAAGTTCTTTTTTCAACAACTTTTTAAAAGTATGTAGGCCTATATGTATACAAATACAAAAAATATATATATTCTTTTAATGCTACAGACAGTGTCATTGTGGTTGTTCTAATATACAACATTAAGTTTCGTGCAACACACAGAATGAAGAGATATATATTATGATTTATTCATCATCGTGTGATGTCACATTTTGAAACACTCAGCTGTTTACTGTAGATGTTCTCACCATGATCTAAAATTCTGTCCACGGTCCATGTTGGTACAGTATTAATGCAGCTGTTCTGCTCTTTAAGTCTCTCTGAGCAGTCTGCACTGGAGTTGAGTTACTTTGATTTTTGTTTTTCTGTTTTATTGCTGTATACTACAGTTTGTTTTTTGATGTTGGTTATTGGATTTGGTCACTAAACTCTGCACACAGGTTCTGTTTCCATTGCAATCCTGATATCACACGTGGAGATTCCCAAATACTGAGCATCATTCTTTTAGCATGAGCACAGTCTCTGAAAGGAACCTGTGTTGAAGCATTATGTAGATTTCAGATCTACATTCAGAAGGATATAATTCTGTAATTTTTACAACAATGTTTAATATGGAAGCAGTGTTATTTATCGATAAAGATAGTCATTAATCTGCCATAACTTCTGTGTGAGTGAGTGGAGCGTTCAGTGCATGATTGATGGTTTTGTTTTGTGATAGAGTTCAGATATTTGCTAGACACTCTTTCAATCTCTATCTCTCCCTCTCTTGCTCATCCTGGTTCTCCCTCGCACCGTTGTTCACAGCAATTGGTAAACAGACCCATTCATCACTCACACTTTGAACAGTGAGGCTTAGACAGAGTTTTTTAGAAACCCACCGAACAGAGACTTCAGTTCAAGTGCTTTCAGTGATAATTTCAGTGCAGTGATAGCAAATTCAGATAAAGTGGAGAAAAGTAGCATCAAACAATGCCTCATTTTCTGTAATGAGAAAAACATGATGACGTTAGATGGATGAAATTCTGATTTAATAAGAAAGACACACAAAGAATAGGAATGCACAGTGTGATTGTATTACAATACCCTATTTTCTATTTTTAAGTATAAGTATTGGGCAGTATTGTGTTTTTATTGACCAATGTTGGATATTTCAAGTGCCTGATTGTTTTCCCTTGTTTTTACAGAAAATAAGTAAATTAGCTTTGCTGTCATCTAATGCCCGCAAGTTACTCTTAAAAAGCTATTAATTTAATAACAGTGTTAAATGTAGCAAATATAAATATTAATTTCTCATACTTTATATTAGGCTATGTGTATTATGTTGTTTCGCATATTTAAACTGAAATTATTTACTTAAATTAAATTTATTATTTACTTCAATTTAATTTTTAAAAATCATTTTTTGTCAATGATCAGTCAAAAAAAAAAGAATAATTAGCTTGATGTGTCAGCCAGAATTTGATAATGTTTTAAACCTTGTCTAATTTAATATTAATATTAATATTAATAATGTCACAGCTATTGGTCACCATGCATTTCTAGTTAACATATATATATATATATATATATATATATATATATATATATATAAAAGCCATGACCCACTATTTGATAGCCTCGTATTTATTTCATAGACAACTGAAATGCATGGCTACTGAACTTAATGCATATTTGATGACTTACATATTAATAATGTCATGGTATATAAATGATTGGTCAAACACGCATTCTCATTTCACAGGCAGTCAGAAGTTAATTTTAACTCCTCATTCTCACAGTTTGTGCGTTTGTGTTTGAGAAAGAAAGATAGAGAGAGAGAGAGAGAGAGAGGGAGAGGGAGAGAGAGAGAGAGAGAGAGAGAGAGAGAGAAAGCTTATGAAACATGTTAGATGGCAGCACATGCAGCATCTGGACAGACCCACATCCTTTATCAACCCTGAACACACACACACGCGCTCTACATGTCCTACGCTTCGTTGTCAAGTGTTTTCCACGTGAATGCGAGCAGTGAGTGTTCTGAAAAGACATACATTTGTAATGCAGAGACGAAACCTTGTGTGACACAGACAGCCATGGGCTGTCAAAATATTTCATCCCGTGAGATGTCGTGTTTGTGAAATAAATGTTTCAACAGCAGCTCTTAATAAACAAGGCCAGATCGGATAGTGATGGATTATCAGCGTTTGTGGTCCATTAAACTATAAAGTCAATAATTTAGCAGGTAAGGTCAGTTACCTCTACATTTAATAGTTTATTACATTCAAAGTGCTTTTCACTGACTTGTTTGCTTCCAGTATATCTATCATATCTCATAAACCTACATATTTAAACTTGCCATATTTAAACACATTTTATTTAGTCACAATAAATGTGAGAAATGAAGCATTATGTGTCAACATAGCTTATAAACATATCTTAAACCTATCTTCAGTCACCATGTATGTGCTAATTAGATTGGAAACCTTGAACAGAGGGGAAAATTAACAGTGAACAGAAACTAAATACTGTACATTACTGTGGAAATTGATATTGATTTGTTTTTTTGCTATTTTTATTTATTATTATTATTTAGCCTTTTTTATGTGCTGAACAAATGTGCTATCACAGTTTGTAAATATAATATGGAAAGAAACTGTGTTTTTAGCCAAGTTAGCTTGTCCTGTTGCTCCATGAAGATTGTTTAAGATGTCTGCATTTACAGTTATACAATTTAATTTTCACATTTCCATATGATTTTTGCATATTGCTTTTGACAAATACATGTCTGTCTTTGATTTTTGCACCATCGCTGTTGTTATCTGCTCCATGAGCCCCTTACTAGTATGTCAAGTTAAAGAGAATTTTTGCAATAGTTAGTAGCAGTTAGTACAAATTACAAAGGCACTATAGTATTCTGCTATCCTTTGTGATGTTAATTTATTTGATCAACACACTTCTCACCTGTTCAGTAGGCTTCTTCAGCTGTTCACATGACATTATCGTCTGATGTCAGAGAGTATATCATGTTTTAATTCTGTCACTACACATATTTGCTTCTGCATGTCCCACTGATTAACTATGTATGTGTGTGTCAGTTTATGATCAGTATCTATCCTTTTTTCATGGCTATGTAACCTCAATGCCTCGCTGCCTTTAATGAAACTGACCCTCTACGCTTTACAGGCACAAGCGAACAACAACCTTCATATATCGAGTGTTACACTTCAAGAGTATCGACATTCCCTCCGTCTCCCTCTCCTTCTCACCCTCCATTTATTTTTCTTATGCTCCCTTCATTCCATTACCAACTTCATAGCGTTTTTAACACTCCCCTCACGAATAAGGCAAAACACATTTCTCCCCATCAGACCTTCATTTACAGAGTCCACAGCACAGCTATTGAAGAAAAATGTCATCCGAGGAGCCATTTTCACACACAACTGCGTAACTGTATTTCTTCATGTATGGTGATTTTAATGGTTTTTATATGATGATGTGCACAGACCGGTGATAAAAAAAAATGCATAAAAAAGCACCGCTAGGGCAGATGAAATCAGAGTATATGTATGGAAAGAGAGAAACTATTACAGCTTCAGTTCTGCTTCCTTGAAAGATTTTATTTGGTTTTCATGTAGTTTTCTCTCATCGTGTTATCCACCTAAAAGTGCCACATGGAGTCACACTTGATCTACCATATGTTTATGTTTACACTGCTTGTCAAAAATAATTTTTAATTTATGTTGAAAACTATTTGTACAGTTTGGCTGTTCAAGTACATTGGTACTTGTTTTAAGGATGAAAAAATACAGATGACTTTAAAATTATTTATATTATAATACATGCACCCCTGGATTATGAGGTCTGTTTGTATGCAGCACACTATCTCCTTCAGTCAGAAATCTATTTCCCGTGGTTCACTTTCCTGGAAGGAAATAATGTGAGTGGAAGTGCTGACTTAGCTTGCTTCATACCCGCATGCCTGTTATTTGTGCAAAAGCTTCCTTAATAATCTATATGACCTCAGTGAAGGACCATCTCTTGACATTTACAGTCAGCTTTCTTTTATACAAAATTATCTCAAGGTTATTTGAGACCCTCTTATTTTCTCTCTATTTCTGCTTTATATTCTGCTGTTGTTGCTTTTGTATTTTTGTATTTTCTATCATTATAGTTTTAACAAGATAATGCTGTATTGAAATTCCTCTCACTATTTATCCATGGTTTTCTGCCAAACGCAAACTTAATTGTGTAGATAATCCCAGCCTAAAGTGTGCTATACATTTATAAATCCTTGGGTTATGTTTTAAAATCTCCCATTTCAAATCTAACTGACAACATCAGTATAATATTTGCATATACATAACGTTCTTTACTTTATAACATGTTTTTCTTGAGCCACATTACATTGCAAAAGGCATTGTCATGTGCCTCCAAAAGAAAAGAAAAATAGAGGGGAAAATATCAGAATGCAAATATAGCTTATCCATTTTTTTAGTTCCATATTTCAGATGCTAATAGAAATTGCATTGTGCTATTGGTCTCAGTATGCCATAGCCTGAGGGATATTTCATAAAGTACAACACAAAGTCATACACATATGTAACATACATATATATGTCTGTATACATATATATTTATTGCCACTAAACCATATTTACACTCTTTTGATCATTTTGTAAGATTTTCAACCAATATCATTTTCTGTAATCTCTTTTATTTATTTCATATACCAGTTCATAAATCATCTTGATTACTCTGGTGTGTACAATCTTGCCAATAAAGTTTCTTCATTTTCCCACTATGATTCAGCAAGAGCAATGGTGAGAAAAAATATTTTGTTAAGTTTAGTTTTGGGCATGAAAATGTCAATTTAATGTCTGAGAATGGTGACTGCTTGTGTATGGAGGACTGAACCTGCACAAATAAAAAATATGTAAATAGGCAAAATAATAATTAAATAAATGTGTGTATAAATACACTTATTCTTGTTTAAATACATATGTAAGTAATTAAACGTGTGATGAAATTTGTCAAATAAATAAAATAAATTGGTGGCCAAATTGAAAATGTTTATGGAAATGATAAACTCATCCTAACAGTTTTCTTTTAATCACTCATTTATTTCTGAATGTAGATCCACGTTTATTTTTTTCTCTGCACAACATGCTAATGAGAGGGTGTCAGCCAAATGCAGAGCTTTGTGCATTGTAGAGTAATGCATCATGTGTGTATATGTGTCTGAGGGGAACAGGGTCACATCACAGAGGGAACAGCCTGTCAGAAATCATAGCATGTCAGCTGTCTTAACCGTGGCTTGTGTACTGCAGCATTACTGTGTTTGTCACGTGACTCTGTTGCCCTTTCGGGCATGAACTGATGGTAAAACTAACAACATTATTAATTGTCTTGATATTTACTATGAAAGCTGAAGCTCACAATTATGTTAAGGGGCATTACATTTGCAACATATGCTTGTGGTGCTCGGCCAATCACAATGCACTGGGTCAGCTGGCCAATCAGAGCAGACTGCGTTTGTCAGAAGGTGGGGCTTTGTAGAAAACAACAAGTTTAAGAGAGGCGGGGCATAGAGGATAATATGCACCGTATTTGAAATATAATGCGTTTTTTGAACATTAAATCACGTCAACATATTCTGTTACACCAAATACACCAAAGAAACGATATTTTAAACAGCATCATATTAAACAGCACCCCTTTAACAAAATTGTAGAAATGCAGGTTTCTGTCATGTTTTGAGTTTAAGAATAGAAAACATCATTAGCTCAAAATGAAAAGAATAGTGAATAGAAAGTCCTTGTCATGTCAAAAAATCTAATGTTTTTTGTGTGGGTGTGTGTAAATGCATGGTTGCTCCGTTCAAAGTGACTCACGCAGTTCTGCTCTCTGGCTTCAGGCCCAGGAAACTGACATAAGATGTCAGTCAAGCAGGAGGCAGAGAGAAGGAGCTGAAGACTGAGTGAAAAAGAGATACAGAGAGATGGAGGGAGAGATAGACACATACTCTCATCTCACAGCAAATACTCAACTAACTACTATTTAGAGTTGCACACACATACAGACACTCACTCATTTGTGTGCAGTGTCGCTAATAAGCAAGTCATTATAGCTGGGAGGACATTATTACAGCAATGTCATTTATCAGCAGCTAATGAAGATTCTACACCAGTCACTGTGAGGCTGCGTACATCTGGAATACTCAATCACAGAAAGGCATTAATATGAAATACTAGACCAGAAACGACCATTTATCTAGAATATTGAATCAGAACTGGCAATAACTGGAATACTGAATGAGACTGACATTAAAATAGAATACTAGATCAGAAACTGCTATTGAACTTGAATATTCAGCCTGGTCTCATTGTTTATACATTATGTAACAGTGATGGGTACAAACACTAATCATTTTAGTTACAAAACAATTATATAGCTATTTTTAACCTAACCCTAACGATTTCTTAACAAATATGCAGAGAAAAATGCAAAGTAGTCCAACCTCTAAAATATAAATAATTATAAAAGACTTAACAAATTGTATTTGGGTAAAGACATGGTTTGGAATGTTTTTTTTTTTTTTTTTTTTTGCTCTCTCATATTTTATATATGAATAAATAAAAAATATTACACACTGTAGTTTTAAATGAATCAACTTCATTTAATGTGATTCAAAACAGCAAACTGATCATACTATAAAATAAACTAATAAATAAAAATAAATTAAGAATTTTAAAAGAAATTAAAGCCACGCCCCCTCAATGCATTTATGCTCACAGACCAGAATACCAGAGACAACATAACTACAATAGGCTACATCAGTGGTTCCCAATTCCAGTCCATGTTCCGAAGTGAAGTTAACCCTGCTCAGGGAGCAGGGAGCAGGGAGCAATGAACACGGTGTAGGGATCATATCGATTGGAACCCAGTTCATTCATGTAGCTCGTAACTTTGCTTTGCTTCATAGACAGAGTCTGGAAGGGCATAATTGACAAGCGTTTTCTTTCTCGTAGGGGTTATTCGCTGGCTCAGCCGCCTCGAACTTCCACTGTAAAAACAGGAATGCTGAGAAAACAAAACCATCGAGTGAAATACCGGAGTGAACATGGCAGTTTACAATAACAATTATCGCCTTGCCTGACTTTGGACTCCCCAGTTTCTCGCTAAAGATTGCTAACAGTTGATAAATTTAACTTTTCCCAAAACCTGTCGGGACTCGGGAGTAGGGCCACAACTTCACCTCCTTTCAAAATGTGAAACAAACACTCTTCTTGTTCGGGCATCATTTGGCAAATGCCGAGAATATTCTCCACAACAGAGCGAATAGCATCCCGTGTCTCCGTGTCCATTTTCGATTTCCCTAACCTAAACTACAATCCTAAATTCGGCGCTTAGCATCTACGTCACGGCTCTCAGCCCACCCTCTGTTCGTTGATTGGCCGGCTGTTTTGGAGCCGGAGGAAAACTGGGAGATAGTTTGCTATCTCAGAATGAGTACAGAAGAGAACTGAAATTGAGCTGAAGTACGAAGTCTGACGTAGTCAGGCTAGCAAAATATGTGCACAAGCAGTGGAATTGGGAACCGTTGGGCTACATCACGTGTCATTAACCGGCGAGAAAACTTAAAAAGTACTACAATACCAGGAATGTTGTTGATATTTGTCTGCCATTCTAGCTTGGTCTGCACCGCGTGTGTGAATGCGCTGATGAGCGCTTTGATTGGATGTACATTTCTGGGATATAGAATATATAAATACAGATAAATAAATTTAAACCACTTAACTTAATGATTGCTATTGGGATTTGAAGAGACTTTCAACCAGCATAACAAAAAATGTTTCTGAAGACAATCGCCTATTAAACCTTTAATATTAGTGGTCAAAACAGGCAGGGTCCAGAAATAGCAAACAGTAACAGCAGATACAAAGCAAAAGAGTAACCCAGATTAACAGGCATTGGCCAGGACAGGCAGAAAATGATCAAAAACAAGTATATAGTCCAGGATGAAAATTTAGAAATCAGGAAAAACACAAGGCAAGACAACGGGAGGCTAAACAATCAGTCAACAAAGTCAGAATGTGTGTGGTAATTTTAAAGTACTTCTAATGTGAGACAGCTCTGAATTGATGATGAGATCTGATGAAAGACAGGTGATTGCAATTGATGATGTGTCCACGCAGAGGATTATGGGAAATGGAGTCTGGGGGGAGTGGTAAAGGGTACAGGATGGGGTGCCCTCTAGCAGAGCTCATGGGCACTACAGCTAGAGATCGTGACAGGGTGAATATTCTGTAACAGAATCTTTTGTAATATATAGGAACAGAAAAATGTCTAAATTCAGTATCAGAAGCTAATGTTAAATACTGGGTCACAAATTAGTATTTATTTGAAATACTGGACCAGAAACTAATACTAAACTCAAAATCTAGACCAAAAGTAGAGTTAAATACTGGACCGAAATTGTAAATGTAACAAAAATATTAAGTCAGAAAACAACAAAGTTTAAATACAAGTACAAAACAACAGCATGTAGCCGAGTAATAAGATATATCCGAAGAGATTCAGCATGCAAGTAAGCAAATGGAATGACATCAACATAGACTGTAACAATTTTTTTTTATTCCTGGTTCTGGCCTGTAGAAAGCTGCTGAACCTCTGAAACTTGCATTCTAGAAAGTTTTGCAAAAGTTGCATTCCCCACTGAGCTCTCAGTCAGATGTAACCTTTGGAAAACCAGCTGATTTAATATCACAGTCAAATCTATAAATGACCACCTTTATTTTTCCATAGCATTAATACACAGCACTGTCATCTCCACAGGACCACAACTCACAAACCGGCTGTTAAATTACTCCTGTGAAGAGATTCAACTCTTCAGATAGAAAAGGGGAGAACACCAGCGGGAAAGGAAATAAAATCAGAGAATCCATATAGTGGCTTTGTCTGTGCTCATCTCCGAGATTCTGCCCACGTTGTTCATCTCTTGAGTCTCATGAAGATGTTATTTGCACATACCTCTCTTGTCCTGCTAAGAAAGAAAAAGAAACTGAAATGGAGAGATTGTGTGTTTGACCCTGAAGAAAGGAATCATTCTCTGAAAGGTCTTAGGCACTGTTGTGTTTGTTTATTTTCATTTAGTCTAGTGTGAATTCATGTTCCAGTTTCCAGTGTTTCTGTAGTTTAAGGTGTAGGGGACCCAATTTGCCATGCTATTAACAAAAAGCAATTATTATACTTATTGCATTATATTTATTAAAATAATCTTATTTAAAGTAACTCCTATCAATATTATTTTTCTTAGAACTATATATTATTAGTCAAGTTTATATTTGTGTATCTATGCATATATGTGTGTGTTTGTTTATTTATGTGTGCTAGGCACTACCTCCCTTGCCAGCTGTGTGTGTGTGTCGAAAACTAAGTGTTATAATTAAATAGTGATTTTAGGAGCTCTTGACTTTTATGAAATTGATCTATTTTAGGTTTTTTTTTTTTTTTTTTTTTTTTTTTTACAAATATAATAAATGAATTCGTAAATGATATACAGCAAATGTCCAAAAAATCTGGGCTCTGGCATTATTTTATCATTTTATTTTAGCTGTAGAAACGATTTAATCTGATGATTATAGACAGCCTTCAATTCAGTCTGACAAAATTAGACATACACACATATAAAACTTGCATACTGCTTTGAACTTTCCTGTCATAATATCTTCATCACTTTGAATATATGACTGAATTGTATTAATTACTTAATACATACATGCATAAACACACAATCACACACTCAAACACACTCACCCACATCTTGAGCAAAAAATAACAAAATGTTTCCCCTGAGTCCATGTGACGGTGGGGTGAAGGAGAGTCAGGAAACAGATGCGAGTTAACAGTTTTAATGAAGTGAGATGAACAAATAGACACAAAGGAACAATGAGGCTGAGAAGACGATACTCCGTGGTGGTGGTGAGGCGGTGAGGAATCCGGATGATGGAGGAGAGAAGGTGAGTAGTCCGGATGATGACGGTGAGTAGGCAGCAGGAGAGGATGGCACAGGAACTGTGGGGAATAGAGCCGAAGGTAAGTGTCCGTGGCTGAGTGGATGTGCGGAGAGTGGATGAGGTTCTGGGGAAAAACACAGACATCCAACGCAGACAACACTAAAGCCAACAAACAGGGTAACCGACATTAAACAACGATCTCACAAACACAAGACGTGAGACAAGCCAATATACACTGTAAAAAATAATTCTGTGGCTTAGTTAATATTACAGAAATTTTTAACTTTATTAACTTAATAAAATCTCTGAATATCGTGTACTTGATTGTTTGAGTTAAACATACCAAAATAATTGAGTAAAAATCCAAAAGTTCATTTGATCTAAAATTTACAGATATATTTAAGTTGTTTTCAATAAAATTATTTAGTATTTCACTAACCAATTATTTCTTTTATAATATACTTAATATATTTGTGAAATTTCTATCAAAATATTTGAGAATGTTGAATTAAACTGATCTGTTTCAAGAAACAAAAATATTACTTAATTCAAATCAATATTATTAATATATTTAACACACTCTTAAAATTTGAGTAAGTTTACTCAATTAAAACAATGAACCCCCCCCCCCCACCCTCTGACGTGACGACAACTCGATGGTTGGCAGTTTGAACTCTCCAGTCTCCAGACAACAGCTCTCTTCTCAGCGTCGCAGATTTGGTGCATTTCCTCTGTGAAATTCAGGTTTGTGTATGTTGTATTTTATCTACAAAATCTTTACTGTGCTTTAAATCATATTTAATGCAAAACAACATACAGAGGCGTAATTCGACACCTAAACGAGAGTCGCGCCTGTCTTTTTGCATGATTGAAACGCTTTGCATAAACACATGACTTCATTCCTAATGATAATAAATATAATTATTATCATTTGGATGATAAAATGTCCTCAGAACTGTCACTGTTTGTTTATTGGCAGGTTATGTCAGTCACTCGCAGTATCTATCGGCTGTGAGTGAAACGCAGGACGGCGGTATGAAGTTCAAAGTTCACCCGCAGAGGCAAGTCCGTCTCCGGCACAAGGACCAGTGCTGATCCGGTGGATATTGGGTTGATTTGATTACACTTGAATTAGGCTACCTGAATTTTTAAATATTTAATTTTTACTTATAAAATGTTTGTTAAATGAGTTTAAATGTAGGTTATATTGTATACAGTGTAAATGTGCTGTATTGCTGTACTCATTGACAATACAGGCCAATGTCATGTATACTGGTGGTTGTGTGGAGTACTATTTTACAAAGGTTTAGAGAAAATAAAAAGTTAATATTACTCATTAATAAAAACAGTTAATATTACTCATAAATATTGTTTTTAAATGTTTAAATGTTCAATTATTTCTACTCAATTTTATTTGTTAATGTACCAGATGCAGTTACTCAGATTTACTTAATTTTTTTACTTGCATTTACTCAATTCATACAGTATATTTCATTGATTTCACAGCTTTAAAATTTACTCAATTTTTTGAGTGTAAAAATGTTTCACCAATAAAATTGAGTAAATAATAGTTAAACTTTTTACAGTGTATAGAGGATGAGTAATGAGTGACAGCTGTTGCTGATGACATGAAAGGCGGGGTGTATCCTCTTGTATGCAGGAGGTAGTTTGAGGCGGACTGTCACCGGACTAAGGATCTTGGTGATAGTGAACGGGCCGATAAATTTGGGAGCTAATTTATTAGAAACGGAATGCATGAGAATGTTACTAGTAGAAAGCCACACCTTTTGACCCACGACGTAAACGGGAGGCTTTGACCGGTGGCGATCGGCCTTGGCCTTAGTGCGCTGCCTCATCCGGAGCAGAGTCTCGCGGGCTCTGGTCCAGGTGCGGTGGCACCTCTGGACAAATGCGTGAGCGGGGGGGACCGCGACTTCAGATTCCAGACTGGGAAAGACTGGTGGCTGGTACCCTACACTACACTGAAACGGAGAGAGGCCCGTGGCTGACACTGGCAACGAAATTGTGGGCGTACTCCACCATTGAGAGTTGTTGACTCCAGGAAGAAGGATTCTTGGAGACCAAACATCGCAATGTCCTCTCTAAACCTTGGTTGGCTCGCTCAGATTGTCCGTTGCTTTGGGGATGATAACCCGAAGACAAGCTAACTGACGCTCCTAACAATTTGCAAAACTCTTTCCAAAATTTGGATATAAACCACGTCTACCGGGAGGCCATGAAGCCGAAAGACGTGATCTAGGACAGTGACCGCTGTCTCCTTGGCTGTAGGTAATTTGGGCAAGGGAATGAAATGTGCCGCCTTCGAGAACCGGTCCACTATGGTCAAAACAACCGTCATGCCATTAGAGGACGGGAGGGCGGTAACAAAATCTAGAGCGATGTGGGACCAGGGTCTCGAAGGGACAGACAGTGGTTGAAGGAGCCCATCAGGAGGTCGGTAAGATGACTTACCACTGGCACAAACTGAGCAAGCCAAAACAAAATCTCGGACGTCACGAGCCATACGTGGCCACCAGAATCATTGTCTAACTAACCCATTAGTTCTACTTATCCCTGGGTGACAAGCTACATTAGAACAATGACCCCACTGGACAACTTCGGACCTTAACTCCTCCGGCACAAATAAACGTTTCGGTGGACAACCGGACGGAGGCGTTACCCCTTGTAAGGCTGCCTTGACCTTCGACTCGACCTCCCATACGAGTGCTGAGACCACTAATTTCTCAGGTAAAATACACTCGGGAGTCACCGGACGGGCGGAGGGATCAAAAAGACGTGATAAAGAGTTGGGTTTGACATTCTTGGAACCCGGGCGGTACGATAAGGTAAACTCAAAACGACCGAAAAAAGTGCCCACTGAGCCTGCCTGGAATTGAGTCTTTTGGCAGTTCTAATGTACTTTAAATTCTTATGATCGGTCCAAACAATAAAAGGAACCCCTGAACCTTCCAACCAGTGACGCCATTCCTCCAATGCAAATTTGACGGCCAACAACTCTCTATTGCCAATGTCATAATTGCGTTCGGCAGGAGATAGTCGATGAGAGAAAAACGCGCAAGGATGTACCTTATCGTCCGAAGCAGCACGTTGGGACAACACTGCTCCTACCCCCACCTCTGACGCGTCGACCTCCACCACTCAGCTGCATCCGACCACCTGAACGGAGTACTGGGAGAGGTCAAGGCTGTAAGAGGTGAGGCTAGTTGGCTGAAATTACGTATGAAACGTCGATAGAAATTGGCGAACCCCAGAAACCGCTGTAGGGCCTTACGGGAGTCTGGAGATGGCCAATCTATCACAGCCTTAACCTTGTCAGGGTTCATACATATTCCCTCGGACGAGACGATATACCCTAGGAAAGGAACAGACTGTGCATGGAATACGCATTTCTCCGCCTTGACAAAAAGCCCATTCTCAAGTAACCTCTGGAGCACTCGCCTGACATGTTGAATGTGTTCCTGGAGAGATGAAGAAAAAATCAGTATGTCATCCAGGTAAACATATATAAACTGATCTACCATATCTCTCAACATGTCATTCACGAGTGCTTGGAAAACCCCTGGCGAGTTGGAGAGCCCGAACGGCATCACCAAGTATTCAAAGTGCCCTCTAGGGGTATTAAAAGATGCGGACCAAATGATAAGCATTACGTAAATCCAGTTTTGTGAATATGGATGCTCCCTGCAACCTCTCGAAAGCTGAAGACATGAGTGGTAACGGATAGGTTTTCTTTATCGTGATGTTGTTCAGCTCTCGGTAATCAATGCAAGGTCGCAGAGAACCATCCTTCTTACCCACAAAAAAGACCCCCCCCCCCGCTGGAGAAGAGGAAGGACGGTGAACCCACAGGCTAAGGAATCAGAAATGTATTTCTCCATGGCCTCCCTCTCAGGAATAGACAGAGAGTATAACTTGCCCTTAGGCGGAGACTTACCTGACACTAAGTCTATAGCACAGTCGTAGGGACGATGCGGAGGGAGAGAAGCAGCACGGGACTTACAGAACACTTCCTTCAGGTCCAGATACTCAACGGGCATGTTTGGCAAAACCATGTTCTCCTTCTGAAAGACAGAAACAGGGACAACAGGACAAGCAGAAACCAGACAAGACTCATGACATCTTTCACTCCACAATGTGACAGTGTTTGAACCCCATTCCACTCGTGGATTATGCTTGGTTAACCAGGGGTGACCTAAAACAATGGGAGCAACAGGGGAGTCCATGAGGAAAAAGGATATGGTTTCGTGATGGTTTCCAGACGTGAGCAGTGTGATGGGTTCTGTATGGTGTGTGACCTGAGGCAGTTCCTGGCCGTTGAGTGCGGTGACATGGATGGGGAGAGACACAGGAAGGACAGGAATGTTCAAGTGATGTGCAAGTGAAGAATCAATGAAGTTACCTTTGGCTCCGGAGTCCAGATGGGCATGACATTCGTGATATTGATTCCTCCACCGCAGTTTCACCGGAAGGAGAGTCGATGATGTAGATGAGGACTTCTCAGCGGAGATCCCACCCGATAGTAGCCTCAAATTTACTATCGGGCTGGCTCTTTTACCTGGCATGAGTAGGTGTTATGAGCAGAGCCTCCACAGTACAGACACAGTCCTTGGGACCTCCGCCGTTCCCTCTCCCTCCGGGACAGCCGAGCTCTACCCATCTGCATGGGCTCGTGGTCGTCGACGGAACCGACCGTGTTCTCTCGACTCAAGCGCCCCCTGGCAGGAAAGATGGTGGGGCGAGAAGGACTGGGTTGGCGACCCAGGCGATTAATCCGTGCGTCGACCCGTAGAGCCAACTCTATGAGTCCGTTGAGAATGGGGGGCAGCTCGAGGAGGTAGATCTCTTTCTGAACACGGTAGGATAACCCATGCAGGAATCGATCCCACTGCGCCGCCTCATTCCACTGGCACGCGGCCGCCAGGGTGCGGAACTCGATGGAATAATCGGTCACTAAGGAAGAGCCTTGACGGAGTTCCGAGATTTGATGAGCGGCTTCCCTGCCGGTCGCGGCATGGTCGAATACTCTCCTCATTTCTTCAGAGAGGGCGTGGAACGAGGCACAACACGGATGTTGGTTCTCCCACACCGCTGTCGCCCATAAGGCAGCCTTGCCGGACAACAACGTAAGTGTGAATGCCACTTTAGAATCCTCTGTGGCGAAAACGCTGGCTCACCCGAATAATTCTCCGGCGCCGGAAGTCATGGCTCTGGCCGGAAGTGGTCCTGGGGAGTTTTAATGAAGTGAGATGAACAAATAGACACAAAGGAACAATGAGGCTGAGAAGACGATACTCCGTGGTGGTGGTGAGGCGGTGAGGAATCCGGATGATGGCGGAGAGAAGGTGAGTAGTCCGGATGATGACGGTGAGTAGGCAGCAGGAGAGGATGGCACAGGAACTGCGGGGAATAGAGCCGAAGGTAAGTGTCCGTGGCTGAGTGGATGTGCGGAGAGTGGATGAGGTTCTGGAGAAAAACACAGACATCCAACGCAGACAACACTAAAGCCAACAAACAGGGTAACCGACATTAAACAACGATCTCACAAACACAAGACGCGAGACAAGCCAATATATAGAGGATGAGTAATGAGTGACAGCTGTTGCTGATGACAATTAACGGAGACGCCCACAAGCTAATCAATGCAGACGCGAAACACACAGATTTCACCACAAAGTGCAAACACCCCGAGATCACGGTTTACCAACCGTGACAGTCCATTGCCCTTGTGCTCTGGCGTTCATTCATGCTGGCAATTGGCCAATCTGAAGTCTTGCAGAAAGTGCAGCCACCTGCTGTGATTTCACGCCTGAGGTGAGTGGGCACAGGACTGCACCACTGCAGCAGAGCAGCAGAGGGCCACACATTAATCTCCCCTGCTCACCTCTGACAGACTGGCCACAGGACCCAAGGGTAGAAACACACACAAACACTCACGCTTTAATTATTGAGGTTATGAAGGAGCTGTCATGTTAGCCGAATTACAGTTGGGACCCAGGGTTACAGTGTCAAAACCTGCTGGTACAGTTTCTCTCTCTTATTCTTTATATTTGCCTATGATATTTGTATCTGTTACTTCAGCAACGTTGTTTTTCTGACCAAGTCATAAAGGATTTGTTATAGATAAATAATCCCTCCTATATATTTAAGTAGGATGGAACAATGTTTTTTATTGTGTTTTTGTTTCTTGATTACTATATGTAGCCTATTGTTATTTGGACATCAACGTTTTTAGAAATACAATGTTAATGTGAATAAGGTCTGAAAAGACGGCATGTTTTATATTGTATATTTTTCTCCTAGTCATTTGGAAGATGTTTTCTTTTAGGGCTGTAATCTTAAATCACTGAAGTGCATTAACATTATATTATGTCAAGGTTTCCCAAATTGGGTTTGTGAAGGAACTGCAGGCAGTTTATGGGTTTAATGAAAAGCTAATAATTAATTAAGACATAAAATGTTAATTTAAAACCATTTTAAAATTAATTAAAATAAAACACTTACTGAAAAAAAAACAATTATTTGTTTATCTGCATGTCATGTGACCATAACCAAGACAAGAAATCTAAGTGAGAAAAGATAAAGAATAATATTTAAAAAATAAAGAAAATCTGAAAATCTGAGGACCCTGAAAGTCTCCCACTATCGGGACCACTATATAAAACTCTGAGACTGGATGGCCAAAGGTTGCAGGTTCTATCCCAGCAGGGGGCATCCTGTGATTTGAAGAGTAACAGACACAAGCGTCTAAACATTGTGCCATTTAGCAAGGCATTTAAATCCTGAAAGCTTGAGGCAGACTGTTCCTGCATCTGGCACACTGAGATACTAAGATGGGTGAAATGTGTCCGCTAAATGCCAAGAACCCTATTGTTCACAGCAACCTGCCTGACATGTACCCTGAGCTCCCTTCTGAGGAAATTGTCCCAATCAAAATATATAGACATTTTTGTAAACTGTTTTGGTTCACCAAGATAATTAAAGTAAGCCAATGTTTTTCCTTTTTTCATTTTGCAATATACCATAAGTAAATTAAATCCTTTGGCAAACAGTATTCCTCTCAGCGCTGTGCTTTGATTCTGCCAGACTCTCACCCCTCCTCTTCCTGTCTCCAAGGTGACCTCAGCATTAAACTAGGCGCTGTGGGATGGGAAGACTCACCGTTGTTGTGGTGCTCTTCAAGGCTAGGGCAATTGCTCCCCGTCACCAACCACTAAGAGACCTGCCATGGCCCAGCAGAGCACCGTCACCCAGATTCAGGATGATGGATGGAATCTGTGAAGAGACTGACAGAGGAAAAGAGGAGGAGAGAGGAAAGGAGGGATTAAACAGAGGGAGAGAAATGAGAGAAGGAAAACCTCGGAGAATAGAATGAACGTGGAAATAAAACTCGGGAAGGTAAAGACAGAGTGAGAGGAAAGAATGGAAAATAGAGGAGACATTTAATATCGGCTTTTCCTCTGTGCCATAGACATCTCTTTCCCTCTAGGACTGCGATTCCAGCTGTCATTTGTACTTCTCTCTCTCTTCGCACTTTCGATACCTTAATGCGGTAGTCATTTCAGACATCTGAGAACCTCCATAAATCACTCGCTGCTCAGAGGGGAAGGCCTGCTTGTCCGTTTCCCAGCCCCGTGAAAACCAGTCAGGTGTTTCTGGTTTTCACAGGGTTCAATCTGAGCAGATAACAGGAGGATATACTGTACACCCCAGCAGTCCAGAGTAGTTGACAGAGATTGAAGAAAATAGAGAGAGGCAGATGGCAACTGCGGAGACGTTATTGGAGGCTGCTAAAGCGCAGCTTAGATGGAGGCGCCGCTTCTTTGATGTTGTAGCTTTAAGCTATATGTATAATGGGGTTTAAAGATTGGGCCGGTCTAACATGCTGGAGTCCAACAAGAACACATTCAAACTTTGATTCTGCTGCAGTCATCAGAGAGAACAGAGGAGCAGGGAGAGAGAATTAGATTCACCACATGAGAAGTACCTCAGTGCCCTACTTAAAAAAGATATGAAAAGATTGGATAAGCAGGATCTCAGAGTACTAATATAACTTGGAGGCACACGCACACATGCGCAGTCACACCTGTGCAAGCACTTACTTTAAATAAGACTATTTTAATAAATATAATGCAATACATATAATATTGGTTGCTTTTTGTTAATAGTATGGCAAATGGGGTCCCATACACCTTAAACTACAGAAACACTGTGAATGGTTCTCACACTCGTTAACTGAGAACACTGGGTCAGAGAGTCTGTAAAGTCGATGTTCTGGCTAAACTGTTAATTATATAGATAGTCAGTTATATACATACTACTGTTCAAAGTACTAAAAAATCCTACTTTTTTATTTATTTATTTTTTTAGCAATGATGATTAAAATTGAAAGAAAAGACCTTTATAATGTTATATAAAATTTTTAATAAATGCTGTTCTTTTGAATTTCCAAAAAGAAAGAAAGAAAAATAAAATGTATATATAGCCTATATACAGTGATTTCTCAAGGAACATGTGGCTGAAAATTCAGATTTTTCATCACAGGAATAAATTACATATAAAAATTTATTTTAGAGTTGTACTCAGTTATTTTATAAAATTTCAGCAATATTTCACAATATTATAGTTTTACGTATTTTTGACCAAATAAATGCATCCTACGTGAGCATAAAACACTTCTTTCAAACTTTTTAAAAAATCTTACAGACCCCAAACTTTTTGTTCTTTTCAGGGTTCTTTTAGCTACCACAGAACAAATAAATTGCAATAATTGTTAGGGTTATTTTGCTAAAAAAAAAAAACTGTTGTTTGGAAAAAGAAATCGAGAGAAAGAGATTAGATATGACACTTGGTAACACTTAACTTAAAAGTGTTTATGTATAATGCATTACACAAGGTAAAGGGTATGCATTATAATTATTCATAATGTGCATTGTAATACATTATATCATCATAAATAATGGTGTAACAATGAATTGATAAGTGTTAGAATTAATTCTGGTTACAATTATTCTTGAGGTTGTACAATGCATTATAAGATGCATTACAAGGCATGACTAATGCATTAAAACTACTTTTATAATTCATTATACATAAAGGCTTAAAGTATATTGTTACCTGACACTTTTTTTAGAATGTCTTTTCAGTGTTTTTTTATTTTTTTATTTATTAGGATTTTAAAGATTGTTATCTAACGATCATACAGAATATGCACACACAATACTGTGCATGTGCATTATTTTTTACTGTGAACGAAAGTCTAATTCAAAGATTGACATAGTCACACCTCTTTTGGTTGGATATAAATTTTCTTCAGATTCAGATTTCAAATGGATCATTACTTTCATGTTTGAGGTTAGTTAAGATATCAGTTTGATCACTAACAGATTATTAGCAAGCATAGCTACTATAGTAGTTTTTAATGTGGTTGTGCTGCAAGCATGCACACCATTGTGTCCATTGGGACTGTAAAATGACAGAAGGCCTGCTACATGATCAATCACATTTCTTCTGCGTAGGTCACAGATGCTGTGCGTATTAGGAAGTATTTAGCATGTGTTTGCCGGACACAGTGATTTCCGGTGCACTAATTGCAGGGTTGGTCCCTTTGGAGCAGCCTGAGGTTAAGTGCCATGCTCAATGGCGCAGTGGTCATAAGGCAGAATAGTGATCTCAATAATTCTCTATTTCCATGGTCACACCTACTTGATTTCACCTACAATTCTTTGTGTCAGCAAACCAGATCCTTAATCATTAGAGTACAATCACCCCGTGTCTATGTTTTGGCTACATTGTGGGATTAAATGTCCCCATGAGGATAGTAAAACCTGAAACCACCTATGTCTTTGTAACATGCTAAAACAATTTTATAAACATACTAAATAATGAGCATGTGCAGAAAGGATATGTGACTATTAAGTTTGGTGCCGGAATATGCTAGTGGATTTAGCAGTAGTGTTAGCAAATAGAAAATATAAGCTAGTACAAAAGCAATAGAAAAGTCATGAAATAGAATCAGTCACTGTGTTACATGGACAATATTTTTTGTTCATATTTTTTTCTCACATGTAGCTTACCATGGTATTCTTTGAAGTATCTTCTAAAAACCATATGGTAACCAGTACCACTGTGTCTAAATATTATACCATGGTTTTACTTCAAATAAAACAAAAAAAAAAAATATGGTTAATATAGTTAAACCATGGTAACCAAAAATTAACCATGGTTTTGCTAGACTTACCATAGCCATGGTATTTGTAGTAAAACTGTGGTTAATCAATATGTAAATAAATAAATAAATAAATAAATAAAACACACACAAAAAAACACTGTTACTACACTTTTACTACAATAAAATCCATTGTTACTTTCCCTAAGGGTTATAGTATTATTCTCCAATCCATCACTGTACCAAGTACTTTTTTGTAAGGGTGAATTGAAGGATATGACATGCAAGCTCTAAATTAGCACAGACTGCTATCTCAGTGGTATCCTAATGTCTCTTTTCCCCTTAATTCATTTTCTGTCCCTTCTTGTCTAAACCATCAAGAGCAAAGGAACGCTTGGGTAAATGCTGTAGGGGCACATTGTGAATTTTGTAGTTTAATCATGTTCTGCTCTAATGTATTTCATGTAAAGCAGATGAGAGCAGCTGGCATCAGGCCAAGTAGCTAAAGCAGCTAAATAGGACATTAGCCTAGCACTGTCAGGTTAATGTTACCACAGCTCTCAGCTACAGAATGTCTTACGTCAAACACTGATTTAGACTCTGTCGCAGTTTTTGCCATCTTGAGTATTGGTTAAGCCATGAAATCACTTTTAGATGTCTTTTATTATGACAGTAACAATGGCTGTGTAATAGTCATTTGCTAGTCAAGTATTTTTTGTGTCCTTGACCCTATTGTTTAAAATTTTTCAATCCCATTTATCACAATTTCCCATTTTTGTTTGGTTGAGTGTGTTTACATTCCTAAAAATGATTTTTGTGATCTTGAAGAAAACATTGCATGTCAGCTCCTCAATACCAGGCTAAAATTCCTGAAATCTCGTTGGACTCATTCCTCTTTCATTCAACTAGTTCTACACATTCCTGTTGTAAAATATAGAAAAAAATAAAAGCTGAGATTATGATATTATACTTTTGAAGAAATATTAGTTTTTTTTCCAAGCATAATATCCTGCTTAAAAATCCCAAGTTGATACTTTGCTTGCACATATAAACTTTTCTTTCACTCCTGCAAGGGAAATATCCATAACTCGTCATTCACTGCAGAAACATATTCATTTATCTTCATTCTGAGAAGAGAGGTCCATAAGCAACAATGAGGTAATAATGATTTATTTTTCACATATAATGGCAATTTGAGAAGGCAAAACGCATTATGCCCTCCTGTTGAAATGCATTGAAAATGGCTGATGCTTCTCTCAGGCAGTGTTTGTGTGTGTGTGTGTTTGTGTAAGGACAGATTACCCTTGAGATTTGTTCTGATAAGAAAAACATGCAAAAATGTAAAAGAGTTGAATCTTGGCTTATGAATGATTTATGAAGCATCAAGCCTTTGACTCGTTATGGATCAGTTCCATAATTTTCCGTTGCCTCAGTTGCAATAGGCCAGAGGGTCAAGATTCTAGGCAAAGTATAACACAATTTAATACATAAAAAAACACAGTTGAAGAGATACTCAGCTCAGAGGGAGGGCAAAATATGTTTATAGCCTTTTTTTAATTACATTTTTTTTATCCTAGAATAAGGAACTGAATTGTGATTCCAAAAAAATGGTTAAGGCACATTGCTTAACCATTGTGCCCTCAGAAGTATAACTCCAAAGCCACAGATTTTTTTCATTCATTTGCAATTATTTGAAGTGACTGTGTTATTTGGAAAGCTGTTCAATATTTAAACATCAGTTTAGACTGTATGTAGAACTCAAGTTTTGCATTGAGTGGCACAGAATTATAACCCCAATACACTGATGGTCTGATACTATGAGAGTGGACCTATAACAATGGCTTCAATCAGTGAAGTTATCATACCCTATATATGCACGATTACAGTTGGAAAAGTACCCAAAGTATACATAGTAATTTAAACTTTTGTTAACCTAGCCGCAAAGAATCATGCTAACTGCTATTATTTGAAGTCTTAAATGCATTCACTAAATTGTAGAAATGCAATTTAAACACTCAATCCATTAGAAACTTATTTGTGCATTTCTTTTGTGTTCCTGTTGCTCAAGTGGTAGAGCATTGTGTTAGCAGCGCAAGGTTGTGGGTTCGATTCCCAGGGAACACATGTTAAATAAAAATTGTTGCCTGAATGCACTGTAAGTCGCTTTGGATAAAAGCGTCTGCTAAATGCATAAATTAAATTTCAGCTTTTTGTGCTTCATTGCTTATTCTGATTTGTTGTCAATCCCACATCAAATGTTAAAGGTGTCCTTACATTTGCAAAAATTGTTGCTTTGCTCCCATATAGAATCAGTTCAATTGTTATCTGAACCAAAGCTGGCAATTTCCTCTAACTTCTATTTTTATATATAGTTTTCTTTTAAATCTTCACTCTTTTGGCTTTGTTTTTATCTCTGACTTTTTTTATCACAATATAAGCTTTATTTATTTATTTTATTCAGTTTGTTAATTCATGTGCAAAAATTAAGATGTTTATGTTTTCTGCTTTAAAATGTGCAGGTTGAAAGCACTCTTTGTACTTCATGTTGATTTAAACCATGAGCTGTAGATTAAACTAATTTGCTGCATATAAATATGTGTAGATGGTATTAAAGTTTGAATAATATGCCTCAAAAAATCAGTGAGAAAACAAAATGTGTTCCATTTAACTTGGTATCCCAAAGCATGAGGTCAGACGCTACTGATCACAGTGCCAGGGCTGTGTCATTTCGATTAGCTTATCTGTAGTGTTGCATCTAATTTTCCAAATGGAATCTTTGAGTTGCACTTAACGGGATTGCTTGCATTATATCACCTGCAGCGCTGACATCAAATCCCCTTCCACACACACACGCACACACACACACAAGTTTGATCATCCAGCAGGCTATGTGTGAGACTCCTTGCTGAGTCATTTGTCTGACCACACACCCTAGAGCAAACACAGATATACATGGGTATTACTTTCTATGTTCCTTTCTTTGTCCATCATCTCATGATGGTGTAATGCTGTTACACTCTACCCCAGCTATGCATACTATGAAGTATACATCCTATAATTTTTGTATTTTTGTATTTTAGAAATGGCATAAACATTGCATTTCTAATTTAGCAAATAGCATCTAGTTATTGCAGTAATAATTTGACATTTAAATGTTTTGTGTGTTTGTGTGTGTGTGTGTGTGTGTGTGTGTGTGTGTGTGTGTGTGTGTGTAAAATATCATCCTACATTTCAGCAGTGTGAAGCAGACTCTCAAATTCCATTGTTCTCCACACATTTTGGAAAATGTAGATTTTCCTGTTATTTCATGCAGACAAATTTTCAGTATATATTCTGCATTTCATAAAGGGTTGATATTTGCAACTCTTCTCTCCTCTTTCTCTTTGTACATGATTGTAACTCTAAGCTAACTCATCTTTAAACAGATGATCACAGCAGGCCCGGTTCTAGAACCAAATCACTGAGGGTGCTTCTGAATATAGTGAGGGTGCTGCTTACATAATCGTAGAAAATAGCTCAGTCATCAGTCTGAAACATAGTATCTCAAAATTGGGGATGTTGAATACAACAATACTACAGTAATTGATGTTATGTTAATCAATATACGATCTGGCAGTAAATTATAGAATAGCAGGTACACAAGCAGCCATCTTCACTTTGCAAAACATTAAAACATGCCACACATAGCCTACCTATACTGTGGTGATACCCTTGTTGTAACCGGCTTCAACTTCAATTGAACACTCCTAGAATGGACAAAAGTCACTGCCTTACACACGTCTCTCTCCATGACGGTGAGAGACACATTTTTACATAACAAGGCAGAAAATGTACCAAGAACATCCAACCTAACTTGAACATAAACACACGTAACTTTACTAACACAAACCCCAACCATATTGCTGTAATAACGCATAAATCAACTCCCAACAAACAATTACCCATAATGCACTAGCGCTGACTGCCGGGTCTGACAACCATGACAACACATCAACACCCAATCAGTCATTCATTGTTAGCGTTATTCATAAACATATTGATAAAGCACTGCTGCAGTAACGTTATTACACCAAGGTATTGCTGCTATATTCTTTATGACAACTCCAATAACAACGACAAGCAGTTCAAAACAATTGACAGCAAAAGACCAAGAAGCTGCGCAAGCTTAACGTTACACAACACACATAACGTTACACAAAATACTTATTGAGCATGCTACAATTATTAATAATAATACTTACAGGTTGTGATTCGGAGGAGGAGGAAGAAGCTAATCCAAATATATTCAGTACTGTAACCTTCCTTCAAACGGCTTGCGAATCCAGACTAGAAAGCATTTATGTTGGAGAAACGTCATTAAAATGACGCGAGGTTCGGGCTAAACTTCTGTGTTAGTAAATATGAACTGTAGCCACTGACTCTTCACATGCTTGTCCCTTCGATGTAGATGTTTGTGCGTTCTTGAGCCATTTTCTTATGTCCATGATGATTAAAAATGGACACCTATTTTTACGTTACCTAAAGCCCCGTCTCAGAAAGTCAGCTAACAAAATTTCTGAGCGGGAAGCACGCACGCAAGCAAAGTGGGCAATTAAAGAGACAGCTTCACCTTTTGCGTATCGCGATCACGAAAGGACAACTACAATGCATTAAACATGAAAGCATAACGAAATAATTTATTTAATATATATATATATATTTGTATAATTTTATTAATTTATTTAATTTGTGTAGGCTATCCTATTATAGGCAAGAGTGTGAAATCCGTCTGTGTTTTATTTTCGGCAAAATCTCGTTTATGTGTGCTATTAATAATTTTTCATCTGAGGGTGCTTTCACTTTTATTTGAGGGTGCTTAGCACCCTCAAGCACCCCCGTAGAACCGGGCCTGGATCACAGTGTGCATTATACTTAGAGAGACTCTTACAGTAGCTTTTATTAATAACAGTTCAGCAACCCTGAAGACCCAAGGTGCACATTATTTTTAAAAGTGCTTTAGACTCGTAAATTAACACTAAGTGAGTCTTTAAGAGCAATTGATAGTCGTGTGAATAATTACATGGCAGCAGCATAAACAAAAACCTTTTCAGTTGAATTAAAATAGAGGAAATTGTACAGTGGTGGACATTCGTAATATAATAACATGGTGCTGTTGCAGTGCAGTCATTTGCAGCACATTTGATTCTGAATTTTAAACACTCAATGTAGTGGCAAAGTTACTACATGGTGTGTGAGAATCCCATCATGTAGCTGGATTACTTAGATTGGTTTTCATTCTCGAAGGATTTACCCTATAAACCTCACAGTACTAGCCACTGACCAATTCAATACAGCACTAGTTTGACAGGGAAAAATTGAGTGTAGTGATGTGTCTGTGGCCCTGTGGTCTGCCTGATGGTTTTATTGTCCCTATGGGGCGATGAGCTCTAGGGAGTTTAAAAATTCACTTGTGTTTTCCTGCCTATCTATATAACAACTTTATCCCCCACCAGTCAAAAAATCGGATCCGAGGGCCAAGTTCCTATTGCAGTCTGCCATGATTGGATTTTAAATTAAGTTGTTTAAATTAGATTGTTTCATTTAAATTAATCATAAATATCTGATATCAGGTGATAACCAATATGGTACGGATTGATTGAACACCTAAAAATTAAAATGTTAAATAAAATCTAAGGAAATGTATAGGAGATGGCGATAAAGATGAACATGTCCTTTGGGCAAGGGCTGATGCCTCCCTTGAAATCCAGAGGTTTATTTGTGTGAAGGTTTATGCAATGTCAATATATTCTCTCTCTACTTTAAACAGGCAGTGCACAGTGTTTCCCAGAGAGAGAGCAAAATAGAGAGAAAGGGACTTTTCTCAGCTTTTAATGAGCCCGGGCAGATGTTGAGACAGCTGTTGCTTTGCTTAAAAACATCTCGCATCTCTGTCACACGCTCACAGTTGAAAATACAAGTATCATACAATCTCTTATACCTGTGATTTCTAATATACTGTATTACTTGGCAAGATCTAATATATTAAAATCTTTTTATTAAAATGTCTGTGTGGGTGGTTCTGCATTTGCTTGTTTGTAATGCTTGAGATTTAGGGAAGGATGAGAACAGGTTTCTGGTCTAATTAATTCAGCATTTGGAATTATTTGTATGCCACCTGAAAAGCTATAAAACGTTATCTGAGGTTCTGAAATAAAATGATTTAGCTTCTTCTTAATCTCTCCATCCATCTGTGAGCACCATGACCGTACATGTATGACCTCATTACCTGCTGCACTGTCCTCTCATCCTATGAGTGGACTAGTTAATTTGGCCCAGTTTCACTTCACCAGGAAATAATGAATACATCTTGTTATGGCCCGACCCAAAGACCATTTGATTAAAGCTTAAGTATGTAATTTCTGCAGTGCTAGCACCACTAAATGAACAGTAATAATGTTTTTAAACAGATATCCTCCACGTTTCTGTTCTGGGTGTTTCTCTGTTGTTGACCCTGGACATTAGGATAATCTAATACCAAAGCGGTTTAGAGAATGGATGGATTCATGGTAAAACAGGATTCCCAAACACCCCATCTGCCATTGGTTTGACAAGTAAGTAGTCCTGCCTCAAACGTATTGATTGAGCAAATGCCGCAGGTATGATGCTAAAAGCATATAGAAAGTGTGATATTACCCCAATGTTCTTTATATTCTTTGACACAGTTGTCTCTGAATATTAAGCTGTTTTACTGAAACATGCACATTTTTAGCTTCAGAATTGTTTTAAATTTACTGTATTAATGCATATTGCATTTCAGACAGACAGACAGACAGATAGAAAGAGAGAGAGATAATATATTATAATATTGTATTTCAATCAATGTTTTAAACATGTTTCCATTAGCTGAATAAATCAAAACACTGTGTGTGTGGCAGGGAGACGTTGTGCTGCAGTTGTATTGATGAGCGTATTGATGGCTACCGAAAAAGTAATTTCTCCAATGTCGCCTCATCTTATCCTTCTCTTCCACTGCAAGAGACAACCACAACAGAACAAGATTTATTTCACCTCAGCTAAGTACTTAAGAATTGCATACTGTAATTGCATTCAATAATTAATGAAAGGGACATTTTATATGACAGCAACATGGAAAAATTCAGTTATGATGAAAGTGCAGTCAAACATTCAGCAGCCAAGTGTAAAGACTTCAGAAGTATAAATTATAAATGCACTCAGTTTGAAATATCAGTGTTGGCCCAGTCACTGTTGACATGTTTTTTATGTCACCAACTGAAGGTGACAGAAACTATTTCACTCTTTAACTTTTCAACTCATTGAGCGCTTAGGGAGGCACAATATATATCAGAGCAATTTACATAATTATCAGACATTGCTAACAATTTTTAACTGAACAACACTGAATATATATTGCCAGTAGTGAATATGTAATTTGTCATTTTTCATGTTGATTACCTCTTTCATCTAACGCTTACTAAAAGTTCATAAAAACAATAATAATTTAATAGCACTATTTTTAGAAAATCTCAAAATCCATATCTATTTCCGATTGTCCATTCTAATATTATTATAAATCACTTGTAGCATTTATAATGAACTGTATTGGATATCATGCACATTTTTATTATTTGTTTTTTTACATTATCTAGTTAAGTTATTGTAATCCTAAAATACTCAAACAACTTTGATACTTTTGTCATACTATACATTATAATGCCATACTGCCTATTTACCATAGTTGATTTTGGTTTTTAGAGTATTATTACATTTATTTACACAAAACAATATAGAATTGTGATATCGGCCATGTCAGTATTGGTGCATCCCTAATTGTAATCATGAGTCAAGGTTTCCAAAGAAATGCAGAGGCAGGCAGTTATGTGAGGTATTTCAGTTCCCCACCAGGGATTCTGACCAGCCACGTTCTAGTTATGGAGCTGGAATCCTTCCAGCTCACCTTCAGCCTTCACCATTAAGCTAGAACAGATTAAACCTCCTCTCAATTCAACAAGACATCTACAGCACCACCTTTCTAATGCTGTACTTACCCCCTCCAAGCCTCTGCAGAGAAACAGCCCCCTATACTGCAGAACGCTATCTCGCCTTGGCTAAATGGCGAGACTCAATAAATAGCTCCTGCAGACAATTGTCCACACCCTCTGCAGGCTAACCTTATATGCGATGGGTGGGGGAATGGAGAGATTACTGTCTGATGGATACTGTGAAAGGTTTAATGGTGTAAGAGAGCTCTTCAAAAACCCTTAATAACTCTCATTTCACATTTTCAAGTTCAGCAGAAAAAGATGCCATTGTTACTGGGGGAGGACAGTTTTGCTGCATAATTTATTTTTGTTCTGTACACCCTCAGAAATCAATTAATGCTTTGATTACAATACTGAATAGGTGCCTGATGTTAAGAATGTTCTTGATGTTTATGAATTTCCTGGTCAGTTTATTTATAAATGCATATATACATACATAAATACACATATACATACACATACCACAAACTACTGTAAAATGAAATTTATTCCTGGGGTGGTCTTCCGTGTCACATGATACTTCAGAAATCATTCTAATATGCAGTTCTGATTTGGTGCTTAAAATAAATTCTTATTATCAATGTTGAAAACAGTTATTATAATTAAAATTTTGTGGAAACCCTCACATTTTTCAGGAGTCTCTGATGAGTAGAAAATTCAAATAAACATAATTTCTTTAAAATATAAATATTTTGTAACAATACTGATGTCTTTACTGTCACTTTTAATAAATGTAATGCTTGCTTGCTAATTCAAAGTATTGATTTCTTTCAGCAACAACAAAAATAACTGATCCCAAACATAAAAAAAATCTAAAAACTTGTTAAAACACCAATAGCTCTGTACAAAAACAATAGCAGTCAATGGAAAGTGCTTATCATGATAGAAAAACAAACGTGTGTGTGTGTGTGTATGTACATGTAATCCACTCTATGTGGTCGTGGTATCATTCCCTCATCAGCAAATAAGCCACCCTGATTATTCTTTGTTTGCGTCCATGCTTGACTCCCAGTTGCTCAGATAGAAATTAGTGATGGGTCCCGCTGGGCTCATCTCATGTATCACACAGGGGACGGAAACTGTCCAGCTATTCCATCAACCTCTGCATTATTACCAGCTCACGTGAGTGAAATGTGAGCAGCAGGTAAAATCTTGCCATGCTGAAAATAAAAACAGCATAGACCTTCATGCCGTGCGGGTGGTCATGTTTGAGACAAAAAAAAAAAAATATTATATATATATATATATATATATATATATATATATATATATATATATATATATATATTATATTATATTATATTATATTATATTATATTATATTATATTATATTATATTATATTATATTATATTATATTATATATATATAAAAAAGCAGCATGGTTTCAACATTGATAATAGTAAGATATGTCATTTGAGCACCAAATCAGCATAATATAACTTCTGAAGGATTGTGTGACCCTGAAGACTGGAGTAATGGCTGCTCAAAGTTCACAGTATTTCTGTTTTACTGTATTTTGATCACATGCATGAAGCGTTGGTGACTATAAGAGACCCCTTTCAAAAGTCTTTTAAAAGGTAGTGATGGCCTTATGCTAATGCAGTGAAATTGATAAGTAGGCCTACCCAGTGCAATAACAAGATAAAAATGGAGATTGATGTGGGGTCTCAGGATTGGTTATATCTCCCTAGGTGGGTCCTAGTGTGACCTTTCCCATCCTCTAATGCTGTGACTACTCAGATGTCTCTATGTGTCCTGGTGATAAGAATGTGTGCGTGTGCACATTTCTGCATGAATGACAGATGGATCATTATGAACTGCAAAGCGTGTTTCATCACTGAAGAGAAGATCAAATGTAAGGCAGCAGTGAAAAGGAATTTGAGAAAAAAGAAAAAGAGATCTTATACTGTAAACTTATCTTGATCTTATCCTATAAACTCTTTTACATCAATAAAAAAACAGTATATGGAACTATATATCTTATGTAACCATAAATTGTTTACGCACTCTCGTTTTTTATTTTATTTTTTTTTTTTTTGCATCTTTATAGTCCAAAAAAAGAAAAAAAGAAACAGAAAAATGTTTCCACAGAATAAATTTAGAAATGAGGGTGAGTCAATGATTTTTAATCAATTTTCATGAAGTATCCCTTTAAATTCAGTGCATTTCATTGTAAGATACAGTGCTCTGCTATATGCTGCAGTTTGACAAATCAGTGTTTCATGTTTACAAAAAAATGCGTAATGTGAACAGTCTGCTACTATAATCATAAAAATAGAGTATACGAGTCGGAAGGAATGGCAGGAACCAAAATATTTGTACATGATTGTGGTTTAAAAATCCATTGGACCAGATCAGCAGAGAATTTCTGTAAATCAAATAAATACTAATTCTCTGGAGGCAAACTGGAGGAAAAGTGTGGGTTTTACAGAATACTCTAGGAAAACAGCAGTTTATCAGATAATAAAGACTGACAATGATTGGTTTAACCTTCCAAAGCCATGGCTCATCCTGACGTTATGGGCTGTTGGGTACCAGAGAGCAGAGAGAGCTGATTTATCTGTAGGTTGGTGGTCAGTGTGGACCTTTTAAGACTAATTTAAGACTTTTGTGTGTAGGATCTTAATATTAATGTATGTCTATATATATACAGTATATATATATATATATATATATATATATATATATATATATATATATATATATATATAAACAGTATTTACTGTAGATGTATTTATTTTTCTTCTGTTTTGCTTTACATCAAGTCATCTCTGCTTCCTTAGGGAATGCAGTTTTACATTGGCCATTTATTAGCGTGTCAATTAGAAAATGTATTTTTCCAGCTCTGCGGTGAGATGGTCAGCATTATTAGAGTAGGAGCAACTCTCTGCTTCAGTGTGCAAGCAAAAGATGCATCTGCAAAGTTATAACATATGCATTTTCCAGCTGGTGTGTGTCCTCAGCCTGTGGGTCTGAGGCCTGCATGACTGTTTGTGTCACAAACAATTTAAAGATCATACTAAGAGAGTTCCTATGTTTGTTGAGGGAATGTAAGTGTTTACACTGAAAACAACTTTCTGCTGTGCTCTGTGTTCTGTGGTTGTGACTTAAAAGCCTAAATTGGCCTTTAAACAAGATGATTCTTATCTCTTGTCATTCAGCTGAAAGACAGAGAGAAAGATTTTTCAAAAAAAAAATAAATAAAAGAAAAAAAAGTAAAACTGTTTCTGGTGTCACTGTTTCTTGATTTGATTGTTTGATTGATTGATTTCATGTTTGTTTCTTATACAACAGTCACAGTCCTCAAATGTTTGTTATTATTATATTTACATTTTATCCATTTAAATATTTATATTAATATTATAATGCAATATTATACATATTTGTACACATTTATATTTATGTTTGTTTTTATTTTATGACATATAAATAATTAAGTAATACAAGATTATTTCACCCATGTTATACTGCTGTGAACTGAAGCCCTCTGATAAAATAATAATAATAATGTAGTGCAATGTAATTTTTTATGTTTTTTTTTTAATAATGTGACTAAGGATATGGATATTTTAAATTATAAATTACATTTTTAAATAATTAGTTTTAAGTGGGAAAAGAAACACTGTGTTTTAGTAAATCAGATTTCACAAGGCCTTGCAAGTGTCTTCCTTTAGATTCTTATTACTTGAATTAAAGCTATATATTATATGATAAAAAAGTATTAATAATAATAATTAATAAATAATTGTAATAATATATATAATTTTTTTTACATGTTTTTATGTTTGTAACATAACTACATATATGGTTAACATTTAAATTAATTATTAAATTGTTTAACTTTATTTTGAAATTATTAGTAGAATGTATTTGATTAGGCTAATTGAAAAAATAATTTTAAAAAGAACTTAAATTATGGAAAAATAAAACAGATGTCTTGTTTTATTAATGGACATTAAATAATGTATTTTTGGTGATGAATATTCTAACGCATTCTCATCCCAAGGCGTCATATACTGACCCTCTTGACATTTCGTCAACATCCTACGCATATGGCACCCTCTAGCGTCAATATGAGACACAGATTATGGGTTAAGGTTAGGGTTAGGGTGAGGGTTAGGGTTAGACCGCTAGGAGGCGCCTTCTGGCCCATTTTATCTGCTTCTAATATTGACGCTAGAGGGTGCCATGTGCGTAGGATGTTGACGAAATGTCAAAAGGGTCAGTACATGACGCCTTGGGATGAGAACGGTCTGAATATTCACATCCAGCTTGTGACATTTGCTGATCCTGTCACCTCCCCTCCAGTATTTACTGACCAAGCGGACTCTGAATAAAAGTGTCAATCCTTCTAGAACTAATTTTAACAAACTATGTCATTACGTTTTTAATATCCATCCCAGGCCGCAGTTTCACGGTTGGTAAACCGTGATCTATGGGTTTTGTACTTTGTGGTGAGGTCTGTGTGTTTCGCATCTGCAGTGATTAGTTTGTGGGCGTCTCCGTTAATTGTCATCAGCAGTAGCTGTCACTCAAATCTGCCGAGCCAGCGCCATTGCACAGGATGGCCGCCAACCCAGCACCACGAGGCAAGATGGAAGCCAGCCCAGCATCACAGCACAAGATGGCCGCCTGCCCAGCGCCACGAGGCAAGATGGACGCCAGCCCAGCGCCACAGCACAAGATGGCCGCCAGCCCAGAGCCACTGCGCAGAATGGCCGCCGGCCCAGCACCACTGCCCATGATGGCCGCAGGTCCAGTGACACTGCACAAGATGGCCGTCAGCCCAGCGCCAATGCCCAAGATGGCCGCTGAAACATTTTTGGATTATTTTTCCATGCTATCCAAAATCCTAGAGATTCCCAGGAGTGTTCACGTCACGTCAGTCGATCCAGAGGCTGTTCAAGTAACGTCTGCTGAGCCAGCGCCACAGTACAGGATGGCCACCAACCCAGCGCCACTGCACAAGGTGGCCGCCAGCCCGGAGCCACTGCAGAGGATGGCAGCTACAGTGGGCCTTCCTGAGTTGAGTCAGGTTCCCGTTGACCCTCCAGAGTTGATTCAGGTTCCCGTTGACCCTCCAGAGTTGAGTCAGGTTCCCGTTGACCCTCCAGAGTTGAGTCAGGTTTCCGTTGACCTTCCAGAGTTGAGTCAGATTCCGGTTGACCCTCAAGATTCGAGTCATATTCTCGTTGACCCTCCAGAGTCGAGTCAGGTTCCAGTTGACCCTCCAGAGTCGAGTCAGGTTCCCGTTGACCCTCCAGAGTTGAGTCAGGTTTCCGTTGACCCTCCAGAGTGGAGTCAGATTCCGGTTGACCCTCCAGATTCGAGTCATATTCTCGTTGACCCTCCAGAGTTGAGTCAGGTTCCAGTTGACCCTCCAGAGTCGAGTCAGGTTCCAGTGGACCCTCCAGAGTCGAGTCAGTTTCCCGTTGACCCTCCAGAGTTGAGTCAGGTTTCCGTTGACCCTCCCAAGTTGAGTCAGATTCCGGTTGACCCTCGAGATTCGAGTCATATTCTCGTTGACCCTCCAGAGTCGAGTCAGGTTCCAGTTGACCCTCCAGAGTCGAGTCAGGTGCTCGTGAACCCTCCAGAGTCGAGTCAGGTGCTCATGTACCTTCCAGAGTCAGAGTCAGTCATCGTTGACCTTCCAGAGTCAGGGCTAGTTCCTGTTGACCCTCCAGAGTCGAGTCAGGATCCAGTGGACTCTCCAGAGTCGAGTCAGGTGCTCGTGGACCCTCCAGAGTCAGGGTTAGGCGCCGTCGACCTTCCAGAATCAGGGTTAGTCACCGTCGACCTTCCAGAATCAGGGTTAGTCACCGTCGACCTTCCAGAATCAGGGCTAGTCACCATTGACCTTCCTGAGTCAGGACTAGTTACCATTGACCCTCCAGAGTCAGGGTTAGTCACTGTTGACCTTCCAGAGTCAGAACTAGTCACCATTGACCTTCCAGTGTCAGGGCTAGTCACCGTTGACCCTCCAGACTCTGGACTAGTTACCGTTGACCTTCCAGTCAGGTCACTGGCTATCTTCAAGGACAGAGTCAAGTCACTGGTGATCTTCAAGGACAGAGTCAAGTCACTGGTGATCTTCAAGGACAGAGTCAAGTCACCGGGGTTCTTCATGGCAGAATTCAAGTCACCAGTGATCTTCATGAACAAAAGCAATTCACCAGTGATCTTCATGAACAAAGGCAATTCACCATTGATCTTCATGAACAAAGTCAAGTCACCATTGATCTTCATGAACAAATACAAGTCACCAATGATCTTCATGAACAAATGCAAGTCACCAATAATCTTCATGAGCAGAGTCAATCAGCACCGATCTTCTGGAATCCAGTAGAAACACCATGGGATTACCAGAGTCTCGTCACTTCTCTGTGGAACTACCAGAGCCTCTCCATGTCTCTGATGAACTACCAGAGCCTCTCCACGTCTCTGATGAACTACCAGAACCGTTCCACGTCTCTGCTGAACTACCATAATCTCTCCTCGCCTCTGCGGAACTTCCAGAGGCTCGTCACGTCTCAGTCACTCTCTGAGCGCCCGACTGTTCCTGTTGTGGCCACGGAGGCTACCCTTAACATGTTCATGTTCTTTGTTTCAGACTTGCCCTACCCGACTTGCTCTTCTGCCAGTCCGATCCCACTGTGGTGGTCTTCAGCGCCACCCTGGTGGGCTTTGGTTTCGACCACATAGATTTGGTGGTCTTCTGCTCCGCCCTGGGGTGCTCTGGCCTCGACCACCCGGACATGGTGGTCTTCTGCTCCGCCCTGGGGGGTTCCCGTCCCGACCACACGGTTGTGGTGGTCTTCTGCTCCGCCCTGGGGGGCTGCTGTTCTGACCGCACGGATGTGGTGGTCTTCTGCTCCGCCCTGGTGGGCGCCACGCTATGTCCTTCCTTCCTGGTGTTTTTGTGTTTGTTTTTTTTTCGTTCTTCTGCCTGTTTTCTACCTTTGGATCTGGCCCTCCGTCCCTTCCCCTGATCCTCCGCCAGTCCACCTCCCTCCTGGGTTTCTTGTCTGTGTCTTTCTTTCTGTTTCCCTCTTGGACCTGGCCCTCCGTCCCTCCCCCTGATCCTCCGCCGGTCAACCTCCCTCCTGGGTTTCTTGTCTGTGTTTTTTTCTGTTTCCCTCTTGGACCTGGCCCTCCGTCCCTCCCCCTGATCCTCCGCCGGTCCAACTCCCTCCTGGACTCCTTGTTTTGTGTTGTACTTCTCTTGTCTCTGTTTCCCCATTTTACCTGGTCATCTTGTCTTTGTTTCCCCATTTTACCTGGTAGTCTTGTCTCTGTTTCCCCATTTTTACCTGGTCCTCTTGTCTCTGTTTTCCCCATTTTACCTGGCCCTCCGTCCATCCCCCTGGTCCTCCGCCGTTCTCCACCTCCCTCCTGGTCTCTTTGTGTTTTTGGTCTTGCCTTGGGTTCGGGTGGAGCATCTGGAAGCTGCTCCGTGGAGGAGGGGGTAATGTCACGCTGTCTAGTCTCTGTTTCCCTGGGTGTCCACTAGTGGGCTCACTTCCCCTTAGGCACTTCACCCTAGGCACTAGTATTCCACTAGTCTGGTCCTGTCATCACAGTAATTGCACTCCTGCTAATTGCACCAAGTGCATTCACTTAATTGTCATTAGCCTCCCTATAACTACCTGTCTTTTCATGTTGTATGTATGGAGTCCTTACCCTTCGTGTTATCAGCCTTCTCATCATCCGAGATTCTCCTTTGTCTTCTCGTCCTCCGAGATCCCTCGTTTTCCGAGTTCCCTTTCCTGTCCCTTTGGACAGTCCTTTGTTTGTTTTGGACTGTTGTTTGGTTTTGACCTTGGATTGTTTTCGACGATTTTGGATTACCCTTTAACAATAAACATCTGCAATTGGATCTACTCTCTCCTGTGTCTCACTGAACACGATCGTCACACGCAGCCACATCCAGCATAAGGGCGCTGCAGTAACTGATCTCTTAAATCAGGGTGATTCTGAGCAGAAGAGCCCTGGCTGCTTCTCACTGGACCTGGGCCAACAGAACAGCCCTCTGCTGGATGTGTCCACATGCAGTTGCACAATGCACTCATGCAGGTCACACTGTACCGCAGTCTATAAGAAAGCTGATGTCACTCTGAGACACCCTCCAGCCTTTAGTCTGGTCTGCAGCTTTCAAACTACTGCTTCATCTGATATGAGGTGACAGCAAAGCGGCGACGTGTCTGATGATGACATTTGCTGTTGAAGATGTCCAAGATGTGCAAGTGTGGCTGCATGACTAATTATCATGAGAAATATCTCCAGAGGAACACAGAATGCAGGGAACAGAGATTGATGGTGGTGCAGCTCTTGGCTCTGCAGGAAAGAAGAATTCTCCAACACAATGTCCCACTATCCAGCACATGGCAAAAAATCATCTTGTTTTCCAGTAAAAATATGGAAATAGCCTTAAATCAAGATAGATTTGCTGCATGAAGTATTAAGAATTAGTTTCAGAAACACAAGAAAAAACAATTTAGCAAATGGGCTAACAAAGTATTTTCTCATACAATTGTGCTCACGTAAATCTATGTCTTTAATACTGGAAAAGAATAATAGTGATTTTTTTTTTTTTTGAGTCAGCACATTTGCTGACTCCACACCTGCTGCGCCGCAGTGCCATCAGATGCGCTTTGATGGTGGGTGGGGTTTTCCCTGTGGGCAATTTATGTTTAATGACCCTGAACAGCTAAAGAGCAGGTAGATAAAGGTATAGTGATATAACAGCCTGATGACAGTCTTCACCACAGCCACCTGTGCCCAGAGCGCCTCTCTCTGCAGGTGCTTTACTGGACTCACAAAATGCCACAAAAACTCCATCTATGTTCACATTTCCCTATGGTCTCGTGATAATGCTGCAAAAATCATTTTATGTCAGTTCATCTAAATTCATCCAGGAAAAATATCTAAACATCCTCAAAACAAGATAAATAATTTTTTTATATGCTGTACATAAGCTGTGTACAAATCTAATGTATAATGTTGCTTCTCAAATAATTTCGTTTTAACAATTTATTTATAATAAATTATAGTTTAAATAAAAATATATATTATATAGTATACTGAATGTATACATTTTAATCGATTTATAGAAAGGTAGATGGATGGATGGATAGATAGATCTTTCATGTGAGGGAGTGTGTACAGTGATTTTGTGTGTGTGTGTGTGTGTGTGTGTGTGTGTATGAGAGTATAGCTTTCAAGAGTGTTTTCCCTGTCATTGCTTCTGGCTGAGTAGGTTGCAAAGATTTCCTTCAGGGTGGTTTATTGATTGACGTTGTTGAGTACTGATGCTGGAAAATCATAAATCTTTGCTACACATTTAATTTTTTTTTTACTTTCTTCTCCAGTTCCCTTCTTTTCTCTTTGTCTTCGACAGCAGCACTGCAGTGGCTATAAGGTAGAAGAGCACACAGTCTCTCCAAGGACCCCAAGATTCATCATTCCCCATGATCAGATAAAGAGATCGATTTATCCTTCTCTCTCTCTCTCTTTCTCTCTCTCTCTCTCACACACTCTCTCTCTGCTGGAGCACCAAGCCTCTTCATCACTCCTGACTTCTCCTGGATTGTACATTATGGTGAAGGTTTCCAAGATTGCCATTAGTGCTCATGGGTTACGGGTGTAGAACATGTGTGTGCGTGTTTGACACTAAGGAAAATTGGGTAGGAATGTGCAGAAAAGGACAAATAGTCCAGCTATCAGAAGTTAAAGAGGTTTAACCTACCAAGAGAGTAGGAGGTGAGGCCAGACACTTTCATTTATGAGAGCGTTTATCTCTCTCCTACACACACACACACACGCTCTTTAAAGAACATGATCACAAACCATTACAGGTAATGTCACCACTTGATCTGACGCACCCTCGACAGCTGCGTACGTGCTTTACAAAAATGTGTGTGCGTGCCCATTATCGCCCTCATTGCATTTCCCAGATGCAGTTTTCTTTGTGTCTTTAGTTTTCCTCAGACCAGAAGTCAGAAGGGATTCTGTCCATTCAGCCACTGAATGAAGAGCAACCTTTGAGACGCAAATGAATTAGAAGCTCAATCAACTTTACAAAGCAATTACCAATAGTAGCATAATCTTCCGTCATGGTTAGAAAGTGTAATAGAATGAAATGCATTAGTGGTGAATGGAGGGGCACAAACTGATAAAATCAGGAGCTTGAAGAGCTCATCAGGGTGGAAATGGCCTGTTTACCCCTGCGACACAGGAGTCAGATCCCTAAATCAAAGTTGAAACCACCGATTACCATAAATATGCCATTGCACTCCGCAGTGATATACAGTATTTCTGATATTGCATGCTCCGTGTTCATAATTCTCTCTCAAAGGCACTGTGGCTCCAAGAATCATTTGTTTTTGATCCCTTTGGACTTGCGGAAGCAAAATGTGTTTTGTTCACTGCTCAAAATGCAGCAAAGCACTGCAGTAATTGCAGCGGGGTCCCAAGACAAAGTTCTCATGGCCGTGGATGAAAATATCAAGCCATAATGAAGGAGGATCACAGCATTCTTTCTCAGTGCTGATTGCACCAGACATTAATGCAAACAAATGAAAAACAAGGAGGACGGATAAAAGGTTGAATGCTTTGATTAGACACAGTTCCACACCTGCATGAACACTTAGAGAAGGAAATCAATATTACCCTCCACTCTCCAGGGGAAACAGCGAGAGACTCGTAGAACTAATATTTGCCATAGCGCTATCTAACTTTATTAAATTAGCTTCGAAATCTGTCATGCAGTTTCTCGCTGGGCTGCACAGATCAGAAAAAAAGTTGTGTTTTTATGAAAGCACTTTATTTCTGTTTTGTTCTCTTTGCACTTCTTTTGCTTCCTTTATCTTATCCTTCTCTTCCTGAGCTTTTATTGAGAAATTAAATGAAAATGAAGAAAAAAGGCTGATACAAATACTATGTCATAGGTAGGGTCACAGAGTGCATACTAAAACTGATTTTAACATCCTTTTCATATTATGTTCAGGAATGGAATAAAATAGTGGGGGGGAAAACATAACTCATGACCACACAACATGTTTTTTTTCTCTCTCTTTTTACTTATATCATCTCAAAAATAAATATTCCTTTTTCCTATTTTTGAATCCAATTTTATGTGTAAATGTCTAATGTGTTGGAATTCTGATCAACTAAGTAATTCATATTTTATATTGGAAAAGGAGTGTTAAAATGTATTGTGGGATTCAAGATTCCATTCAGTGTGCTACAATTTACACTCTTAAAAATAAAGCTTTCAAATGGGTATTGTCACAGTGATGCCATAGAAAATTGGATTACCAAAGACCCTTTAAGTGAACAGTGCTTAAAAGAACCATTTTAAGAACTGTCTTCTTTTCTTACATATAAAACATCCTTGAAGAACATTCTAATACCCTAAAGAATGGAAAATAAAAAAATGAAAAGGTTCCAATGATGCATATATGCCAATAAAGAACCCACCAATTCACTATCTCAACAAATTAGAATATGGTGACATGCCAATCAGCTAATCAACACAAAAAAAACGGAAAAGGTTTCCTGAGCCTTCAAAATGGTCTCTCAGTTTGGTTCACTACGCTACACAATCATGGGGAAAACTGCTGATCTGACAGTTGTCCAGAAGACAATCATTGACACGCTTCTCAAGGAGGGTAAGCCACAAACATTCATTGCCAAAGAAGCTGGCTGTTTACAGAGTGCTGTATCCAAGCATGTTAACAGAAAGTTGAGTGGAAGGAAAATGTGTGGAAGAAAAAGATGCACAACCAACCGAGAGAACTTCACAAGGAATGAGGCTGGGGTCAAGAAGCCACCACACACAGATCAAGAGCCACCACACACAGTTGTGTCAAGGAATTTTCTGAACCACAGACAGTGTCAGAGGCATCTTACCTGGGCTAATGAGAAGAAGAACTAGACTGTTTGCCCAGTGGTCCAAAGTCCTCTTTTCAGATGAGAGCAAGTTTTGTATTTAGGTTAGGTTAGGTATACTTTATTGTCCCAATGGGAAATTTGTTTTAGGCTCACGAATACAACCACTGCATTGACAAAAATATAAAACAAACACATAACATAATAATAGAGAAGAAAAATACACAATTAGAAAAAAAAAACTTACACAAATACCAAACTTAGAATAATAAATTCAAATTTTCTAACTTAACAGCTGAAGGAATGAATGAGTTCTTGAAACGGTTTAGTCTACAGTACAGCTAGGCATTCGTAATCTTCTCCCCGATGGCAACAATTCAAACTCAGAATACAGGGTATGTGTTGTGTCATACAGAATCTTATTTGCCTCCCTCAGTATAGATATAGGGTCTGGAGATAAAAAGGTTCTGTTCTGCCCATGATCTTCATGGGCGTTTTAATAAGACGTCCAAGCCTAGATTTCAGATGTACTGATAAATTACCATACCAAAGATGTATTCCGTATCTGATCCCATTCTCCAATACAGCCAGGTAAAACATCATCATAATCTTACTACTGACACCGTAAAGTCTGAGCCTTCTCAAAAAAGGCTTTCAGAATTTAATTTGGAAACCAAGGTCCTAGAGTCTGGAGGAAGGGTAGAGAAGCTCATAGCCAAGTCCAGTGGTAAGTTTCCACAGTCTGTGATGATTTAGGATGCAATGTCATCTGCTGGTGTGGGTCCATTGTGTTTTTTGAAAACAAAAGTCACTGCACCCATTTCCCAAGAAATTTAGGAGCACTTCATTGTTTCCTTCGGCTGACCAGCTTTTTGAAGATGTTGATTTCATTTTCCAGCAGGATTTGGCACCTGCGCACACTGTCAAATCACCAAAAGTTGGTTAAATGACCATGGTGTTGATGAAACAAGAGACCAAAAAATGCAGATGAGCTGAAGGCCACTGTCAAAGAAACCTGGGCTTCCATACCACCTCAGCAGTGCCATAAACTGATCACCCCCATGCCACGCTGAATTGAGGCAGTAATTAAAGCAAAAGGAGCCCCTTCCAAGTATTGAGTACATGTACAGTAAATAAACATACTTTCCAGAAGGCCAACAATTCACTACATTTTTTTATTTTTATTTTTATTGGTCTTATGAAGTATTCTAATCTGTTGAGATAGTGAATTGATGGGTTTTTGTTAAATGTGAGCCAAAATAATCCCAATTAAAAGAACCAAAGACTTAAACTACTTCAGCCTGTGTGCACTGAATTGATTTATTACACAAGTTTCACAATTTGAGTTGAATTACTGAAATAAACAAACTTTTCCATGACATTCTAATTTATTGAGATGAACCTGCAAGTCATGGATAATTGATGCATGCAAATTCATATGCATACTGTTGAAATACATTAGTAGTTTGGTAGTACACTATTCTGAACATTTCTCATGCATGCCTCCCTGTTAAAAGGGAGTTGCTACTCTAAACGCAGGTGTGTCAGTCACACTAAGACTGACTATTTTCACACTTCATCATGACAAGGTTAAGTAGAAACAGCTTACATCATGCATTTTTCATGATGTCTAACAGAGATCTTCTCAGAGCCTTAATATTAATGTAGTTAAATAGTTGTCTAAACAGGCAGTGTGCTCTAATCATTTGAGGATCATCAAACATGACATAATATTCATAACAAAAGAAATGCTTGCATTTACTGTATGAATAACAAGTCTTTTGTGAATTGTATCATCAAGTTTCTCATCACAGTAACATTTCACAGTTTTTCAGTATCACTGGGATGCTGTATAACATGGAACTAGATCTGTGAGTGTGTTCTGCACCAGCGGGGCACGTTCATCAGCTGTGCTGTTCCTCTCCTCTATCTGTGATCTTTGTGGTCCATTGGTCCCTCTAATGAGCAGCAGAACAGATAAAATAGAAAGGATAAAACTGACCCAGGTTTATAAGAGTAGACTGACTGAATCTCTGTAATGAATGAATAGACTGTCATTTGCTACTCTTAGTGTCTACAACTAAGCTTACCTCACCACACTCAATTCATTTTAATGTTAGTGTTTAGATTACATTTTTTTATTATTTTCAGTATTAAACAGTATTTTCTACTTTTTACAAAAAACTATTGTGTATATATCTATAAATAGAATGTATAAATAGATAGATAGATAGATAGATAGATAGATAGATAGATAGATAGATAGATAGATAGATAGATAGATAGATAGATAGATAGATAGATAGATAGATAGATAGATAGATAGATAGATAGATAGATAGATAGATAGATAGATAGATAGATAGATCAGGCTCTTTGTGAGGCCTGTAATGCAGGAGCTGACCTCCAGGCTCTGAAAGCAGTTGGTGCTATCAACATTATCATTGTGTTATTCCAGGACACTCCGGATCTTTCTACAGGGCATCTGATGTGAGTCACATAAGAGTGTCAAAAGGCTAAGATACAGTGCTGTAGGATGGAAGTAGAAGATGTTGCTCTCTGAGACACAAACATAGTTACAGTAGATGCATGTGTGGGTGTGTGAAGTAATGCAGCCCTCGAACGACCCCTAACCATGCATCTCCTGATAATTCTTCAGGAGGTGACAAATGCTCCTGTTTTTTTTCTCCACAGCCATGCCTGCTTCATGTCTCACATCTGAGTGTTTCAGCAGGCCCCTTAGTCTCATAGTCCCCTCAGACAAAAACTGCTATGTGAGCATAGCTACATGCTTTTTGAGTGTGAGTATGTGAGGGTGTGTGTGTTTTTCAGGTTGTGCTCACTATCTGGCAGAATCTAATCTTCCATTTTTAAAACTTAATTTACTTTCTATTTTTAGGTTAGTTTATAAAAATGTATACTAAATTGGAGATTTTTTAAGCAAATAATTTCCTATATGTTCCGAAATGGTCAGAAAGATTCTTTCACTAATCCGTTCACAGCCGTTCTCAGTAAATAACTCACTGAATCGATTCGGTCGGCACGTGTGGTTTTTATAGTGGCACGCTTTCGGTCTTGTTCAACTCGAAATAAGTAAAAGAACCTCCAGTAATATGATCGAACGTACAAAGGATTTGACTGACAAGGCAGGAAAATTCACTTTAGGAAGTCAAATAATCGGTTACTTTTACGCAACGGGTCAATCGTATGTGTAGACAGGATGCTATGTAGTAGTTGTTTCTTATCGTGAATGGAAATCAGATTTGGGTTTTAAAAACTGATGATATATAATGAGTGTTTTATTTTTTATGTTTAAGACTCAAATTATATCCATGTTACTCACTGTCCTTGTGCAGTAAATGGAGTGTACTCAGAAACACAGAGGTGTCCTATTATGAGAAACGTTAGGCTATTTGATTGATCATGTGGTCTCAACATAGCGACTGCTGCCTCTATGTAAATTAAAACATCCTATAGTATAGAGTTTTTGTAATTTTACTGTCATCAGGCTATCTGTATGTTCACTAAAGTACAAGATTTGTTTACTTCATCCTCCCTGGTCACTGGCTTCTGAAGAGAATAAAGTTACCATCTTACCACTTACTGAATATTGCGTAGTATACACAAAATTTTGCTTATTCTTTAAAAATAATTTAAATCATTGAGTAAATTTTAAGCATTAAATTCTATGATTTTTCTGTAGTATTCTACATTATTGTCACATGACTGTTTATGTTAAGATTTTAATTCAGCTTGCGTGTCCATATCTTGCAAATAATAGTTCAGCATTTTTTTTTAAATCTGTTTTGTGCATTCTGATCAAGTTATGAGTAAAGAAACAGACGTTGGCATGAATGCAGTCTCATTTCTCACATGGATGGGCTGTCGTCCCTGTAACTTCCCTCAAGGTTTGATAGGTCAGCTTTACCACATAACTTAGCTGCAGCATTACCACCATAATTAGTCAGTTACACTATGTAAAGATAATCGTTCCGCTTACCATCATCATTATCATCAACAACCATGAGCTCAACACCCTTTAGGTGTCTGATGCCTGGTTGACTAATCAACATGCTGCAATTCTAATTAACGCAATGACTTGTCGACCCAGCCCGGTAATTGTGCTGCTTAGTAATACATTTATCCGGCTTCAAGCAAGCATGTACACTGTCACTTTGTGGCTTTGCAACTTAAAAATATGAAAGAGGGGTAGTATGTCAGTGAGCATGAAACAGGGCCTTTAGCACACCTTCATGTAATTGGTCGAGGATTTCTGTGGATGACACTCATATTGAAAATCTATGCATAAGTGTTCCTCACTTGTCTCATTGGCACAAAAACTAAACAAACCAACATATTGTGTATTTTTTTAGACTTGTAACTCAATCAAAATGTACAATATGTCAATAGTAAAATAAGTCAGTGTATCACAAATTATTTGAAGAAATGTATTATTAGCAAAACAAAATTTCACATCATACATTTATAATTTTGCGTGTATATCTCTTAATTTCACGCCATATTGCACAACATATTTGTGTAACAAATTTGTATGATTTGTATATTTTACCATCTTTCCAAAGACATTGCCTTGAAAACTGAATTTGAAGCTTGCCTTCAGAATGTGTTCTGATGCACTTCTCCAAATATTAGAAATACCAACAAGAGCTAAGACTTACTATGGAAATGAGTCATTCAACTCGGAAATTCTCCAAATATTGACTATATATTCTGACTTTACAAGTTGACACTAACTTGTTACCATTGTCCAAAGATTCACCACAAAATAATGCCAAACAAGGTAGTGTCATTCTTGTTACTAACCAAACAAGTTAGTGTCATTCAACTCATACTGTCAAAATTCTCCAGATATTTCCCGTATGTCTATTAGGTTTGAAATAAATCTCTGCACGTAGTCACCAAACCGAGGATTGATCTTGCAACCTTTGTGCTTACAGAATATATCCATCATCACACCAGCACAACCTCATTTTCTTTCATTTATGCACTTATTACAAAAACAGTTCTGTAGAGTGACCAGAGGTTAAAAGGGTTTGCTCAAGGACATTTGAGAGGGAATGTTTTCTGTGTCGTCCATACTTGCACTTGCAACCTTTGGATCGGCAGCCTTGTTTTAAGATATTCTCAGGAGGTCAAATGTTTTATGTGGAGCAGTGTGTTAAAGACATCTCATTGAAAGTTATGTGAGATGTGTGTGTGGAAGTATTTTAAGGGTTTGCGTCAAAGGGATAAGGAGAATTAGGAACAGCTAGAATGACCTGCTCTTTTCCATATAATTTATTCTTTCAGATAATTGAGATCCAGGAAAAAAAATTAAACAAACTGAAAAAGTACCATATGTTTGATGTGCAATAAAACAAAAATATATAGAGATAATTTTTTTAATTTTCACAAACAATTACAAAGCAAGTAGAAAAATTAATGTGAAATTAAGAAAGACTAAAATTGTACTTTCTTCCAAAATATACTCCAATAATCTATGACTTCAAAAAGGCATTTTTACATATTCCAAGTAATCGGAAGTAATAAATAATAGATTTGTTTTAGAAATAAACAGAAATGTAAAATATTTTTGGGTCAGCTTTCTTGTTGGGAGTGTGCTGTACTGGCAGCTCACTAGGTTTGGGAACACAGCAAGTGCAAATATTATTTCAGCAAAATGATGACCTGTCAATAAAAATGTAGATCATACAGTATATGTAGATTTGTCTGAAATCACTCTCAAGCAGAGCCTTACTCTTAATATTTTAATATTGAGTTTCTGTTGTGGATTCATCTGTGTCGCGCACACACACACAATTTTCACTCACACACTTGCACTGGCTTTGAAATGACTATTTAAGGAGCTAATTCCTACAAGCCCATAATGTACATTACTATCTGTAAACACACGCATAGCTGATTCAGGTTTTTTCTTCTACTTCTTTTGCCAGACTCAATTATCCATAAGACCTTGGGCCGATTATGCTCTGCCTCCAGGACTCAGCAGCTGGTGCAGTGGTCACCTGACCTCCTGACCAACTGTCTGTGTTTATATAGAAGAATCAGCGCTCGTTTGTCTTCCTGGTTTAGGTTTTCCTTTGTGCAGAGCTCATGCTCTTTCACTCACTCTCTGTTTTCAGTGGATGTGTTAACACCGTTGTGGGACGTTGTTGTAATTAGCACTGGAGCATGTTTGAAAACACACACATAAGCGCATACATGCTTATCCTGTGGTCTCTGAAAAACAAGGCAGTGACAGTGACTGGACTGTGAGCACCTTGTTCACAGGAATATTTTCATGAATCTTACATTTGTGCTACAGTGATACATTAAATCATATGGCTTGTTGAGGAGAGGTTTGCTGTTGCTTTTCTAGTAATCAGATTCATGAGTTTTGCACGGGAAATTATTAATTGTGAGGATTTTTATTCATTTCAGTAAAAGATTCTGTCAGATTCATTCAGTGATAGTAACCTTGTAGGCTACAGTTACAACAAAAGTTGAGTCAATGAATCAGCTTTTTACAACTTAAATAATTTAGTTTGAATTTGTTTATTTTTTTTATTATTTATGTGTCTTGGGTTTCCAAAAAAAAAATCCCAGCAAAGCATTTTCATCTTTTTCTTTTTCTTCTTCCTTTTTTTTTTTTTTTTTTTTGAGAAAATGTGCAAATCTACTTCCTTTGGTAAAACATATTCTACAGGAGATATGAGATTTTAACAGTGGACCGACTTAATCTGCTTTTGTGAGGTGACAAGCTAAAAGCCAGATCAAGATTGTGATGTTGCCTTGGAGATCTTTATTACGTGTGTGTAAACTCCACAGTCTTTAATCTGTAGCTTTCATAGTTCTAAAAGACAAACCCACAAGGATCACAAAGATGTTTAAAGGCTTTATTTTTCCGTTTGAGGTGCACGGCTCTCAACCCTTTTGCTACATCTCAGCTGTTCATGACATGGAGAGGGAGAGAGAGAGAGAGAGAGAGAGAGAGGAGACACATGAAAGAAAAGTGACCAGATCAATATGGCAGACAAACCCATCTCTCTTTGAAGAAAGTGTAGAGCTGGAACTGAAGGAAGGTGGGGGGGTGTTGTAATGAAAGTGAAGCGTTCTGCCTGAAGTGAGCAGGGAGAAAGAGAGAGGTGACAGATTGGACCGTTGTCCCAGCTGATGACAGATTCCTATAGATCCACTGCCCATTTGAAATTCAAGTCAGCTCACTGCTGAGAACATATCAGTCTCCTTGAGAAGAGTGAATTCTGTCAAGCCAATCAAATGTGAGGGGAGGGGCTTGAACACAGCAATTAATTAGTGGTGCTTCATGAGGCCAGCATCACTAGGATTTATACTTGGGGTTAGGAATTTGCAAGTAATTATTTTCACATTATGGCCTATAATCCATAAATGTAAAGTTATGCTATTTATACTATTTTGTCAAAATAAAATTAAAAGAATAAAATCTAAAATCAATCATTTTAAATGCATCACAAACATATTTATTCTGAGATTTGCCCAAGATTTCATTTTGTGTTATTAAAGTGTTTTAAAAGATTAAAGGTGGGATGTAACAAAAGTAGTCATTTCTCCTGTATTTTTACATGGATCCGAGTAAAACATATGTCACGAGAGAGAAGTCTGTGGTTTTTTTAAGAAGATTGAGTTATGGCATTAAAAAATTATGAGGTGAAAAAATAATTATAATAAAATATGCACGGATGAATTGTTCAGAATAAGATCAGTACATTACATTTATGCATTTGGCAGACACTTTTATCCAAAGCAGCTTACAAAAAGAGATACAAAGCAATTCATCAGAGTCAACAAAATACACAAGGCAAGGTTTATTAGACAAATAGATTAACTTGCATTAAAAAAATTATTTTAGAAGACAGAAATTTAAATAATTGAATGTAAAATTAATTAATTAATTAATTAAATAAATCCCATAAAAATATATATATGTGAAATTAGCATCAAAATAAATTAACTGGTATTGGCTGACATATATAATATCCAAAACTAATAATAATAAGAAAAAATTATAGTATCACCTGATAACTGATTTGGCACGAATATATTCCCTACAGTCTTTGGAAATGACATCTGTGGGTCATAACACATACTATAATTTATAATCAAAACCCCTTTTCTTTTGAAAATAAGTAAACATAAGTGACACTTCCTTGATATGTCCTAATACTGTAGAACGGACCCAGCATCCTGGCAACTTCATTTAACTGCATACCAATGCCCTACAGCAGCCAGATATCATTAACTGAACATTACATTTGTTTGGTGCACTAAGGATATAAACTGGGTACCACCCATTGCATCATGTTGATGATAAATGAGATCACACCAGCTCACTGAAACGAGATGATTACTTACAGTACAGCCTGTTTAGGACTGTCTGTTTGAATCAGCTTGGTGTTTGTAATTTTGCTTTCTAATGCACTGCATTCAGTTTCTAAATTAGAACCTTGCAGACTGAATATCAAGGATTTTGAAAAGTCAGGTTTTGTAAAAGCAACCAGATGTTGGGGTAATGAAAAACATTCTCAAAAGATCTTTACACCAGGGCAATATTTGTAATATAATGAATTTGGGAAGCACTGAGCACTTTCAAATTACTTTTAACCTTTAACCGTGTTTCAAAATTTAGATCTTACGGCACATTGTGGCAAAGTTTTCTTTGAAAATCTCCTGTGCACAGCGAGACTATGACTGTGATTTGTTCAGATAACAGATGCCAAAAGACGATAATAAGCACCCAAGGCCCATTATTACCCAGAATGCCAGAGCACAGGGCTTAGGAGAAACATGATGTGTGCCTTAATGGATGTCAGTGTTTACAGAGAAACTCAAATACACAGACAAGATGTTAAAGTTACACAGTTTCTCTGAAGTTCTTCTGCGTTCTGCCTCTACTTGAAGCTTAGAGGTCAAATATAGAGTGTCAACAAATGAAAGCCTCTAATTCCAGTCATTTTTGATGATGCAAAAAAAAAATAATAATAATTCTCAGTCTAAATACTGACTGCCTTCCGTTACAAAATGACATTAAAATTTTTTTTTGGGAAAGTATTAAAACAACAATGGGCCATTTGAAAAAGACGAAATGCTGTAAAAAGTGTAATGAAGTATGCTGTCCCTGAAGTATGTCATTTATTTTCCATTTCCACAGTTGAGGAGTAGGGGAACATTTTTCACTAGAACAGAATAAAAGACATCGTTGGATTTGCTCTTGTGCTTTCTGGGACGTTACACTCGGTCTAGGTGGAATAAATACTGGAAAAAAAAATCTTGGTCAGTCTCCAGGGAGATGTTTTTGCAATTACTTTTAGTTATGGTCAATAGTTGATGGTCAGTCAAACCTAAAACAAACCTGGTCTTGATCAAACCTACTAGTAAAAATGATTGGTAATTTAATTATTATCTTTAATATTTTATTCCTTAATATTAAAGTTGCTAATAAGTGTTATTATTATATTAAATATCATATACATTATTAAATATTAAGACATTTACTTGTGCTTTTGTAGTGATGTCAGTTCCACATTTTCTGACACAAGGCTAGTTCTTGGCATTTGTATGGTGCCATTTAGGCAGTGACAGATTATGCAAAATTATAATTAGCTTATAGTTGCTCATCACAATTTAACTTTATATCATTTTTTGTTACCTAACCATGTGACGTAGTTCAGTTGCACCTCATCTGTCGCATTTTCTCTTTTTACAGTCTTTATTTTTCTTTCAAACCTAAGGTTAAAAGGTTTTTTTTTTTTTATTGGCTTTTAGTTACAGGATTTAGTAACATGATTTTAGTTTTCAATGCCTGCTGAGTTTAAATCAGTCGGCATATACTTTAACTATGTCCTCTTGCTTCAGTGGTCACTTCAGTTTTTGTTAATGGAGCCTTTGTAAGTGGGAGTTTGAGTAAACATTCTTTAGCTTCACTGCCAGGCTCTGTTGGTGCAGTGAGTTGGAAATGAAAATATTGTTTTAGTTTTTAATATGCTTTTGTCTCACTGATTTAATCACTGCCATCTATGTTCACTTGAAAGTACAATTTTCCCAAATGCACTTACATTCATGTAAAATAATCAGTGGTATATTTGCTCTATCTAATATGTATTCCATCAAATTGGTTTAGTAAATGATGTGTTCGCTCGTCAGTTTGCACATGTTAGTGAGAGGGTATATGGGGGAAAAAAGAGAGTTAGAGAGCGAGCAAGAGAGAGGAAGAGAAAAGAGTGAGGACTGATCACTGGATAAACACGTATGGGAAAATATGTATGATTTATGTGACAATTTAAGTCATGTTCTTCTCATTGCAAGTCTTAACAGACCAAAGCTGCTGACAGATCGGAAGACAGAATCAGGAGGAAAAGACATGCACACATTTTACAGTGTTTCATAGTAGAATGGACCTGGCCAATCCAAACAGAGGCACTGCAGAAATAAGTTTCTTCCTTTCTTTTTTTTTGTTTTTCTTTTTTATATACCAGTATTTTTATTTATTTATTTATTTATTTTTGCTTTCATGTTAAAAAAAAATCCATCAAAATTCAGTTTGGACAATTTTTACATTTTATAGTTCTCAAACCATCTGACAAAAGTATGTAAAACTTTGTTTAGACAACCGTTGAAACCGTTACCGTTATTTTTTGAAAGAAGTGTCTTACTGTATGCTCACTAAGGCAGCATTTCTCTGATCAAAAATAAAATAATAAAATAACATATTCAGGAGCCATATTTCAGCTTTCTGTGTCACATAATTCTTTAAAAATTATGCTACTTTGGTGCTCAAGAAATTAATTATAATCAATTAAGGAACCTGTGACACATTTTTCAGGATTCTTTGATGAATAGATGAATAGAAAGTTCAAATGGAATATTCATTTGAATTGTAAATTAAAACAATGTACTTTTGATCAATTTAATGCATCCTTGCTGAACAAAAATGTATGAATTATATATATGCAGTACAGACCAAAAGTTTGGACACACCTTCTCATTCAAAGAGTTTTCTTTATTTTCATGACTATGAAAATTGTAGATTTACACTGAAGGCATCAAAACTATGAATTAACACATGTGGAATTATATACATAACAAAAAAGTGTGAAACAACTGAAAATTTGTCATATTCTAGGTTCTTCAAAGTAGCCACCTTTTGCTTTGATTACTGCTTTGCACACTCTTGGCATTCTCTTGATGAGCTTCAAGAGGTAGTCACCTGAAATGGTCTTCCAACAGTCTTGAAGGAGTTTCCCGAGAGATTCTTAGCACTTGTTGGCCCTTTTGCCTTCTGTCTGCGGTCCAGCTCACCCCTAAACCATCTCGATTGGGTTCAGGTCCGGTGACTGTGGAGGCCAGGTCATCTGGCGCAGCACCCCATCACTCTCCTTCTTGGTCAAATAGCCCTTGATGCCTTCAGTGTGACTCTACAATTTTCATAGTCATGAAAATAAAGAAAACTCTTTGAATGAGAAGGTGTGTCCAAACTTTTGGTCTGTACTGTATATATATATATATATATATATATATATATATATATATATATGTGTGTGTGTGTGTGTGTGTGTGTGTTTTTGTGTGCGTGCGTGTGTGTGTGTGTACTAAAAACAGTAAAAAGAAATAATAGAGAAATTAATAATACAATTAATTATAAATTAATGTTAAAAATTAATCTGTATGAAACTGAATAAAACCAATTTAAGAAAAGAATTGTAACATTTTCGAAGAATATATAGTAATGAGGATTCCTTGTTATATAATAAAAGTTAATGTCTAACATAAGTAAAAAAAAAAAAACTTTTTACACAGAGCCTCATATGCATTTAAATGATGATGATAATTGTATTATTGGGTGTAAACCTGTCCCTATAATACGAGATACATTTATTTGAAAGCACAATTTTGCTTTTTAAGTAAATTTATCTTTAGATATTTCTACTGTATTTCTACTGGAAATTAACTATGGCAAGAAAGAACAGGAATGATCAAATGAACAGATACAGTAGGCAGTTACAGAGAGTTAGAAAGGAATAATGAGAGTGAGAGAGCAAGAGTGAGTCACTGGGAGAGAAAAAGAGAACTAGAGAGGAAGTGGCAGGAGCGACAGAAAGAGCGAGTTGAGTGATTATGATGCCCGTTGCTGGGATACTGAATCCTGTGTAGTTGGAGTGCATGTGAAATGATGGAGAGGCGCCCTGAGTGATGTGGGCTGACAGCCGTGTGTGTGTTTGTGCATGGCATGTCAGCACGTGCCTTCATTTTTGTGGTTGTCTCTGTTGCTTTCCCTGTTGAAGCTGAGTGTGTAGATCTACACTAGTGATAAATGCCACTGATGATAACCCCTATGGAATTACAAATGTCACAAACAGAGGTCCGCCAGCGTGATTAGGAAACGCCGCCCTCAGCACCTGAATCCAGGATAAACTCTGCTGTTCACCATATTTTAAACAAGAACACTATGGAAAGTGTTTTGAGTCCTATGAGGGCAACAGAAATACAGGTTTACAAATAGCTGACCGCTCAACATTTTGCTGCTATCTGATCTACAGCACCTCTGAGGGAGAAATCAGTTCCTGCTGCCAGCTCTGGAATAGTGTGCTTGTACATAGAAATAACATCAAACAATATTTCTAAACCTTATTTATTTATTTGTTTGCCTTACAGGCACACCAGTAAGGGTCAAGTACAAGGGTTTCATCAGTCATGGTTCATCTTTAAAGGGGTCATGAACTGAGAAACCAAAATTCTCTTGATCTTTTGACATATAAGAGGTCATAACATATATAAAATATACACATAAAAAACATATAAAATATAAATATACATATAAATATATAAATATACATATAAAATATACATATACATATAAAAACATCCTGTAAGTTTCAGAACTCAAAACTTTCTTGTTAGTCTAAAACCAGCTTATATTGAAGGCAGTGTGCCAAAACGAATGTATGACTCTATGATGTAATAGTGTGGATAAGCACCGCCTCCGCAGAAGAAGATACATCTGACCTGTCTGTTTAGCCCCTCACACCGATTTGCGCATGTAGTGTTTACGAGAGCGATGAATGAGCGGGTCTGTGCAGAAACCAAACAATAAAGATGCTCTGAAAACAAGAAGACGCTGTGCAGTGCCAAGTTGTGGAAAAAACGTAGTCTTAGCTTTGCCTTTCCTAAACCAACGTTCCAATCCCATGACCCCTTTAAAAGTAAACCAAAAAAAGGAATGAGAATGGAAAATATAATCACCCAGCAAGTTTCTTTCAAACTGAAGTATACAGTCTTTTATTTTATTACTGCATTTATAAAAACCTGGTGTCATTTGCCGTTTCAATTTTTTAAGGAAAATGTAAACTCATAAAACTGAATTGAGAATGACAGATAATATTGTGACAAGGATTATGTAATGATATAATATTGTTTTTGGTTTATATTTTGTTATAATATTTTAATTGTTGATATACTCAAGTCAGTTTAAAATTGGTAATTATAATATTTAGTTAATATTCTATTCATAATACTGTACTGATAATTAATATGAATTATATATTAATAATTTGTACAAATATTTTGGCAGTGTATCTTTGTTACCTGTTGCCTGTTTTCATGTTTCCTTGGAATACCTGTTTTATAACAACAGAATAGAAATGAAATAGAATAGAATAGAATAGAATAGAAAAGTGGAATAAAAGTGGTTGTGTAGACAGACGGATAGTATGCAGTACATACTATAGATAGATGCTTTGTCTTAACTTTTTTTTTGTTTCTGAGAGCCCTTGAAGTGTTCAAATTGGCTTTAGTTATAAACTCTGTATTTGCATTGGATTAATCTTTTTTTTCATACTTCATGATCATGCATTGTCACGTGTGTTGTGTCTCTCGTTGGTAAAGTTTGTGAGAACACATTCATGTATATATATAGATGTGGTTAAATTGCAGTTGTGCAATTAAAAACCACAGAAAATCTGTCTGTGCTTTCAGGCGGACGGTTGCGTAACTGATGCTGTGCATGTGCCTGTGTGTGTTTGTGTGTACGTATCCAAGTGTGACGGGCATGATGTCTGTATAATGTAGTTGCCAAGTGATCCTGTCGGTCACAGCTCTTTGTCTGGCTGTGATATTGTGACGTTTTGAGAAAGCGCACGGCTCATAAATCCTTTAAATTTAGCAGCACTGTTTCCGCTGAGCATACATATGAAAATGCTTCTGTTCACTTTCCCAGTTTAAGTCGAGGCAGAGGCCTGCCGAGAGAAGCAGCATGAGACAACCACAGAGAAAAAAATGAGAGGAAACAGGAAAGGAGAGTGGGAAGAGATGAAGAGAGAGGAAAGTGAAATGGGGTATAGTTATGAAATCAATCTTAGCATCCATGTACTTCAAAAGTTTTGTTGTTTAGGTTTAGTGACAATTGTAGGGTCCTCTGTGTATTCACAGTCTCAGAAAACTGTTTACAAATGATGACAGGCCCTAAGATCTTCCAGAAAGCACCCGTGTCATTTCAAGTTGTCTTGTTTTTTTTGTTTTTTTCTGGAGTCCTATTGTTCTTTGCTGTTGAAAGCACAAATGTGAACCTTTTAATGCCATAAGCAACACAGAAAGAAGCCCTGGTTCTCTGCGATTACTGTCTTTCAATCTGTTATTATGTTCGAACAATTGTACCAGGCATTTCTTGAAAGTGGTTTCTTTCTGACAACCTGCAATCTGTATTTCCCACAAAATTTTGGTTTTACACACACACACACACACACACACACACACACACACACACACACACACACACACACACACACACACACACACACACACACATAATTTAACATTAACACAGTCCTGCATCATATTTGCTGAATAAAATCCAATACTTGTTTCTTATTAATGTAGGAATGCTGATTCCCAGAATAGTTTTGCTCTAGCATGCCACACTTTGTCACATAATGTGATGTGCATTTTGTGTCATTTTTGTTTTCAACAAACATTGGCAAGGAAAGAATTCTTGTTATGTATTATCAATCACCAGAAAAACTTCCACAATCTTCCTCTAAGCATTGAACTTTGAACTATTTGTTCAATATATTCTCAATCAGTTTTCACATGAATGACATGAATGATTCTGAAGACTTTTCCCTTTCTTTTACAGATGCAAAACTTTTTTGAAACTTTATGGAAATTTTTGTTGTTGTTGTTATTTTGGCTGTTAAAGTGCATTAAAGCTGATACATGTGTATTATAAAAAAAAACAAAAAAAAACTTTGTATTCTTTTTGTAAAAAAAAAAAAAAAAAACGGTACACGGTTTATTTTTTATTGTATTTCATCAGCGTCGTCAAATAATTTTATATTAGACCTTTTTGGCAAATCAGCAGATTTTGTTTTTCCCCCAGAATCTATACAAACACTAACACTGTGTGTAGTGACCAAAATTAACATTTTCTGTATGTTATCGATACAATATGTTGAGGTTTGGGTTAGCATGTAAAATGTTAAAGTTTATGCGAGATAAGATTATGATCAGATTAAGGTTACATGTTTTAAAGGGACTGGAGATAAGGTTTAGAATTTAGGCTTGGCAGTCAGTAGCAATGACCAACACAGAATGCTGATCCAGTAACTACCTGCATGACTAACTCATAAGCATGGAGAGTACCCACTTCTGTATGGGTAACTGGTAAAAGGTGAATGGGTAGTTAAAGCTTTTCTGTCACCCAGACAGAAAACGAGACTGTCTGAGTGATCGCTAGAACCACTGAAACTGATTAAATGTTGTGAGCACCAAAGAGAGGGGTCAATAAAAATAATTAATGTCCTTCACTTCAGAAAAAAAGGGTGAACCGATAAAACTATGTTGGTCAGCTCAGATGGCCCTCCTGGAGCAGAAAAAAGGAGAGAAACTCACTCATCCACACTCAAAAAATGACTCTTTAAACTTACTTAAGTCAATAATGGACAGTGGTTCCACACAACCAAATTGTGTTTTGATAACATTAATGGAATTTGTTGAATATATGCAAACTCCTTGTGTTGTGACAACACAACTGAATGAGGTAGAATCTATGTGAAATAGTAATGTCCAACCAAATCAATTTATTCACTTTGCTTCAACTTAAACCGGTTAAGTTAACTGAACATGTTTTGGTTTATTACAATCTAGCCAATCTTGTTTCACTCTATCAACATAAGGAGCTTTGTTTCAAATTACTCATTTCAATTATGGACAGTGGTTCCACACAATTAGTTCTAGTTACTTTAACTAAATATTTTCTATTTAAAGTTACTCCCTTCAACAAAGCATTTTTTGTGTGATTTGTCTTGTAATGAGTCAAAAGACAAGATGTCACAAATGATCAAAGTGTATTTGTTAAACAAGCAATAAATAATTACACACAGTTACAGTAAATACAGTTTAAACCATATTACAGAATTACAAAAAAATTACACAAAATAGCAGAAATATGAAACTACTCATTTTCTAACTGGCATTCATGAGTAACCAGTCAAACCTTATTCAAGGTACAGGAACTGGCTCCAGAAATAACTTCTTCAGTACTCCAAATGTGTACCTGAGTTCAGGAGGGTTGCTCAAGTTCAGTCCATATATCAGTCCCAGAAACATGGTTTTGCAGACTTTAAACTGCTATAGGTCCTGAAGAACTTTATCCTTTAAAACTCCAACTTCTGCTGGACTGTCTTCAATGAATGCAGCTTCAAATAGATTCCCACGAAGTCTTCTGGATCACCTCCTGATTGCTGGCAACATCTGTATCCTAGAAGTATTTAAAAGGATGGAGAACTCAAATTCTTGTGTATTAACTTTAACAAATCATTTATTAACCTTGAACTCACCATATACTCCATACTGCTAGGGTCTTCATTTGGATACTTCAATTTCATTGGTCTGAAGATGAAAACAACAAAATTTAGCCTTTGTTTTTTTTCCCCTAAAATTACATGAAAAAAAGTCAGTCATTCATCTTCTTATGGGAAATACAGGCAAGCAGAAAATGGTACACACATCTGGACCCTGCAAGGTAAGCAACAGAACTGGAATGTTCCCAGACCCAGAAACATAGTAAGGACATCAGTAAAACAGTCATGTGACATCAGTGGTTCAACCATAATTTTACAAAGCTACAAGAATACTTTTTTTTGCAAACAAAACCAAAACAGCGACTTTATTCAACAATTCTTCTCCAAATCGCATCTTCCACCATTATCAACAGCACGTAAATAATTCATGTACATGGTGCTGCTGACCTACAACATGCATGCACTGAGCCTTGATTACACACAGAGGAAAGCAATGTTCATGCCTCTTGTTACTCTCCATAATGGCGGCATATGATTTGGAGAAGAATTGTTGAATAAAATCGCTATTTTTGTTTTCTTTGCACAAAAACGTATTCTTGTAGCTTTGTAAAAGTGTGGTTGAAGCATTGATGTCACATGAACTGTTTTACTGATGTCCTTACTATGACTCTGGGAACATTTCAGTTGCATTGCAGCCTTTATGGAGGTTCAGAAATCTCTCGCATTTTCATAAAAATATTAGGGATGCACCGATTGGCCCGCCATCAATCGGAAACCGGACGGATTTTGCTTAAAATACGCGATTGGTAATCGGCTGGTCTTTGGACTTTTTTTTTGGCCGATTTTTCCGGAAGTGCGTCCGTGTGCTCAGAATACATCTACATGATGAGTGAGTAATTAATAGGGCTGTCACTTTTGTGAAAAAAATCATTTTCGATTTAAGACATAAGTGTTCATTGAATAGATTGTAAAATCGATTTTCCATGTCAAAAAAAAAAGTGACGTTTCCTTTTTCAACGTCAAATAACAGACGAACGTAAAGAGAGTGCTGGAAACACACAAGGCAGCAATATTTCTTATTTATTGGCATGAAGTTTCGTGCAGAATAGCAAACAGGAAAAAATATATGTGCAGAGGGGACGGCTGCCATGACAAAAGAAAAACATCAGTGCAGGCTTCAACTCGGCTGCATTTATGATTTAGGCAATTCAAAAATCTCCAAGATTATTTTAAATAATGATTCAATCCATTTCAAACAACTGTTCAAAAAAATGTAACTTTAAATGGACTTGAGAACAGGCCATGTGTCCAGAGCAGAGCGTTTTTTATTCACTATATGTCCAGCTGTTGAGAAGACGCGCTCCGACCGCACTGATGTCCCAGGGACACTCAGGTAGGCTACAGCTGCGCAATTCTCCACCACAGAAGCCGGTCACTGTCAGCTTGCTATATCATAACTCAGAATCTCCTGTAACTAGAAGCGCGAATGAGGCGAATTCGCGTCTACCGCGCCGCGAGACCTCCAGACGCTCTATTCGCGTTTGGTGTGAACGCAGCATAAGAGGTCGCTTTCGACGTCACTGGGTCTTATAGGCGCGTAAAATTGCTGGTATTTTTTGTCTAGCTAATTCGCAACGCATACTGCACTTTCGGAATTCTTTATTTTCTTTTTCTGCTTGTTTGTGAGTTTTGTTACATCTATATTTTTAATTGTTTAATTATTTTAAAATGAATAGTGTACATATTTGGTTAAAATCGATTCCCTATTTTCATTTTTGAAACTTTTTTTGGTTGGTCCGATCGATTGTGCAATCGATTTTCGAACTAAAAGTGACAGCCCTAGTAATTAATGACATGTTTATTTTTGGGTGACCTAGCCATTTAAACACACCTGAACCAGCTAATCAAGGTTCTTGGGAATTTTAAAACAATAAAGTATTACTAGAAGTTCCAGCCAGGTGAGTTAGAGCTAAACTCCACAGAACACTGGCTTTCCTAGAGCAGGTCTGTACACCCCTGCCTTGCATCAAAATAAATTGTTTTTGGGAGGCAAATTCATTCATAATCTGTCAGTTTATAGTAAAACCACATATTTTGTATTTATTGTATTAATAAACCTAATCTTAATCTATCTGTCTTTTTTTTGTCAATTTCCAGTGGCCAGTGAGAGAATAATGTTTTAATACAAGGATGTGTTGAGTGCAGTTGTTCTTACCTGTGTAGCGGGCACCAAGAGGGTTTCAGTATTTGTCCAAGCACTCTTCTTTAGTATGCAAACATCTTCATAAGTTCTGTAGTGCGGATCCAGTTTGGCAAAGACTGTTGATTCTAATGGGCCTATGGTAATTCTGTATGTCTCAATTCTGCACAAATCTGTAAACACATGTGCAATGTGTTACAAAAAAAAAAAACTGTTTAACAGCAAAAACCAATTCAAAGTATTAAGTGTGAGTGATGAATAGTGTCATGTTGACCATTCCAAAAGGGTGAACCTGATTACATATCTGGAGCATTTGTATAATGTGAATAGCTCAGAGTAGTGTCCGGTTTAAAGTCATTGTACGACCACACCGCCACTAGTATACAATTAATTTATACAAATAAATATATTTTGCACACAAAATGAGAAAAGAGAGAAACTCCTATTCGCCATTTGATTAGCTATAGGAGGAAGTAGCTGAATGACAAATCATTCTGCCTCTTAACATCTCTTATTGTAAGCCATATGTATAATAAAAGTAAAGGTATAGGACGTTTTATTTTTGGATAAACATTTTTCTAATAAATACAATCTCTCTTAAAATACCTTATTGGGTTATGATATTTAAAACAGTTTGGTTTGATCTAGCGCAGAACGAAAACTTTAATGAAATATTTCCCACAATTATAAAATAAATGTATGATTAGCTAGCTCCACACTGGAGAGCTGCTTTATAACAGGAAATCAAGTTTAATTCTAATTCTAGTGACACTGACTCTGTATTTTCATGTTTAATATTGAAAAGCTATCTATTGCATAAGGACTGTTATATAAATAAACGTGACTGGACTTTTCTTTACTGGAGTGGCTGGAGAACCTCAGAGTTCGTGCAAACATCCACATCGCTGTAATCAAATATGTTCTTAAGAGCTGCTTTTACATCGCGGTCAGTTTTTGTTGTGTTTATGCAGTTATTGAGAGCAAGGCGTGCAGTATATATTTACATATTCATCCAAGGTTCGGATATATATATATATATATATATATATATATATATATATATATACTCAAGTCAATACCTTACAGAGAGGCGTGCGCTTTCACATCTCCCAACCGCTCAAAATCATCTATTAGTGGTGCAGTAAACCGATTACACAATACTAGACTGCAAAACAAAAGCACCCCAAAACAGAAACTCTAAGAGAAATTAAAGACTTTGACTTAACACAAGAAAAACTTTAGATTTTCTTACCTGACTGGTACCTCTTGCTCTCCTTCGCACCGTCATCAAATGCGTTGGAAATCGTCACTTCCGGTTTTTTTTTAATTACAAAATTAAACACTTTACGTTAGTTTAACGATTGATAATTAAGTAAAGTTGAAAATGAAACATTTTAAGTTGATTAAGCACAATACAATTGTGTTTTGGCGGAAAACTAAATATACTTGTGTTGTTTTAACAAAACATATCTGTGTAAAACGAACAGTGCCACAAATCCATTTTTTTGAGTGCAATGCTGGAAACTCTCTTCTCTTTGTGTTGAATCTCACCGGGACCGATGCTTGAAGTGTCCAAGTGAAAATGATCTATGAGTGCTTTGCCAGAGCAGAGGCCACTGGGACAGACAGCAGAAGACAGTTATCCAGAAAACAAGCTGGAATAATGTACATGACAGGAGCTTTTCAGCGGCTTGGAAACCTACATTTCTTTGGCTTCATTTCTCTTTCTCTCACAGTTGGAGTCTTTCACTCTTTCACTTCTTGAAGGTGTTACATTTTAGTGAGTGATATGGATTACTCACAGTGTCATGGTAACAGTTACCGTGGAGAGGAGTGGGAGGGGTTAGCATTCTCTGAGAAACAGTTCTCTTACCGTAAAGCAATGTGAATGGGAACCAGGGGCAACCTTAGTCAAGGTCACGAACTGGCTAGCCAATCAAACGTGATGTTTTAATGCTTCAGGCATTTACTAGTCACACCTCCAAGTGTTTTAAGCACTTTGCATTTCTTGTGCACAAGTTACCGGTTTATTGTGATATACACTCTTCAAAAATCATTGAGGAGAAACCTGCCTTCTTTATTACTGTTTAACTTTGTACCTCCTTAAATATCCACTTACCTAAAAAATTATTTGGCTGTCATTTTAGAGGAAACTGCAGACCAGTTTTGGTGGAGACAAATGTGAATTTTGTTGATGTAAATTTAGGGTTAGGGTCAGGGGGTAGCTTTTTTTCCACTGGGCCACACTAGGGTCCAAGTGCAAGTCTCATGGGCTGCACTCATATCATTTAAATATTAAGTCACCAATACAAACCAACCAGATTTATAATATTAGAGCCTAAATATGATATCTAATCAATTACATTCATTGAAATAAATAAATAATTCACTCACCATTAATATAACACCTCACGCTGTCAGGAGCTGACAAAGTATGTGAAAATTTAAAATGCACGTCACGGAGGCAACCACCCACTTCATGTTGGGTGTTCTTGGCCTCCACGTTGTGCATTTAAAATCCTTTAATACACGGCAAGCCCCTGATTATTGCTTACAATATATATATATATATATATATATATATATATATATATATATATATTCATTCAGCAAAACCACAAAAAATATATATTCACACCAGCAAAAAATTTGTTTTTATATATTTAAATTAAATATGTATTTATTTATTTATTTATTTATTTAAATATGGATTATTTATAGACTAAATAATGTACTTAAAATAAGTAAAGTTAAAACGTAAAAGTTTAAAAATAAAGTTACATTTAAAAGTAAAAAAAATAATCAAATTATAATAAAAAAAATTCAGTAAAGTCACAATGGATCAGAATTTATGGGTGGTGTGTATATTATTATTTTGTGTCAAATCCATCACTGGGATTATAAAAGATTTATTTGGTATTCTTAGACAATTCTTCTCATTGTATGTCCCCCTTTTCAGATCTGTAGCTGGTTTTGTCCACAGGATTAGTGGTGCTTGTGTGTATAAATATGTGGATGTATACATCAGTTAAAATAATTCTGTTTTTATTAGTGCCCCAAGTCATTTTCTTAGATGGTAGGCACACACACACACACACACACACACACACACAAATGCATTCACATTGGGCCTGTCTCTCTTACTTAAGTGCTTAAAACTGCACTACCCCTCTGTGTGGCTTCATAAAAACACATATTAAAAGAGCACAGCCTGGACATTTAAACCTCCCTAAAGGCTTTAGAACCAAATCAATGGATTCCCACAGACAGAGCTTGTTGTCTTCTCCCCCATACACACTGCCAGTTAATGGCAGCCAATCAGCTGTCCTGAGTCCAAGAGAAGTCAAGGTGAACCCCATCAGACACAGGCTGTGAGTTTAATGCTCTGCTCTGCTCCTGACACACACACAAACACACATGTGCACACAAAGACACCCTGATAGAAACGCACTGCGCACAGCTGCACACAGAGATTATAGTTAATGCTCACGCTACTCTATGGTCAGGCCCGGAGGAGGTTGACAGTTGTTTTGATCAGAGGGAGACTTGGAAGAAAGCGACGGAAGGATGGGGAATGGAAAAGAGTGAATGAGCAGAAAAAATTGGATGAGCTCAGAGGAGATTTGTGATATGTTGATATGTGATATATTGGCATCTGAATAACGTCACACACTGCAATATCTACATAATGAGATGTTCACAAATATTAAACCAAAATGTCTTTGAAATATGCAAAAAGTGTTATGATGCAATTTTTTTATAATTTCATAATATTTTTACTAATTTGTCACTTTTTTTCCTCTTATCTTCTTATTTGCTCTGTGTGTGTGTGTGTGTGTGTGTATATATATACATACACACACACATAAATATTATTAATGCAAATTTACATAATGTATAAATATGGGGTAATTATTATCCTAATAGTTTATTAGGAGTAATTATTATCCTAATAAACTGGGATAATTCGTGACCCTGGACCACAAAACCAGTCTTAAGTGTCTTTTTTTATTGAATATACAATAAAATCGCCTTTGAATTTGTCCAAATGAATTATTAGCAATGTATATTACTGATAAAAAAAAATTATGTTTTTATCTTTTTGAAATGTACAAAATATTTTCATGGAACTTTACTTAATATCCTAATGATTTTTGCCATAAAAGAAAAATCAATCATTTTGACCCATACAGTGTTTTTTTGGCCATTGCTAAAAATATACCCCAGCAACTTAAGAGGTTTTGTGGTCCAGGGTTAAATATGTCAAGCTATAGTTAAGCACAAATGTTGATGTAACAATATTAACAAAGCATGCACAGCACTTATCTATAACATATTTTACATAATAAATACATATTTATTATATATTCTAACTTTTCTTTTATAGTATTATATATAGCATATTTTTGTGTATATTCTATATATTTCATATTTCCTGTGCAGTGTGTGTTTCATCAATATTACGTTAATGCTCGTGCCAGTCGATTGTGACTGAAATAGTACAGTGAGATTTCTAACTAGCTGATCCTCCACAGATGGTTTTCATTTGCTTGTGCATCAGGGTGTGTTATTGAGGCTGTTCTCATAAAAAGCCTGACCTCCACTTTGTCATCGGCCATTATAGAGATATAAACCAAAGCAGAACTACAAAATACTGCAGACCCTTTTCCTTCCTCTTTGTCCACAGTAATTGTGTTCTTTGCCCTATGTTTGCGAGTTCTATTATTTCTGCAGTAATGATAAAACACGTAATTGTGGGAAGTGTGACGGTGCTGTCGTGGTAATAATTAGAAGTGTGATTGCTGCACTGCGTGTGTATGTAATTTTATCATCTTATACACACACAATGGACAACAAAATCACAGTTGAATTCATACACGTGTGAAAGCAGATTTAAAGGTTCGGCATGGATATTTCCATGTTTTTCTTTAATATTTTTGAGTACTGTATCAAATTCTTAGATTAACTGCACATTGATCTTAAATGCTATTTGTGGAGGAAATTTTATTTTCTGTATTAATTGCTTCTCTTTACTAAAGAGTGTTCTTTAGACTGTCATGTTTCAGTATGCTTGAGTTTTCGATGAGCTGAGAGATAACAAGAAATCTATTTAATGTGAATGTGCAAGACATGTGTGACAGGGAATGTTAAGTGTTTCCTCTTTGGTGCAATCTACATTAAACCTGATTGACTGTTTGAATGTAGACCTTTTCCTGCAGGAAAATAAATATTCAAAAGACTTTTGTCTCATATAGTACCTGTAATTAAAAATTGCCACGGCACTATTTAATCTAAACAGGCATCCCATGTAAATTATCGTAAACACTGGATGGATGGATCACCATTTTCCAGCATTAATAACTCAACTTCACAATTATTAACTAGTATAATCTAGTATAACCTGAAGGACACATGCTTTACACAGCAGACAATTCTTGACCACGCTGCTCTTCTGAGCCGCTCAATGAAATGTGTTTCACTCAATAAAACCATTACAGACACAGGAAGGGAGAATTATAGTGGCCTCAAAAGATTGAGCTCATAAAGAATTCTGTAGGTCTTTGGCACTAGGTTTGGACTCTACGGTTAGATGGAAACTGTTGACCTTGACACATTGAAACTGTAGACACACACACAGGTGATGCATAAACCCATATTATTATTTAAATATGATACGGCCCAGGCCCACTTTGGGTGGTGCTCAGTGAGACACTGAATACATGATTTCACCCCCCCCCCCCACCACACACACACACACACGCACACTTCCCCCACTCACACACTCCATTCGTGAAATATTACCTAAGCAGGTGATTCAGTATTTTCCAGTGACTAACCGATACTCACATCTTACCAGGCATTTTCCAGTGCTGTGAGAAGGAAACCTGCAGAGCTGTCCAGAACATGGCAGGTGAGACTCATTTCACACACGTTTTACACTCCGACTGTGTGATTTTCCATCAATACAGCAATATTTGCTGCTTCCAGTCAGGCTGTTTCAAGGCCTGAAGAGAATATTATTGTTTGCCATATTGGACAGCATGAAGTTCATTCTCATTTTGCGTCACTGTTCCTATAAAAAAAAAAGGGGTAAAGGCATCATTTTGCTACACAAATCTTTCTTTCTTGTCTTTTACTGGGTTCATTAAAATGAGCTCAGCTTTGTGTTTCACTGCAGCAGCTGAGCGCTGACTGTGTAACTTCGTTTTCTGCTTCTTTATAACGTCCTTCTCCTTGGCCGGTTTCTCAGTCAGAGAAAAATCAAAGATAAAGCTGAACTCCAAAACTGTGGACTCGACTGTATGGTATAAAGTGTTTAAATAGGTATATGCGTGTTTCTACTTTTTTGGTCATTCTGAAAGTGCCACATGAAGCTAAATAATAGAAGTGTTCGTTTGCTTCAAAATAATAGTTTGATAGTTTATTAACCCTCATGAGTTTTCAAACTGGTGTGGCTCTTTTTCTCTTCTAGAATGGCAAAGTAGAAAAACTATGAGTTTTCCAGGCTCTTTTTCTATACAGTTAAAGTGATTGGTGACTAAGTACTGTCAATCTTTACCACATAAAATATCATAAAAGTGCCCCATATGACTCATGCACTATACTCTGAAGTCATACAGTAACGTTGTGTAGAGAACAGGCTGAAATGTTTCATTATTTAGTGAAATTCTTGTCATAAAGTGAGGTTGACATCTGTGGTCACCATTCACTTTCATTGTATAGAAAAAGAGCTTGGAAATTCGTAATTTTTCTTTTGGTGTTGCACCGAAGAATGTAAGTCACACAGAATTCAAAAGACACAGTGATGAGTAAATGATAACACTGTGAACTCCATTTGGCACACATCCACTTCCTGTCGTGAATATCAATGTGCATGTATGAGCGGCGTATGTTGTTTTCACATTTCTGTGACTGCAGAACGAATAGGAGGGTGTGTAGTAACTAGAAAGGAATGCAATACTCAACTCATTTTAATGAAAGTCTTTCACTAAAATCTTTCCATTAACATAACCTCTCAGTCATGTCTGTTTTGGGCCCTGAAACAACAGCACAGCCCCTAGAAATAACCGAGCAGGTTCTCTGGTGTCCCAATATTAATGTGAATTACTTTGGTTTCTGTGCAACCAAGTGCTACATAAAGCCTCTTTTATGCAACTCCAAAATGGAGCAATATTTTGTATTCCTCATTTTTTCTTTTAAACGGTAAAACACACTTCCTCCTCATGACCAGCCCCATATTGTCACAGTAAGCTAATTTTAACAGTTGCTGTACTTCTTGCTCTAGCTTCTTTACTGAAGCTAAAAGCAGTCAAGAGAGGACACAATTAGCATTTTAAAGTGGAGGGTACCCCTGTGTGAATAAATTAAAGCAGTGCTGCCTGTGATGAGAAGACAGACACTTTCAGTAAGTCAAGAAACCGCCTCATTCACATCAACTCTGCTAAACAGCTTAGTGGGTTTTGTAAGACCAAACATTCCAGTGAGACGTTGATAAAAGCTTGACGTTGTACAGTTGCTTGTCAATGGCAGAAAAGTTAAAAAATTAGAGATGTTGGTTCCATATCAGTTATTGGCCATTATTAGAAATTTATCATTTGTTGATATTGGATATTTAATTCCACATGCTTGTTGTCACTATTTTTACATTTAGATTAGCTTTCACCTGATGATGCCTTAGATTTAATCTTTAAAACATGAATAAATCAATAACGCTTTTAAACATAATCTTTACCTAGTTGTACAGTATTTTTATTTTATTATAAAATTGTATTGTTTTGGCAAAATAATATATTATTTTAATATCTGCCATTTATTAGTAATTGAGCATAGCATGAAAATAATTATCTGTTAATCGATATCAGCCAGAATTGTAATGTTGATGCATCCCTGCTGAGTACATTATTTATTTATTTTTATTTTATCCTGTAGTTTTTACAGGAAATCACTGGCAGATATGGTTTTATTTTGTAAAAATACAGTAAAAATGTCAACAATTACAGAAAAACCTGTAAATATTGTATTTTAAAACTAATTTATAATTGCTATCTCACCAATTAAAATATATTTTAAGATGTGGCTAATTCATACGAATTTGTAGAACCACTGCATTTTTGTAAAATTTCTGTGAGCAGTAAGTTTAGGGGTGGGGCTAAGGTTGGTCCTTTATATCAATTCTCACGAATTTGCCAACTTGTAAAATACATACATAAAAATTTTTGACAAATCGTACGAATTCATACAAGTGAGGTCTTACAAATTCATATGAATTAGCCACTTTTTGTTTAAACTGGTAAATCAGCAGCCCTTTTCTGCTGAATTAAGACCACAGTGCTAATAAAACATTTTTGTACCTTTAACATATATTAAAAATGACCACAATAACAGGTGGTGAATATTTAACAGTAAATTTATTGTGTTTTATAGTTAAATTACAATGATTTTTTTACAGTATATGGATGGAATATTGAACCATTTTGTAAAACAGTTTACACGAAGAGTGCCATTTTCCAGGCTTTTGAGCAGATGTCTTTTGCCCCCATCTCCCGATGAGAAAGGTGTTGTTTTGATGCTTGGTTGCCTGGTCTGGTCAGCATGGTGCTGTTTCTTCTGAAATCACAGCTGCAGGCACAAGCTGTGACCTCCTCACTCTCAGTCACAGGGGGCAAAATGTCCATGAGGAAACTTTGATATGTTAGCTCTTCAAAAGACAGATAGTGTCAACAAAGAAAGAGATACTTGCTGTAGAAATGGCATTGTGTAACCGTAACTTTAGTTTCTATTTTTTACAAGATCCTAACTAGGCAAAAGGTAACTGAAGAAACCTTTTTCTAAGGGAAAAGGTTAGCTGTTAGCTGTTCACTGGTTTGAGAATTGATTGGCATGAACTGTGACAGTGCAGAGCTGGTGATGAGCTGTGAGCATTGTTATTTCTGCTTGCTTAACTTCTCATTCTGCATATTTTCCAGCTGAGAGTGTGCGTGTCTATGCATAAGAATATGTGCCTGTGTGATTTGTAATATCAGAAGATCTGCTATGCTATATTTCCATTCCTTTGATCTGATTGGAAGCCACTAAAAACTGTTGAGGACCATCTGGAAAGTACCTGTATTTATGAGAGAATAACAAGAGCTGAAATGTACATGTGGCGTGCTTTGAACATCAGTTTCTCTGCACACACATTTTTTAGATGTTTGAGTGTTTTTTAATTCATTGCTGAATTCTTAAGCTCAGGGATGCTGTTGATAAAGACTAGTGAGTGAAGGGGTTGTTTTCGAGAACACAGTAGTTGAATTCCCTGTGGGCTTGAACCAGTAACATTTAAAAAAAAAACAGCATACTTTCTAGGCCTAAGTTTGAAGTGAAGTTCTACAGAGATGATGTTGGAGTTGGTGCTGGGATATGCTGCTAGTTATGTGTGAACAGTCGCGGTGCTTCTTGAGTAGTTTTAGGAGTGGTTTTGGTTTAGTGTGGTAATGAGTAATGTGTGACTTATTCAAAACCTTTCATAGGTTAATTAAATTACAATTGTTAATTGTAATTTCCTAGGTGCAGTAAAGTGCCACTAGTTCAGTTACTGTAGCTAACATCAACTCACTGACACATTTTAAATTCTAGCCCAGGGGTGCAGTGGAATTCAGTGAAATTTACACAGACAAAAATTACTATTGTAGATCGTCTACAGTGTAACAATATATGAAGCACAGGTTACACATAAAGCAATTTTCAACCCAATCAGTTTTCTGTTGGTCAACATGGCAAATCTACATGACCAACTTAAAGCCATTGTGAAATCTGGGTGTGTGAATTCCTGTTGAAATTATGGGATTTTGAACATTCTAAGAAAAACATCTTTGTCATGTTGGTTTTTACTATTTTTCAAGTTAAGCCTGAGTAACATAATTTCCATTTTTTTATTAACCAAGACTTATAAGATAACAAAATAAAAAATTAAAAAAGATTGACAGATATTAGGCCAAATTGAGTGAAGATAAACATCTTTGTCATAATTTTATCTTTGTCATTAACATAGAAAACAAACAGTGCTTTATTTTTAAGATACAGTGGTATATTTAGAAGCTGCATTCAAGAAATTGAATAAACATAAAAATAAAACACTATATACACTTCACTGTGTAAATTATACAATGGTTTTCCTACTATCAAAGTCCCTGCGGACCAGTTTGGATACCCACATTTTTTAAAGTATCTTCTGTTGTTTTCAGAACAATAAATAAATTAATACATGTTTGGGACAACAAAAGGGTGAGTAAATAATGATTTTTGAGTAATTTGATTAAATAAATTTTTGAATATATTATCCCTTTAATGACAAGCAGCAGCAAGTTTAGCACCTAGGGTTGCCACTTATACCCCCCCTCCCAATATACTGTATGACATATATGATTATTTACTGTACTTCTTAAGACATTAAGACTTGTTTTCATAGACTATATCTTGAATATTAGTGTTTTTAAGTATAAATAAGCAATGTCAAAAGGCCTAATTAAAGTCAAAGAAGATCATTTTAGATAGTGATACAATTGCACAGGGTTTGAGCAGCCTACTGTTGCTATAGTAACCTCCTCAGATGAACTTTTAGCGGGTTTACCCAAATGTTATTTGAAAACACTGTTAAAACACATACTTGTATGCTAAACAAATGTGACAAAACCCCCCAAATTTTGAGGGGATTTAAGTCTTAATTAGGGGGGGTCAGACCCCAAAATAATTCACATCTTGGTGGGAAAATGTTAGAATAGTATTAGAGCTATGCTTTTTTTCTCTCAAACACAACTAACATTTCATACAAAAAGCCTCTTGCACCTGTATAATCTAAGATTTTACAATGAGAGTTCATTTGATTGACAGGTAAAGAGAGTCTAGCCATGCTTATGCTCATAATCACTATGCTAATGACAGGGTGTTATTCACAAGGAGGTGAAAGCGTAGGCTAGAGTCTCTCTGAAAGAGGCCAACATAGGTTAAGAACAAAAACTTGATGCCATTATAACACTCCTGTTAACAGGTCTATTCAATGTGTGTCTGCCTTCATTTGTATAACCACAGAATGTAGACAGTATGTTAAATCAAAGTCTTTGATTTCCATTGAATATCAGCATTAGGCCCTCAGTATGTGTCCAGTCAATTAGAGGTTACCTGACTGAAGCATGCTGAACTAAGCTTTACTTTAGATCATTTTATGTTACAGAAAATCACAAAATAGTATCTTGACATAATGACCCATGAACTCTACTCACTCTTCATATGATGAGCGATCAAACACAGGCAAATTTTTCCATGAAATGTTCTGGTGAACGCTGCACGTCATTCAAACGACTCCCCGTGTCGTGTTAAACGAAAGGGTTTCTGATAATTATGGTAATTACCTTTTAAGTAGTCGAGCCCAAGACTATTAAACGTTCTTACGTGAATATGAAACGTTGGTGCAATGTGTGCTGCGGAGCTGACAGCTCCTGTGGTCTTGCATGCCCACTCAAACCTTTCTGCTCAACAACCCCCTGCCCTTTATTCACACATACACACGCAGACAGTTGCACAGAAATCTGTCCCTTCATCCCATCTTCTTCTCTCCTCTATTCATCTCTGGTCCCTTCTGCACATGACAGACCACAGCTGCCTTTGAGTTCTGTTCCCATTACTCCCCGTCTTTTCTTTCTTTTTGTTTCGCATGCACATGCTGGTATACACATACACACACACACACAGCAATTATCAAAGGCAATGAGACTGTTAGGTTGATGGATCGCCTTTTATAAAGTTGCTGGAATAGAAAGACCTGGGTATGGGAGTATTTGCATGAGTGTATATGAGTTTCATCTTCCTGTTTCATCTTTCTGGTCATTGCTGGGTAATGTTAATGGAGTTGTAAACAAATGATTTATTTTTCCATTTAATCCTGCCAATAGCCAAGCAAATCACATCATTTATCTCATTCATGTATTAAGTAGATGTTTTTTTTTTAAGTGGTATTTCATAAATCCAGATAATCAAAATTTTAAGTGTATTAAGCTTTTGATTATTTAAAGGAATTGTTCTGTTTCTTTAACTATTGAACATTTCGATAATATAGTGTAATGTAATGTGATATAATATACATTCTTAAAAATAAAAGTGCTTAGGTTCTTCACAGCGCTGCCATAGAAGTACACATTTTAGGTTGCACAAAGAAACATTCAGTCAAAGGTTCTTTAAAGAATCATCTATTTCTTAGCTTTTTAGAATCTGAAGAACCTTCTTTCGCCACAAAGAGCCTTCTGTGGAACATAAAGGATTTTTTTAGATGTTAAAGGTTCTTTATGGAACCATTTAGACAAAAAGGTTCTTCTATGGCATCTTGAATCACCTTTTCAAGAGTGTAATATAATATTGAAAGAAATGTGATGGAAGTAAGATAAACTGCCTCTTACACTAACATTATCCTCAACCAAGGCTACATTTAACTAAAAATACAATAAAAATAGTAATACTGTAACAAATATATAATTACAACTATAACATCTGTTTTATTTTATTTTATTTTTTAATACAATTTTCAGCAGTCATTACTCCAGTCTTCAGTGTCACTTCAGAAATCATACCAAAATGCTGATTTTTTGCTTAAGTAACATTTCTTATTATTATATATGATTAAACCACTTAACACTGCTGCTTAATTTTTTTGTGGGAACCATGTTCCATTTTTGCAGGATTCTTTAAAGAATAGAAAGTTCAAATGAACTACATTTGCAATTGACAGGTCTAGATGGAAAGGTCTCCAACTGATAATATAAATCCAACTGTTTCATATAAAACTCTATTATTCTTTGACAAAGTGTTGGTTTCACCAACATGGTTTGTATGGTCCTCACAATATAGACATGCTTTGATGATTACAGTGAAAATGATATAGTTTTGTTGAGTCATGTGGACTGTGTAGGTGTATGTGAATACATTATGGAGAAGAGAAAAGTGTATTTTACACTTAAAAGTGTTTTATCAGTAAATAAATGAAATATAAGTTATGTGCATTTACTTACTAGAACAAATTTGCAAAAAGTGATCTGATTATGTTTAATGCTCTACCATCAATATTACTGATGGCTAAGGTCAAAAAAGTAAAGTCATGAAATGCACAGACACACAGTTTTTCTCCCACATTCATTGAGTCTGTTTCCTGAGTAGGTTATTAGTATTTCTGTTGTATTTTTATAATGCCAATTTTATTGTTAAATGTGCCCTTAAAAGCATTAAATAAATATTTTCTGCCTTTTTTTGCTGCCTTCAAATGCAAAGCTCAAGATAGTTGCTAGTGATGAGTTTGGTTATGTGTGTATTCTTGTGGTGCCATCACCAACATTAATTTCATCACTATGGTTGAACCACTTTAGACAAAAAAAAGTCTGAGTGTTTTGTTTGGGGTTTTCAGTCACATGTGCATCGTTTGAGGGTACATGAAAAAAGCAAATAATCATATGCAAGATCTTGAGTAAAAATAAATAAGTCTGTCCATACACATGGTGCATGTTTTTCAAAGTGGAGAAAGTTTACTCGCATACAGAAGCTTTCTAATGTTTGATAAGAAATCTCACTGACTCTCAATGTGAGAGATACTGTGAGGTTAGCTTCTGTATGAGCTTAGCATCTATCTGTTAGTCTGTATGATTGTCATTTTAAACGATATGTTTACAGTATGCTGCTTATTATCTATAACTGAATTAAGCAATACACATGGAGACATAAATCAAGCATTATGGTGACTGTTTGCAACTACACTATTCTAAATTAAGGTGCTTCACGATGCCATAGAAGAACCTTTTTTGTCTAAATGGTTCCATAAAGAACCTATAACATCTGAAGAACCTTTCTGTTTCACAAAAGATTCTTTGTGGCGAAAGAAGGTTCTTCAAATTATGGAAAGGTAAGAAAGAGATGGTTCTTTAAAGAACCTTTGACTGAATTGTTCTTTGTACTTTGTATTTTTCTTCATCATTTTCAACTACAAAATAGCATCTTGGGAAAAACAAAATACATTTACTTGAGGAGCAAAGTGATTAAATTTGTTTTTGGAGAATATATCTTGAATTATCTTGTTCCCAACACATTGTTTCAAACAAGAAAATACTAATTGTCATTTGGGTAAAAAAAAAAATAGTTAACTGAAAACAAGTCTTGATATCTTAAGAATGTTTATCTATTTTTACAGGAAGACAAGCTAAAGATAAAATTAATAATCAGTTTTGCAGTGTTGGGTTTAGTGCAGGGTTATTAATAGCTGTACAGTACATCATATTTGTAGCTTCAAATGTTTCACAGATTTGGCCACAATAATGGTCAAATTGCTAGTGATATGAGCATGCCCTTTGGGAACAGATATGGGTGTGTACTGGGAAAAACTATTCTGTAAACACACACATCCAAATTTACATTTACATTTATGCATTTAGCAGACACTTTTATCTAAAGAGACTTACAGTGCATTCAGGCTAAACATGTTTTTTAATCAGTATGTAAATCAGTATCTAATATCGTAGCCAATATGAACAATGCATGCCTGCAGATTCTGTTGGACATGTACTGGATTTGAAATATGATGTTTTCAATTTAAAATTTTAGCTTGTATCCTTTTTTTGTAGGTTATTTGATGGTAGTAGAAAATACTTGTTTACTCTTCCACAACAGCCTCAGTGTTGTTTGGGTTTATTAACTGGGTGTTCTAACACTCCAGTATCATCTTGGGGATCATTGCAGTTTTTAAGACATCATACATTTAGTTATGATGATCTGACTCAGTATGTAATAAACGACATCAGAAGTGATTAATCGCTACTGTTAGTCTTAATGGAACTTATTGGCAGAAAGCCTCATAGTCACAGCAGGGGTTCAAGTACAGATGTTAGGCACACACACACACACACACACACATACACACACACACAATGACCCAGTAATTGGAATAATACTAAATCCCATGACTCCACAGCTGATCTAAGCTCAAATTGCTTGCAGCTGAGTACACTCTTGTTGGATCGGTTTGGTTTGGGTTGCTGGTTTGTCTTTGGGTATGCTTGAACCAACTCATTTCCTTGTCAAATATTGGCATCTCTCACAGCTAACTTAAAAAATAGGTCACATTTTAATGGAATGGCAGAAATGAACGTTTTATAAACTGTTTGGATGCAAATCGCATGGCATATAATCAAGTTTTTTCTGGGACGTGGCCATAGATGTTTGTTTCCATTATCTAATTGGCTCTTAAACATGTAAACAGTCATACATATGTATGACAACAGACACAGTTTGTGCACACCAATATTCAAAACCAATGTCTGGAAACATTTGCAGAAATTTAGGCCTCTTTTGATTTTAAATTATAATAATATTCCACTAATATTTACTTTAATAACTGTTTTTGATCAAATAAATGTGGTAGTCATAAGTGCCTTCTTAAAAAAAATAAAAATAAAAATAAATAAATAAATTGAAATATCTGTCCCCAAACTTTTGAACAGCTGTGTGCACCTTGTTAATGGGGCAGTTCCCTCAAAGATACCTCCACTGTACCTTTAAATATTAGTCGTAAAGGTATTTGTGCCATATCTACCGCCTAGTATTAGTACACCTTAATTACGAAAGATTACAGCAGGTGAACCTGTTAATGTCAATGTCAGGTGACAAGCTCTTATAAATATCAAAGTACTGTAAATTATATCAGTAAATGCCAATATATTCGGACTATACCAGTAAATTAAATTTTGATGGTGTTGTGTGTATGAGATTTGTGAGCACATGATTCTCCTTTTCATTTTTCAGTAATCTTTCAGATGATTGTTGATTGGGAGAGTAGGATAAGTCAGGGTATTAGAATATAATTTGTGATGTAATTGCAATATAATTAATTTCCTGATTATTTACACATATCTATTGACACACACGAGTGTGTCCAGAATGAGCAAAACGACTCCAGTGTGGTGACTGCTGTCATGACCTCTGGCGCTCTGTGCTGCCGACACGGTTTGGTCTCAAAAAGAGCAGCACATAACGCCCCTGAAGGCAAAGCCAGACCCACTGAACCTCAAACATGCACACTAACAGCTACACTTGTGATTGTAGCAATAGTTGACCCAAAAATGAACATTCTGGCATCATTTACTCACCCTGACATTTTTTCAAAACCTGCATGATTGTTACTCTATACTTCAGAACACAGGAGTTATTTAGTTCAATGTCTAGGCTGTCTGTTCTTTTTTTCAAAGTTTTAAGTAGTAATGCCCCGAAATTAAAATTATTGGCCAAAGCGAACAAAATTAAATACTGGGCAGCATAACAAACACGTTTTTTTTTTTTGCAATATATATATATTTTTTTGACATTTTTTTTCCACCATTGTAGGCTTATTTTGCCATTTTTGTCACCATTACATAAATTAAATAACCAAAATGTGCTTTTTTTCTGCTTTTGTCTTGCTTTAAATAAATAAATAAATAAATAAAATAAAAAATAAATTACAAAACAACAATTTTAAAATATTTTCTTAACACTTTTTTTACATTCAAGCAGACATTATACCAAAGTATAATTTAACGTATAATTAATAAGTAAGTAAAATAATATTTTTGGGCTATTTTTGAGACCTGCATCAAAGACATTTTGCATTTAAGACTTGAGATCATGCATGTATTTTTTTACTGTACAAATAAAGCCAGCCTTGCTTAGCAGAAGAGAATTATTTTAAAACATTAGAATATATTACAGATCCCAATTTGAACACTATGTGTGGATGTTATAATGAATGTATTAATAGAACTGTTGTAGAGTAATTATGATTATCATTATTATTGCCCTTTTAATTTTATTTTACAGAACAACAGTAAAATTACAATACAAACCTTTATGAATTTTGATGGAGTTGTTGATTTTTCTCAGCTTTTATTTTAGCAGAAACCCGCAGAAAGATCTCAGTGCTTCTTTTTGTTGACAACAGCATGCCAACATCATATGTCTTTAAAAAAAAAATAAGCAACTGAAGAGTTACACAGTTTCAGCAAAGTTTTCCTCACGCTTTGGACTTTGAAACCTGGCGTGGCAAGCTCGTGCAGTGCTGTCAGAATACATGCAATTCGTGCGTGCATTAGAAAATATAACATTCTGCTGTTTATTCTGCACTTCAATCATCACACAGTAGCCTAACCACAAGCAGCCACCTCTTCTTCTCAACGGAGACATGTCATACAACACTAAACCATCTCTCGCTGTCGGTTCTTCGTGTTTGTAATGATTTCTCTGATAAGTTTAAAATTTTGCTTATTTTTTATTATTTTGGTAAAAGAGAAACCTCAACATTCAACATACAATTTAAATTTTAGTTTAAACAATCCTGTTTAAACCGTAACTTGAGGTTTTATTAATTTCACTGACACATCCTGCTTCAATGACTAACGTCCAGTTGCACTTACTCCTATTCTCATAAGGTGCTTTGAACGGCTAGTCATGCACCACATCAAGTTTGCAAACCCCACCTCCCTGGACCCCTTCCAGTTTGCATATCGGTCCATCCGCTCTACTGATGACGGCATCACCACTGCCCTGTGCCTTGCGCTGCTTTATTTACAGTAACTTTTATATTTTATTTTATTAATATTTTAATATTTTTTTTACATGTCCTTATTTGTATATTTGTATATCTGTATTTTTATGCTCTACTGTTAGTGTTATCTGTATGCACCAAGGGTCTGAGAGTAACGCAATTTCAATTCTCTGCATGTATGTGCTGTTCATGTTGAAGAATTGACAATAAAGCAGACTTTGACTTTGACATTGAATTTGACAAATGCAATGTAATATAATGTAATGTAGTATAATATATGTTCTTGGTTTGGTAATGCTTCAGTGAGTCAATAGTATATTTACGTAAGTGTAAAAAATATCAAACACTGCTCAGACATAGAGATTTATACAGGTTTTTCATCCATAAAGAAGAGAAAATGCACATGTACACACACACACAGAACATATACACTGTCAGCATGTCACCAACAGTGCAGAAGACAAACAGGTTTTGTGTCACATTAGGTCTGAGTGAGATGAAACTGCTGAGTGGAAAAGGTGGGAGAGTAGGACAGCTGAGAGTTATGAGACTTGGCTGACAGGAAGAGCCTGTTAAGTTATCAAATGTTATCAGAAAGAGACAGGAAATATTTTTGTCATGTTAAGAGATTAGAACACCCCCTCCCTGTTTAATTGCAGATCCAAAGAATATGACAGAATCTTTGTATAATGCATTTTTTCAGTTTGTCAACAAAATATTACTCAGTAACTGTAACTATATTCAGTGGTTGGCCTTTTCATCCTTTGTTCGGTATGAGTAAGCTTTCATTTTTGCAAAGTTCCCTGTGGGGCCTATAGAATTATACAATTGCAGAATTAGCCAATTATAATGTTAGATTCTTATTGAGCTTATAATATGACAAAACAAATATATGTAATTTTGAATTATTGTCAAGACAAAAACATTTGAAGCACTCTGTACTGTTTGAATAGCTCATAAATCATGTTTGACTGTAGATCTAGTAATGTCAACAGGTTTGTGTGAAGGTTGGGTACTGCAAATATCATCGTCTTTGTATGAAAACTATTAGCTCTATTTGTGTATGTGAAAAAGATAATGGTAGTTTAAACTGGCATTTTTACACATCAGGTTTGAGAGAGACTGTGAGGGTGGATGAGGGATGAGTAGAGAAACAGTGAGAGGGAAGGAGAGAAAGAGAGAGAGAGAAATCTCCCTCTGGCCAAAATGAACAAGAACTAGGCCACGCTGTACCACACCTGAGCAAAGCCAAAACAGCTGATGCTTCTTTTTTAATTCACCTTATAGATTTATTGAGAAAAAAAAAACTACTGTAACTTTGTTTTTGCATGGTTTCAGATGTGGCCTTAAAAAACACACTTCTGAGCCAAATGCAGAATAATGAAACAAATTGTTTCAAACAAAAGAGCCTGAGCAAATATTTGCACAAGTCTGACATTATTTGCCACACCTGTCTGATTCCAAAGAGGAAAAATCATCTTAAAGAAATCACTCTGTTGGTTTAAACAATGTTTTTTTTGGTTTAATTCCATGTATTCTTTTGTTTGATTTGACTCTGAAATTAAGGCTTGTTTATTCCTATATAATGATCTAATATTTTGAGTGCGTGAGAAAAAGAAAGTAGCAATTCACTAAAGGCCACCAAAGGTGAATACTCACCTGTGCTGTAATTCAGAGCTGCATGCCTCTATGGCGCCTCTGTTGACATAATGTGTTATTGCAGCCAAAAAAAAAAAAAAGTGGGTATGCAGCAGGTAAGCAAGAGACAGATTACTGTAAAATGCTCTCGTTTTTTTATGCAGATATATAATGATTTGTCATTTTGTTTATCATGCGCAGTAATATTATATATTATATATGTGTGTGTGTGTGTGTGTGTGTGTGTGTGTGTGTGTGTGTGTGTGTGTGTGTGTGTGTGTGTGTGTGTGTGTGTGTGTGTGTGTGTGTATATGTATGTATCAGTCGTGTTGCACATGGAATAATTTAAAATTAAAGCAAAAGGTTTATGAAAAGGTGAAGATCAAATAAATCTGTTTAGGTTTTAATGAAATGATGCAATTAAGATGTAAATTAGAGATTAAAGTGCATGTGTGCGCGCATGCATGTGAACTATTAATTTGTTCATATAATATTTGTTTCGAATTAGCCTAATTGTGCGAAAAGTTATTTTAACAAAGCTGAAGAACTTCGAAAAAAAATCGAATTAAACGTGCTGAACCTAAAAAAAACTGATTCGAGGAATGAGTGTGATTTCCCTCTTTACTACTTACAGACAAACCCGTTCATCATGGAATAGTGTGGCTTATACAGCCAGCCGGAGAGGTTGCAGAAAATGAATGAGATGTCGAGCGTGTGATGTATTACACCACTACAAATGAAACCGGTATTGTATCACGTGGTCACCGTGACTGATAATTCATTTATTGATCATCAGAAACGCGGATAAAGGACCGTTTGCGTTCATACATGTGTATAAGAGAGGGCAACAGCGAGAAAAAAGATAAACGTTGAAGCATGATCCCTGCTCTCCTCTTTCTCTTCCCAAACGCAGAGCGCGAGGCTCCGCTGCACGCGCGAACACACACACACACACACACACACACACACACACACTCACTCACCCAGTGACACACACACTGAACCAGCAGAGAGAGGGAAGAATGAGAAAGAACTCGCACGCACATTTCATCTCTCACAGATTTGCAGATAAAGCATCAGATATTTGATCGCTACGGGTCTGTTTGGGGAAAAACACGCGTATATGGAAATCGGAGGGTGCATTTAATACTCGCGTGGTTCTCTAATCTTTCCTGCATCTCCTATATAAAAACCTAAAACTAATGAGAGCTGGGATACTACTGGCGGCTTCCGACACGCACCGTCACCGTTAACACTTCTGCTGCCGTTTTCCCACAGACTGACTACTTCACGGAACACCGTTACGGTAAGAGGACCTTCTTTATATGTATATATTATGGGTTTGCATGTAGTAATGCTGGTGATATCGTTGCACGAGGGTTAATAGGGTGCCACCGTCACATTCACATCATCATTACGGAGAGTGACCCATACAGAGGTGCGCTCTCGTGCCCGTCCGGTGCGGTCCGGTCCGGTCCGCTGTAACTCGCGGATGATGCTTTAACCCGCGGTTCGCCTTCACCTCGTTTTACGGGATTCTGATGGGCACATGAAAGTTGTATTAAACACAATCTGGTTGCAAGAACACCCGCGATCTATGAGCACATCACGAAAAAAGCCCTTAAGGCAACCGTAGCCAACGTTTATCCGAGCAATAAACCCAAATAAGAAACGATGCGTGTCCGCATCGCGTAAGTTGTGGGATAACAGATGCTTCATCAGTGGATGGGGTAGAGGTGCTGAATGAGAGCAGTAGGTTGCGGTAGATGTGAATGAGAGTGAGCGAGATTTGAGCAGTGCTGAATTAAAGCGCTCTGTATTCGATTCTTTTGCATTCCAGGTCGCTAAACTGACCGAGGTTAAACGATCGTTCAAGCTACCGAAATGCGTATGATTACATAATTATGTAGAGGCATAATAAAAGCTTAGTGGTTTTGTTTCATGTGAATGTGTGAGTAATGTACGCAAGCTTTTGCTGTGCACTCTGCCCATTGATGACTGCAGATATGTTTGTGTGTGTGTGTGTGTGTGTGTGTGTGTGTGTGACTCTGTGGGTGTGTGCCCATGCATGTGTTTTGCACCATGATAAGTGTTTTTTCCTCTTGCTTCAGAGGCAGATTGCCACCCTTGGTATGATGGTGCATTTTGCAGGCATTGTTTTAAGTTAGGTCTGCTTACTTGAAATCAAGCACCATGCAGCGTCCCAATCTGAACCAACTGCTCTGGACTAATAGTGAGAAACAACTAGAAGAATGTAATTGAGCACTATAGGCTTAAGGGAGCATGTGGACTTGTTTATGCATTCTGTTGAAATGAACCTGATGATTGAATTGATAAACAAATTTGACCCGTAGTTAATCAAGGACAGATGCTCAAGAAAGAGTTTTTTGTTTTTGTTTTTGTTTGTTTGTTTTACCTGACATTTTGGGAATGTGCCTTTCAGCAAATGCTGATGAAATGTTCCAAAAATGTCAGCCTTGAATCAGTGGGGTAATAATGCAACAGTTTTTGAGAACACGTGTGTCGGTGTTAGTTATTGATCAATGTCCTGGTTTCATTTTAATAGTTGCTTGATCTTTTTTTCTCTTGATCCCACTTTTCTCTTTCTATTATAGCAGAAGTTTGCCACCGAGTAAGGAACGATGAGGCATCGTGAGACCTCCCCACACCTCTTCCTGAGCTTTCAGTGTCTAGTCATCTTGGTGATACTGCTGTACAACGTCCACCATGTGACAGCGGAACATGCTTCAGACCTCAGCCAAGATCATAGTTCTCCTTCCAACAAGTCTTTGAGCTGTGGTGGGTCAGCTACATGTGCCCCAGGAGTCATCCTTCCAATGTGGGAGCCCCCAAATCCTTCGTTTGGAGACAAGGTAGCCCGAGCCACAGTTTACTTTGTGGCAATGGTATACATGTTTCTAGGAGTATCGATTATTGCTGACCGCTTCATGGCTTCCATCGAGGTTATCACCTCTCAGGAGAAGGAGATCACCATTAAGAAATCCAATGGTGAAACGACCACTACAACTGTACGCGTCTGGAACGAAACTGTGTCCAACCTCACCCTCATGGCTCTGGGGTCTTCAGCTCCTGAGATTCTGCTCTCGGTCATTGAAGTGTGTGGCCATAACTTTGAAGCTGGTGACCTCGGACCCTCTACCATTGTCGGCAGTGCAGCTTTCAACATGTTCGTCATTATTGGAATCTGTGTCTACGTGGTGCCCGATGGAGAGCATCGCAAAGTGAAACACCTGCGTGTCTTCTTTGTCACCGCCACTTGGAGCATCTTCGCTTACTTGTGGCTCTACCTGATCTTGGCTGTTATCTCGCCGGGTGTTGTCCAGGTGTGGGAAGGTCTTCTCACTCTTTTCTTCTTTCCAATTTGCGTGGTCTTTGCTTGGATCGCTGACCGCCGCCTCCTGTTTTACAAGTATGTTTACAAGCGCTACCGAGCTGGCAAGCACCGTGGCATGATCATCGAGACAGAGGGGGACCGTCCCCTGCCGTCCAAGGTAGCTATCGAGATGGATGGGAAGATGTTGAACTCTCACGCAGTGGACTTCTTGGATGGAACTCTGGCTTTGGAACTGGAGGACAAAGATCTAGATGATGAGGAAGCAAGACGTGAAATGGCGAAGATCCTGAAGGAACTGAAGCAGAAACATCCCGATAAAGAGGTGGAGCAGTTGATTGAACTCGCTAATTACCAGGTGCTTAGCCAGCAGCAGAAGAGCCGTGCATTCTACCGATGCCAAGCCACCCGCTTAATGACCGGAGCAGGTAACATTCTGAAGAAACATGCGGCGGACCAAGCTCGTAAAGCGGTGAGCATGCAAGAGGTGCGCAGTGACACTGGAGAGAATGACCCGATTTCAAAGATCTTTTTTGACCCTGGCTCTTACCAGTGCCTGGAAAACTGTGGAACCGTGGCGGTGAATGTGATCCGACGTGGAGGCGATCTCAATCAGATGGTGTCTGTTGAATTCCGCACAGAAGATGGAACCGCAAACGCCGGCTCAGATTACGAATTCACAGAAGGCACTGTCGTTTTCAAGTCAGGTGAGACGCAAAAGGAGATCCGAGTTGGAATTATTGACGATGACATCTTTGAAGAGGATGAGAACTTCCTCATCCACCTCAGCAATGTCCGTGTACTTCACGAGGGTGATGAGCTAGAGACCACTGAAGCCAATCACATGGAGACCATCGCAACTCTCGGTGTGCCCTCTACAGCAACAGTCACCATCTTTGACGATGACCATGCTGGAATCTTCACATTTGAAGAGCCAGTCACCCACATTAGTGAGAGTGTGGGTGTCATGGAAGTGAAGGTACTGCGTACGTCTGGTGCCCGTGGGGTGGTGTCACTGCCATATAAAACCATTGAGGGAACTGCGCGAGGAGGGGGAGAGGACTTTGAAGACTCCCATGGTGTTCTGGAGTTCCAAAACGACGAAATCTTGTAAGTCATAGTCTCTATTTACAGTAAAAAAAAAAAATTATATATATATATATATATATATATATATGGGTTCCTGTCCTGATGGGTCACTCCTAAAATTTTATAGTTAAGAAGAACTGTGTAAGACAGTATGAATTTCATTTGTGTTAGTATAGGGCCCTGTCAGAACAGGAATGTAATGCATGTAAGATTTTTTTTAATTGTATGTGCTTGATGGAGCAGCATGTTTGATGCTAAGTAGTTTGCTGTGTGACATCAGTGATGTCACCGAGATATCAGAAGCATTATGTGCAAAGAGCAGCCGATGTAGGATGTCATCAAAAAGAAACTCCCTATATCTACTTCTCATCTTCTTCTCTTCTCCATCTTTTTATGTACTATATCTTTTACAATTCTCTCACTTTATATTTCAGCCTCAAAGCCTGATTCCTCAGTCAGTGGGAATGATAGTGATTATGATATTCTGTTTGGCAGATGTTTTGCTGTTTTGTTTTCTGCTTATTTATTATTTTATCGAATGCTTCGTGTAATCTTCATAAATGTTTAATGAGTTGTCTTTTTGCTTTTGACTACAGCTTTTGACTCAAGTTTGTTGTTTCTCGAGATAATGCATGAATGCGTGTTGCTGATCTTATAAGTATATTCCCTGTTGAAAAGCAAAACATTTTAGACCAGACTGAGCTGGTTAGCTGGTCTTGTTTAGTCCTGGTCAGGCTGGTTTATGGGGGCTTTGGGCACTTTAGGTAAACCAGGCTGGGAGACTAACTTAACCCTTTAAGCCCTGAGGCCATTTTTGCCTCACTGAAGTTGTTTTTTTCTGAGTGACATACGCAAAAATAATGACTCGAAGACTATAGCAAGGAGAGTCAAAAGGTTGGTATTGTTTGATAGAAAACTTCCTGTACTTTCAGTGAAAAAAATGTTATTACAATTATTTCATTTGGACATTCTCATGCTGAGAAAAATGTAAGAAAAATTTGAGTGCTCAAGAGATATTTTTCATATGTCTTTTTTTGACAGTTTCAAAAAATTCAGTATCTCAGGACAGAAATAAGGTAGGAGGAAAATTATTTTTGATGATGTTCCTCAGCATGTTAGCTGTATCTGTTTCATATTTTGTGGTGATAGCATAAAGTATCCAAAAAGTACAGTATCTTGTAACAAAGCAGACCTTTTTGTTTAGCTCTTGATTCATTTTAAAGGAATTAAAAAAAATTTTGTTTTCTGAGTGCCATACACAAAAATAATGACTCATAACTCCAAGACCATAGCAAGGAGAGTCAAAAGGTAGGTGGTATCTGATAGAACATTTTCTATATTTTCTATGCATTTGAATATTCTCATGCTGAGAAATAGGTGATGGAATGTAAGAAAAAGTAGTGTGGTCAAGGGAAATTTTCATATCGCTCTTATTTGACATTCAATATCTCATTAAAGAAATAAGGTAGGAGAAAATTACATTTTTGGTGATGTTCCCCAACATGTGTGCTGAATGTGGATGACATTTTGGGGTGATATCCTAAAGTAATCAAAAGTTACAGCATTTGGAACCAAGGTAGCCCTTCTCTTAGCCCTTTAAAGTTTTGAAATTGTTGTTTTGAATTTTAAGTAATGCCTCACTCAAGTTTAGTCAAAGCCCCAAATAATTATATTTGTTTTATTCTACGCACTGAGACCTTTCAAATGACATATGACTATCTGAGCTGTATAATATTTATTTATCGTGTATTAATATTTATTACACATAAATGGCTGCCCACTGCTCTGGGTGTGTGTGTGTGTGTTCACTGCTCTGTGTGTGCACTTTGGATGGGTTAAATGCAGAGCATGAATTCTGAGTATGGGTCACCATACTTGGCTGAATGTCATGTCACTTTTTTTTAAATTAGAATATCATCAAAAAGTTGATTTATTTCACTAATTCCATTCAAAAAGTGAAACTTGTACATTATATTCATTCATTACACAGACCGATATATTTCAAATGTTTATTTATTTTAATTTTGATGATTATAACTGACAACTAAGGAAAATCCCAAATTCAATATTTTAGAAATTTTTAATATAACTTAAGACCAATACAAAGAAAGTATTTTTAGAAATCTTGGCCAACTGAAAAGTATGACCATGAAAAGTATGAGCATGTACAGCACTCAATACTTAGTTGGGGCTCCTTTTGCCTGAATTACTGCAGCAATGCGGCATGGCATGGAGTCGATCAGTCTGTGGCACTGCTCAGGTGTTATGAGAGCCCAGGTTGCTCTGATAGTGGCCTTCAGCTCTTCTGCATTGTTTGGTCGGGCATATCACATCTTTTTCTTCACAATACCCCATAGATTTTCTATGGGGTTAAGGTCAGGCGAGTTTGCTGGCCAATTAAGAACAGGGATACCATGGTCCTTAAACCAGGTACTGGTAGCTTTGGCACTGTGTGCAGGAGCCAAGTCCTGTTGGAAAATGAAATCTGCATCTCCATAAAGTTGGTCAGCAGTAGGAAGCATGAAGTGCTCTAAAACTTCCTGGTATACAGCTGCGTTGACCTTGGACCTCAGAAAACACAGTGGACCAACACCAGCAGATGACATGGCACCCCAAACCATCCCTGACTGTGGAAACTTTACACTGGACCTCAAACAACGTAGATTGTGTGCCTCTCCTCTCTTCCTCCAGACTCTGGGACCCTGATTTCCATAGGAAATGCAAAATTTACTTTCATCAGAGAACATAACTTTGGACCACTCAGCAGCAGTCCGGTCCTGGATGCTTCTGACGCTGTCTGTTGTTCAAGAGTGGCTTGACACAAAGAATGTGACAGCTGAAACCCATGTCTTGCATACGTCTGTGGTAGTGGTTCTTGAAGCACTGACTCCAACTGCAGTCCACTCTTTGTGAATCTGCCCCACATTTTTGAATGGGTTTTGTTTCACAATCCTCTCCAGGGTGCGGTTATCCCTATTGCTTGTACACTTTATTCTACCACATCTTTTCCTTCCCTTCGCACCTGTATATATATTTTTAATTTATTAGCAAATAACTCAACACTATTTTGAAACCTGAGCTTTCAAATGATGTCCAGTTTTTGTTGATCAAGGCAGTGGTTTGAATAATATGATTAGTAATATTGACGCAGAGGGGGGGCCCTGGTACACGTCAGTTTAGAGAGACTGCTCAGCGCCCATTAAGAGTTGATCAAAATAATTACATTTTTAAAATGATACCTTTTTTGAGTTATTTCATTAATGGGGTTGCTTAGTAATTTTTATTGCCAGCGGGATACCTCTGGTTAAAAGGGTTAAACCAGCCAAGTCCAGTAAGCTAGAATGGTTTAAGCTATTTTTTTTTTTTTTTTTAACAGTGATTGCAAAGGTTCCTTGCCATGTGACCCATGGATTTCTCATGCTGACATTATGACAACATACACTTTCTAGTCTACAGATCTTCGTGTGAGTGTGTTTTGTTGTTAGCTGACAAGCTGTTGCTTGACATGAGAGGAAAGCCTCAAAGCTATCTCAAACATATCTCTTGCACCTGAGCAAAGGTTGTTGAAAGTGAATAATCAGCCCATCTGCATAAGACATACGCTAAAACAGAAAACCGTCCATCTGCCCTAGAATGCAGTACAAGGCGTTAGGCAAGCAGATTGACCGATTGTAACAGACCATGTATATTTTAACCAGATTCAAAGCAGATGTTGACAGTCAGACTTTTAGGGGCCTGTTGGCCAGTTGCATACTTTCCATAGAGCAAAGCTGTGCGTGCCTTTTTAAGTGGATTTTAATAACACTCCTGTAATGAAAGGATGAAGGGATAGGGGGTGTGTTGTGCGCTGTACAGGACTATAGACAGAATTAGGTCCGCTTGCAGCTCAATGCACATTCAAAAACTCTGATGTTTTGATTTACTTGGGATCTTAAAAATTTCCAGAACATATAATTAGAACATTATCTCAGCATTCTGGAATATGAGTGTGGAACAAGACTGGAATGCAGGGTTACCTCACTGTGCAGGACCATGATTTATTGCACTTTCTGAGTCCTTTTGGAACCGTTTGGACGCTCTGTTTACTAAATACAGCCCTGTGAAAGTTATTCACTCCAGAACAGTGTTTGACCATGCTTAGAAACATTCTGGATATCAGTGAAAGAAGAATGCACTGCCAAAATCTCTCTTTAGTGCCAAACTGTTAACATCACAGATGTGCTTGCAGTCACACAACTTTTAATTTCATCACATGCATGTGTGGTCTCGTCTCACACGGTAGATCATCTATATTCAAACTCATGTGGTAAATATCAGTTCAATATGCCCTTTATTTTGGTGGCTTCTGGGTGTAATGGTTGTGCTTTGGTGGTGTCATGGGATGTTAAGAATTCCAGGTCAGTCCTCATGAAGGGAGACAAGGCTGTGAAGCACCATCGTGCTGCGATGCCCTTGAACAAAGAAAGAGAAAACACAGATCTAAAGTTTGAGCTCCTCGCAGGCCTGTGGTTTCTTTGCTCCCATTGGTTTATTTCGAGAATCAGGAGCGCGGGCATTAACTGATAAGCAGATTTCAGCAGAGCTAGAACACCTGTCAGACACAATGTCCTACGCATCCCCTGATCATTGCTTGTTTGCTAATTAAATATTTGGCTTACTGATTATTCTTAGGGCGCACAGTCACAATACATACAGTACTGCAGATGAAATTAGCACAAAAAAATTGAGAAAATTCACAGATTCTCATTGAGTCTGCTGATGAGTGTTTTATACGGTATCAGGTTCTGTTGAATTTAATGTCATTCATGTTTTTGCATTTAATGTCTTTAACTTTCAAATTCAACTCCTGAATTGTAATAAATGTAATTTGATGTATCACATATAATGAAGAATTGCAATTTAAAATGTAACAAAATTTAACTCTTAGTCAAGGCAAATTTTGAATATTGATTTAAAGTTTTGAAAAAAAAAAAGAAAAAAAAAAAAAAAAAAATATATATATATATATATATATATATATATATATATATATATATATATATATATATATATATATATATATATATATATTGTAGATTTGTAGACCTTACTGACAGATAGGTAGATGTTTTAAAAGTTCACTTTTATGAATGTGTATTTAGTTGATCTATTTAATCCTATGAAATAAATGATCTTTTGTGGAACTGAATGGAAGAACACTTAATTTCCTTTATTCTTCCTGTCATTCCAGTTCCAATTCAACTTTGAGTGATGTGGCTATTAAGTTCAAACTTCAACTCAACACTGAAAGGATGCCAGTTATTCAGTTCTGAATTTTGCTCAACCCTGGTTTATATTCATTTCCGCCAGATCTCACTTTAAAAATATTTGACAGACATAAAATATAATACACAGGGTCACAGTGTACACAGATTCAGAGAACCGCTGCATTATCAGCTCTAACTGGTATTTTGACATTTGTGTTCATGAAATGCCAGGGCAGTGGGGGAGTCATGCTAAAGCTTGTACATCTGTTATTTGCAGGTTTGCACATGGTCATCCAGGTTTATTTTATGTCATTTTGAAGCAGCCATTGTTAAGATGTCCTTGAGATCAGGTTTAGATCAGATAAAGCAGACAAATTTATGGGATTATGTGTGTGAGAAAAAACAAAAAGCATGCAGGTGTAAGTAATAAAACGGTATGACAGATGACATCTGTATCTGTATCTTAATCATCAGACCGTCCCGCTGGACAGGCTCAGAATGAGATGAAAGATGGAAGAAATGAAGGCTAAACATAAGGGACATAGTAATGTGTTGAGAACAGATAAGTAATTTTTTTTCTACTTTTTTTTTTCTAGAAATACAATAGGCTAATTGTAAATATTTTATAGTTAATATTAATTTAGTAAATATCTAATTGTTTTTTCTTGCATATTAGTTCATGCTCTTCTATTTTATGTCTCCACATTTTGTTAAACAAAACAATGTTGTCACCTCTGAAAATAAAAGTTTTTAGGAGATGCACAAATAACAAATTAAAAAGACGTTTTCTTTTTCTAGGTGATTTTATTTAGAAGAGTTAACATTTGTGAAAGTCATTCTTGCAGCTTGACTTTCTGCCTAAATTGCAAGTAATTTTATTGACCTGCCAAAGCCAGTTTTTGCTTGGTAAATGCCGATTCTTTTGGCACAAAGTACAGAAATAGGAAGAGATATAAAGAGGGCGATAGATACAAAGAGAGAGAAATCTATACGGGGTAAAGAGAGAATGAGAAAGAGAGACACAGGGTCAGGTTTGAAGTGTTAATCTGCCTTTTCTCATTAGAGCCAATAACAGCTGCAAGAAAAAGCATAACGAGTACATTCACACACACAGAAACACCACATGCAGACACAGGTTCACACACACTGGGAAACAGCTGATCCTATACTGGGGTCATTCTCACACCATTATGAGTAAGGAGGATTTTGGTTAAATTTGCTTAGATTTTAGATTTAATTAAATTGTGGTGTGTATACCATGTGTTTTCAGAATAGTTTTAATGTTACAAAGACAAAATATTTTAACAAGATTTAAGATTGGAATAGATTTTTAGGGATGCAGTGTGTCTGTACTAATAATTTCGTTTAATTTAAATAAGTCTTTTATTTATTCATTTATATATATAAATAAAAAAAATCTTTTTTTTTTCAACATTTTTTTTCTTTTTTTTATAAATTGACTCAAAATACAAAGCTCATCAGCACTGAACTGCCATGTTTGCCCACCAGATTTAACGGTCTAAAAATGATACAAATCTTGAAAATGTAACAAAATATTTTAGCACAGACAAGGCAAAATTTATAGAAATGTTTAAGAGATCACAAGATTAAGTTAATATCACTGAATTTCTACAGTTATAATCAATACAATTTTATAAACACTTGTTTTGTGAGCAGGCCATCAAGATTTGCAACATGCCTCTTGTAACACAATACAGTGATCCATTCATTCACACACGCACGCACACACACACACACACACACACACACACACACACACACACACACACACACACACACACACACACACACACACACATAGACATGCTTGCACACACTTTAAATAAAGCTCATAAAGGCTATTATCTGTCTCATAAATTACAATTAAGAGTGATATTATTCAATTAAACGTTGCAGGAAAAATATTTTTATATTATTTTCCATAAACTAATGGAGCAAAGAAAATAATCCCACTTCACCTGGAAGTGTCATTCGTTCATTTGAAAGCCATTATGGTATTTAAAAGTAATGAGTGCAGTTGATTACTGCTCTTAATGATGTGGAAAGCCTGTAATATGTTACTGTGTATAATAGAACTCCATTAAATGCTAATAATAAAACCAATATTAACCAAGATTTCATATTGGTCTCCTCAGATACTTTTTTATTCTCTCGCCTTCTGTCTTTTGGCGTCTGTCTTTCTGGCCCTGTCTCTTTTTATCACTCTGACAGTGGCATTAAAAAAGGTTGCATTCTGGGCAGAGAGCGTGTGTCTGTAATGAGAGGGTTATTAACAGTGATGTTTCGATTAGCACACAAGCTTCCTGTGCAGGTGGGAAGGGAGTGTTTCTGTCAGATGTCCTGAACTCTCACTCACCCCGAGAGCTGAGTCAAGCCTCACTAATGAACACCCCGACATACTGTCACTGTCACCCGTGCTCCAGTCCCCTTTCAGCTCTATCAGCGCTTTCTGCCTTCATTTCCTTCTTCCTTGCTTGCTTTCTATCACTCTTAAGAACTATAATATTTAGTGCTTAAGGATTTGAACAAACACCTGTCCTTAAGTAATAAATACCACATCTGGAGATCAGATACAGTATATAATGTAAGCATATTATTTAACTAACTACTGAAATTGATCATGGATACATGTAAATTAATAAAAGTAATAAAAGCTTTATAGTTTAATAAGAATATATTTCTGAGATTATATATTAACTACTCTACTTTTAGTTTTTTCATTATCATATTTTTTCACTTTAATTTTTAGTTAATTCTCTGCATGTGTGTATGTGAAAATGTGAGTGTCTATTGTCTTTCTGGTTCATGTTTCTCTCTCAGTGTGTGTTGGAGCGTGCGTGTGTGTGTTTGTTTGTTATGGGTCACTCTGGTACGAGTCCTTTCTCACATAGGTGGGTGAGAAGGTAATAGGGGATTGGAGAAATGAGAAAGAAAGAGAAAATGAGAAGAGGAGAAGGCAGTGGATTGTTTGTTGTGTTTCGTCTTCCCTGGCAGGTGCTGAGCAAACAGGTGGGGATTACTTCTGCCAAAACACTGCTATTACTATTTACTGTAACTAGAGAACACACACTGTGTGTGCGTGCTTTATTCCCCTTAAGAGTTTCTTCTTTTTGACCTGAAATATTACAGGAGAACACTAACAGTAGCCACACAGATAGACCCGATGCTTCCTGTGCTAGAAGTGAATTGATTTACAGAAGTAGTTTCATAGTGGTTGGACATCACAGAGTAGGACCCATTACACTGTCTCTTCTTCTCGCTTTCTCTTTCCTACCTGGGCCTTGTTCAAATGTGTTATGTTTATACATGACCCACACAGATTTCCGCATGAATTGAAATGCCCATCATGCACGCATATGCCAGTTCCTTTTATTCTTGTTTATGAAATAATTTGTTATTTTTTTCAGTTGCCAGTACAAGTGCAATACTCTCAGCTGTATTCAATGCAATGTTTTAACAACAACCATTTTACAGAGTCCTGCAGATACGTATTTAATAAAATAGGTGCAGAAAAGTTGGGAAAATTCTGCAGATTCAGTCTGGGCCTGAACATGAGGGGGAAAAAAATCACTCCTTCATCCAGTCACTCGGAATGAATGTGTCTGGATTAAAAAGGAAATGGTTAAAGGGTGCATATCATGGAAAACAGGCTTTTACTTGCGCTGGTGAAATTTGCGCAGTTTGATGTACTGCGTAAAGAATACACTAAAACACTGTTCATACGGGGCCAGTTTTCTTTCCTGAGGAGGTCAGGTAGATTTGTATGCACACTTTGTGATTTTAATCGAACATGTTGTTTTTTCACCTGCACGACCTGTAAAAAATTGAGTGAATTGCTTACTGTTTTTTATTGATTTATTGTTCTGTTTTTTTTTTGTTTTTTTTTGCTTACTCATTAGAATAGGAGGAATATCAGTGATAGTAGTCAATTATTTTTTCACCGCGTTACTCATTTTTTTTGATCATCTTTGAATACTCTCATTAATGCAAATTTTGTCATATTACCTGGTGCATCTTGATTATATAATTAAATGCTTTGCAAACTTACTGAGTAAAATAAAACATCTTTATAAATAAATTAATTAATTGAAAGATTGTGCACACTAAAATTTAATTTCTTTCATTGTATAAACATTATTTTTTATTTTTTCATGGAAAGACATACAGGTCTGGAATGGCATAAAGGTGTGTACATGATGACAGAATTGTAATTCAGAGTGAGCTTTTTGGTTGATCCTATTAATACCAACTCGAATGAATCAGTGCATAAGATGAAAGTTAATAACTTTATTCTTTTCACTTGCTTAGAAGTAAGCCAGTCATAACAGAAGTTCTTTGGAAGTCATAAAGGTACAGCACAAGAAAGAAAGAAAAAACAGCCTGAGGATGGAAGCGGGTGGAAAATAGTCATCAGAAACTGAATTATGGTGCAAGAAACCTTTTTCAACCAATATAAGTTGACTTCAGAGGAAAACAATAATAAAATGCCACAAAAGTGTGAGATATGACCCCCTTAAATCCAGAGCGGTGCGTAAGGCTCAGTCAGAAGCAGTGAGTTAGTGTGTTTGTCTATATGTGCAAAGAAAGAGAGAGAGCAGAACTTACAAAAAGTCATCACTAAGCAACAGACGTGATGGAGTGGCTGCCGTTCTACAAGTTACAAATGAGGAAAGAGAAACGGGGAGAAAATAGCACTGAGAGGGAGGCAAAAAAGGGGTGCTTTATAAATGAGCTGGTGCATGTGGAAACATTGGCATGGTTCTCTTTAAAGATTAGTGGAGCAGGAAAATCCTGCTGCCGGTGGAGACCGATCCCCCTGGATTAGATCAATTTTACACACCTTTACCAGACTTATGACACACACACACTTAAACACACAAAGTCTGAGCTATCATCCTTCTTTCAAGTTGGCCTTTTCCCCTTCTGCAGTGGAACTTTTAAGCTGCTGATCTTTCTCCTGTGACGTTTCGAAAGATTAAAACTTCCTGCACTAATCTACGGTGGCCCGCAGGTCCCATTTCTTTCCGAACAAATCCAGGCACAGCTAGATGTGGCACTTTTTACGGTGAAGTTTCCCAAGGTTGGGCAGAAAGTGAGGGCGATTCCTCTGGCCGACACAAGTGATTTGCTGAATGTCAGTTCAGTTTCTGGCCTGCAGCGAAGGAAGGGGCATTAATGCTTATTAACTCTCTGAAAAGGAGGTTATTAAATGTCCCGGGTTCAGTAATGAGCTCAGCTTTAGATTCATGATGTTGAAACAAGCACAAGAAGAGATCCATCCTCATTATAGAAGAACAAAGGCAGGAGAAGAAAAAAGACAGAGAAGGGAGAGAGAGGCAGAATGTTTAGATTATTATTCATATGTAATATTACACCTTTATTGGTTGGATCAACTTTTAGTTTCATAAACTAGTATTTTGGCAATGTCAAGATGCTCACACAGTGCAGCGTGTGGGTGATCCTTCAATTCAGCCACTTTTGACTACTTGAGATGTAGAAAATGTAGGCCTTTACTTTTATCTATGTAGAAATCAGTATTTTTGAATTTTATGTTTTTTTGTTTTTTTGTTTTGTTTTTTTTGTTATGTGAGATTGCTAGGATTTTGATGTTGTGTATGTTGGTAATATGTGATACCTGATTATTATGATAAGATTTCTTAATATATTTGAAAGGCTGCATTTATGTGATCAAAAATACAGTAAACAATTTTCATAATTGTAATTTATTCCTATGATACTACGCTCTTCAGTGTCACATGATTCTTCAGAAATCATCCTTATGTGCTGATTTGCTGCCCAAGAAACATTAGTTGTTATTATCAAATAATTTTTCTGTTAAATTTTTTGTGTAAACCATGATACATTTGTTAATGATTCTTTGATGAATAGAAAGCTCAAAAGGACAGCATTATTATAATTTTTTTTTACAATGTAAATTTCCTGCATTCTTACTGAATAAAAATATTACTTTCTTCAGTAAAATCAGTTCTACCAGAAAGACTCGGGAGATAAAACGTACGAAGCATACATTTATTGACAACTCAGCAAGCATAATTATAAATTTCTTTGGCGGAAGGCCCCGTCCATGGTTCGTAATCCGAGGGTAGCGGACCTGCATTTCCTGCCTGAAGACGAAGGCAGGGGCGCAGCCGTCCCCCCCTGGAAGGTAATGACAGGACCATCCTGGTGGTGGTGGGGAGGGTGGAGGTTGTTATCACGTCGGCATCTGTGAACTCAAACATGTGTAAGTACGATCTTTTATACCGAAGTATAAAGACGTGATTGGATAATGAGGAAGGTAATTAGTGACGAAATAATAAGTCTTCCTGGCAGAACTTAGGCTAAAGCTTTCATATTCATACCAAACTTGCTGAATAGAACTATTAAGTTCTTCAATAAAATCTTATTGATATTAAACTTGCTGAATAAAAGTATTAATTTCTTTAATAAAATCTTATTGATACCAAACTTTTGAAAAATAGTGTTTATGCTGTATATACAGTATATTTAATTGTACAGGGTCCTAGGACAAAGAAAAAAATATACATTTCCTGCCACGTTTTATAAAATTTTTAATAGTGTGAAAGTTAAAAGGCCCCAAACAGTGGATTTCTGTCTAAGTTAACCTTTAATTTAACTTTAATTGTACCCCTTAAAAATGAAGAAAAGGCAATTAAAGTAACACAATAAAAAGTGGAACCGTTATAATATATACTTTATAACTATAATTATTTTTTTCCCAAAGTTTTGTTCTAGGGGATCCTAGTTCCCTAAGTGAAGAATCAGCCCTCTATAGAAGAATAATCGAGGGAGAGATGAGACATTGTGAGTGTGTGTGTTTGTGTGTGTATGTGTGTTTTTTATGGGTCACACTGGTACGAGTCCTTTCTCACATACTGTAGGTGGATGAGAAGGTAATAGGGGATTGAAGAAATGAGAAAGAAAGAGAAAACCAGAAGAGTCATGTTTAAACCCTTAACTCTTGTTTATGTCGTTGTGTCACATAGACAGTTTAAATGAATCAAACACTTTTCATCTGATGTATTCCATTTTATGGAAAGTCAAAGTGTTCTTATCTGTGTGCCTATTAGTAGTTTTATTGTGGTCAAATGAATCTTCTCTTCTTTTTTTGGTACTTCAATATTTCTCTCTGTGTTTAAAGATGTACAGTGTTTTGTGTACTGGTTTAAAAAGGCTATTTTATGTTTGTGTGCATGCACACACTAAAAATACAGACGGGGCAAAATAACCAAATCATTCATCTTTTTTGCACGCTGTATTTAGTGAAATAAACTGCATTTTATTCACTGCAATCTTAGGTTAGCCATGCACTAAATGCACACTGAGTATTTCAGTTAAGTCATTGTAATTCTATAGACTTGACTGCAGGTGTGGACTGATTCTGGGTTGATGCATTCTCCACAAACCAGAACTAATCAGCACAATGTGTACTGGTGCTGTGCATATTGCAGCACTTTTGGGTATGTTTATACTGTTACATAATTTGCATAACTCCCTCATGTTTTTTTGAATTCCCCCAGAATGTGCATAAACACTTGAAAATGCATCTGTGTTTTGTGTACATTTCTCTGGATGAATGATCTGGTAGCACATTACTTGTTGAATGTATTAACATTATTTAATGCGTTAGTATGTTTTTTTTTTTGATACTATTATAGTTGTATTAATATTTTGAATTATCTTTATATCTTCAGTTTTCATTTTATTTTTAAGTAATTTTGTTATGTGCTTTTGTCATTTAATCATTGAATTACTTTAGTTGTGTGTTTGTGTGTGTGTGTGTGTGTGTGTGTGTATTGTGACAGTATATATATTAGTGCTGTCAGTCGATTAAAAAAATAACTAATTAATCACACATTTTTTTATTTTAATCACCTAACATTAAAGTTTTTAAATACACTTTTATATTGCAATAATTTCAGATTCAGTCTATTAATGTAGAAACAACATAAAGACAGTATATTTTTGATATTTTTTGTTTTGTTTTAACATTTGATAATTCATATTTAATATTGTTTTAATATTTGTTTAATGTCATCTTTTTTATGACTGATACCCATACTACTGATGTCTCTAGGAAATAATTTTTTCCCCTGACATCTAACCATTGACTATAGCCATTCAACATATCAGTATATTTGAGAGCTATCAATTTTAAAATTTATTAGACATAAAAAAAACACTTCTAATTTAGATGAACATAAAACATTCTTCACATAAACCCATTATTATAAATGTCATATTTACCTGTACATCTAAGCAAATAGGAAATAAACAGAAATTCTATAAAGTTATTAAACACTAAATTTGTGTTCACTTGTAGATCATTCACTACAAGCACAGTATAACGGCTGACAGGACAGGAAAATTGTACTGACATGTGGCCTGACAAAACCTCATCTGACTGCTGTTCACTGTTGTTCTACTAAAGCTGCCTCATCACCTGAACTGTTTCCACGCTCGTTTGACTTGTGTCTGTCGCTAAGGCAAAGTAGAGTGTGTGTCAGAGATACTGCCTGTGGCTGATGCCTTTGACGATAGCAAGACGATTATTATCATCATCATCATCATCATCATCATCATCAGAGTAGTAGTACTATCTAATTAATATTAGGGCTTATTTATTCATAATACAGTGTAGGTTCACTGATTATAACGGGTGTGTTTTTAAAGTGCATAAATGTGCTAGACTGAGCTTGTGATGATGTTCTTTGGTAATGTGATTTTCTTTGCTCGTTTGAAGAAGAAAAAAACAGCTAAAAATCAGTCTAATCTGATCTTAGCTGGTTTAAATTGGAAGTAGATGGTTTTAGCTGGCTGTTCCAGCTGGTCTCCCAGCCTGACCAGCTAAGGAAAAACCTCTCTAAATCCAGCCTGTATCCAGCGATGTATCTAATTTGTTTCCATGTTAAATACAAATTCAGTCATTAAAAACATTAGGCTGCTTTTAGCCTTATATACTATAAGTGAAGTGAAGTGAAGTGACATTCGGCCAAGTATGGTGACCCATACTCAGAATTTGTGCTCTGCATTTAACTCATCCGAAATGCACACACACAGAGCAGTGAACACACACACACACTGTGAGCACACACCCGGAGCAGTGGGCAGCCATTTATGCTGCGGCGCCCGGGGAGCAGTTGGGGGTTAGGTGCCTTGCTCAAGGGCACCTCAGTCGTGGTATTGAGGGTGGTGAGAGAACTGTACATGCACTCCCCCCACCCACAATTCCTGCCGGCCCGGGACTCGAACCCACAACCCTTCGATTGGGAGTCCGATTCTCTAACCACCAGGCCACGACTTCCCCAAAGAGCTAGCTCTCCCCGTCGGGGAATCGAACCCCGGTCTTCCGCGTGACAGGCAGAGATACTGTCCACTATACTAATGAGGAGCTCTAATATCCTATATCAGAATCAGATCTCACAGGCTGACGATAGGATGGTATGAGAATTGAGCATATCGCCCAACACTAATATATAAATATATATATATATAGAATATCATGAAAAATGTTGATTCATTTTGAGTATAAATACTGGGTACCTCTTGGGCTAGATTAGAACATGCAACCACAATTATGGGAAAGACTACTGACTTGACAGTTGTCCAGAAAACAATCATCAACACCCTCCACAAGAAGGGTAAGCCACAGAAGGTCATTGCTGAAAGGGCTGGCTGTTCACAGAGTGCTGTATCAAAATATATTCATAGAAAGTTGACTGGAAGGAAAAAGTGTGATAGGAAAAGGTGCACAAGCAACAGGGATTACCACAGCCTTTGGAATATTTGGAATATTACCACAGTTTTTAGGAAAATGGCTACTGCTGTCACAATCCTAGAACCAAGCCACTCCTGAACCAGAAAAAAGTCACAAGCATTTCACCTGGGGTAAGGAGAAAAAGAACTTGACTGTTGCTTAGTGGTCCACAGTCCTCTTTTTAAATTAAAGTAAATTTAGCATTTCATTTGGAAATCTGATCTGGAGCCTGGAGGAAGACTGGAGAGGCACAGAATCCAAAGTCCAGTATAAAGTTTCTGAAGTCAGTGCGGATTTGGGGTGCCGTGACGTCTGCTGGTGTTGGTCCATTGTGTCCAAAGTCAATGCAGCAATCTACCAGGAGATTTTGGAGCACTTTATGCTGATACTGATTTCATTTTGCAGCAGGACTTTAGCACCTGCCCACAGTGCCAAAACCACTTCCAAGTGGTTTGCTGACCATGATATTACTGTGCTTGATTGGCCAGCCAACTCACCTGACCTGAACCTCACAGAGAATCGTCTCAAGGTTACGTATGTAACCCTAGTTCCTTGAAGGAACGAGACGCTGCGTCGAAACGCTTTTGGGGAGCGTCCCTGACGAGACCGACTCTGAATATCGTGTGCAATCAGTCCATTAGAAAGGCGTGACGTCACGGGCGGGGTGACGTAGCGACCAGGAAGCTATAAAAGCACGTGCCGTGCAGCTGGCTTCAGCTTCGAGTAGGGAAGCAAGCGCCGGCAGGGGTGCCGGGAGTATGGCTCTGCGACGCAGCGTCTCGTTCCTTCAAGGAACTAGGGTTACATACGTAACCTTGAGACGTTCCTTTTCAGGAACTCGAGCTGCGTCGAAACGCTTTTGGGGAACGATGTGCCCACGCTGCCAGACTTCCAAATCCCTGCCTAGTGTGTAGTCAAAAGAGCACAGCTAAGACGAGAGAACAGAAGAGCTCGGCGTGGCTCACATGTCAAGATCGTAAAATCGGACAAATGTGGAGGGCGTGGACCACCCCGCAGCGTTGCAGATGTCCAAGAGGGACACACCTGCTGAGAAGGCCTTGGAGGCCGCCATACCCCGAGTAGAGCGAGCCTTGGCCCCCAAAGGAGGGGGAAGACCAGAGGACTCATAGGAGACGTTGATAGCCTCGACTATCCAACGACTAAGGGTCTGCTTGGTGGCAGGAGAACCCTTGTTAGAAGGACCGTAGCAAACAAGCAATTGGTCTGATTTTCTCCACAGGGCAGCTCTGTGGACGTATGCGTCCAGTGCTCGCACTGGCAACATTACAGTTTAGCTTCTCTTGGTCTGGCTCCCGAAAGGGAGGAGGACAGAAGGCCTGCAGTACGATAGGTTGTGGTGTAACAGAGGAAACCTTCGGAACGTAACCCGCTCGAGGGTATAAGAATGCTTTGGACATACCAGGGGCAAAGTCTAAGTAAGTAGGGGCCACCGAAAGGGCCTGAAGATCTCCAACTCTCTTTAGTGAGGTGATTGCCAGTAACAGGGCAGTTTTAAGTGTCAGATGTCTATCTGAGATATCTTGTATTGGCTCGAATGGAGCTTTACAAAGAGCCTCTAGAACTAGGGCTGCAACTAACGATTATTTTGATAATCGATTAATCTGTCGATTAGTTTTACGATTAATCGATTAATCGGTTTATGTACTTATATTTTAGTTTTTTTCATTTTTTCCCCAAGTAAATTATTAATAAATGGTCTTTATCATTCAGCATAGATTTAAGAGATTTTAACCATTTTGCACTGTCATATCCTCATCAAAAATATACCTGGAGTTGTTTTATTGTGTTAGTAATTCTTTTGTTGAACTCTTCTGCAATCAGAACACTGACCCATACTCTAGCAAATTTCACAAGGAGATTTCAAATAATGTTTTCACCATGGCAGTCCTTAGAGCTCCTAAAGTAGTTTAACATCCTGAACAAAGCTTATTAAGGAATCTTTCAGAACATATTTTCACGAAGAATAAGGATAAAACAATAAAATTGCAGTGCATTGTATTTTATTATTTACTGGGAAACAGCTTTATAGCTTTTGCTGTGAAATTGTAAACAATCCTTCAAAAAAAGTGCCAATGGCATGAAACCTGAATGGAACTCACAATTTAAAGTAAAATCCATCAGAAGGTTGTCCAGAAAAAAATAGGACACACACAAAAAACCTGCTGTGTGAAAAAGAGCATTTCAAATATCTACATTTACCTCTCTCATTCAGTCATAATTAGGCTGCACGACTGAATTTTGAACTGGTAAACGACAAACTGATCACAGAACATGTTTGTAAAGCTTTAAATGTTAACTGTTAAAAAGCAATGTTATCAGCTTTTACGACTAAACATTTGCAAACAACATTGTACTGGAGAATCTGCACAAATGAAAGTCTTAGGGGCCGTTCACATATCGCGCCTAAAACTCGTGGAAAACGCTAGGCGCACCGCTTTCTCCTTCTTTCCAAAGCGCTCGCGCAGAAGCGCCCCTGAGGCGTCTGTCTTTGCTAAGCAACCTCCTTGCTCTCTCCTTGAAGACGCGGAAATTTCAGCAAAGGATAAATGGATTTGCAGCTCAAAAAAATCGCTTGCAGTAGCTCTGCTACTAAATTTATTTCAAAATGGAAATCCATATACAACTATGATCAGCTGTTCCTTTCATCTTGACTGAGCTTTTAACGTTGTTACGGGAAAGGATGAAGCTGATTGGTTAGTTCTTGTCACATGACCCGCGGTGCGGTTGCGGCATTCTGAAAAGTTTAAATGTTTTTAACTCGATGCGGTGCGGTGTTGGAAATAACGAACTTGAGCGCGCAAAAGACGCGATATGTGAACGTCCCCTTAAACAGTGCAGTAGTGCAGAGTTTACAGGTTACTCTTCTTTTTTAAAGGCTCAATGTAAAGTACTCCCACATCACGCTGAATGCTGCAGACATAGACATCATATGATGTCTATGGCTACAGAGACGCTGCTCGGGAAGCACGTGACATAAAACAAGGCCAGCTATTGGCTATTCGCTACTTCTCCTGTTGTACTGGCTGAGTAAAACCTCCGGTGGCTCATTACTGCCACACTTTGGTCACCGCAGATTTGAAATATGCACGAAATGAGCCGCTTACGGCAAATAAAAGTTATTTAGCAACGAATCGATGACTAAATTAGTTGACAACTATTTTAATAATCGATTTTAATCGATTAAATCGATTCGTTGTTTCAGCTCTATCTAGAACCACAACCAAATCCCAGGGGGGAACACGGGATCGTACTGGAGGTCTCAGCCTCAGCGCACCGCGGAGGAAACGTGTAACTAGGGGGTGTCTACCCACTGACTGACCATTGAAATGGACATGGAAAGCAGCTATGGCCGCCACGTAAACCTTTAAGGTGGAGTGGGATAACCCCGCAGAGAGCCTGGCTTGTAAAAACTCCAGAACTGTACCAACTGGGCAGTCTGCTGGGTCAAGCTGGCGGTCTCTGCACCATGAAGTGAAGAGCTTCCACTTCAGGGCGTACAGTTTCCTCGTAGAGGGAGCTCTGGATTGGAGTAGGGTCTCAACATCCTCGGTTGAGAGACCAGCTGCTAACAGCTGTGCCCCCTCAGGGGCCACACCCACAGCTTCCACAACTCCGGGCGAGGGTGAATTATCGTGCCCTGCGCCTGTGAGAGTAGGTCTGTCCTGATCGGTATCTCCCACGGAGAGCCGTCGAGGAGCGAGACTAGATCTGAGAACCATACTCGGCCCGGCCAGAACGGGGCTACTAGTAGTAGACGGGCCCCGTCCCGGCGTACTCTCGCCAGAACTCCCGGGAGCAGAGCGATAGGGGGAAAAGCGTACAGACGAAGCCTCGGCCAGGTCTGTACCATAGCGTCCAGTCCCAGAGGAGCTGGATGAACTAGAGAGAACCAGAGGGGACATTGCGATGTCTCCTGAGTCGCAAAGAGGTCCACCTGGGCTGCCAAATACTCTCCATATCTGCTTCACCACCTCGGGGTGAAGCATCCATTCCCCGGGCCTCGGCCCCTGTCTCGACAGTATGTCTGCTCCCACATTCAATCTCCCAGGAATATACACTGCTCTGATCAAGAGGAGTTTGCCCTGGGACCACAGAAGGATCTGGTGTGCCAGCTTGTACAAGGGGCGCGAACGCAGACCCCCCTGGTGATTGATATAAGAGACCACTGATGTGTTGTCGGTGTGCACCAACACATGGTGACCTCTCAGGTCTGGGAGGAAATATTTCAATGCTCGATAGACCGCTAGTATCTCTAGGCAATTGATGTGCCATGTTAGATGGCGACCACTCCACAGACCGCGGGCAGGGTGGCCGCTCATGACCGCACCCCAACCGGTGAGGGACGCATCTGTCGCTAGCGTTACACGGCGACAAGGAACTGTAGGGGTCTCATGTACAGCAGGCCAAAAGGTATCACGTTGGACGCAGCTGCCATCAGCCCTAACAATCTCTGGAATTGTTTGACAGTGAGTGACTGGCCTTCTTTGACTCTCTCGACTGATGTGAGGATCGACTCGATCCGAGCAGGAGACAAGCGTGCCTGCATCGTGGTCGAATTCCACACTACGCCTAGATAGGTGGTTCTCTGAACTGGAGAAAGTACACTCTTCTTGGCGTTTAGTCTAAACCCAGCTCCCCCATGTGTGCGAGAACGACATCTCGATGTCGAGCCGCCATCTGCTCTGATTGAGCTAGGATCAACCAATCGTCGATATAATTTAAAATGCGGATGCCCTGCATACGGAGGGATACCAGAGCCGCATCCATACATTTCGTGAACGTGCGGGGTGAGAGTGCGAGGCCAAAGGGAAGTACTCGATATTGATAAGCTTTGCCCCCGAAAGCGAACCTCAGAAACTTCCTGTGTTGTGGAAGGATGGATATGTGGAAGTATGCGTCTTTGAGATCTATTGTGACAAACCAGTCCTCGGATCTGATTTGAGCTACAACCTGGTTGACAGTGAGCATCTTGAACTTCAGTGACATAACTGAGCGGTTCAGGAGACGTAAGTCTAAGATCGGACGCAACCCCCCATCCTTCTTTGGAACTATGAAATACCGGCTGTAAAATCCGGATTCCCTGTCTAGAGGAGGGACCACCTCGATGGCCTCTTTCCTTAATAGGGTATTCACTTCTTGTTCCATAACCAGAGCCTGCTGGGGGCCGACCACAGTCGGTGTAACCCCGTTGAACTTCGGTGGTGGATGACCGAACTGAATGCAATAGCCTCTTTCTATTGTACGCAGGACCCTTGAGATACATTTGGCAGTAGCTTCCACGCTGCTAAATAATCTACTAAGGGAATCAGTCTCTCGAGACTGACCTCTGGTGTAAGAGGCCCCCGAAGGGGCGGCGAGCATCCCAGCTCCGCTACGCTCACGGGCGGAAGTAACTGGGGGTGGCGCTCGCTGGAGGCTGCTGCGCCCTGAAGCTCTGGCAGGGTTGGCAGACCGACCTCCTGAGGGTACTGAGGTGAGACGGGCACCGTATAATGAGGTGAACCGCGCTCTACCCCAGCAGGGGCTACCCTCTGGATCCTGGCGTCAGGATCTTTTCGTCGAGGACTTCCGGGCTTCGATGACAGATCTTAAATCGGTTTTTGCCCTAGAAGCCCCCGACTCAGAGCGTCGTTGCCCTCGGTCCCGACGTGGGGGAGCACGAGTGGCGACGCTCTGCTTTTGCGCTTCCCGGTGTGAGGAGCCGGTATGTGGCGTGGTCATCTCCCGCCCAGATGCACCACGAGAGCGACGAGGGAGGAAACTCTGGAACGCCGCCGCCTGCTTGTGTGCCTCCTGGAACCTGTCGACGACAGTATTAACTGTGTCGCCGAACAGGCCCGAGGCTTGAAGCGGGGCGTCCAGGAGGCAGACCCTGTCTCGTTCTTTAATTTCTGACAAGGTCAGCCACAAATGCCTCTCCGCGGCCACTAAGGCTGCCATAGAACGCCCAATTGCGCGAGCGGTCTCCTTAGTGGCGCGGAGGGAGAGATCAGCGGTCTTTCTGAGTTCTTCAATATCTTCAGACTTAATCCCCTCCCCCTCATCGACATCTCTCAGCAGGTCAGCCTGATAAGCTTGCAGGACTGCCATAGTATGAAGGCACGCCCCAGCCTGACCTGCTGCCACATAACCTTTGCCCACTAGCGATGATGTAACTCGAAGCGGCTTAGTGGGCAATGTCGGAGCCTTTAGAGACGAGGCCGAACCGGGTGACAGATAGCCCGCGAGCGTCTGTTCGACCCGTGGCATCGCTCTATAACCACGCTCTCCCAGCCCCATCACGTTGCCATGATATAGTGAATCAGGGCCAAAGAGGCGGGTCAAATACGGGTGATTCCACGATCTCGATAACTCATCATGGAGATCAGGAAAATACGGAAGGCTCCGACGTGGAGGTGTTTGCTTCGGCCGCAGAAAGCGTTCGTCTAATTTGCTTCTCTGCGGCTCAGTCTGTTTCTCAGCAGGCCAGTCGATTTTTAATTTATCTACTGCACGCGTGACCACCTCCAAAAGCTCCTCATACTGGGGTGACAGGGGTGGCGAATCCCCAGCAACAGTCTCCACATCGACCTCCTCGGAGGACGAGAGGTGAAGAGCTGATCCCTCACCCTGGGGGAAAGAAACCGACGAGCGTGCTTCCGAACCCAGGGTTTGGGCGCCGGATCTGGCAAGATGAGGAAGGAGATAAGGACTGGCCGTCTCCATTCCTTCTGACAGATCAACCTGCGAACCCCACGAGTGCAGCAGCCGCTCTGCCTCGGCAGAAGCGGGGCCAGCACCGCGAGGAACGCTGGTGAAGGCTCCCTCCTCGAAGAGAGCCCTCCGGGATCGAAGCGTCCGCATTGGCAAACATTCGCAATGCGGGCAGTCGGCCCCCTCGAGAGCCGACTCAGCGTGCTTCGATCCCAGGCAAGCCACGCACAGCCTGTGTGTATCCCCGCTCGTAATGTAGCGAGGGCAGGGAGGAACACACAATCTGTAACGTGGCTTGGAACCGCCCTTCAAATGGTCTTTTGCTTTTGCTTAGGCATATTGAGCTGTTTTAGCGATCTTTTTAAGCTAAGGGACAGACAACAATAAATAGGACCAACAGGACAGACTTTTGACATGCACACACAGAGCGCTTGCTGACAGATTCGAAGCTGAAGCCAGCTGCACGGCACGTGCTTTTATAGCTTCCTGGTCGCTACGTCACCCCGCCCGTGACGTCACGCCTTTCCGATGGACTGATTGCACACGATATTCAGAGTCCGTCTCGTCAGGGACGTTCCCCAAAAGCGTTTCGACGCAGCTCGAGTTCCTGAATAGGAACTATGGGGTATTGTGAAGAGGAAGATAAGTAACATCTGACAAACAATACAGAGAAACAGAAGGGCGCTATCAAAGCAACCTGGGCTTCAATAACGTCTCAGCAGTGCCACAGGCTGATCGCCTCCATGCCACGCTGCATTGAAGCAGTAATTCATGCAAAAGGAGCCCCAACCAAGTATTAAGTATTAAGATACTGAATTTTTTATTTTCCTTTGCCTTTATATTTCAGTTTCCTTTATATTTCAGAATATAAGAAAGTTAGCTTTTAAAAATTAAATTACAATAAATAAACAACTTTTCCATGATATAATTATTTTTTTTTTTAGATGCACCTGTATATGTGACCTTTGGATCACAAAACCAGTCAATTGGGATCTATACAACATTTGAAAGCTGAATAAATAAGCTTTCTATTGATTTATGGTTTATTAGGATCGGACAATATTTGGCAGAGATACAACTATTTGAATATCTGGAATCTAAGGGTGCAAAAAATCTAAAAACTGAAAAAATCAACTTCAAAATTGTCCAAATGAATTATTAACAATGCATATTACTAATCACAAATTAAGTTTTTATATATTTACGGGAGGAAATTTACAAAATATCTTCATGGAACATGATCTTTATTTAATATCCTAACGGTTTTTGGCATAAAAGAAAAATCGATAATTTTGACCCATGAAATGTTTTTTTTTTGCTATTGCTTAAAATATACCCCAGCGACTTACAGTTAAACTGGTTGTGAAGTCTTCAATTTATTTTTGTGATTTTATACATTTACATAAAGCTACATTTCAGAGACAATATAGTCCTCCGAAGTTAAAAATAGCATTAGTGGGATTGATTGGGAAACCTGTTTGGAAACCGTTATTGATTTTGAAGGTTAGTAGTGATACAGAAATTGCACACCTTCCCTATAAAAAAAAATTAAAGCCTATGATATATCTTTAATTAAATTGGGAGGTAATTGTGTTTGTGTGTGTGTGTACATTTGAGTGTGTGTGCATTCAATCAGTGTTTATACCTTCATTGGATGTCTATAGGACTCAAAAGGATGTGCTGTGCAACTGCATATTCATCCACCTTTTCTCTGTCTCTTTCTCTCAGTCTCTGTTCTCCATTCACCGCTCATCTGGCTTTAGAAGAGTTTTCTAAAAGGATTAGACAAAAAAGATTCACCCTCTATTGACAGAACATCATTGCACATCTCCCATTGGAAATGTGTGTGTATGTGTGGATCTCTATCTCTGTAACACACATACACTCTGGGTAAAAATTCAAATATACGCCCCAGGTATGGTAGTCAGTGACACACAGAACATGTTAGAGATAACTGAATGGCAAATTCTGTCTGTTTTTAACTGTCATTCTCTCATGATGTATCATATTTTGAGTTTGAGTACCTCTATGGTAATCAAATGGCAGCAGAGTGGAAAAACATGATAAGGTACTGTCAGTTCACACTGATGGGTGGCTTGTTACAGAAGCAGGAAAGTCTCTTATAACACCACTTATTCTGTTGTCTGAAAGGTTAAAATGAAGACACAGCAATCAGCCTGTTCTTCAGTCAACACACACACACAATCAGTGAATCGCAATCAGTGAATCGTGGGGGTTGAAACATATCAAGGTGCCACTGAGGTCTGTCTGCCATCCTGTTAGTGTCTCTTGGTACTGACTGTCCAGTAGTGGTGTGAATGAGAGAGAGAGTGTGTGTGTGGGTTAGTTGTTAGTGAATTCTGGGAGCACATGCCCTGATAGTGTCTCATTCTGTTTTGTAATCGTTAAGAGCTTTTTAGCTACACTGAAATGCCAGTTGTTGTTTCTGCTGCCATTTTTAAAAGAGGTTTTGCTTTTGCTTGCAATTTGATCAGGTTGTGCCTATTGGCTTACCCAGGTTACAGTACTCACACTTAAGTCATTCAAATGTTTATTTTATTTTATTTTATTTTATTTTCAAGCTTCAAGTTTTCCAGTGGAAAAGACAGATAGAAACAGTGTTTGCATAAAGTAAGACTAAAGCTACAACATTTCTAAAATAGAACAGACCAGATAATTGAGTCTTGAAATAATCTGATGATCTGAAATGTATGTTGGCTAAAATAAGTACAGTTATTCTTGAAAACTACAGTAAACATGCAGGATGCAGATTAGATTATTTTTTCTTTTTCTTTTTCTTTTTTCTTTTGTTTGTGAAACCCCTATGGACTTGTGAATTAATGTGACTTGTTATTAATATTTGGTTCATTTGGTCATGCTGACATTGCTGGGTAAGATCTAGGAACTTCCCAATCCTGTAAACGAATTAATATTCATAAGCCAAGTCTTTACCAGTAGTAGTATTAGTAGTAGATTTGTGAGATCATTCTTTTGCCTCAATTGAGACGTTCAAATGACCAGCTTAATCTATGAAACTTCCAGAATTCACAAACCTAAATGTAGATTTTACTTTTGTTTGTTGGTCTGTATCTAATGTGCTCTATCAGGAAAGCTCAGTAACATGGACAAAAAGAGAGCAGATTTTAGTCATGATTACTTGCAAATCATGAACTTTGTATATTAGAAGTTTAAATGAAATTGTCAGGTATTATAGGTATATATTTGCCTTGGAAAATATTCTGTTTCAGAATCATTGTAATAAAGTATAGAGATTCTCCAAAATTATACTTATTTACTTGGATCAGGGGACTAAAATTAGAGGGGCCACGGCCCCATGTTGTCTTTAAGAAAAAATTGCGATATGAAAGACATCTCATTTGTGATATTTTTGTTTGAATAGATGGCATGTGTTATATAAAACAGTTTATATATCTCTCTCTTTTTGTTAGTCTTGTCTTTGTCTTACTCTTTCTTTTCTAGTCCTGGCTCAGTGGAGGTTGTCCTGCTTCATTTCCCTATTTCCGCTCTGGCCTGGTTCACAAACGTATTTATAGATGTCTCCTCAGGCCTCTGGCAACACACACGTGTTCCCCTGGTTTTTGTCTTAGATGCACCATCTCCTGATTCAGTAACGTGTAAAGCAAGGTTGGATCTGTTCACGTCTTGCCATGGCACGATATGTTCTCTGCATCAGATCAGATGTTTGTGCACTTTCAGTTGTTTTGCAGTAGGGATGTTGTATTGCACTGTATTGTTATATAAGAGCCCTGACAGGTGCAGCCAAGTTTCTTATATTAGAGTGAGAAACAAAGAGAGGACGAAAGAGAGCGAGAGAGGATATCATGCTGTGCGCAGAAATGCGATAAATGCCAAACTTTCTGTGATAGAACACAAGGTAATTATGAAAGCGAGGAGAGGATGCACTCTATGGGGTGCATGGGCGTGTTTGAGCGCTAACGCAACCATCAAGAGCAGGTTATGGAATAAATATGATAATGTGTGATTGGTTTTTGTTTAGTAGAGTCTATGGAACACCCAAGTGGTTCGTGTAGAGAGGCAACCACAAGCAAAAAATGAATTTTCTTATTAATGTATCACAAAATATCCCTGTTTTACTGCCTTTCAAAAGTTTGTGGTCTGTATGATTTTTATTTGTTATTATTATTATTATTATTGTTGTAGTTTCAAAAGAAATTTATACTTTTATTGAGCAAGGAATCATTAAATTGATCAAAATTGAATGTAAAAACATGTATAATATTTGATAAAAGATTTCTGTGTCAGATTTTCTGTTTGAATATTTTTTTTTTTTTGTAATCCTAGAAAAAAATATGTATCATGGTTTCCATAAAAATAGCAGCAGAAATGTGCTTTCAGTGTGATTTCAGTTTTATATATATAAAAAAAGTAATGTATCTGATTTGAATCGAAGAACTACAACTCCCATTATCCTGAAATGGGAAACTCTTTAAATCAAACAATCATAGAAGCTGCTGTTACCATAGAAACAAAAACTGTGCAGTGATCTCCTATGAACAATTGGAAATAATACATAATCATATTTGCTTAAGTAATATATTGCTTTTTATACTAATAATCAATCTTTTTTTGTTGTTTTAAATGTACTATCGATTTTTCTTTGATTATGCTATTCACAGTGCTTAATCGGCTGAGCAATGTTTTACAAAAGATATCAAGTACACATTATTTCACCTTAGTCTTGTCTCTTGATTTTCAAACACTTCTCAATCTCAAAGCTGATTGATTTTGGTTCATGCTTTAGAGCACTAACTGAAGACTTTTCTCAATGGAGAAAATGAATGGGGATACTTCAGGAATTAAAAAGTGGGCGGGGACTACTGCATTGTAACTTAAATTAAAAATATCTTACGATTGGCTTTTGCTGCAAGTGACAGGCTTATACACATTCTACCCGGACACCCAATTCGTCTTTTGCTGGAAATGTGTCAACATTGTGCCTTGTCACATTAGGACACCATGTTAGCAAATCATTTATGTCAGAGCTGTGACCTGAAAGTTAGCTTGGCCACATTGAGCCCTGGCACATGCAAATTTACATCCTGTATGAAAACTTAAACAGCTGGACATGTGTAACCTATGTGAATTTCTTAATTGAGAATTTGTTGTGTCAAAGGGTGTTTGCAATTTACAAAAATAGAAAATCTAGTTGCTGAGTTCAGCTTTCTAGACTTTAGGATTGGTGATGCATGCTGGAAAGCCAGAGGGCAGTTTATTCCTCTTCCACTCTTGAAATGAACGTCTGCAAGGTGATATATATCCCAGGGACTCACTCTCTCTCTCACTCACTCTTTCTTTTATTTCTAATATCTGTCTTATATTTTTCACACTTTCATTCATTCACCTTATTCTGCCCATCCTGCTTTTCAGTTTTTAAGGGAGAGAGAGAAATGAGGGAGAACATGTCTTAAATAATGAAACAGGCTGAAGGGTAGACTCGGTTATCTGTGCAGACAACTCGGCCCCTCAGGATTTCAAACACACATGCATGTACTCAAACACACACATATGCTAGTTCACAGAAACATTGACCATGAAAGAGAGAGATACTGTAGGGGTTCAGATCTGTTTTATTTAAACCGATTAGACAGTTGATGTTGACTGTATGTACAATATGTACAAGAGCAGAAGAAAGTTCAACGCTGACCAGTGTGTACTAAGTAATATCTTGAAAATGTAAAAACTACAGGTTTCTATGAAGATTAGATACTGTAGTACTGTATGTACAGTATCTAAGTTTAAAAACTATAAAAGTCAATAGGAAGTTCCTACTGGGATGGAAAAACAAACATGTGTGACTGCATTGAAAACATAGGGACCGATAAGGACATGAAACTATTGTAACCATAAAAGATGAACCATAAAATCTAACTAGCGATGCGTAAGACAGATCCTGATTGAGGAAGTGAAACCCAACCAGGCGACCCGGCTCTTTTCTACTTCTAGAAGAGCATCAGTTGAGGCGCTAACTGTTGTTTGTCCTGGCTGGTGTTCACGTCACTTCTAATTGTCTCATTGACCTTCAGTCATTAGTGTTGGAAGAGACGTTCATCGGATCTTCAGCTGCCCACGGCTAATGTCAATGAATATAATCAATCATATTCTGTCGCAGAGAATAAGCCAGGTGTCAGCTGCGCATCGTGAGCAAGTGCTCCGCTTGAGCTGTGCATTAACATGGATATGATGGTATTGAATGTGACTATTGCGTGTATGTTGCAAAGCTTCCTACAATTTCAGTGAATTTTCAAGCAGGTATAAGATGACTAACTAACTGGTTTAATTTTGGTGTTAGCTGGTGAACCAGAAGAACTGATGGGCAAGATAGTTAGACCAGCAGGGTTTTGTTTGTTAATCAAACTAAATAGCCAATGGGTGATTGTTGTAATAAAAACGGTTAATTATATGCCTTTTTTGTATTCATTTTCTGTTTTTCAGAAAGAAAACATTAAAAACGCTACTTGCATTTAAAGGAATTGTTTACCAAAAAATGAAAATTTTGTCATTAATTACTCACCCTCATGTCGTACCAAACCCGTAAGACCTTCATTCTTCTTCGGAACACAAATTAAGATATTTCTGTTGAAGTCCGAGAGCTTTCTTACCCTCCATCGACAGAAATGCAACTATCATTTTTAAAGGCCCAGAAAGGTAGTAAGGACATTGTTAAAATAGTTAATGTGACATCAGTGGTTCAACCGTAATGATATGAAGCTATGAGAATACTTTTTGTAAGTAAAATTTATTTGAGTGTGCATTCAAGATAGTACCATGATGCATGCGCTTGGTGCTGCAGATGCAGGAGTCAGCATTCTGATAGAACCCAGATATGCTGTGCCATGTTTACAAGCAGAGGAATGCACATGCATGCATCTTGTACTTCCGTGAATGTGTGTAATAGACACGGAAGAGAAGAATTTGTAAACTTTTCACAATGTCCTTACTACCTTTTTGGGCCTTGAACATGTTAGTCATGTTGCTGTCTATGCAGGGTCAGAAAGTTCTCGGATTTCTTCAAAAATATCTTAAATTGTGTTCCGAAGATGAACCAAGGTCTTACAGGTTTGAGTTTGGTGAGTAATTAATGACAGTATTTCGTTTTAGGCCGAACTATCCCTTTACCTAAGTTCAAGTTTACTTTCATCATTCACGTCATTGTCTCATGTTTACTTTATAGGATATGTTTTGGAGTGTTCATTAATCAGCTAGCAATGAAAAATCAAAAAAACATTTTGCCAATGTTCAACACTAGGGAACAAACAAGCACACCAGCATGCAATGAGAACAACAAATGCTGGTTGTTTCTGCAGAACTGGGGCCATTTTGCAGGATTTTATTTTACCTACAGCTAAAATTGGGTTTTGAATAAGTTGATGAGCACAAACACAACTACAACTTTATAATCATTCAGATGCACACACAAGCGTGCAACTAATTTGCAGTGTTTACTCAATCACCTGCAAAAACACGCCCGACTAATACAAACAACCCCCTTACATATACACACAGTCTCCAGATACCGTACATACCTCTCTAGATCTCTAGTAAGACTGTTTTTGAAAAGCTTTATTCTAAAACAAGTATCGTCTGTATCAATAAAGTCTGAGATGCTCCATTAATCAGACTGATTAAGGTCCGGCACTAAATCTTACTTCCATTACTGATCTGAGGCCAGACAACCATCACTGCTGCTGTATAATTACAGCAAAGAGCTGCTACGTCCTTTTACTGTTCAATAACGCAATTAGACTGAAAAAGTGCTTTCATTAATTTTAAGCGTCCTCTGGCCGAACTAACTTGCATTGCTTCGCTAAATTCAGCAGTGATACCTCTTATTAAACCTTTGAGTCGAATGTGGATATTCAGTGGGATTGTTTTGAAATTTGATTATTTGAACAGATTTGTGGAATTTGAAGATTTCATGAGTGAAGTCTAGAGTCATGAGTTACATCAGCAGAGATTACAACAGCAGGAGGAAAAGTGTCATTTCTTTTGTTGCTCTCTGTCCTTTTAGCAGCCTTGTGATTGCTAATAACATGCTATCTTTAGCTAGCTCTGTTATCTTGAGTTTCCCTACAATGGCTGCAGTGATGTTTATGGGTGTAATGAACATTTTGGTGTTAAATTGGATCCTTCTGGTGTGCTGCAGAATAACACTAATGTAATGGAAAGATGCTATCAGTATAAGTTAAGTTTATTTTATGCAGTTGACCTTTTATTAAGCTCCTACTGTCTTGGTTTGTGCTGCTAACTCTATAGGAATGTGCCGAAAAGAGGTTCATTTAAATGAGCTATCAAATTAGCAAAGAATATTTGATTATCATTCCTAGATAGGTTGGAAGGAATCATGACATTGTGAAAAGAAGTGGTAAATTAAGCAGTCTTAAAAATCAAAGAGACTGCGAATCTTAGGAAAATGCTTATCACAGCCATTTGAAAGCGATTACAGTGGTAACATCAGTGTAAGTGGACACAACTTTTTCTAATGTTTCTACAACATACTCACTTAGGATAGGATTGGGGATTACATTAAGGGTTTAGGTGGAGGACAGATTTAAGGTTAGGGTGCTCATTGTGTCATTGTCACCCTGGGGATGGTGTAACACGAAAAGAGCAACACTCGGAGGCCGAGAGACTGTGTTTGCTGTGTGTGTGTAGACAGCTCTGCTCCTTTTATAACTCATTCCCTGCATGGTGTGGCAAGGACAGGCAAGGACAGCCACCCGCCACACACACACATTGTGCTTGGGGTCTTGTGTCTGTGTGATCTGAATATTGTCATGATGTGTTGAGACCTTCAGTCACTCAAACTGCTCTGAGTCAGAAAGCATCCAATGACATAGATCTTCCTCCTCTCTCTCCTTGCTTTATCTCTATCTGGTTCTCTCTTTCTCTGTTTGCTGAGGGCAGGTTGTCCAATCCACTAAGAGGACAGAGACACTGATAAGTGTGTGTATCTGTGTTTGTGTGTGTCCTTCCCGATGGTTCCTGTAGTCTGAGGTCTATCTCCAGTTCTGTCAGCTGAGGCTTAGACCAGCTTTAGTTTGTTTAAGCTTCAGTCTTGCACTGTGAGTGAAACGTGACTTAACCTTTGATGCTGTAATTAAAGAACGAAGGAAATCATTCACTTTGTCTTGGTTTCCAGTAAAAGTAAACATTATATAAACGAGATGCATTTACTTAAAGCAAAATTTTGTCTGCAAGATATTAAGAGCTGTTTTACATACACTATATTTTGGTACCATATTTGGTTATTAGCAGAGATTTCTTTAATATATCTGTATTAGTCATACTGGAAATATATCAATTGATTTAGGATATTTAATTGTGATTGCTCATTTCCTTGTTTTCTGCCTTTAGATTACCTTTGCCACCATGTCAAAATAGTGTAGAATTGTATTATTGGTAATAATATTAGCACTGGATAACATATAATACTACGTACATTAATATATAATTCACTCTTTTATCAGACATACTTACATGCTCCTAATGTTATTGTGCAGGATTCATCTGTGTTCATTTATTTCAAGAAAAATATAAATTATGATAAACTTGTAATAAAATCAAAATTAACAATAATTAACAATAATAACATTTTTTTTTAAATAATAATAAAATCACATCCCACCCTGCATATTTATCTCAATGAATTTCCACTCGGTTCACTCTGGAAAATGTCGAATTAAAGAAGAAAATCTGTTGAGAACGCTGTTTTGACTTTAAAATGTCGCATTAATTTTGCTGCTTTTCAGATCCGAGCATATTTTCCCATCTGTGGTTACTGGAGTTGACTCAGTCATCAGTCCTTCCATCATTCCTTCTTTTCTGTCTCTCTCTCCCTCCTTGAGTGAGAAAATGGCAAACGGATTTACAGCTCCCACAGTAATGAGTGTGAACTGCCGTAAGAGCAGGCCACAGCAGGGGGGAACTGGGGAGAAGAAAAGAAACTAAGTAGGAGTGAGGGAATTAAAAAAAGAGATGGAGAATTAGCATATCCATCTTCGTTTTTTCTTATTAGTGCTGCTGGTGTTAGTGGGTTTAATGGCCTTGACTCTGAATGTGAGAGACCCCTGCTGTCCATTTCTTTGTTTGACTGATTTTGGCAGGCAGTGAGGAGAACAGCTCTGGTCCTATCCAAAAAGGTCATGAGGGCAGAGTCAGGGCTCACTGTAAAGATAGTCGAGCTGTTTTTGAACATTAGGTTGTTTAGCTTAATCGGGTCTTCGCTGGTTCAGTCAAGGTGTTCTTCCAGCTCTGTTCATGTCTTTCTTTTTTTTAGTCAAAAAGAAGGTTTTTTAGGAAAACGTTCCAGGATTTTTCTCCATATAGTGGACTTCAATGGGAGCCAATGGGTTGAAGATCCAAATTGCTGTTTCAATACAGCCTCAAAGAGCTCTACAAAATCCCAGCTGAAGAATAAGATCTTATAAAGTGAAATGATCAGTCAAATTCTAAAAAAAAATGTATATACCACAAATGCTCACTATGCATTGACTCTGCGACTTCACATTTACATGATCACGTTGGAAAGGTCACTTTCATACATACAAACATTTGTGGTAAAAAAGTATATACATTTTTACTTTTTCTTTAGAAACTTACCAATGGTTTCGTTAGATAAGACCCTTATTCCTCTGCTGGGATCGTGTAGTGCTCTTGGAAGCTGCATTGAAACTGCTACTTGGACCTTCAACCCATTAAAGGGCACTTCTGACTATGATTCCATCCAGTCGGAGGATTTCAAACATGTTGGATATTTTGAGCTGATTTTAGAACACATTGTTTTAATGTGCCATTTGTCTCCTAGCAACAGTTTTACAAAGCTGTCCAAAGTTGCCTATTGTTTTAAAATCTGTTTAGATTTGAAAAGTTGTGCATATATTTAACCATTTAGTCAATATGGTCTTTAATCAGGTTGACCAAGATGGTCTTTAAAATAAACCATCTGCTATTCCAGTTGATCAATTAAACCAATTTGGGCCGGCTCCAAACCACAAGAAACCATGTAAAACCAGCTACCACACCTGCATTTTCCACCACAACACTCTTGACATCAGCAGTCAAGGTTGTTAACATGTTTTGGATAGAGAACAGGGCAATTTAACTCTTCCGTCTGGATCTCCTGATGATATTTGGCTTCTCTTTTTGGATGCCGTTTCACAGAGAAAATGGTTAGGGAGGCCTAGTTAAATGAAAAACAAGAAGGATGACAGGTGACGCTGAGGGAGGTGAGCAAGATTGCTGTAAATTGTCAGCACTTGAATCGTTGTTGTCATATTCCAGCCCGTCATCTCCAAATAACTGCTCCTGGTGTGCGTGAGCATGTGTGATCTTTTGCAGTGCGTCATTGCAGCCCTCTGCAATGTATTACCCAAGGCAGAACTCACATCCCAGAATCCTCTGGTGTTCTGCTTTAAAAAACTGCCTTTTTCTGAGCCCTTTCGCACACACATATTTACATACGTGCACATGCCATGTCAGTATGTGTGAAAATCCCCCGTTTCCGTTTCCTCTCATATTCAGAATCCAATTAAACCGCAGAAGAGCTGTAACCCACACCACTGAACTGATCCCATAATTCATTTGTATCTTTTAAAAATTAGTCTTTTATTAGTTAACTGTGTCAAACAATCTCTTGACAAAAGACTCATCCTGGAATTCTGACTACAGCCAAATCAAGAGACGTTCACTGGTGCTAACAGAGGTGGTTTGGAAATAAGTCAGCCTTAGGTGCAACGGGCTTGGTTAGTCTGTTGGACTGACTCAGATCAGTTAAACGCCTCCTCTAAGGCTTCACACATGAAAATGATATGACATGTGACGCTGTGACATGATGCATGGTATGCGGACAGCATTTTGAGCTGTTCAGTGTAAGACATGATTTCATTAGTAAAAAACGCCCATATTTATTTTTGCACCCTTATTTATGCTTTGCTCTATGACACACGCCTTGTCCGTCTGTCTCAAGAAGCAAAGCGTTCTGGTGGGTGGGCAGAGAGGCTTTCGTTGCTGTAGAAACGCGGTCTAATTGACAGGAAGTCAGAATGTGAAAGATTGCTATTGTCCATTCTGTTGGGCTTATTTTGGTAGGCAGTGAGGTGATCAGCCTTGCTTTGCTCAAAGGTGGTCCTGAGAGAAGGATGTTCATGGTGAAGTTTTAAGGTGGTCAAGTTATGTTTGGTTAAAATTATTGTTAAGTATGTTAACCAGTTCAGCCATCTCTCCACCACTTTACCATGTTGACCAAAGGAGTGGGCACATTAGCGAAATCTGGCATACAGATTGTCATTAGTGTAGTATAGTGTAGCGGTGTTTGAATCATAGCTAGAAGTCAGTTTCAAATTTAGAAGTTTTCTGTTGGTCATTGTGGCAAATTTGCATGACTTATCTGAATTTGTTACAAAGTTTGCATAGAGAAATATTTCACTCTCATACTTCAATTCCCAATGACATGGATTCCTATTGAAATTACTGGATTTTGCCATGAAAATTCACCAGTGTTAAATACAACCGCATCTTAAGATGGTCTACAAGTCAAGAAGCTGGTAGACCATCTTAGACATCTGCTAGTGTACTTAAAGGTACAGGTTGTACCTTCAGGTTGTACAAGTAGATTACATACAAAGTCAATGCAAAGACGCGATGAGACTATGGATCAGACGCGATGCCCCACGTTTGGCGTGTATGCCCCATAATACTAATCCTGTTGATCGTTATTATAGCATATGTTTTCTGTAAAGATACAAGTCAAAACAACTCATCTGTTGAGTAAACCACAAGCGAGATCAGCATCTCTTTCTAGTTGAAGTTTGTCACGAAGCTCCATCTAGAAAATGCAACACCGATATTGATCCTCGCTCTTTCTCTCCTCTTGTCCCAAACTCTTCTTGGGTCGTTTGGTTGGCCCGTACACTTACATTTACGGGAGCTGTCCTTGTCGACAGAACCAGCGGCAGACAGTAAACAGTAATTATGTTCCATAAATAAGTAACACAATCCACCATAAAAAGTGGAAGAAGAAGTAAATAAGGAACTGCTTGAAGCAAGCTAGTGTTTGCTGGACGCTAGACACAACTTCCGCATTTGTCCACGACACTGTTGTCATGTGTTTTCTACGTCAGTAAAGGCAGTAACAAAGGGTAACTAACGTCATTGACAGGCGACTGAACTGCCCCGTGTCACTGTTTAGAATGGGAATTTTCTCATGATTTACAAGTAGTTGAAAACATTAGAGATATTTTTATATATATAAATATATAACACTAGCCTAGTGGTTTTTTTATATTTTACTGCAAATATCGTACAAATTGTACCTTTAATGTTTAAATTCACAAATACATTTGTGTGGTTTTGTTATTTTCTAGCAACTTCACACCAACTTAAATGTCAAATTTATAGAATGTAAAAAAAAATTGGTTTAATAAATAACTATTAGTGTATTTTATTTATAATATTAAAACTATCAAAAACTAAACTGATCTTTAATGGGTACAAAACTAATCCAGCTAATGTGCAACCAGATGTTGTTTTCTAGTCACAGATAAATTTATGTTTTCCATAGATTAAAGTAATTCATTGCTTGAAGAATTCTGGTACTGCAACTGATTAATCAACTAAACCAGCTCAGACCCGCTGGAAAATATGTAAAATCTACTGCCACCAGAAGCTTGTTTTTTTTCTGGATTTTCCAGTATGGGATTCCAACACTTCTGAGAGCATTAAAGCAGGTCTCAGATCAGAAGTCAAGGTCATAACAGTGTTTTAAATGAAGAACGGAGCAATGTTGGTGGAAAAGATGTTTGATTGTAATGGACAAAAATCCCCCATAGATTGTACATTAGAATGTCACAAATACGCACACACACACTTATCGTACATGTCATCATACAGTAAATGCCATGGTTGTTATGGTGAAGCTTTGATGTGCGCATCACGTTTGCACTCTTTTATGTCTTCCCTCCCTCCTTCCCTTTTCCTTTTATCTGCTGTAGTTCTTCTCCAGTCATTCACTCTCTTTCTCCAGTCTGCCTGTAACAATGCTCACACACTGAGAAGATAGAATATTGGTGTGACATGAAAGTCATTAAGGGTGTACTCACACTAGGCACGGTTGCCTTGGACCGAGCCCGAGCGTGATTATCCCCACTCCCCCGCTGGCCTGCACTCACACTTGCACTAAACTTTCCGGGCCAGAGCATGCTTACGTCATGTGCAAGATAACGGAGAAACGCACTTTAGCTAATATACTGCCTAATAAATTTGTAATTTATGCGGTGCCTCGATTTTCACTTGCAAGTAACATTATCATATAATTATTACGGAGGCAGCTGATGTTAAAGTATGAATTTGCAGCTTTAATCGCAGACTTATTCCAGTTCATCGATAAGTTGAGAAACAGACCCATTATAAACTTAATTATTTGAAAGTGTAGTATTGTGGTAGTAATATTATATGTTTGCGGTCGTAATGATGACAGTAGAGCACACAAAATAGTAGCTGTTCCATGCTCCAGGGTGGTTAGCACTCACACTATATGCGTTCCATGCCCGAGCCCAATTGAACCGTGCTCTGGCCTGGGCTGGCTAAACAAACCAAGCGTGGTACGGAGCGATCACACTAGTCAAACAAACTGGGTTTTGGGGGTTAAACGCGCTTGGGCACAGTAAAGATTGCCTAGTGTGAGAACACCTTAAGAAATCTACACCAGTTTGAAACACAAAACACAAAAGTTTTCAATTTTTTTCAACAAATGTTTAATGAAAAAAAAATATTATTTACAGAATATATATATATATATCACAAATATCGTATAAATATATAAATTATACATTAACACTGGGACACTGCTAAATATAAATTAAAATTGTAATTGAGTAAATCTAATTGTATATCTACTTATTTTCAACATAATGTGATTTGTGACAGTACATTTGAAATAATATTGCAAATAAAAAGCTTTATTTCAACAATTATGCATAATCTTGCATGATTGTGTGTGCATACATTTGCATATGCTTAAATTGCCATCTAATCATCACTGTAAAGTGTCCATTCACTCCAGTTGGAACAAAGGGAGAGGAAATTTAATATTTCTATCTCTCCACCAGCAGAGATATGAATCAGATCCTCTCTGATATTAGTTTATCTTCCAGTTTTAAGGCCAGCCCTCAGAGGCACCACAAATTCTATGGGTCAGCCTGTGTTCTGGCTGTAAGAAGTCAATAAAAATGTGTTTACTTGTTGTTTTGTCTTCTTGCACTGAAGATGTGAACTGAAAAACAAAATGTACATTTATGTGCTTATACATTCACACATATACATGTAAATGCATTAAATTGAAGGTGAATTGCACCATTCAAATTGTGTTTATCATGACCTATCGCCATGTTATCTGATTTGCATAATTAAAACACTGGAGATGGTGTGTGCAAATGAATTTTTAGTGAATCGGCAAGAAGGTCATTTGACCTGACCCCATATAAAATTTTCAACGCTTGTCTTTAGAATGCAATTTAAATAATTTAAGTGCCAGAGAATGCATGTGGGCACTCAAATCCCAGTAATTGTTACTCAGTAACATCTCCGTGTGTGGAAAGATTTATTTGATTGCTAAATTCTGTTGATACATTCATTAGACTCATGTTTCAGGGACTGATTACATTTGGGCTGGAATTAGCCATTGCTCCGGTTTCATGGAAAAGAGTCTGGGATATTTTGAGAGGGAATGGAAAATGTCGGAATCCCCCAGGAATGTCCAGACATCCCCTAAACACACACATACACACATACAGTTCTCACAGCAAAAAAAAAAAAAAAGGAAAAAAAATGTGTTTTGGCCATTTCATGTTTGTAATTTGTCCATTTCTTGATTGAGTTCCGTGTTAATTAAAAAAAACTACAAAAGCAGCAAAACAAGAACAGTAATCTTCACCATCACTGGCATTCACCAATTTACAGAATGTTTAAAGATGACTAACCCTGATTAATCTCTCTCTCCCTGTCTGTCTCGCTCTGGGTCTCTCTGTCTCTTGCTGGCACAGCTTCTTGTTTTGAAAAGCTACATAAACTTCAGCATTTTTTCCATGACTTCAGTCTTTTTTGTACACACACACACACACACACACACACACACACACACACACACACACAGCCCCCCTGTGAAACTTCTTTGTCTGGTGTTGCCCAGAGTGCTTGAGTTTAAATAATGGAGCAATGTCACCCGGGCAACAAGACCCCCAGAGCCCATCTGTGTTCGTCCTCTGACCAGTGTTTTTGCCTTATGGAACATGGAATCCAGTGTGCTTGTATGTATATGTTTGTATGTGTATAGCCATCTATTTACAGACAAAAAAATCTTTGTTTATTTAATCAAAAATAATTTCAAAGGTTTTTGAGTACCATCTGCAGTGTATGAACATTCAAAGCACGCAAATGCCTCCTTCGTCTTAAATGTGTTTGAAAAGCTAAACCGTTTCTAACCTCATTTCAGTGGTTCCCTAAAATGACATCAATCAAATCACACAGCTCTTACATGCCAATACTTGGGACTGCTTGTATGTGTGTCTGTGTGTGTGTCACGGGTTTACCATCTAATTGAATCAGGTGATGTAGAAGCAGGAGGGATTACAAGACTATTAAAATGCGAAGGCGAGAGAGAATATCCAGTATAATAGAGAACAGCAGCAGGAGAGGTGGACGGATACAGTGTTATGATGATAAAAGTGGAAAGCATCGAAGCATGTAGACAGATGAGAAGAAAACATGTGTTGTCCTGTAAAATCTGATGCTGTTTGATCCAGATGGTTGTCTCAGAAATGATACCCTGTCACAGAAGACCAGCAGAGAAAACACACGCAACTCCTCCACACCACATGAAAATGGGGTCGAGGCACTGCTGTTTTGTTGAAGTCCATATGAGGCAAACTCTCTCTCTCTGTATCCTCCACTTATCTATTTGTAGACTTCATTTCATTCCTCTCCCTCTAGTGAACTTCCAGACTCTCTATGTGGGTCCATGTCAGGAAGATGATGATTTGTGTGTGTGTGTGTGTGTGTGTGTGTGTGTGTGTGTGTGTGTGTGTGTGTGTGTGTGTGTGTGTGTGTGTGTGTGTGTGTGTGTGTGTGTGTGTGTGTGTGATTTTCTGTAAATGCAAACCTGGCAAACTATCAGAGCAGGTTTCCCTGAGACCGCAAGACAAATCTAACTTTGGGAACTTCAAGAAATCCCCCATGAGAAATGATCAGAATAACTGTTCGCACACACACACACACACACACACCCATATACATTTTGTGGAAATATTGATCATCATGTTTATTTTTCTACTTCATGAACTGTTTATAGTTTTATGAATTCATCTGGTGGTGTACTCTAGGAGAAGGATGTGAAGAAGGATAGGCCGGTTTGGGTTACTGTAGGTAAAGGAGTTGTTCAGACATGAGACACAACTCAAGACCCTCCAGCTGTCAAAAGGGCTTCTCACAATCTGCACCCATTTATTTTGAAGTGGACTGTAAGTACACTCTTTATAGCTTAGTTTGTGGTCCAGCCATGACATACAATTGCCCAATGTTGAAATTAGTTGGGAATACTTTATAATAGGGAACAATTGTCACCATTAACTAGCTGCTTATTAGCATGATTATTATTAAAATATTGGAAAAATTAAAAACAAGCAGCTGACAAAGTCACTCTAAATGTCAACTATTCAGTCAGTACTGAGATGCCATGGTCAGAACCTTGTTTCCGCCTCTCTTTCGGTCTCGTTACTCTGCCAAACGCCTCTGTAGGCTGTTAATTAAATTAAATGAAAGACCTGTTAGCTCAGTTATTCATGAAACCCTAGAACATTTAACACAAGTCCAACCAACACACAATGAAGATGCGGACGTGAGATAGAGAAGCGTGAAGAGAAAGACATGTGGGGGGCGGGAGTATGTGGATTTTTTGGATAAGTTTGGTCTCTGTTGGGACAGTGCATGTGTGAGTGTTCGGATGTGGGTTTTGTTTTGTGCTATTGGATGTGATTTTTGTTTTGTAGGCCTGGGATTTGGTATTTTTATTATTTAGCAGGGATGATGCATTGCTTTAGAGAGAGAGAGAGAGAGAGTGTAAGAGAGAGACTTAATTTCTTGATGTTAGTTTTTTTTCCATTAAAGAGACTGATGTTCCTGCCTCTGCTCTCAAAAAGTAAATTAACCAGAAAACAGAGCCTATTGACAGTTGCCATGGAGAGAGGAGGCGTGGCTACCGGGAACAGCCCTGATAGGTTGTCCTTTCAACGATATTAGTTAGACAGTGTTTGACTGATCAGTTGGTCATGTTATTAATGTTTCGTGCTTTGCTTTTGTTAGTAATGTCTGAGAAGGTAATCTTTGAATATAAGGAGGAGAGTCCAAGAAAAAACAGTGCCTATTTATCAAGGCTATTCCATAGATTGTTTTATTTAAAGGTTTATTTAAAGGTTAAAAGTTACCCAACAGTTGAGTTAATTATTTATATTAATTAACATCAGTATTTTTATTAAAAATGACTTAATACAACCATATTTTGAAACTATTTTGTTGTAAATTACAGATTTTATTTTAATATACAAATAACACATTTACAAATATATTTTAAAATATTTTATTTAAATGTACAAGAATGTGTAAAAATACAACTGACATTTTCAAGATGTACAAATGTGTCAATTCATATTCATATCAAAACACACAAACGTGCAAATACAGTTCACAGCTGTGGCCTAATGTTTAGAGAGTTGGACCTGTAACCCGAAGGTCACCGTTTGCTGTTTTAGACCGGTTGCCGGTTTGCCGGTTTTACAAAATACAAAAGTTTTTAAGGAGGAGACAGTGTGCCGAAGAAACTATTAAAGACTGTGTGTTCCAAAAACTCTCAAATGGGCCAGAGGGCTTTAGGTAGTGGATATCATATACAAAGAAAAGTTTGAAACACAGATCGACTGCGTGTAGTATCGTCTTCTGTTCCATCGCCTCCCCGTTTAAAATAATAAAATCTTGGGAGGAGTTTTCCTTGTCACCAAGCACCAGGACATGTGGATTCTGGATTGTCTCATGATTCAAGTACAGCACTAATTAGTGCCAACCAAAAGAATTTAAAAAAAAAGTTCAGTTAACATGCATTGTGATGATATTTCATTGATACACTCACTTTACAAATTAGTGAATTTAAATGAGTTAAAATCTATAGCGAATTTAAATTGGTTAAAGTGATAATAAATTAAAATTCTGTCATAATTTTTTTTTCAAAATATCTTCTTGGAACGATTTGTATTGTACAACGTGTGTCTTATACAAAATAAATAAAGGTTACTTGACTACACAGGGCACTGTAATTTTAATTGTTGCTTTTACTTACAGGTTGAATGTCAATGAAGGACCGCTTCATTTCCGTGTATGATGTGCACACCCATTTTTCCATTTACTGTATGTGGTATGGTGCAGATGGCAGGAAGGGTTTTAAAGACAATTTCTGCACGAAGGCCTTTAAATGACAAAAGTACAGAGAAAGCACAAGTAAAAAAAAAAACTAAGCTTACAGTTAAAATTTTTACAGTCTTTGTGGGGATCTACTGTCATTTGCACTAAGAGACAGACTAACCCAGTTTTCACTCCTTTCAGAAAATTTGTGGCAATATTTGTCTTTTTTCATAATTTTTGGAAGTCATAGGTCTAAGTAAAATTGAAAACTTATGTATCGTTAATTTAAATAGGTTACTTACCTTGAAATGTTTCAATTAACAGGCAGAAATTCTATTGTTGCAATTTTTCCTTCACGAAAAAGTCCATTGTCTAAAACATAAGTATAAACACATTCAGTACAACACATTTAAAAACACATGTCAATCAATCTAGCTTCATAAGAGAAATTGCTTTAATTATAGAGTATTCTGATAGATGCATAATATTCAATATGAATAAACCATAAAAACACTATAACTGTAAAATTAATTAGTGCTGGTGCGCTAAGACGAATATGGCTTCTGTTTTACGCTCCCCTCTTATAGGTTGGTTGTAGGAGTAACTATAACGTTATGTAAATTTGGGACACTTGTATAAATTTCCGCTGAAAGAGCGGATTGCCTCACGACTGTGCGCTTTTCTTTCCTCTGGGTTTTGAACTTTTATAACAGAAAATTGCATGTTCATTCAAATAATTCTCGCGGAGTCTGCTGTCTGTCTGTCGCATGACTGATGTGTGTGAGCTCAGAGGTCGCTTGAGCAGCTTCATTCACTGGTCCGATCCGATAAATGGTCTGTGTGGCTTTTCTAGCTTAATTCTAATGATTTCGTCAAACTTTCACATTTCACCTGACATTTTTATCAACTTTAAGTAATACTTGTCTAAAAAGTTTTGCAGCTAATCTTTTAATGTATTAATGCTGGCGAACAAACAGGAATAGGATTCCTCTCTGGGGGAAACAAACGGACTAAACAGAATAAAAACTTTTTTAACGTTTAAAAAAAAAAATTAACGTATCAGACACATTACTTAATGTTATAACAGTTATATACATCATACGATTTAAAACGATTAACAGTTACTTACCCTTCATAATCAGGTAGGCTGCCGCTGATGTCTGCGCTGAGTTGCTGACTGGACCGTTAAAATTTTTTTACTGTGTAGTGAGAATTGGTCTCTACACTAAAGTGTTTTTAGCTTTTTTGAATACTACATCTCAAAAGAATAAACACAGTAACAAGATCGTGAGTTGTGTAGTGTGCATTTGGCTTTGGAAAACTCATGCAGTTGTTTTATGATTCTTTCACAACTGAACAGCTAAATGTCAACAGTGTCATCTGGCTGCACAAGAGCAGAACTCAAAGCTACATCTTTATCTGTCATAATCACACACCAGCTTCATATAATCCCATTATATTGAGCACAATCCAGCTGCCTACCAGCTGCGTTTAACAACAGAGGGGATACATATAGAAAACTTACACAAATATAACAAAACACATAAACAAAAGTGCCTGGTTTGACAGTCCTAGCTCTCTTAGAGCTGTCAGTCGCTGCTGCTGGGCCGTGATTGGCTCAGAGCTGTCATGCAGCATGACAGCTCCTCCCACTCAGCCCCTCCGCTGTCATTGGTGCTGTCACACCGACGAGCCACATGGGAAATCTCCGGATCTGAGGAAGTCTGAGGGGTGGTCGGCAGGGAATGCATCCGCGGCGGAATGACGTGCGCGACAGCGATTAACACATCGTCAGTTTGACGAGTGACATTTGTGGGAATTTTTTTGACCTTGATTCTCTTTTCTCATATCCACCATGTGTTTTAAATTGACAAGGGTGACTGTGGACTCACACCGGCTGGCGTGTGTGTGAGGCCCTGAGAGAGCAGGGATGCGTCTGGCATCCGGTTTAGTGGAACTTTAAAGTGCCTGACTGCTTGAGGGAATCTGGGATGAAGTTGATCAATGACTTCACACATTAATGTCACACTGACACACGCTCACTCACCGGGGTAGACGCTCCGTATCATTCCACAACCATTTCAGTGTTAAATGAGGAAATGTTGAGAGTGTGCGTGTGTGTGGGTGTTTGTGATGATATACTGGTTTAATTTCATGGGTTCTCTGTGCCTGGAGCTCCACTGTTAGAGTCAGAGAAGAAAAATAAGAGATGAAATGAAAAGGTCAAGGCAGTGCGTAGAAAGAGAGAGAGAGTTATAGCACACAGTACTGCTGGATAGTATGGGTTACTATGAGAGCATCTTGTCTCTGGTTAATCCTTAATCTGGCTGCACAAGAGCAGAACTCACAGCCACATCTTTATCTGTCATAATCGCACACCAGCTTCATATAATCCCATTATATTGAGCACAATCCAGCTGCCTACCATTATTGAGTCTGAGCTGCATGTTCTCAATATACTATGTGTGCCTGTGTGAGTATTTATCTGTTAGTGCAGGAGTTTTTAAATGTTTTTGATGCCACTGACCAATATTAAGCAGTATGACTGTTCAACATTGGTAATAACTAGAAATGTTTCCTGAGCACCAAATCAGTATATTAGAATGATTTCTGAAATGTCATGTGACGCTGAAGACTGGAGTAATGACTGCTGAAACTTCAGTTTTGATATTACAGAAATTAATTAAAATACATTTATAGAAAATTATATTTTATAAATAGAAAAGTTGTTTAAAACTGTAATTATATTTCACACTATTACTGGTTTTTGATCAAATAAATGCCAAAAAGAACTTTTACAAACATTTAAAAAAATCTTAAAGACCCCAAACTTTTTAACTGAACTTTAACTTCTTTTACACTAATGATTTTATTTGATCCTAAAGGCGGGTTCACACTGCCTCAACACACTGCTGTGTAAACTAGCACTGTGAATTAGCTTAACCTTTTGAGCGTTACAGTCCCACATATGGGTTTCTTATTTCCGTGCCCCTGGGAGTATGGTCCCACATACAGGATTTAGAACGTTCGGTGACGTCACATAACTACCAAATTCAAACTGTGCTTTCACGCGGTTGGCTGGCGCTGAGCCAGAGACAGACGTGCACTGCTCTTGTCATATTATCACAACTATGCAGTGTTATTAACCACATAATGCATATTTTAGGTTTCAGACATTTAAATACACTTAAATACTAGTAAAACAATACATTTAGAGTTTGAAAAATACACGCATATGTCTATGGAAGCAACAGTAACAATCCATTCAAATTTAATTTGCAGATGTGCTTTATTCAGATTTTATCAGATACACATAGTGTAAGTAACTATAAAGTTCACTCTATTCATCACCCAGTTCACCCACACTTATTACTTGTATCTCGGGAGAGATTGATGAATTCACGTGCTGTAAATCCAACTGCAGCGTGAACAAACATGGCGGCGCCCATCTCACATTACAGATCGCGATCAAGATCATTTAGAAAGGTTTTTAAACGACAAAACACACTCATTTACACATATTTGTGAATCGGAATATCATATTGTTCATGACATGGTATGCAAGTTTGTGAATATTTAAAATAAAAAAGGAAAAAACTAAATAAAAGCGATCCATCTGTCATTCAGTGTTATTGTAGACGCTGTGTGTCACATGACAAGCCTGGCGTGTCGCCATGTAAACAGTAAGGGGAACGTTCTAAAATAACGGTCATCTTAAAAAAAACTCACTGTGGGGGGACCGCTAGAATATTTTAAACTCACCACTGAAAAGGTTAGACATAAATGTTTTGCTCTTTCTTTAGGGATAATTGACCAAAAACCTCAGTTACCTCAGTTTCCAGACCAGTTCCCATTTCTCTGTAAAGAATTAAGTCAGACATTCTGCAAAATATTTCCCTTTGTGTTCCATGGAAGAAAAAAAGTCATATGGGTTTTCAAAGGGTGAGTAAATGATGCCAGAACATTCATCCAGTCATATTTGTGAAGGTGGATCAGTAAATCAAACCATTGGACAAAAAGTCATGAGAGTTGTTCAAAAGTGACTCTAGCTGTTAGTATGTTTTAGACAAATGCACATCGAATCATAGCAAGTAACTCTCTTTTAGTCTTACTAAATGTTCCTATCCTCCTGGCTCTGCCTGCACACACATACACTCACGTACTCCATAACTCTCTGTGGTATTGTTCATCGCCGCCTGGTTCAATTAAAATGCTGACAGCAGCCACAAAGGAGTGAATTGAATGTTCCAAAAGGTCTTTTTACCATGCCGCCTGAGACACAGCAAGAGAATGAGAGGGAGAGAGAGTCATCAGAAGAGAACAAATGCAAAGAGCGTGATTGTGTTCCTTCACAATCAGCCTGATCTCCACTTCTTATCGCTTGTTGCAGCCATGCTAATGCTAATGCTCTCACAACACTTATTCATGCAGCTACAAGAATGAAATATTATAAACTCTGTGATTTGTGAATGTGTGTTGATGTGTTTGTGACATCCCCTCATTTCTTTCAATGGCTCTGACTTGACTGAAGGTCACTTTGGGACTTTTGACCTTACATTAACCTTTTCTAACATCCAGATGCATGCCTCTTCATGCAGAGTTGATAAAAACTCTTAAAAATACAGGCGCTTCCCAATGCCATAGAAGAACCTTTTTGTCTAAATGGTTCCATAAAGAACCTTTCACACCTGAAGAACCTTTCTGTTGCACAAAAGGCTCTTTGTGGTGGAAGAAGGTTCTTCAGATTATAAAAAGGTAAGAAAGAGATGGTTCTTTAAAGAACTTTTGACTGAATGGTTCTTTGTGGAACCAAAAATGGTTCTTCTATGGCATCGTTGTGCCTTTTAAACTTTTTAAAGCACCTTTATTTTTAAGAGTACGTCTAATAAACGTGTCACTCTCAGCTGTTAATCGGAGGTGTGTGAATGTATGAGACTACCAATATGTTTGGTCGTCTTCGTGTTAGTGTGTGTGTGTGTTGTCGAGTTCGTTTAAATACACCCAAGAAGCATTGATATGGAAATGCACCACTGTCGGTCTGTTTTTGCATCTTCACTCTTTCTCTCTTCATTTTATGTTTTCTACAATAACAATTTGCATGATAAGATCATTCAGATTATAATGCACCAGCACAACATGATAAATAAAAACATGTACATACACCCCTCCCCCTCACAAGCTTGAGTTTTCATGTGTGTGACAGTCGAGCTTCATCTCTTGGTTCCCAGAGAGTCTAGGGGTGTGTATTTACACAGAGAGCAACAGGCAGAGTAGTAGTTATCTTCTTAAAGGCACAGTTCACCGTAAATTGAAATTCTGTAATTCTGTAAAACATATGTCATACTTGTATAACTTTCATTCTTCTGTAGAACACAATAAAAAAAAGGTATTTTGCTGAATGTCGAAATTATGCTTAATCCCTAAAGGGATAGTTCACCCAAAAATGAAAATTATGTCATTAATGACTCACCTTCATGTCGTTCCAAACCCATGAGACCTCCATTTATCTTTGGAACACAGTTTAAGATATTTTAGATTTAGTCCGAGAGCTTCCTGTCCCTCCATTGAAACTGTGTGTAGGGTATACTGTCCATGTCCAGAAAGGTAATAAAAACATTATCAAAGTAGTCCATGTGACATCAGAGGGTCAGTTAGAATTTGTTGAAGCATCGAAAATAAATTTTGGTCCAAAAATAACAAAAACACAGACTATATTCAACATTGTCTTCTCTTCCGGATTTGTTGTGAGCGTGTTCAAGTGTAGTGATATCCGGTTCGTGAATGAATCACTCGATGTAACCGGATCTTCTTGAACCAGTTCACCAAATTGAACTGAATCATTTGAAACGGTTCGCATCTCCAATACGCATTAATCCACAAATGACTTAAGCTGTTAACTTTTTTAATGTGGCTGACACTCCCCCTGAGTTAAAACAAACCAATATCCCAGAGTAATTAATTTACTCAAACATTAATTTACACTGACTGAACTGCTGTGAAGAGAGAACTGAAGATGAACACCGAGCTGAGCCAGATAACAAACGAAAGATTGACTTTCTGAAAACTGAAAAAAATGACAGAACTGGATGAACTATTCCTTGAATGGCTGATAATCTGCACTGCTACAACAACTATTGCAGGTTAACATCCAGCTAAGGGTGACAAAGGAAGTGGGTCACCATCTTTCCAAATCATCACTCTGGCTTGGAGCAAGACACTTAGCTAGCTCCAGGGGAATTGAAAGTCAATTGTGAATCTGTCAATTATGGTACTGTAGGTCTATTTGGAATGAAAAAGAGCAGAAGGGAGAAATAAATAGATATTGACCATAAATGACCATAATGCTGTAAGTGGTTGAGTTCTAAGAGATCTAAAACAGTAAAACAATGAACAGGCTAAAGGGCAACTGGAGGTCAGTTATCATCAACATATTTTTGAATTATCATTTTCAGATGAGGCCAAAGTTCAACCACATTTCCTTTTTACCGGTGGTAGAATTTTTTTACAATAGACACAGATTCATGAAATAGTGTGAATGGGAAGCTTTGATCTTGGGTGCAGAGCTACAAATTGGGATTTTCGTTTGAAGCATAACAGATTCTGCTCTTTCAATGCCCATGTCAAATCAAAAATTACTGTGGTTTGTTGTGTCACCACGGGTGTTTATGATTACAAACCCATCTGCGATAGAGGATGAATAACTAAACGGAGCTATTTCAATTTACATCTTGTTATTAGTTTTTGTCAGCAAAAAAAAAAAAATGTGTATGCTAGCATGGCAGTGCACTCATTCACCCCCTCTCTCTTTCTCTCTCAATAAGTCATCTGTGATGCATATATCCACTGATTAAACTGCACACACTTCATCTTACAAACATACTGCTTCGGTGGCTCATTTTGCAGAAAAGAACAGAATGAAGGAGATATGTGGCGGATTGTAAGAACAGATGGAGGAATGAGTGGAGGATAATTGTGGCCTCTGTAACCAAGCGGAAAAGAGAAGCAGTTTGGCCTAACAAAACACACACACACACACACACACACACACTCACACACACACACACACACACATATACTGTGTGTTTCTTACTGCTCATCACAGCTGTTTGAGAATGTTTGGCCTTTAAAATGCATTTAGTTAGAATATAGCATGAATGAGCATTAGGGCTGTAGGATGTTGAATATTCATGATATTGGCAACAATTTTGCTGGTGATATAAGATGTATATGTGATGAATCATGAATATTACAGTGTTTTTAATTAAATTTTTTCCTGTTAAAGAATTAGCCTCATAATTTTGTATTGTGACTTTTGAGAGCTCTAGATGTATTTTTTTTAATAGTCATAGGCTTTTTTTATATCTCAGCCTGGACATTTGGCTTTTTTGTTTTGTAAAGCATTGGACTGGGTGCAAATCAGTGTTGTGTAGGGTTATCATTAAAATTCATCATTGATATGAATGATATAATGGTTAATTTAATTCTTTTCTGAGAATCTGTTTAAGCTGTCGATTTTAATGATTAATTTCCACATGCATGCACATGCATGTTATGTTGCTCAAAAATGTTTTCAGGTGTCTCCATGGGGAAATATTCATGTACTGATGTTTTAGTTAATATATGCATGGAAATATTGTTCTTTTTTTTTACTCTAAAATTATATTCTGGTTCACATAAACAGCAAAGTATCATTCCTTTATTTAGTGAAAAATAGGTTTATATTTAACTATTTTGTGTGTGTGTTTTTTGTGTTTTAATTGTATTATTTATTTATTTCAGCCAAATTTGAGTCTTCTAAAATAGTTGTATGGTTCGTCTCATCATCCTCTTTAGACACTTCAAAGCAAATATTAAGATAAAGTGGAAATCTCAAGATATCAGGGTACATCAAATATTATCAAAAGGCAAAAACAAGATATTTTAGCTTTATTTCAAAGAGTAAATGAGATGCTAAAATCAGACCTTAAATGCCGTGCATGTTTTTCAATCTTAGATACCTTCATGTAACTTAACAAGACAGCTAACAAATGTTGCTAAAACATTACATTGTATTTATCAAGCGGACTAACAAGCTAGTTTTGGATTAATTAGCCACAGTAAAAAAAATGCCAGTCCTCGACAAACCTGACAGATGGCACAGTTACATGCTCAGCGTGTGGCTGTAGCATTTCAGGTTTGGTAGGAAGCAGTCTGTGAGTGTGCAGTTGTTCCACGCGCCCCCACAACCAGCTGTCAGAGCTAATTCTCATTCAGACTGGACGGTGGAGGTGAGGAGGTGAATTCACTGCTCGCTGCATCCAAGTGGGATAAGTGCAGTGTTTTTCTCTGTCCGTGAAGCATAATGTTTGTGAATTTGAACATATTCTGCCCTTAAAAAGGGGGCTTTAGGTCTGCATGTAGCTGTCATGTGGGCAGTGGGATTGTGGGCTGCATGCTTACAATTTGCACACTTACTGTTTACTGTGCATCATTATGATTAGTGTGTCCTAAATTTTGTGAAAAGTGCCAGATTCTACAGATTGGAATTTTAAGATATGGATCCATATTTGCTGTTTGGGGTAATATTACACACAATTCTTTGTGCTTTGAGAGAGAAGACATTTATAATGGTACTTTTTCAACATTTTAAATGATAAAACAAATGTATGTTTCAAAGTTTGGGGTCAGGTTTATATATATATATACAGTATATCTCTAATGCTCACCTAGGCTGGATGTATTTGATCAAAAAGAATAAGAACGGTAATATTGTGGAATACTTTAGCACTTTGAAATAACTGTTTTCAAACTTCTCTTTAAAATATCTTAATATATTTAATAATATATTAATTAAATAATTTATTAAGTGATGGCAAAGCTGCTTGCTTCAGTCTTCAGTGTCACATGATCCTTCAGAAATCATTCTATAAAACATTCAAGAAACATTTCATATTATTATCAATGTTAGAAACAGTATGCCGCCTTATATTTTGTGGAAACCATGATCATTTTTTGGAATTCTTTGATGAATAGAAATTTGAACAGTAGAACATAATTTACTTAAAATAGAAATCTTTTGTAACATTATTTAACACTTTTAATCAATTTAATGTATCTTTATGAAACAGAAGTAGTCATTTCTTAAAAAATAAAAATTACTGACCCCAACTTTTGAAAGGTAGCCTATGTAATAAATATGTAATATATCATATAACATATATTGTACTTTAAGTGTATCTCTTAAATATAATATCATGATGTGCCACTATGTTGCAATAGTAATGACCATATTAAAACTACTCAAAAATACAAAAAATGCTCATGTACTTTCCCATTCTCAGAATGCTTAGTACAGTGCACTAGAAGTATATGATTTGGGATGTAGCCTTGGTATTGGGTGAACGTGAGGTAAAAGTGACAGCAGCGTGGAAAGAAGTAAAAACTAATGAGTACTCAAGGATGTTTGACTGAGGACAGTAAGATGGACAGAGAGTGAGACACTAATCAGTCCTAAAGAGTTTGTGTGCCAAAATGATGCTCTCACTCATGGACTATAAACAAACAGGTTGGCTTATGCAAGTAAGGAGGCATTTTCACCGGAAAGCTGACCGGTGCCATCTGTCAATCAAATGAGTGAAACACTCACCTCACTTCGTTTTATCCCACCCTTTGCCATTTTTCGTTCATTTTAAGTATCTCATTGCTTGTTTTGTTTTGTTTTGGCCATGTAGATGGTTGCTGGGATGATGACTGGCCTGTGTTACAACCTGTCATTTGGGGGGTTTTAAGTACTTTCATGTATCCCTGTGTGTGTGTACCGAAATGTTTATGCAGTCCTACCTATAGCTGATCAATGGTAACTTATGTAGAGTAGCTGTGCAGTCAACCGGAGAGTGTTTATGTAAAACCAGGTCTGAGTTTAGTTCAAGTGTTAAAAACAGGCGCCTTTCTCTTCTGTCATATGATTACATGTTCTATAGGTTACAGGTCCACATGCTAACACACACACACAGACACACACGCTAATGGAAAATGTAGCCTAGTGTGATATATGTGCCCCAAACGTTTCCTGGAGGATTGATTGGACCTTCAGTGGAGCTCTATTGAAAAGTGCTAAACCGCTTCAGAGGTTCCATTTTCATGCAGAGCACCTTCCTTTTACCTTTATTCCTTCTTTCTTCTTTTCTGCCTCTTTGAAAGCCTGCTCCTGTGAAGCCTTCTACCTCCTACAGTTATTACATTACTTTGCTCCTTCCATTTCTTTCTCTCTCTCATCCATATTTTGGCTTCTTCCATGGGCTGGTGTTGCTAGATCAGCCTGTGAATAAAAATAATTGTCTAAGGTTATGAATTACGTGACTCCTAACAATGTTTGGAGCTGTCATTCATTCTGCATTAGGGAGAGAGAGAAGCATCAGACGCCTGGCACTGGTGTTGATCACTGCAATTTGACCTTTAAGATGGAGGTTTTGAGTAGCACAAAGACAGTCGTTTAGGAGCTGGATGGAGGTGGTTATTACATAATCAATATTTCAATCTTTTCACTTATCGAACAATAGTCCATCCTTGACCAATCAGCATCTTTTAACCCAGAGTAGGACATTGATGAATGAAAAACTGAAAAAAAGCTTGTATTGTGCATATATATATAAAAATAAATATATATATATATATATATATATATATATATATATACATACACACATATATATATATATATACCCATATGTTCCAAACCTATATAGCTTTTGTCTTTTGTATGACACATTTTTAGGAAAAATGTTCAAGCTGCTCTTTTCCATAGAATGAAGAAAGAGGGCTGGTGTATTTCAGTTTTAAAAATGCCCCCAAAAACAGCTTTTTTAGCTTTTTGGGGCAACAGCCATAGTGTCCACTCATTTGTGTAAAATAGAAATTTGGAGCTTCATAGTTTCATCTCCTTCTAAAGAAAACTAAGCTAGGAACAAGAAGTTTTGTTAAACTGTAATTTAATATGTATGTTTGTCATTCCAGAAATGTGCATGATATGAATACATATAAGTGTGTGAATGTCTGTATATGTGTTCTTACACAGACACAGGTTAGGAGCCTTGTCTTTTTGCAGTTGTTATTGACGTACAGGTCTGTTTTTTGTCATCTGTCCTCTCCTGTTGTTTTTTTTTTCTACTAGTTTTTGTCTCCTGATAGCTTCCTTGGCTTTCCAGACAACCTTTTGAAATGAAAAAAAAACCCTGAAAATAACTGAAGATTTTATAATGCATTGGTGTGTGTGTATTTCTCTGAGTAATAGTGTTGTGTGTGTGTGTGTGTGTGTGTGTGTGTGTGTGTGTGTGTGTGTGTGTGTGTGTGTGTGTGTGTGTGTGTGTGTGTGTGTGTGTGTGTGTGTGTGTGTGTGTGTGGGCGGGTGGTACAGTAATAGATGCAGACTCGAAAGACGCACACACAGTGAAAGAGTGATGGAGGAAGGAGAAGAAGAGGAAAGAGTTATTGAAACATGCCAGTAGGGAAGGACTAAAGAGGGAGCGATTACAAGTTTTCCATTGAAAACTTGAAGTGGTGAAGTTTTAAAGTTCCCCCGGTGGCCTTGGAAAATGAGTTGCTATGACTTCACTGAACCTTCAGGAAACAAACAGCTCGATGACATCAACATAATAGAACGAAATCGGATTGGCTTTGATTTGATTGACGTTTGCTAAATCCCACCTCTCATCACAGTTCTTTGATTCACAAAGACCAGTTTTTCACTCCATGTAGCACATCTTTCTCTAAACGTGATGAGATGGAGGGTGTCAGAGTTCTGTAGAAGGTTAAATTAGTTCAGTAGTCTGTGAAAAGAAAAAGACAGTGGGAGGAATGCGGACCTGATTAGCATAACCTATTAATTATGCGTTAAATGCTCCAGTATGCACTCCGATGTGCCATTACTTGTCATTTAGGAGATGCTTTTACCAAAAGGCAAAAGCACATTACAGTACATTGAGTGCGTGGACAGTCTCTAAAGCAGAGCTTCTGCAGTGTGCCCCTGCTGGTAGATGTCGGTATTACACCATCATGTGAAGGAAAAAAGCATGTTTTTCCATCAGCCACTGAAAAGTAACCATGTATTTAGATGAAATAAAAATTTTGCCATTTTTGCCAAGTAATTCAGACCTCCTTGGTGACCAATCTTTCCAGATTGTTATTAAATCAATGAAGTTACGTTTTGCTAAATGTCAAATTAACCATTTTGTGTGTTTTTTAAAAAAAACTATTTGATATTAGTAATGGGGTTTTGATTCATCTCAGTTACATCTTTTGAGTCCATTCAACAATAACAAAAATCGCTCTGATTCATTCTGCAATTCATTTAGTTACTTTTTTTGTGGATTACATCATTACGCCAGTAGGCTACAACCAATGAGTGTTTTAAAATGATTATGAGTAAATCCCTGAGTCATTTGCTTGAGATTCACTCAAAATCAAGTTGTTTTTGACCGATCTCATTATTTATCATTCTAAGTTGCATGTCAACGTGATCTACTAAGAGACATGAGAAATAGTGTGACGTGCGGATTCGAAGCAGATTGTTTTTTTTTCTCCATTTTGTCAGCTTCCTGGCATCTAGATGTTTTATCAAGCAAAAGAGAAATTACAGCAATATCCTAAAAATTATTTATGAGTGTCAGTAATGTACTTGAAGCATTTAAAGAGAGCTATTGAGATATTGAATTACATTAGGCACCATAGCAATGCATCTCCAGTAGGATCCTTGCAAGGAAAATTATATATGGTCATCAGTCATTTTTATACATTCATAAATTGGGGATTATGCTGTGTGTAAACCTATAAAACTTCTTGTAGTGCTACACTCTTTTCAACAGCCGAACTGATTGAACAGCATTCCCCATCCCATTGGTTTATCGTCGGACATATAATTAACAAAGATGTTTGATTCAACTTGGTTCAGTGAAGCGGCATATTTGTTCAGTAACTTTGACCAATCGATTAAAAGCTTGCCTATTTGCCTTATCTCTAATGCGTTCGGTAATAGTCAGACTTTGAAGGCAGGAACACACATATGAATCAGTGCATGACAGTTAGTCATTTGTTCACTTAAAATATTTGATCAAAAACAGTTGTTCAGGGCATATATTATATTATCACAGCCACATACTGAACTGTAAAGCTCTGTCAGTGGACAGACACTAAAGAACAACTTGGAGTCAAGTGTTTTGCTCAAGGGCACGATGATTCAGAATCTCTGAAAATCTCTGGTTTGCAGGTTTAGGTCAATCCCATGAGCCTTTTCCAGATCCACAGGTATCTCACTTTGATGTCAGACACATATAAATAGGTATATTTTCAACATGATAAATTTCCACAAGATTCCTCAGGATCTATAGGTATTATTCTTCTTGCTTGTTGCTTTTTCCTCTGTGTTTCTTCATTATTGTAACTCTCTCTTCCTCTGCTCCATATTCCTGCCCAAGCATGTCTTCATTATATGGAGATTTTAATTACCTTGTTGCAGGTTATTTGCATATACGGTGGGGTGATGAGTACGTTCTCCCTCTGCGGCTCTCATTGTGTGACCTTTGACATCAGTCAGGCTGAAAACCCATGAGAGGAGAGGCGTTCTAAGCGGTTTGTAGATATCAGCTCTCCTATATTCCAGTTAGAAGCAAGGAGAACAGTCATCTCCAAACTAAAAACATACACAAAAAAAGTGTATTATCTGCATTTTCTTCAATAAAATAATTAAAATTAGATTTTATATTTAGTTATTAAAAATGTATATAAACAAACCATATCCCTCTGGGTATAGGTACTCAGTGTACTACAGTTTGTACTCTCTCTCTCTCTCTCTCTCTCTCTCTCTATATATATATATATATATATATATATATATATATGACTGTTTGTGTGTGTGTGTGGATGAAATCACACTGAGAGCAGGTGGATGGTTACTCAAATCTTGCTTTACTGGGCCTGGGACAGACAAAACTGGGACAAACACGACCAAAACCTGGTTAGTGTAGGCTACATCAAAGCATCAACGTTTCTCAGAAATCAGCAGTGAGAGATGTGAGACTCTGCTGGTAATTACATAACTCCGCCCACAATATCACGCACACAAATGCGAGTGACTCAACAGCCAGCCAATGTAGAGTTTCCCCAAATTAATGCATGAATTTAACAGCATTATTTCAACTCTGTTGCATATATATATATATATATATATATATATATATATATATATATACCACTTTACTATTTCAGTATATATTAAAGTAATTTATTACATATTTTAAAATGCAATTTATGTCAGTTTATCTCTTAACCAGTGGCACTGGTTTGAGGCAGAAGTAGAGAACTGTCAGATGAAAAGTGTGATTGGAGCGTTTGTAGAAACCTGTTTATTCTGGTAGACTCGTTTCTCTCCCAGTTGCATTATTGGCTCTATCAGTAGAACGGTGTGAATGGCCTCAGGGTCTCCAGGCCTGTCAGTCTGTTCCTGTTTGTCATTATTATCACACTAATTAGTAGAATTTTCTCTTAAGCAGTTGTGCTTGCCTTGCACAAGATTCAGTTCATTTATCTTTCCTCCACTTCACAAAGTGATTACTTCCTGTGGCAGAGGTGTTATAGCCACATTTGTCTGATGTTGACATGACTTGAGGTGAGCATGAGGATCATCTTTGGTGCTAACAGGAGCAGCAGGGTGGAACCAGGCCTCCGTGACTCGAATCATCTGAGGGGCCTCATCTGCTCTCGATCCTTGCTGAATTGTTTGGAAATTAGGTGGGTAATGATCTGGTGGGATGGGACTCTACTCTGTTTGATTTGTGTCTTGTCAGTTTGTCTTGAATTCAGCCTGTCTGGTTAGCCAAGGCTCTGCTGAATGTCCAGTAGCTGCTGGGCTCTCAGTTAAGTGTGTGTGTGTGTGTGTGTGTGTGTGTGTGTGTGTGTGTGTGTGTGTGTGTGTGTGTGTGTGTGTGTGTGTGTGTGTGTGTGTGTGTGTGTGTGTGTGTGTGTGAGACAGCTTAGTGGAATATGCCGCTCCGTAGTTTACGTAATGCGAGGAAAAGTGGATATCGCTGCTCTTCCCAGAAAAGAAATCCAGAGTGAGTGCTGGAACGAGAGAGAGAGAGATTGCTGTTATTTGACCTCTAGTAAATATATGATGACTTTTGTTGCTAGGATGTAGGAGTATGAGTGTGTGCAATAGAGCAGCAAAACAGAATTGGAAACCTCTGCAAATCCTTCAACAAACTGATCTAGAGACACTTGATAAGGAGGATCAAACACACACACACCCTCTCACACATATCAAGCATCTCCATATGTATGTAGAGCAGCTATTGGAGTCAGTTCTAAAGCTCTTATTCTGGGTGGTACACACTGTTTCTACAGTGACAGTAGAGCTGATATATGTGGGATCTTTAGAGGAGGAGAGGTCAAGAGGTCAGTGCTGAGAAATGCCTCCTTATATGGGCATCCAGAGAATGCAGCAGAGAAAAAGTCTACAGCACTATGAGTGTGTGCGATGAATATATATGCATCTGTCTGTCTGTCTGTACTGTGCTGTTGGACATTTATTGGATATATATATTGGACATTTTTTAAATCATTTTCATTTATATTTCTGTAGCATCTTGCTGAATAGGCCATCCATTGTGAAATTTCATGTTGCTCTAAACCCATAATACCTTCATTCATCTTTGAAACACAAATTAAAATATTTCTGATGAAATCCCAGAGCTTTCTTACCCTCCGTAGACAGAAACGCAACTACCACCTTCAAAGCCAAGAAAAGTAGCAAGAACATCATTAAAATAGTCCATGTTTTTCGACCTTAATGTTATGAAGCTACGAGAATACCTTTTTTATACAAAGAAAACAAAAATAACGACTTTAACAATTTCTTCTCTTCTGTGTCTGTCTTCGACACACATACGTCTGTCGTGAATGCGTGTTAAAGACTGAGATGGAAGAGAATAAATTGTTGAACAAAGTTGTTATTTTTGTTTTCTTTGCGCAACAAAAAGTATTCTCGTAACTTCATAAACATAAGGGAGAGTAATTAATGTCAGAATTTTCATTTTGGGGGGAACTATCCATTTAATAGAAAATTAAAAACTTTTCTTTCTGTTTGGTCTGTCGTTTCTGGACAAGTCTGAATGTCTTGTTGTGAACTAGATTAAAGGCCACTGAAGCTCACACACAGACACATAGCTTTTGTTCATTAGGGAGAAAAGGCAGACAGGGCCGTTGCAGTTCCAGCAGCCCTTGATTTAAGCTCTTCTGTTAGAGAAAAGTGCACAGAGAGAGATGGAGAGACCTACGCAGGGCTGTAAATGAACAGAGAGAAGACAAGAGACGTTATGAGGGTCACAAAGGCAAATTTTATTGCAGCTTTTTGTTCCACTGTCTTGTGTTATCCCCTGTGTGTGTGTGTGTGTGTGTGTGTGTGTGTGTGTGTGTGTGTGTGTGTGTGTGTGTGTGTGTGTGTGTGTGTGTGTGTGTGTGTGTGTGTGTGTGTGTGTGTGTGTGTGTGTGTGTGTGTGTCTGTGACATGTACAGGCTTGAAGGCATGGATGAGTGTTGCGCTGCTTGCTCTAAGGACTATCAACACATTCTGCCATGCTGAGCTGTGTCTACACACCCTCCCATCTGAACATACTGCAGCTCTTTCAATTAATACATTATTAATGATCAGCAAAACAAAGCTCATGAATATTGAAATGCTTTTATCACTAAGGAGTTTAAAAAGTTCTTTCACTTTACCAGAACACGCATACGCACACACAAGCATACATCAGTCTCCTGAGGCACATAGCCAGTTGCCATTAATCTAATTAACTGTCTCACTTAAGACCTGCCCATCAAAACTCACCCGAGAGAGGACGAGAGAGGAAGACACTGAGAAGAGAGAGAGAGAGCGATAGAGAGAGGGGCGGGGTGAGCCAGATATCAGTAGACAGAAGCAATGGAGGTTTTGAAGTGCTGTGGTTCTGAAATTGGGTCTTCTTGTCATTTCTGTCTCTTGTGACAGTTCAGACTTGAGAAACTGTGTCAAGAACAAAAATCTACCATTCTGTTTGGATTCACCTTGACCTGGAACGGAGAACTCGGAGAGCAGAAAAAGAGAACCGAACCAAAGAAAGTAAAGATACAAGATACGTCTTCCAAATTAAGGCCACGGAACGCACACTTTTGCACTTCCATCAAATGATAAAAAATATTTTAAAAAACTTTTGAGCTAAAACATTTTTTTAAATGTAATTGTAAGTTATGACGCATTTCATTGTGTGATAATTGCCATTTGTAAAAAGACAATGAGCAAATAGACCAAATATGTCAGAAGTGGGTGATGCTTCATTGTGCCGGCTGACTTGTTTTGTTAAAGAGCTTGAAAATGTTTTAAACACTCACAAATCAGCTTGTAACATCAACAAATTCGAATCGAATCGGAATGATGTTTGTGCTTCAGCACCCTGTAATGCTCATATTGAAGGCACATAAGCTCGTCTTCTCAGTTTGCCATCCCTGTTTTTCCCTTCCTCTCTCTTCCCCTCTCTCTCCTTCCATTATTCACTAGCAGGTCTCTGCAGCAAGCTCTCATTTCACCCCACTACACAACAATCAATACCTGCACTGTGTGTGTGTTGGGGGGGGGGGGGTGGATAGGCTTAAGTGAGCATGCAAACAGGTCATACGATTTTTGCATGCACACTTGAACACAAGTACAGAATATATTAAAAATAGAGACTGCATTTGCCTACACGAGTTTGTGCATTACCTTGCCCTTAGGGTCACGCTGTAAAGGGTTTCATTTGGCCTTTGAGACACATTTGTGCACAATTTTTGTTTTAATTTTCCATAGTTTAATGGTTTTTATGTTCACTTATCACATACAGTCTGAGTAGAAATGCATGTTCTATTTCAGCTGAATCTTAACCATATCCATATCTAGTTTTTGCTTGTTTTTTTTTTATTTATTAAATAAAATGTTATTTTTTAATTAATAATACTGCTAATATTAATATTATTATATTGGTTATATAAATTATTAGTATTATTATTGTCTGTTATACAGTTTAACCAGAAGATACCTGCACTGGTATAGCACTGAAGCAGGCATATTTAAATTAAATTATTATTATACCTGTTACAGTTTGGTTAAAATGAGCCGTTTGTATGATTTTTTATTGACCATGGCAGCAGTAACTCATCAAAGATGGACAAAAGAGTTCTATATCCATTTCTAAGGAGCCAGTTCAGGTGTCTATACTGCAGTAGTGATTCTATACAGTCTGTGATTTGCACTGTTACCTGATTTGCATAATTCCTGCAGTGAGTCGGCTGCTAAAACAATATTGTTTATTTGTGCAGCATGTGCAAATAAGCAGCGTTATCAGCGGGCGCAAATCATTCTTAGTGAATCTCCTCCCTCTGTCTCACCATGGCACAGGTAAAAGAGCAATTACCCATATATTTATTCTATATTCATTTTAAAAATGCTCCCACCCATATCCACTCACACACATACAAAAGTCAGCTCGTATTGATTTGGTGTGTGACTCCTCCTTGTGTTAAGGAGCAGACATGATTTGAATTTTAAAGAGGTTACATTACCTAGCTCCCTCTCTCTCTCTTGATCTCTGTCTCTCTTACATGCAGTGTAATGTGGCCTTTGGTAAATCACACTTGAAAAGTGGCTCTATTTTGGCTCTTTCCCGGTTGCTAAGCACGGATCTAATTGCTGGCAAATGTTTCTGGACGCTGTAAGTCAAACTGTGTGTGTATGTGTGGTTTTGGCATATAAATTAAGCTAGTAGGTCTGGATCTCATTCCTGTCCAGCTACACTGACCTAACCCTGGTAAACCTGATCATGGAGCAGATGATGGATAGACCCAAAGGTGTGTTCACATCACTGCACTCGCTAACTCACTGTAATGCAGCAGCAGCAAGCTGATTAGCTGCAAGCGATTAGCTGCAAGCATTGCAGCAAGAGTGTATGAGTCCAAGCTTCCTGACTGTCCCACAGCTGGTCTATAAAACAAGTCTGCACATCCTCTAGAAGCATCGATCCAAAGATCATTTCAAACAGGAAGCGGTTGATGAACTGTATAAGCTATATATATACATATATATATATATATATATATATATATATATATATATATATATATGTATTTTAAAGAGCTGTTTGAAAGTGAATTTAAATTATGTGTGTGTGTCAGGAGCTCTTCCGTTCAAGGCTGCTGCAATGCAGATATGGTAATGATCAGATAATGTCGTATCATTTGTGTGTGTGTGTGTGTGTGTGTGTGTGTGCTGCATTGTTCCTCTCTGTGTCTTTCATAAGCGTGAGCATGTGTGTGATCATGACATGAGAATGTCACAGTGCTTGGTTTCTGGTCAGGCATGAATTGGAGCAGCTTTATGTAACACCCTGATCAGAGATTCAAGACCCCAAGCATATCCCACAAACCCCTGCCCGTTTGGCTTAATCTAAAGCACGCTTTGATTTCCTGCAGGCTCACATTTGAGCTGCTAAAGAGAGACGGGCACTCTTGGAGGGGAACGTGGTGCACACACAAAAAGTAGCTGTCGTCTACTGTAATGGAATACAAGGAGAGAAATGCTGTATTGAATTCAAAAGGCTTCAAGGTGGGTGTGTTCATGTCCATTCTATCAAGTGTACTGGAGTATGTGTGTGTGTGTCAGGTCACCACATGTGCCCTCATTGTGTGGACAAGTCAATGGTTTGCATAAGGCTTGATATACAGTGCTTGCTAAATCATGTCTTAAAATTTTTTGATTGGTTTGTTTGAGAGTTAGATTTAATGACAAAATAAATAAACAAATATATAAATAAGTTCAGAATTATGAAGGTCCACAATGATAAAACTTTTTAAAATTACATTTATGAAATAATTTATTTGCCAAAAAAAATAACACTTTACCTACACACTATTTGAAAAACCTTTATCAATAAAGAAAAACCTTCTTTTTACAGTTATCTAACCATTTATCGACCAAAAATAAAAACTGAACAACTTGTCAGTAAACAACAAATAAATACAAATTTGCTTAATTTTAGTGAACTTTACTGCAATTAATCGCGTGAAATTTTAACAGTGAGTTCATGCAGCAAAAATTTTGTCATACTGAGAGTCATTTACTTATGAATAAACTCACTTGAGTCCTTCATTTGTGAATCTCATTGCATAATTTTTTACCTTCGATATTCTCAACTTAGGTAAATATGATTTATTTTGCTGTCACACTGCAGATTCACTCTGGTTAAATTGTTCAGCCAGTAAAAAGCAGTTGTAAAACCAACACTAGTTGTGAAAGGTGTAAAAAGGATGATCTGACAGAGTGTTTAGCAGGTGTTTCTATGTGTCACATGGTCACACTTTTTCTCATCCAGAGCACAAACTGTTAACATGTTTTAACTGGGGTTTGATAAGTAGTTGACTGCTTGCGAAACATCCGCTGTTATGTGTTCATTCTTTTAAAAAATAAAAAAGAGCTTGAGAACAATTCTAATTAACATCTCGTCTACAACACAAACACTTACAAAATCACTTTGTTTTCTGTCAGATTCAATAGCCATTGTCTAATACAATTATAAATGTGATACATCATTTGAAATGAGTGAAGGCGATATTAGAGGAGTAATTAAATAAAGCAAGTGTCCAGTAACTACAGATGATAGTTGTAACGACAGATGTCAAAGACAATTCATAAGAACAAACGGTACAAAGAATAAATAGAAAAACGACCCACACACACACATACTAAAATGGCATGTGCTGTCATTTTGTGTGCATGTAAAATCAGCTCTATGACTTATTGATGTAGCGTTAAAGCGCTGCCGTAACCTCAGCTGAACCTAACCCACATTCAGTTGAGAAGTGAAGAGGGTCATTCCCACACTCACACACACACACACAGCTTCCTGCACCTGACAGTGTGGATCTGGAAATAATCTAACACTGTGTTTTTGACAACCTATGGAATGGAAGGAATATGAAATTGTCTTTGAGAAGCGGAAGATAAAAGAGACAAAGATAGAGGGTGTTTGTGTTTATTAGTCTTCCCTGAAGCATATGCCGGCATTTGATAACTCTTCTGTCTTCTTTCCTCATTCTTCCATGCATTTTCTTTCTTGCTGTAGCACCTGTGTCTTAATTGAAGATCGATGACTGTTGGAAGTGCTTGTGCGTTTCTGTGAGTCTGGATATTGTTCAGGTGGCGCTGATGTTTTATAACAAAAACATTTTACTGAGCGAAAATGATTTTTCATAATCACCCTCCTTTAGTCGCCACAATTTTAAACTACATGTATAGCACAAACAACATTTAATGAAACATTACTACAACGTCAGCCATGCAGCCATGATACTTGATATTCAGTGAAAGAAAGAAAAATGTAGGCCAAGAGAGTTGATTTAGATTTCCTGTTCATGACATCAGGCCAATCTGATATGGTTGGTTGTGGAGATTTTATCGTGGAAATGTTGTGCACTGCGGTTGCTCTTGGAGAAAGGTCATGCAGACATAGAGCAGCAAATGGTCTGAATGTGTGTATGAAGGATTTTGTTTCTAATTCTGATGATGGTTGATTTTGTTAGCTTGGAGATGGAGGTTTTGATTCAGTGTTCCCTCCAAGCATACAGGGCTGCATGTGCAGAATTCAGGCAAAACAAAAAATGTGAGAATAAGCTTGAGAGTTCTTGAGTCAGAGCTATATGAATGACCATTTAAACTGGAGTCCATCTGCACATGAAGCTGAAGCTGTTATAAATCTTGTAAATATGCAGCGCTGACTAATTCACAAGATACTGACTGCATGTTAGAACAGTACAGATTTTAAATTCATACACAAGCCCACAAAAGCAATGCAATATTATTTTTATTCTTATATTAACGACATCCTGGAATTTTCTTTTTGTAAATAATATGATGGCCTCTAGATAACTATTAGCTGGAATATATATTAATATTTACTGTATTATATATATATATTTTTTATACTTTTTTTCTGTATTTTTGATCAAATAAATGCAGGCTTGATGAGCAGAAGAAACTTCTTTCAAAAACATTAAAAATAGTAATGTTTCCAAACTTTTGGTCTGTACTGTATATATATATATATATATATATATATATATATATGTATATATATATATATATATATATGTATGTATATATATATGTATGTATGTATGTATATATATATATATATACAGTCTGTACTGTATATATATATATATATATATATATACAGTACAGACTGTATATATATATATATATATATATATATATATATATATATTATTTAACAAAATATTTATTTATTTAATTACAGGGCTGTCGATTTAAATTAAATTTGTGTGATTAATTAAAAATTCTTATTGGCAAACTGGATTGCAAAATGCATTATGTTGGCCAGTGATGTTTAATGAAATGGAAATAAAACAAAAAGTATATTGACTTGTAAAAGCACTTTGTGAAGCTTATTCAATTCTTTCATCTACAGTAATGTAATGTCTTTGCATTATGATTTGAATAATCAATTCATTTGGTGCCTTTCCTCAGCATATATTGATGAATTTGCTTATCAAATAAATGTGCTTATCAAGAAAATAAATATATAATGTAATTAGAATTTTGAATTCAATGAGCCCTTTTTATTTAACAAATGTACAAATATGAAATTATATAATTATTCAAGAAAGGATATATGTAGTAAAACAGTATATGAGGTTGCTTCTAAATATTTATTGATGTAATAAATTAGGATCTGCCCAACATAAATAGATTTTGTGGAGTGAGTAGAAAAATAGAGTGACTATAGATTGTATCATTGTTTGTGAATGTGTATTTACAGTCAGACTTGTGAGGCTGCTCTCTCTCTCTCTCTCTCTCTCTCTCTCTCTCTCTCTCTCTCTCTCTCTCTCTCTCTCTTTCTGTCTCTCTTGCATCATCCTCTTATTCTGATGGTCTGCCTGTGCATGACTGCATGCCATTTATCTTTCTTCGTTTTCCCTGGGCCTGTCTTTTCCTCACTCTTTTCTTCCTCTCCCTCTTTCTCTTTCTCTCCCCCTCTCTCCAGCAAAACAATAAAAGTCAGGATAATTGATGACGAAGAATACGAGAAGAACAAGAGCTTCTTCCTGGAGATCGGAGAACCCCAGCTCGTAGAGACCAATGAGAAGAAAGGTGTGGGGCGTGGCCTGAGCCTTGCAGAGGAAACCACAAATACAACACAGACACACTAAACAAAACTCCAATCTGAACCTTCTCTGCTCTAGATCATCATCGAGATCAACTACAGGCCAAACTATACCATCGACAGCCCTCCGGCCAGGCCCTCGCGTGTGCTTGCTTGTGTGTGTGTGTGTGTGTGTGTGTGTATCATGCATGCATTATTCCAACCCCCCTCCTGTTGTCTTGTTTCTGCAGGAAGATGATATCAGTCAGGGTTCTCAATCGAGAGGAGTACGATAAGCAGTGCAGCTTTTGCATAGAGCTACAGACGCCAATTTGGAGAAGGAGAGGATGGACAGTATACAGAGGTTTCTCTCCCGCTCACAGTGTCTCCTTTGCTTTTTACTCTTCTCTTCTTCTGGGCAGAGTCTCACCTTCTCTCTTTCTGTCCTGGAGTCGGTGCAATGTCTTACTAACTTAATGACATTTATTTGTTTTCGCTGAACACACAACTTCTAGCACATTAACACATATAACGTACACATACAGTAGGAGCCAGATTGTACTTGTTTTAATGTTTCTCAAGGATTATTACTCCAAAACTGACATTATCACAGTTAACACTGTTTTGAAGTGGACAGAGCTAAAAGCAAATATAAACAGAGGTAGTTGAAAACCAATGTGGCCATATCGCATTCATAATGTACGTGCTAATCTGTGCTTATTAATCCAATGAAGGATCGCATTCTTACCTGTCAATCAGTAATTGCTCTAAAACAAGGGAATTTGTTTTTGTTTTTTGTTTTTTTACAAAAGCCTTGCCAGAATCAGAAGAACGTTTTGCTAGACCTTCTCCATATCTTGCTCTTGTCTTTAGTTAGACTTTAGTTTAGTTACCCTTTTAAGTAAAGCTGTCTTCTGGTGTTTGGGAGCAATAACATGTATCATAAAAGGCATTGTTATGTGCATATTAACAGCTTTATTTTAGTATACACTACCAATTAATGTTTGGAGTCAAAGTTTATATTATAATGTTCTTAAAAGAAATATATTATTGTATAATATAATATTGTGAAACATTATTACATTTTAAGATTATTGATTTCTAGTTTAAGTGCTGTCAAATGTGATTAATTGTGATTAATCACATCCAAAAGTTTTCGTTTAGATAATATATGTATGTGTACTGTCTATATATTTGACAGCACTATTTTCATACATTTTACAATTTATTCCTGTGATGGCAAAACATAATTTCCAGCATCTATTACTCCAGTCTTCAGTGTCAAGTAACTTTTCTTATTATTCTAAATATTGATAATGTTTTATTATTTTATATGCGTAATAATTTTGTGGAAACCATGATTTCGAAACTTTTTATCAGAATTCTTTGATGAACAGAAAGTTCAGTAGAACAGCATTTATTTGAAACTGAATCATTATAAATGGCTTTATTGTCTTAATAAATGTATTAAAGGATAGGTTCACATCCATAATAAAAATGTCCTGATAATTTACTCACCCCTATGTCATCCGAGATGTTCATGTCTTTCTTTCTTTAATTGCAAAGATATTAATGTTTTCGAGGTAAACTTTCCAGCAATTGTCTCTATTTAGTGGACTTTAATGGAGACCAGCGTGTTGAAGATCCAAATTGCGGTTTCAGTGCAGCTTCAATGAGCTCTACAAAATCTCAGCTGAGGAATAAGTGTCTTATTTAGCAAAAGATTGGTCATTTTCTTTCTCTAGCTCTAAGATGCACATCCACGACTTCACACATTAAATAGACACATTGAAAAGCTTGCGCATGACGTAGGCAGAAGGAGGACCGAACTCCATCTATTTTCTCCTCCAACTTCAAAATCATGATTTAGTCTTGGCGCGTTTGCTTTGTTTGTGCCTTTCTGGCGTGATTACATAATGTGTGAAGTTGTGGACACACATTGCGCTAGTGCTAGATAAGCATTTGTGGTTAGAGATTATACATTTGTTTTTGTATTTTTTTAGAAAATGACCAATCGTTTTGCTAGATAGTACTCTTATTCCTCGGCTGGGATCATCTAGAGCCCTGCATTGAAACTGCAATTTGCACCTTCAATCTGTTGGTCGCTTTTGAAGTCCACTTTATGGAGAACTGAAGAAGGTAAAACGTGAACATCTTCAATGACATGGGGGTGAGAAAATTCTCAGAAGATTTTCTTTTTGGAAGTGAACTAATCCTTTAATTTCTTTCCAAAAAAAAAAAAGCAATGTTTACTGACCCCAAACTTTTGAATGGTCTTGTGTTTGAGAGTTCTGAGCTCTGATGCTTGTACGCATTGTACACAAAACACTTGATAAGAATGATATGACCCTTTAATTTATTGTCATAATCATCTTTTAAGCAGTATTTTTTCTAGTTTACCATATAGGGTGTGCTCAGGATACTTGCAGGTTGAGAAAGAAATCTTCAAAGTGAACTGTTTAATTTTGTTTCTTCGCAATAATCTTATACTGTAACTAGACACAAAGGAAACGTCAAGACATGCTAGCAAATGAGTTCAGATGCTGGGCTGTAAATCATGAGCAGAGATTAGGGGAGCTAAAAAAGACTCTGAGCTCAAGATTGTGTGCTGTCTTCAAAGCCAAGGCTGTTCGAGTGTGTTTCATCTCACATTTAGATAAACATTTATTTTCCAGGAAACAAAAAAACGGCTCTTTTTCCCAGCACCTCAATGTTTTGATGTGTATCAAATGTTTTATATCATATTTAGATTTACTTCTTGACATTCGGTTGTTTTGATTAATGCTGTGTTTTAGCATGATTAATATAAAAAAAAACAATAAAAAGAGATTGAGAGGTTAAAGCCTGGAATACAAAAGAGAGAGGAACATCGGGTAGAGTTCAAATCAAATGCAGCTGGGTTTGATTATACATTTTTTGATGATGTTTTGCCACTCATCCATACGACTTCATCAATGATTAACAAAAAAGCTGATTAAGACACTCAGATGAGTGGCGAATCGTCTTCAAAATAATTAATAATCAAGTCCAGTTGCCTTTGATTATGTAACTTTACTTGTAAGACATGTGAAAATACCCTGGATGATTCGAAACCTTCATACTGTAATAGATTGAAAATAGATTGTTTAGCATGAAAGAAAAAAGAAAAGAAAAGACTAGAAATATAAAGGACAGCTGAAGAGATGGTTGGATGAAAATGAAAGGAACGGGTGGCTGGATTGACTACGTGTGTGTGTGTGTGTGTGTGTGTGTGTGTGTGTGTGTGTGTGTGTGTGTGTGTGTGTGTGTGTGTGCTCATGAGAGATGTGTAGCACCAAGTGTTTGTTAGAAAATGATAGCTCTGTTTTCAAGGACAAAACAAGGAAGAGGGAACCTTAGCCTGTTAAATCAATATCAGTTTACACACGCAGACAATCTTCATGTTGTGTTTCACATCTACAGACAATAGAAAAAATCTGCAGCATCTCATTTAATTACCAAAACTAATCACAGTAACAAAATGTAACCAATGAATTTTTACTTGCCCTTACTTTATTACACCAAAGATGTGCCACATTTTTTGTTGGTCTTTCAGTTTACTTCCTATGCATCTTTCAGCTTTTTTCTGTGGATGTATCACACTCGCATCTCAGTGATGCTTGCAAATCTCAGTTGTCTCAAACCCCCAATACATGTAAGAAATTAAAAACTATTATTTTATTTTATTGGATTTAATTATTAATATTTAATCATTGTTCAAACAGGTCCATTACAGTTTGGCCCATTAGTTCTTGTTTTTGATTTAGTGAGTCCTTTACAATCAGCCAAACAAGATAAAACAACTTTTTAAAAGGAGAGGCTGTTGTACTCTACATGCTAGAACTAAACAATGCAGAGGCAAATTCGTGTAAAAGAAAAAAATAAACACATTTTTTGTGGATAAAATGCAACCAGAGGGACAGAAACAGAAGTGGTGTGTGAGAATTTTGTCACCTCACAAACCAACAGGCAGAAGAGTGAGGAAAACGTGGTGATTCTTAAAAAAAAGAACTTGCTCTAACTAACAGATGAACAGATTACCCTGGAAAAGATGAACGTAAAATATTAAGACAGAGAGAGAGACTCTGAGTTGCTCTGCCGTCGATTTGAGCTGGAATCCTCCACCAATGCCTCAGGGTTCATTTGTGGCTTGAGATTTATTTGTTCCATTAGATATTTCATTCGTTTATGCAGCCTTTTCTGTCTATGAGGCTCATGTTTGTGTTGAGCTTGGGAATGTAGTCATCATAACATTGTTTTATGACTATTGCTGTTGTTGGTTGGCGTAGCCATTATACCAGCTGAGCTCGTGAACTGAGAAGAAATATGAAATAAATGAGACAGAAAGAGAAAGTGATAGAGATAATACATGTGATGGGACTCAAAGAATTACATTTCCGCTAAAATCACTATGGTGCTGCCCAAAGGATTTTCATTTTCTCCTTTCCCAGGCCTTCCCTTTTGTCTGTCCACATCAGTGTATGCATGTGTCTCTACTGTAACCTAATTGTTTTCCTTTCCAAACCTCATCATACCTCCTTGGCCTCAGGTCTGCGCCTGCTGCTTTCCTTTGACCCTCTCATTTCATTGTGTGTGTGAATGTGGGTGATTGATTGGGCTAAACCCAGTCACATGGTCAGGGGTTGCTTATATCACACACTTACTTACCCAGAATCCCACTGGGACAATAGAAGCTTCACTGCATGAAAGAAATGAAGGAAAAATCTTGCCCCTGACATATTTCTCATATACAGGGTCATAGTGTGGTCTGTGTGTATTCTATTATAAAAGTATGTTTCATGAAATGGACTAATTTTCTACATTTATCAACTAAGATCTGTGATTTTGACCTTTTATAGAAATTTCCACCACAGAGCCATATTCTTGTGTCCACGGTAGCATTTTCATGAAATGTGTTTACACAATCCAGTTTATCCACAGAAGCCCACTGATCCACAAACACGCTCTAGATGATCATTTGAAATATAAGGTGGCTGGTTTGGCAAGTTTGTTTTCTACTCTCTGACTGGAGCTTTTGTTTTCAGAGGAGGAGAAAGAGGCGGGGCTGGAAGAGGCGGAGCCTCTGACAGGTGAAGAGGAAGAGGAACGACGCATCGCTGAAATGGGGAAGCCAATGCTTGGAGATCACCCTAAACTGGAGGTTATCATTGAGGAATCTTATGAATTCAAGGTGTGTTAATTTAGCTACACATTTCCCATTTATTCATAATCACATTAAAGCAACTTTCACCCAAAAATGACTGTCACATATACTAACCTCATGCTGTTCTAAACCTGTAAAACACAAAAGAAGATATTTTGAAGAATGTAATAGTGTACATTTGTCCGTAAAAAAATGTGTTCAATGTTGTTTTGCACCCCTCTTGGCTTTCATTGCTTGCACAAACACAGTTCTTCCAAATATCTGTTATGTTCCGCTGAAAAAAAAAGTTAAACAGGTTTGTAACAACATGAAGTTTGAGTGAATAATGACAAAATGTTTCATTTTTTAATGAACTATTAATTTCCATGTGTATAGTATACTGGTATAAATTTACCAGTTTAGCCAATTATAATGGCAAATGGTAATTATAAGCTCCCATTAAGTTATTAACTGCTATATACTTTAAACGTGTACTTTTTTATTATTTATTAAGGATCACTTTCAGTTACGAAAGTTTGTTCATATTTGCATTGCACAAACATGACTCTGGGTTGTTAGATTTAGAAAACCAGTTTTTCTGTAGAAAAAGGTTCCTTCTTGTTGCTTATGGAAACACAAGATACTAGGGTTCTGGCAGAAGTCTAAACGTTGGCATCTCATCAATCTCCTCCATACACTTCAGGACGATCCACATGCACACGCATGCACTTTAGCCCTCACACACTTGCTGTGTTAAAACATACACACACTCCTCCCACACACACTACACAGCAGGGCAGTCCAGAGAGAAGCAGTCAGGAGCACTCGATGAACTGTGGTCCACCACGTCTGAAGTGTGTGTCTGTTTGTTTATTCCTGTTAAGTTGCACTGGAATATAATAAAGCAGTCATTCATTTTCTTTGTGTGCCATCTCTCACATTTCTCTATAGAACACAGTTGATAAGCTGATCAAAAAGACAAACTTGGCTCTTCTGGTTGGCACCAACAGCTGGAGGGACCAGTTCATCGAGGCCATCACAGTCAGCGCTGGTGAGTGTTTCAGTTTATGAGGAACATTTGGAGGACTGATTTAGTGATTCATTAAAAAAGAACATCTCGTTCGAGGTGCTAATCACTTGTAAGTGTTGCCAGAAGTGCCTGCAAGACTTTTATGTTATTATTGCTGTTATAAAATACATTTTTAATTAAATACTACTAACTGTTGTTTCGATTGGGTTATCAAGGGTGTCCAATCCTGCTCCTTGGGGCACTTCTTCCTGTAGAGTTCAGCTTGCTCTGACATTTCTAGTAATCCTAAATAGCTTGGTTAGCTGGTTTGAGTGTGTTTAATAAGGTTAAAGCTAAACTCTGCTGGAAAGTGGCCCTCCAGGAGTAGGATCAGGCATCCTTGGGTTATATACATTGCATCAATATGTTGTAGTTTATAGTTTGAAAATTTAAGTTGAAATTACTGCACTGTAAAGCGCCCCCTGGTGGCTGCGGTGTTTCAAAAAAAAAAAAAAAATCAGTTGTACAGCTTCACCTCTCTTAGGACTACACAAAGGAGTCTCCATTCTCTGTGCAATGGAGAGAAAGAAATTAGATAGAGACGGAGAAAGATAAAAACGAGAGAGGGATTTTTTTTGGTTTGTTTTTTGTGAAGTAATTAGCACTCGCAGCATGACCTCACAGAGACTGGGGATCATAGAGGCTGCTTCTCTAGCGGTGTACGCGTGTGTGCGTGTGTGTGTGTGTGTGTGCGTGTGTGTGTGTGTGTGTGTGTGTTTGTGCGTGTGTGTGTGCGTGTGTGTGTGTGTGTGTGTGTGTGTGTGTGTGTGTGTGTGTGTCTGATTGTGTGGATCAGGTGTGGGTGACTTAGTGATTCACACTTGAACACCTCTCAGTGTGCCAATTTGTGCTCTGGGGCAAAGCAAGGTTAAAAGCCATTGTGTGTGTGTGTGTGTGTGTGTGTGTGTGTGTGTGTGTGTGTGTGTGTGTGTGTGTGTGCCTGTGTGTGTGTGTGTGTGTGTGTGTGCCTGTGTGTGTGTGTATGTTGCACGTCTGCTGTCAGAACTGACCTGTAACCACCAGTACTGACCAAGTCTTTTCATAAAGTATCTACAGTGATGTTGGTTGTTTTCAAAATAGGTTTTCAATAAATTATTTTTTTGCATGTTATACATTCTTTAATGGAAGTAGATTAGTTGAAAGGTGAAATTCTGGCATCATTTTCTCAGCCTCATGTCACTCTAAACCCATATTACTTACATATGAAGTATCTGATTTAAGTGGGAATTGTTCTTGAGAGCATTTTCCTTCAAATCTCATTCAGATTTGTAGTGTCAAGACATTTTATGGACTTTGGTAGCACCCTGGTCACCATTTACCTTTATTATGGAAAAAAGCTGCATGTACATTCTACCTAACATTAAACATGCATTAATCATTTCCATCATTGACAGATGACAAATGGAAAAATGTATTATTTTATTATTATTATCTACTGGCACTGAGAACGGAACAGAAATTTTGCCATGACTTTTTATCAGGACACACAGATATACACATGCACACATACGCAACTGTACACGGACAGGGACAAAGAAGCATAAAAGGTCTGCAGCTAATGGCAGTAAATTGAAGAGTTTAAAGTTTAAAAGCTTTGCTAAATGTCAGACTCTACAGCACAGCGAGATGATTTATATCGAAAGAAAAGGAGAGAGTAAACACAGCATGAGCACTGAGTGTGTGGGGTTTACTTATCTATAGATTGGACACAAAATTGTCGCCAGAAGGTACATGTGACGCGAACCTCCTTTTGGAGACATTTGGGGATGTCCTTAATTGGACAAATGATAAATGAAGCATTTTCTTCATAAATAATTTATAATAAACGAAAACATTCAAATTAATCTTTGAAGGTTAAGATCAGAGTTGTTGTTAACTAAAGCGTTTAAAAATGTTTTCAGTAATTGAAATAAAGCGGAAATAAAATGTAATATAAATTTTAGATTTAAAATGGATAATAAGAAAGCTGAAGTGCTAAAATTACTAATGCTAAAAGTGAAGTTAGCTACTGAGCTAGAAAATTACACACACACACAATTCAACTACAATTCAAATTATTAATATACACTATATTTTAGTATATAAATAATAGGTCACTAACAATAATAATTTCAAAAATTTACATTATAAGTCTATATAGTATGTCCTCATTTAGGGGAAAAAGAATTGCCTAACAGTATTTACATTTGTAAAAAAAAAAAAAAAAAAAAAAAAAAAAAAAAAAAATAATAATAATAATAATAATAATAATAATAATAATAATAATAAAATCTGTAAAGAAATCTGTAAAGGTCAGTCTTTATAAACTATATTTAGATAGATAGAACAGTATGTTACACAATTTTGCTTATTAAGTCAATTGATCTTGTTTAAAGTTTTTAATTGCATTGTCAATTGTGTATTTATGTATGCTGACTATGGTCTGAAAGCAAACCGATGCTCTTTTATGAGGTGTTTACTCCCTTCAGACACACTGATGGACTTCTCTGTCTCTGTAGCACAGATGTGTGCATATTTACACACGTGTTGCAGTGACAGCAAACATCATCGTGACCTTCAAATACTCCTGAGCTGTGATGAAATAAACATATACACATGCATAAACACATACATTAGTATCAGCTGACATTTCTGTCTGAATCTTCAATAGCGACTCATAATGATTCAGTCTTCTTTAAATCTTTTAAATTAGTTTTTGATACAGATCAGTGTGGGTGTTTTGTGTATGTTCTAGCCTAAGCATCTACTTTATCAGTAATCCTTTTTAATCACAGTGCGCAATCAGGTTTCTGCCTGTGATCAGAATGAATGTCTTAGTAAAACAATGTCTAAATCCCCAGCCAGAGACTTCAGGTGCTGCTGTGAATAGGTGAGGTTTCTGAACATCCTGTAGCATCTAATCACACTTTAAAGGAACAGCCTCACCTGTCAGATAGCACTGTTGGGCATCTGGAAGCTGCTCTCTTTACGCTTTCAAGGAAATGCAGCACCAACAGAATATCAAACAGATTGCAACCTTCCTGAACACACACACACACGCTGTGTGCTCTACATATCGATAAAGGCTTTGTGTGTCTATGTGAAGGTTTCAGCTATACTGCCACGACAGCTGACCTGGTGTGATTCTTTAAGGTACAAAATATACGTTTTTTTATATTTTCTGGAAAGAAAAGTGTGCCTGGTCTGTGCAAAACTCTCTGATGTTTTTTTTAGGCAGTTGACAGGTCGCTGCTGCATTTTAGGTGCACTTCTATAAAGTTGATAGGATGCTGAAGTAATGGGTGATTGATAGGGGGTAATGTGGAGTCATGTGGATGAGTCATGTGCCAAATTTCAGCACTTAGGGGTTATTAACCTTCTATTAAGTCATATTTATTTATTTCTCATTACCTTCTTGCAGGTGAGGATGATGATGATGAAGAATGCGGAGAGGAGAAGCTCCCCTCCTGCTTCGATTATGTCATGCATTTCCTCACTGTCTTCTGGAAAGTTCTCTTTGCCTTTGTCCCGCCCACTGACTACTGGAACGGGTGGGCGTGTTTCGTGGTGTCAATCATTATGATTGGCGTTCTGACGGCTTTCATTGGAGACCTGGCATCCCACTTCGGCTGCACCATCGGACTCAAGGACTCTGTCACAGCAGTGGTGTTTGTAGCGCTGGGAACTTCAGTGCCAGGTGAGAGAGAAAAAAATCATATGTGCCTCCGATTTTTGTGTTTTAGCCACCCATGTTTTTATTTACATATAGTCATTTATCATAAAATGAGGATGTCCAAGCACTTGTGTGTGTGTGTGTGTGTGTGTGTGTGTGTGTGTGTGTGTGTGTGTGTGTGTGCAAACGTGCAAGGCTATGATTATGATATATCATATAATTATGCACAGTAGAGCTCCTTTCTACATTGCACCTCGATGTATTACCTCCATCAGTCAGGATAACTGTTATTTAAAACAGGAGACACACACACACAGCTATGTTCATGTACAGAACACATACACACACTGGAAGAGCAATGCATGTTCCCCATGTTTAGTATTCCAGACACACTGGACTGCTCATAGAGAAAACGCTGAGAGAGCAAGACGCAGAAGCATTCCCCTCTCTCTCTCTAATGCCGTCCTTCTCCCTCTTTACCTCACTCACCCCATTTCTTTTCTTTTCATCCTCTATTCCTCGCCCTTTTGCTCTTCTCATCTCACCCCAGAAAATCATTTTCTTGCATTTGCGTCTTGCTTTCCAGTAAAAGCCATCATACGTGGACAATGACATGCACACACAAGGACATCATTTTCTTAATTGGTATTTTCTCAAAACATCCTCAAAGGGATAGTGCACCCGGAAATGTTATTATTGTCATTATTTACTCACCCTCATGTCGATCCAAATCTGCTTGACTTCCTTTACTCTGTGGAACACAAAAGAAGATTTTTTTGAATAATGCTTTTTGTTCCATACATTGAAGGTCCAAAACAACAATGGAATAAAAAGTCATAAAAATATGGATTTTTTTATTTTTAGGTGAGCTATGTCTTATTAATATTATTATTATATTATTATTACAATATTATAAATTTCCCTAAGAATTTTGTTGGCCCTAAATTGTATTGCAATAAAAAAAAAAGATCCATACATTAAATATTGATTGAGTAGCACAGTTAAAACCAGTATTGAAGAACTTTAGTAAACAGTGTCCCATTTTTAATATTTATTTAAATCACTTTTAGCATTTTATAACTCTGTTTTATAATAAATGTTTAATTTGTTCTGGTAACAAAATCAAATTCTCTGCATTAATGCAAAACAATCTGTGGAAGTTGGGAGTGTTGCAATATACCAGTGTTTAACTGATATTTAAGAAATTAAATATTGATATCATTATAATAGGGATTTTGCAATATACATTGTTTATTGGCAATAAGCGTGGGGTTTATAAAAGGAAATAGGCCTGACATCAAATAGGATATCATGTTAATACTACACATGACTATATAAAAAAAATAGCACTGCTACATTTTTTAATGTGTTGATATGTTTTGAAAAAGAAACATCTAAAATTAATATGATTGCTTTAAATTCAATCATAGCCAATAATGTTGGGTATTGCCATTTGATGTGTATGAGCGGAAGCTAATGAACAGCAGCTTGCTGAAGTGTTTTGCCAGCGAATTAATAACACACAAATGCATCCTGTTTGAGATTAATCAGATATATACTATAAACATATTAGGACCTACATCTTCACAAAACAATGCAAATGCACAAGTAAACTTAACTGTGCTAGTTACAATTTTTAATTCATGCTGTGAATGAGCTTTTTTGAAAACACATTCAGTTTTTAATAGTGTTCTCATTATAATGTTATGTTTTTGACAGATTGGTACTGCACATCTTGCACTTAAATGTATTTTCATTGTTAAAGTTATTCCAGGCATCACTGCATGCTATTGAAGGCAAATGTTTTTATTCATTAAATTCTTTTATTCGTTGGCCAAAAAAGATAAAACCACCATTAGTTGCTTACAACTGCGTGTGTGTGTGTATGTGTGTGTTAGAGAGAGAGAGAGAGAAAGAGAGAGCATGTGTATGTGTATGTGTATGTGTATGTGTATGTGTATGTTTATGGGTATGTGTATGTGTGAGGAAGAAACTATTTAATCTATGAGAAGATGTCTTTTCCTTAGTGTTAGAGAAAAATTTGTTCAAGGGCCTAAAGCTTAGAAAATCGTTTTCTACATAGTCAAGTTTGATTAATTGTTGAAAACTATTTAAAGGAGTAGTTCAGGAGTTTCCTCTATACAGTGGACTTTAATGGTGGCTAACAGGTTGAAGGTCCAAATTTCAGTCTCATTGCAGTTTCAAAGGGCTCTACACGATCCCAGCAGAGGAATAATGGTCTTATCTAGCGAAATGATCAGCTCCCGTCTCCTGATATCATTGTACCTTTTTCGGCATTGTAAAGCCATTCTTATGATGCCAGAAGACGAGGACACAATCACTGCAACCGATTCCAAAAATGCGCCCTGGCGAACGGACCATTTTTCCGTCGTTAAAATAGTAAAAGTGGATTTGGACACGCCCTGAGTGCACCTGCACCGTGCGCTTTACACTGTGTTTACATCGTTAAAATAGGGTCCAATTAGTTAATTTCTATTAAACAATAAAAAATGTAATAGAATGATTATGTTTTATTTTTTAAGTATTATGTTTGTTTAGATCTTGATAAAGTCACAAAGTCTGGTTCAGGTGCCAAAAACAATGAGGTACTTACACATTTAACTAGTAACAGGTTAAAAATCAAAGTCATTAGTAAAGTAAATGAAGCAAACACTTCTAGTGAAAGATTTACAACCACATCCATTAATTGTTTTTCTGCTGTTTCTGCACAAATTCAAAATAACAAATGCTGCACATTGCATACTGAACGGAGCGTTATTGATCAGTTAGCAAATGTGCCAATCTTTAGTGGGAGATGAAAGCCGTATTGAGTCCTCGGAAAACAACTGAACTTCCAATTAGCCAAGTGAGCAGCCAGAAACCAGGCAAAGGAAAACGTACAAGGACTGTGATAAGATGACGTTCTCCAATGCTTTTAAAAAGAACACAAAGCCTTTAGATTCAGCATATAGTATCTTGAATGAATAATTTGCTTGATTAATTTAAAATGGAAATGGGTTTAATGACTGACGTGCATCTTCTGAATGCAGTGCCACTAAAGTGTGGTAATATAAAAAGTTAATTATAATGATTAAATGTTATTTAGTGCGCTTTGCATTTCCCAGAGCAGACATACATCGGCTGTTTGGCTGAGCCGCAGAGACATTTGTTGTCAATAAAAAACTATATGTGTGGTCGTTGTTGTAATACAAATTTGCGTCTATGTGCAAACGTAAGCAGGTTGAGGTTTATAACAGTTTCAAAGTCTATAACAGTCTGGAACGCTGATCCGTTTAAGTCCATAATGATTAACTGCTCCTGAGCGTCTTTCTGGGATGAAGCTTTTCATTGCCATGACACCCACATTAACGGCAGTTGTCGTCCGCACGCTGCTAGGCTCTTTGGCAGGACTTTACACCAGACTGGGTGTTAGCTGAGCCTTAACTGAGAATTTCCATGGTAATGCTATGGAAACAGCTCCATCCATGCTGTTGTTTACAACAACATAACAGGACAGTGATGAATAACGAGAAGGAAAATGTTATTTCAGAAATAAGTACTTAACAGTAAACCCAGCTTTCACTTTATAATGCTGTGTTGTTGAGTTAATTTTTTTCCTTTAAGCACTTTAATGGCTGATTCTGTTCTCAGATACTTTTCAGTTTTGCCGGTAGAGTCTCTAACCTTCACTTTTAGGCAGATGTTGAGTGCTGCCATAATTACCAGATGACAGTTTTGAGCTGTTCACATCCTTGGACTCAGAATTGATTCATTTCTGAGGGAACGCTGATTGTTGAGTGCGGAAAGATGCCTCATGGTGACATTAAGCTTTTGATAAACAGCAAAAACGTCTCAGGTTACGACTGTAACCTATGTTCCCTGAGAACAGGGAACGAGACACTACGTCAGAATGACGCTTTGGGGAACGCCTCAGGCGTGACAGGTGTCTGAAATCACTATCAAATCACGGCAATCATAATGACCGGCGACAGCCCGTGAATCATTAACGTGAATGATTAACGTGCGACCTGCAAGTATAAAAGGGAGCCTTGCAAACATGACAAACATCCTATCGTCTGAAGGGACTGTTGCAGGCAGGCCCCGAGGCATGGCAGGAAGACGTAGTGTCTCGTTCCCTGTTCTCAGGGAACATAGGTTACAGTCGTAACCTGAGACGTTCCCTTTCGAAGGGAACTCTACACTATGTCAGAATGACGCTTTGGGGAACGATATACCAACGCCACCATGCTAAGGGGAGTGCCTGCCAAGCGGCAGTGACAACTGACAGAACTAGCAAATTCAAATGAAACGCTAGAACCACTCACCCTCAGGTCACACTGGGCTGTCAGTGACAGCACTCCCTACGGTCATAGCCCAAGCTATATGATACCACAGAAAAACCTCCATAAACATAGTTTTAGTGAAAGGTCTACCTGGGCCTGCTCAAGGGCCTAGGACCACACTTCAACTTCTTAGAAGGGGTCCCTTCTAGGGAATGTGGCTAGGGAACCTGAGGGAACCCCAGCCAGTCACTATTCAGGGGAACGTGCCACCTGAAATGCCACCAGGCAGGCCTGACCTGGTGTCACCATACAAGACACTATAGTCTGGCCACTTCCTGTCTGTCCGAAGACAGAGCCTCTGGACACTTGCCTTTAGGAAGGCATCCAACCCGAGGGACTGCGAAGCAGGCAGTGAACCACTCGGATCGGATCTCAGAGACGGGATATCCTGGAGAGTATGACTCAGCATAGTGCATTACAACCCTTGCCAGCGAGGGGAGTTTCTCTACTCGATCCACGGATCAACCCAGTGTTTGTGTTTCAAAACACTAAGGAGGCCTGTGAGGGCCTAAGGACTGATCTAACTGGGAGGCCTCATGAGAGGCCTACGACCGACTGATCAGACTCAGGAGACCACATACTCATACTGACCCTCAGTGAGGGGAGCATTAGATCTACCTGGTAGGCAACCAGGCTGTAGCAAGGTAAAGAGGTTCCAGGAGGGAACCCGTAGCAGAGAATAAAAACTTGAGTCGAGCCAGGGCGCAAGCTCACCTTTGGTAGCTGCCTGATAAGGTCTGCTAAACTGAAAGTAAGCGGCCACTAGCTTACAAAACCCAGCACCACTGTGAAACTACTCAGGGAGACCTGGAGAGGCCTACTACCTGACAACCACAGTATGTGGGAGCTCACCATCAGAGAGGCCTGGTGCAGCCTACTATCTGATAACCATAAAACGTGAGAGCTCACTTTCAGAGAGGCCTGGAGAGGCCTACTACCTGAAAAACCATGCTCAGTGGAACACACAGTAAGTGGGAGCTAACCTTCCAAGGAGGCCTGGAGAGGCCTACTACATGATAACCACAGTATGTGGGAGCTCAACTTCAGGGAGGCCTAGTGAGGCCTACTACCTGATAACCACAGCGCATGGGAGTTCACTTACAGAGAGGCCTGGAGAGGCCTACTACATGACAACAACAAAACCTGGGAGCTCAACTTAAGGGAGGCCTAGTGAAGCCTACCACAGTACATAGGAGTTCGCTTACAGAGAGGCCTAGAGAGGCCTACTACCCATTACCAGAAAACCCACATTAAGTGGAAACTCAAAGTATGTTGGAACTCAACTCCAGGGAGGCCTGGTGAGGCCTACTACCAGAGAACCATGACATGAAGGAGCTTACTTTCAGGGAGGCCTGGAGAGGCCTACTACCTGAAAACCACAGCTGACAGTGGGCCAGACTGGCAGTCCAGTTGACTGTCTATGGGGCTTTGCCTTCAGGGAGGCCTTATGAGGCCTACTACCTGATAGTTCAACCCCAGGGCCACTTAGTACCACAGTATGAGGGATTCAGCCCTCAGGGAGGCCTAGTAAAGCCTACTACCTGATCTCCACAAAAAATGTGGGAGCCCATCTTCAGGGAGGCCTGAAGAGGCCTACTTCCTGAAACGGTCTAATCAGCTGGATGTGTACTGCTGCTGGGGACTCGCCTAACAGGGAGGCCCGGTCGAGCCTACTAGCTGATAGCGAGTCTTTCTGCTACTTTAATGAACACTGCTGGAACCATACTAATAAAAAACTTTCCTAAAGTTTTGACCTAGTGTATGCTCCACAATGTTGTGACCCACCTCCGAGGAGGCCTGTTAAGACCTACTACTCGGTAGTGAGTCTTCTGCCCAAACTACCAGGGCCAACCACCAAAGGTGAGCTGGCCTAGGAGCCCTATCTTAGGGGTTACCCAGTCAAGGAGGCCTGCTGGGACCTAATACCTAACTGTGCAGCCTTCAAGGCAGAAAAACTGTTACTACAGCGCTTACAGCATCCTGGTACCTAATCACATTGCCAAAGGCAGTGTACTCAGCAAAAAGCAATACCCTCATAGCAGGGGAGTACAACATACGCCACTCTGCCTAGTGGAGGCCCCATTTTAAGGGCCTACCTACTAAATGCAAGGGCATCAGCTCATGGCAATGCTCTGGCTTCAAGGGAGCGGAGTTCAAATACCGGAATGAAATGTAGTTAGAACTCCCTGCTCAACCGGAGCCATCATGGTGTGAGGTAGATAATACAGAGCTGAGAATGGATTACTCAAAACTACCCTGCGTTAGCGGGGGAGTAACACCATATGCCCCTGAAATGTTAGACAGGGAGCGGGCCTGCAAGTGGCTCCAAAGGGTGACAGGGATTTGTCCTGTGCCCAGCCTGGGGGAGCGGAGCTTGCTTGCAAGCCAACCAACTTTCACCCATCGTCCGAGCGGTTCAGCTCAACGGGCTGAGTGGAGCCAGCTCTAGAGGCCTAAAAACAAGTAGCTCTGTTCGGCAGGGTCTGGCAAACTATCACATCGCAGAGCGAAAGACAGCCTGACCCGCCTGAAGGATCATACCTCAACTACCACCCTGCATTACTCTATCACCCCTGAATGCAGTGAAAGGGGCGGGCTTTGGCCAACAACTCCCATTTAAGGGAGGAGGCTGAAATCTCGGGGAGGAAGCCTACACATAATAAAATGCGGCAGCTATACTTAGCAAAACGCCTCCAACATCCCAAACATAGCCTAGGCCAGCTACAGAGGCGGCCCGGGTTAGGGCCGACCTACAAGCATAGATCTACCTGAGGGCTCGGAGGAGCCACAGCTTACTTGATTGAGAGGCTCTGAAACACTCAACCTACTGCCAGGGGAGCGAAGTACTCAGGATACCAATGTCACAAACCGAAAGGTAGGACATAAGATCTATCTGAAGCGCCAGCGTCAGTCTAAACCTAAAGTAAAAAAGTTTTTTTTTTTAGGAAGACCAACTACTCTACCCCTAGGCGGCTTAAAGCCCTAAGGCTAACATAGAAATGAGTGGTGGCCCACCACGCATAAAAATGTCATGACAGGAAGGCCATCACCTACTCACACGGGAGTCAAATCTTTTTTTTTGAGCTTCTCCCTAAATCGTTCTAGCCACAAGTTGGGGGGGGGCTTCAGGGCCCTGAAGTTCCAATACCTTACCTCATTGCTCCTCTAAGAATGACTCCCTAGGTCTATACAGGGAACAAGGTCTGTAGAGAAATACAAATCAGTGTTAGTATACACACAGAAATTATATTAAAAACCAACCAGTTCACCTGCGGCGTGCAGAGTGAAGACTCGCCAGAGAGTTCTCTATGAACCTGGGGGCCATCACTTTACATGCCTGAAAGAGGCGCTCTCACCAACCAAGCCGAGGCGGGCCATCAGAACCCTGTTCTCATCCTAGACCCAGCCCCAGGCCTGGTGTAAGAAACGCCTGGGGAGTCGGGAAAAAGAGGAGAGGGCTAGGATAGTAACAGCCCTCCAGGAGATGATCCATCACTAACGCTGTGATCGTTTGTACTGGATCACCTCCCTCAGATCCTTCTTTTTCCTGCGGGAGTCACGCCTCCTCTGTGACCTGCTCCTACATGGAGGGGGTGCACGAGAGGCGACACTAGCTCTCTGGCCCTGTCTACGGCCCTCAGGTCGTGAAGGACCAGGCTCTCCCGCCTGTCTGGGCTCGGATCCGGATCTCAGTGGTATACAGGTCTTAAACGCCGCTGAGCGCGCCTTTGCCTCCCTGAAATTTCCAACCACCGCCTCCACGGAGGTGCCAAAAAGTTCAGAGGGCGAAACCGGTGCATCAAGGAGAAAGGCCTTCTCTTTCTCCCCGATGCCAGTCAGGTTCAACCACAGATGCCTCTCCGTGGCCACCATTGCCGCCATCGATCGACCGATCGAAGCGGCAGTCTGTTTAGTGGCCCGGAGAGCAAGATCTGTGGTGCGGCGCAGCTCAGCCACCGCCTCAGGGGACAGCCCTGCCCCCTGGTCGAGATCCCCCAGCAGGTCGGCCTGGTACGCCTGCAACACCGCCATAGTGTGCAGGGCAGCACCGGCCTGACCCGCTGCCGTGTATGCTCTGCCATTCAAACGCGCTGTGGTCTTGAGCGGTTTGGATGGCAGGGCTGGAGCACTCAGTGTCGACGCCCGCCCAGACACGAGATGGTTCGCAAACGTCTCGTCAATGGGCGGCATCGACACATACCCATACTCGCCGATCCCCTCAACATCAGCGAAACTAGCCCGCTGATGTCGGTGGATCCGAGCAGAGTATTGGTTCTTCCATGCCCTCTCGATCTCAGTATGGAGATCAGGAAGAAATGGAAGGCTCGCCTGAGCTGGTGGTCTATGGCCGGGGAGAAATCTATCGTCCAGCCTGCCACGAACAACTTCTCCCCTAACGCGCCGCCATGGCAGTTGCAACCTGTCAGTGGCGCGTTCCATTACATCCAGCAGCTCAGCATACACGGGGCAGGGTGGCTGAGAAGGTTCAGGGTCCACCTGAATGACCTCCTCCTCATCCATCACCTGCCCGTCCTGAAGAGCATCTGTTGCAGGAACAGTAGGAGAAAAATCCTCTTCGTCATCCACCTGCAACTCACCCTCGTCATCCGCCGAATCATCTGAGAGGTTAACACCCCTCTCAAGACGATCGGCGAGATCCCTTTGGGAACCCCATGACGCGAGTCGCCGCTCTGCCTCAGCGCGAGCGGGACCTGAGCCACGAGGTACAGATGGTGAGCCCTCCTCACTCGAGAAGAAGGCTAGACGAGAGCGGAGCGTTTTCAAAGCAAAACGCTCACAGTTTGCACAGACAGCTCCCTCAAGAGCCGCCTGTGCATGCTCTTTGCCCAGACAGAGAACGCACAGTTCGTGTGAATCACCCGGCGTCAAATACCTTGGGCACGGATCCGCACACTTCCTGAAGCTTTCAGCCTTCTCCGTGCGTTTCATTTTCTTTGCCGACTTTTCCAGCGATATCAAACAGACAGTCCCTGAAGACGAAAAGATGTTTGTCATGTTTGCAAGGCTCCCTTTTATACTTGCAGGTCGCACGTTAATCATTCACGTTAATGATTCACGGGCTGTCGCCGGTCATTATGATTGCCGTGATTTGATAGTGATTTCAGACACCTGTCACGCCTGAGGCGTTCCCCAAAGCGTCATTCTGACGTAGTGTAGAGTTCCCTTCGAAAGGGAACTAAAAAGCACTTGGTGACATTATGTATAATAATATGCATATTAAACACATTTTGATTTTTAGTTTCTTCTGCTCACTGAAGCTGTACTTATTTGATCAAAAACATAGTTTAAACAAGAATTGTGAAATATTATTATGTTTTTAAAATAAATGCTTTTTCACAATTAAAAATATTCTTACTCAAGGATACAGGTGTCACATGATCCTTCAGAAATACTGATTTGATGTTAAGAAACAGTTCTTATTATTATCAATGTTGAACATGTGCTGCTTAATATTTTTGGGGAATCTAAAATGGCTTTAAATCTAGTATATATAATATATATTTTATCATCTTTTTTGTTGTTGTTTGTTTATTTGTTGGATGTAATGTTTAGTGATCAAATTTTTGGGGATATATTTTCAATAGAGATGCACTGCAGGAACACAAATATGTAAATACGAATGTGTGAATATTGAAGTGTTAATCCGCAGGATAGCAAGACCTTTAAATGAAGATAATGGCTCTTTGTGACCACAGGCTGCAAAGAATAATATCAACATATCCAGTGCACTTTGGCAGGATAATGTGTCATGGACTATATTAGCATAACGAAAGAGAGAGAGGAAGATTAAATGAGACAGAGAGGAAGAAAGAGTTAGTAAGGGAGTGTATGTGCATCTAGGATTATTTAGAGGCCTTTCCAGACAGAACGCACAATCAGCATCCTCATGGTTTCTCAGCTGTCTGCAATAGATCACCCTGTTAGCATGCAGCTGTCTCTGATCAAGAGAAACCACACTGTTTAAACAGCAGACAGCCCTCTGATTTCAACTCAAATCAGAGGTTAACCAGGCTGTTATAACAAAATTATATCCTCACCAAAAAAGGAGAGATGAGCAAGAGACAGAAGATGAGTACAGTGTGTACATACATGTATACTTGCGTGTGCACTGCGAGAAAAAAAATCTCAACTATTATTTTTGTTTCGTTTTCTGAAGAAAGATCTAAATATATTTAGACAAGCAAGAAGTACTTGAAGTAAAACTCTTTTAATTACTCATTTTAATTATTGAATGTTAAATTTATACTTTCAATTACTTGTTTTCATCTTTCTTTCCTGTTTTAAGCATAAGACTCACAAAATTTTGCATTTATGCTTTTTTGCATAAACATAAAAATTCTTAATTTTGCAATATTTTGTTTATTAGATTATTTATTTTACAAGTATAATGTTACTATACACCTGTATGTATAAACCTGTCACAATAGACAATATAAACTTGCTCAGTATGCGCTTAGTCCTTTTTTCTTATTACTTTCTTATTTATTTGATCATTTATTTAACAATTATAATACTACGTTATTATTTTTATTTATTATCATGATAAAAAAAATTTACTCTACTAATACCTCTCTTTTTTTCTCTTCCTCATTTTCCTCTCAGACACCTTCGCCAGTAAAGTGGCAGCGATACAGGATCAGTACGCCGATGCGTCCATTGGAAACGTGACGGGCAGCAACGCCGTGAATGTCTTCTTGGGCATCGGAGTGGCCTGGTCCATTGCCGCCATCTACCATAACTCAAAGGGTCACGAATTCAAGGTGGAACCGGGTAACCTGGCCTTTTCTGTCACCCTCTTCACCATTTTCGCCTTTATCTGCGTGGCGGTGCTCATGTACCGTCGCCGGCCTGACATCGGTGGTGAGCTGGGGGGTCCACGGACTGCAAAAGGGCTGACCACCATGCTTTTCATCAGCCTCTGGCTCCTCTATATCCTGTTCTCCTCTCTGGAGGCTTACTGCCACATCAAGGGCTTCTAAACACACATACACGCACTCATACACGCATATACACACAGAACTACACACCTTCACACAATGACACACACCATCATGCATTCTGTGGAAAAATTTGCAAAGACTAAAGACTGCAGAGGAAGGCAACAGCGGCGGACTCGATTCCGGGTTCACGAGGATAATTGTTTTCTGCAGACCATCGGCCCGTTCTTCTGTTCTCTCAATATGCCATTCCTTCATCCTCATCTTCCTCTGTTTGTTGTGTGACTGCATCTGATTGGACGGGGTTTGACCACAATGTTCAAACATCAAATCTAGACTATAAAAGCTACTATTGTTACCTTTAACTACTGTAGTTGTGCTTTTTTAACCTGAACCAGTATAAAAGCCACGTGGGACTGTGGAATCTGTAAGCTCCCTTCATAGTGCCATGGAACTCTAGGTAATGTGGCTGTGTGTTATAGGTCTGTTGTCTTAACTGGGACCGAGCGGTACTGTAATTTTGCTTGGGTGATTTTTTCAGACACACTACTTTGTGTTTACAGATGATGTAATCGGAGTGGTCCTAAACAGCTTTTGTTATTCTCAAGAGCAGCTTGTAGTTCCTGTGAAGGCCAGTTTTTATCCCGCTCTTGCACTGGTGCAGTTCATTCCAGTTCAGAAAGAGAATAACAATAAAGAGAGTGCAGTATGCCAGTTCTAATATCTCCCAGCGCTGAAGCTTTAGAGACCAGAGGTGCACTAGTGCAAGACTTTGATTTAAAAGCCTTGATCTGACACTCTCAAAGATCCTAAAGTGCTATCGAAAGAGCTCAGTTTTCTGATACAAACACACTGCGGTTTGTTACTGATTTGATTATTAAATTATGCAATCGATGGACCCTGTGTGAGGTCAGCGTAGTGAAGATAATCCAGCATGTGACATGCTTTTGCCAACATCACATCGAGAGTTTACAATTACGACTGTTACTTTCCGTCCAAACATACGCGCATACATTTACGGACACACATTATGAGAATTACGCAAAACCAGTGGCCATTCTTTCAGCGATTAGTTCTCAGACACACAATTTGCAAGCATGTAAAATAGGTAGTCTTTTGCTTGATTGACTTGCTCATACAGGTACAGTCAGTCACTCATCTATGTGGAGTTTACGAGGGCACGCTTTCCCTCCAACCCTGCTGAGATTGCTTCTTTGTACTTTGTAGATTCGCTGCATACGGAGATGTAAGGTAAATCTCATAGAGTAGTCACAATTTTAGACGTAGGTCGATTTTAAAAGCAGACATTGTAGAACTAATCTGAATTTGACTCTTAACATCTTTAGGTTAGCATGGATTAACACAAACTAACTGAAGAAAAAAAAAATTAGCTCTGTTTTTAAAAATGCAATTCCAGGATTTTTCACTCTACTTTCCCAAGGTCGATTTTCAGTCTTAGTGGGTCAGTAAATATATAAAATCGTGTTTCTGGACTGAGCACAGTAGATCTGACGTTGATATTTTGAACTTCATCTATTGTGCAGTTTGCGCCAAATTTGCCAAAGGAAAAATCTTTCTAAGGGAGAACTGCAGTGTGCCACACAGCCCTTGAAGTGGGTTTTGTATTTCCAATCGTACCTTTTTTTACCCACACCAAAAATGTCCTTGCAAGGATAAAGAGGCCTTGGTGACGTTTGTTATAGGTGTTTGTACTGAAGGGATCCAGCCTACAGCTCTTTTACTGCATCTGAACACCTTTTCTTGTAACGGAAGAGTTTTTAAAGGGATTCTGTGTTGGGGTTTGTAGTTTCAGAAGCTTGATTTAGAAAGAGAAGAAAAAGCTGTTTATTCTTTCTTTCTTGTTCTGCTTGTTTTATTATGTTTTACATTTTGAATGAAGGGAAACTATACTGTACCAGCTTCAGGGCATTTCTGTAAGAAGCCTTTGATGATGACCTTCAGTCCCTGATGAAGATGGTCCGCTGTTGCTTGCTAATTCTAAGATCCACAAGAAAGACACTACAAACAAAGAAAGTAAAAAAAAAAACATCAATAAAAGACTTTTTCCTGAAGCCTAATATCTATTTAACCAACAAACAAACAGGTGAAGTTGGAGTGAAGTTGGTGAAATCATGTGAATTACAGCCATACCAAGTTCTGCCGAGAAAACTTTCACAGACTCTTGCTGTACGTGCTGCTCTCTAGCCGTCACACCACCCGACCGCAGGTGCGCCTCTCTGTACGGGGTGTTCAAACTGTACATGGTCTCTACGGTTTATACTGTATATGTATTTGCTTTGGCAGAGCAGGGGTCAGCAATTGTGCGTCTGTGCTCTGTGGTCTGTAAATCAGGGTGTGGCTGCATTGGAACCGCCCCCCTGTGGAACCTAGCCCCTCCCTTTACCCCGCCCCCTTGTTTGCCATGTCCATATTTGGAATGTTAATGTGCTTCGTGTTGACAGTGCATGGATGCTAACCTGTCTGTATATAGTACGCAGAATCCCCTTCATTAATGTAGTTGACAGAAGTTTGAAAGCTGTTTAGATATTCAGATTTTTGTTTTGTTTGCTTGTTCGTTTGATTTTCCTGTCCATAAATTTCATTTAAATGTTTGGTTTAGTTTTTTTGTTTTTTTTTTACTTGCACATGTATATTAAAAAGGCAGTATCTGTCATTTAGTACAGGAGCACATGTACAAACGAAGGAAGCAATATATCGAGGCCCAATGGTTATATTATTTAACAATATGAAATATTTCATCACCGAAGCGTTCAGGCATGTATGTATATACTGTACAGGAGAATGAAGGCAGAGTCACAGCTCTGCCGTTATCAAAGAGAGAATACAACGTATTTATTTGAGACTTCAGAATGACAAATATTGCCTTTTGAATTGATTGTTGCATAGAGCTTGTTTTGTTCTAGTTTCTTCGCTGAGCAGTGTGAGCGTGTGTAAATGTGTGTGTGTGTGTGTGTGTGTGTGTGTGCGAGTCTGTGTGTGTTTGTTTGGTCGGTCTGGAGCAATCTGTGATATTTGTAAGAATTAAGGGAACATATAGTCCATTATTTATCTGCTCCAAGTCTGTAAACTATCTTGCAAAAATCAGTGAACCATCTGGAAAATGTCTGTAAAACATTAGGAGAATGTGTGTGAATTGTCAGGGTTTGCCTTGTGTATGTCTTACATTCCTAAATCTCCTCTCTCTTCCTCACTGCTCAGATGGACTCTAGTCTTTCAGGGGTTTAATACTAATCTTTGATAATATTATTTCCTCCTCCTCCCCCTCTCTATTTCACTCTCATTCTCTCTCTCTAATCCAAGGCCTCACTAACATCTTGCATTAATATGTCCAGTGAAATTATGTAGGCTGTATGTTGTAAACAATCGCAGTGTATATGTGTAACGATGTTCCTGGTATTCCTGAACAGTGCGTATATGTGTGTAAATGTCTACATATCACTTATTTATAATGTATAAATTTATAGCATGTATAAAGGTTTGCAAAACCACTTATACTGCAGAGAATATTGTTCTTAACTAGTAATTTGTCTTGTTTTCCAGTAAGAAATCTAAAATAATTATTTTTTGTTGTTGTTTCATGAGGTTTATGCTTAAAAACCAGAGGGTAAAAATGTTATGTTAAGAAGATAATATTTATTCAGGAAAACAAGACAAAATGCAGTTTTTTGCAGTGTAAACAACATGGCAGAAAGCTCCCATGCCAAAGCAGGATTGAATGTATTGTATGTAATGTAATAGCTGGTCTAAATGAAGGCTGTAAGTTTTATTATCATATCTGTCTTGTACAGACCGAGGGGCTCAAATCATTGTGTGTGTTTGATCGCTGTAAGCTAATGCTAAGAGTCATGTTAATGCAAGAGTGTGTGGCCTTGTGGCATAGTGTGTCTTACACAGTCCTCTGTCATGGGCTTAGTAAAGCTGACTATTTTCCTCCTCTCTCTCTCTCTATCTCTTCTTTCTCTCTTGCAATTTTCGCTTTATTTCACACAGATTTGTTTTGATTGTTAGGTTGTTTTAATTTCAATTGGAATAAGTAAATATGAGATTTTTTTTTTCGTTTTTGTTTTGATTTATTTTTGTGTTGCACTCAATCTAATAAAATGGACGTCCACCTAACTGTGATTGCTCCCCTAGTACACCTCTAATCAGGAAATAAAGTTTGGAATATCCTGTTTAGAGCCAAGTGGCTGCAGTGTGTCTCTTTTTATGATTGTGGTTCTGAATAAGCACACACACACATACGTTACTGATGTCCAGCAGACAGAAGGTGTCATCTTTAATGGTTTTGTGGAAACTTCTTTGCAACTGCAACGCTGCATAATTTAAAGGGGTAGATTGCCCAAAAATATAAATTCAGTCAGTAATTACTCACCCTCATGTAAGGGTCGGGGTCAGAGAGCTCTCATATTCCAACAAAAATATCTTAATTTGTGTTCCGAAGATGAAGGTCTTTTGGGTTTAGAGTAACATGAGGATAATTATTGACAGAATTAAAATTTTTGGGCAACTGAACACTTAGTAGTTACTAACAAATATTAATTAACTACACTATCTAAAGGTGCTCAGTATTTTATATAATTTATTTTTTTATTGAATCCCTTATGGTTGACAACCTTACGGCCAAATTTTCCTCAGCGGATTTTCGCATGCAAAATTTAATCATTTCAATAGAAACCCATGCTGTAATGCTTGAGGGAGGAAGTCACACAGATTAGCTTGTGACTTGAGTTGTGATTCATGAATCGCTACTGACAATGGGTCGATCTTTCAAGAAATTTCACTGCAGTGCCATTAATGTAACCACACATTCATTAATGTAACAATGCACACTCAAGACTGCTTAAATCTTTTCTCTCGTCACTGTTGGACACCCATGGGGCAGTCCATGAGTCAATCCATAATTCTGTTCTGGTGGTTCTGGTGAAACTGAACTTGGACTCACATTGTCTGTTAAAAATGGCCTTCGGGAACAGATAAAATTCAAATGTTTCACTTGTCAGTTCTTTACAAACAAGAAGGAAACAAGGCTTTACTGACCAAATATAAGAGGGCACACTCACTCATCCTTCAGTTCTGCATGAACAATATGAGACAAAATATCAACTTATATTGTACTGAATAGCTACATAGAAGGTGGTTTCTTTAACATTTACATTTAGACATTTTGCAGATGCTTTTATCCAAAGCAACTTAGATTTGGGCTAAACAATGCGATTCTTCTTAAAGAGGCGAGCAGACACCAGAAGTGCCCGGTAATGCTATGTTTTACCCATTGTTCAAATAAGTACAAGCTAGAAAGAGAGGGAATAAAAAAAAGATAAATACATTTCTTTCTTTTTTTACGATGAAGTCAAGTAGCTTCGAAAGAGATGAATTTTCAGCTGTCGCTTGAAAATTGTCAGGATTTCAGCATTCCGGATGGTGTGGGAAGATCATTCCACCAGCCAGGAATGGTGAACGAGAATGTTCTGGAAAGTGATTTTGAGCCTCTCTGTGATGGTACCACGAGGCGTCCAAGGGGTAGTACACTCAGAAAGCCATCCCAGATGTTAAGGAACTTTTTAGGTTTTTTTTCAGATTTTAGAAAAATATCCCTCTGTGTAAAGTTATTGTAATATAAATGTTTGGTACTCCCACTCTTCAGAAACCACACAAAGTAAATATGACGATAATCCATACAACTACAGTTAATTTGTCAATATCTTCTGAAGATAGATAGATAGATAGAAAAATACTAATGTTTCAAAACATAAACTTCCTGCCAATTGTTAAATGCAGATTCATGAGTTCATGATTGACGTAAATGTCAGTGTGTTCTGAAGCTCAATTAAGAAGTGACGCTGAAGCACAGTGGCTTATGTGCCTATCCCAGTACCCACACTTGTGGTTTTGTCTTGGTGTACATGCGACAGGAAGTGCGTAAGACCCCAGGTCTGAACACATACTAAATCCACACTCTCGAATGCATTTTCAGATTGCTACTTTATGGTAATTGTATTCCATAATTCACGTTTAGGAATTCAGATGCTCTGAAATAGAAATATGTCAAAACTTGTAGTGAAGTTTAATTTAATTAGATATCACATAGTATATGTAAAATGTAAAGTGTTGCACACTTTATTGGTATGGAGATTAGTATGCCTATCTGTATTTCGTAAAATGTTTGCAGTGTTTTTTTTATTTCTTAGAAGGACCATAATTAAATTGTAATTCACAGGGACTACTGGACAGAAATGTATACATTATTTTAAAATATAAAGTATATGTACTAAATGTGCAAATAAAGCTAGATAGATAGATAGATAGATAGATAGATAGATAGATAGATAGATAGATAGATAGATAGATAGATAGATAGATAGATAGATAGATAGATAGATAGATAGATAGATAGAAATAATAAGAGGCATGAGGGTGAGTAAATCATGAGAGAATGTTTGTTTTTGGGTGGACTATCCCTTAAAGAGGGTAGCACAGGCATTTGCAACTGGGAGTCAGAATGCTTTAAAAATTCATTGTTTATTTGTGTTTGATAAGCACCCTCATTTGAAACGCATAGCGCGTCTGGCCTCATGTGAAAGCCTGGGAAGCCCGAGGCTGTTCACTGGGTTTCCATCAGCTTTAGCTGGTGTGAAATGCACTGCAGTGTAGAATGTGACAGGAGGGCAGATTAAAGACTGTACAACTTCATAATATCCACATAGATTCATCCATCATCCAGAACACACAAGTGTCAGCTGTGTTTCTGCTCTTATGCCTCATATGTTTCAAAAACCTACAGAATGTTTATGTTTTTAAGTCATTTAGGTTCAATTCAATTCAATTCAAGTTTATTTGTATAGCACTTTTTACGATAAAAATCATTGCAAAGCAACTTTACAGAAAATTGAGTTTCTACAATATTTAGTAGTAGCTTATCAGTTGTGACTGTCAGTTTATGTGCTTATGACAGAAATTTTCAGAAAAATGAAAACAAGACGTAGTCAACTAGACGATGAACACTATTAACAGCAATTATTATATGATGCAATCACACTTGTAGCAAAATTTGTTAGTTCTGTATGTTGTTTCAGGGTTAGGATCATCTGAGGTGCTCTGAGGGGTTGGCATCATCTCTTCTCAGGTGTTCTGGATCCAGACTGGAGCTTGTGTAAATCCTAGTTACAGAAAAACAGAGAAACAAATAGAGACATAATTAGTGTAGCTGCTGTCCCAACCAAGTAAAATTTGTTAGTTTAACCCAGGCTAAAGAATAATAATGCACATTTGATCAGATACAACTGCAGTCACAAATTATGAGATGCATTATTTGAATGCTTGGCGAAAGAGATGTGTTTTTAATCTAGATTTAAACAGAGAGAATGTGACTGAACCCTGAACATTATCTGGAAGGCTATTCCAGAGTTTGGGAGCCAAATGCAAAAAAGCTCTACCTCCTTTAGTGGACTTTGCTATCGTAGGTACTACCAGAAGTCCAGCATTTTGTCCAGTTCTTCTGCTACAGGTAACAACTCTTTCAGGAATTTAGTGGGTAGATGATCTAATAAAGTTTTTGTTGGTTTAGAGGCAGATACATTTATTTAGCTCTTCCTGTCCTATAGTTGTAAAGCACTGCAGTTTATCTTTGGGTGCGATGGATGAAACTGAAGTATTAGACGTTGTAGGATCTACATTCAATATTGTATTTCTGATGCTATCTATTTTATCAGTGAAGAAATTCATGAAACACATTACTATTAAACTGTGAGGGTTTATTTAATTCTGGTGGCATCTGGTTATTTGTTAATCTATACACTGTGCTAAATAAAAACCTTGGATTGTTTTGGTTATTTTGAATGAGTTTGTGGATATTCTCAGCCCTGGCAGTTTTTAGAGCCAGTCTATAGCTGGACATACTGTTTTTCCACGCAATTCTAAAAACATCCAAGCTCGTTTTTCTCCATTTGTGTTCAATACTGCAAGTTTCTTTATTGAGAAAGAGTGGGTATAACATTTATACCATGGCACAGTACATTTTTCTCTAACCTTTTTCAATTTGATGGGGGCAACAGCTTCTAATGTATTAGAGAAAATAGTGCCCATGTTGCCAGTCATTTCGTCTAGTTTGTGTGTATTTTTGGCTACACATAGCAGAGATAAATCAGGCAGGTTATTTGCGAATCTGTCTTTGGTGGCTTCACCAATAGTTCTGCCCAGACGGTAACGCTGAGCCATTTAGTTAATATCACGATACAAGGAAATGGTCTGTAACATTATCACTTTGAGGTACGATATCTATAGCAGTAAAATCGATTCCATGCGATAAAATTAAATCTAGTGTATTATTAAAAAGATGAGTGGGCCCGGTGACATTTTGCTTGACTCCAAAGGAGTTTATTAGGTCGGTAAACAGGTCCTAATGCATCATTTGTATTATCAACGTGAATATTAAAATCTCAAATCAACGGTAACCAAACGGTCTGAGAGGAAATCTGCTAATTCTTTTAGGAATTCTGTATACGGCCCTGGTGGCAGTAGCCAAAGCAAGAGATACATGAGATTTCTTTTGCACATCTGACAGTGTAACATTAAGCAGAAGTATTTCAAATTATTTAAACCTGTACCCTGTTTTCTGGGTAACTTGAGAATATAATTATATATTGGTGCAACACCTCCTCCACGACCAGTCTGACGGGGCTCATGCTTATAACAGTAGTTCAGTGGAGTAGACTCATTTAGACAAAAATAATCATTTGGTTTTAGCCAGGTTTCAGTCAAGCAGAGTACATTAAAACTATTATCTGTGATCATTTCATTTACAATAACTGCTTCGTGTCACGCCTTACGCTGCTGGAAAGAACACGGAGCCGAAGGATAAACGAAACAAGGCTTTATTAAATCCAACATAGGCATTATCCAAACATGGATCTCAGAAGGAAGACACAGGTTAGTAGTAAGTAACTGGTAACCGGTGGCAAGTAACAAGTAACAAGTAGACCCGACAAAACAGAACTGAAAGGACAAGGCTTTTATACAAGCCTTGTATCTACAGGCCTCAGAGGCTGGAGGCGGAGGTGAGGGAGACGCCGACCAAGGCGTCGCTGGAGGATGGCGGTCCCGCTGAGCTCGCACCACAATGATGGTAGGCTGAGGGCGAGCAGAGGGGCTGCCAGACGACAGCGGAGGAGGAGGCAGGAGTGGGTGGGAATTTCGGAGGAGCAGGCACTGGAGTGAGCTCTGGGGCTGGAGCCCTTCCTGGGCTTAACTGGGGTTCAGGAGCCCGTCCTGGGCTTAACGGGGGATCAGGAGCCCAACCTGGGCTTAACGGGGGATCAGGAGCCCGTCCTGGGCTTTACGGGGGGGATCAGGAGCCCGTCCTGGGCTTAACGGGGGGGGATCAGCAGCCCGTCCTGGGCTTAACGGGGGGGATCAGGAGCCCGTCCTGGGCTTAACGGGGGGGATCAGGAGCCCGTCCTGGGCTTAACGGGGGGGATCAGGAGCCCGTCCTGGGCTCAACGGGGGATCAGGAGCCCGTCCTGGGCTCAACGGGGGAAAAAAATGGATTGAAATGGGCTCAATGGATTGAAAACCCCCTCATTATGACCCATCTGGCGCTCCACATTTTGCTCCCTCGTGGTGGGCAGTGTCGCCGGCTCTCGCACCTGGTCTGACGGGTTGCTCTCTGTCTCTCCGTCATTGGTGGGCTCGGGCTTATGCCCCGTACCGTGGGGAGATTGTAGGCTGGGCTCTGGGTCCAGAGTGGACCTGGCGAGATCCTCCATTGGGCAGACCGTGAGAGGTGACCCATTTCTCACCAGATTCCACTCTACAAACGTGGCGAAGTCCTCCTGAGGACCATCTTCGTTCGACAACGCTCTGCACTTGGAGTTCAGGCTGGCATGATAGAAGCAGCAGAGCGCGCTGTCCGGGTAGCTGGTGGCATTAGCTAGCAGTAAAAACCGTCTGGTATGGTCCTCGAGAGAAAGTTCCTCCTGCTTCAGCAGGAGAAGGAGGAATTTGGGGCGATAGAGGGGATCCATGACACACTACGGAAAGAAAAAGACTGAAAAAACGAAAAAACAAAACGGAGGGAAAACACGCAGTTTTTAAACTTTTGGGTCTTCTGTCACGGCTTACGCTGCTGGAAGGAACACGAAGTCGAAGGATAAAGTAACAAGTAGACCCGACAAAACAGAACTGAAAGGACAAGGCTTTTATACAAGGGATAATGGGGAAACACAGGTGGATGGAATCACTAAATTAACCGGGAAATAGAACACATGGAGAAATGAATAGACACACCTGGGAACTAATCAAACCACACACGGAAGACAGAAACTGGAACACAGGGGCAAAAACACACAAAATGAGTCCAGGTATGTGACACTTCGGGTGTGAGTGATCTAATGTTTATGAGTCCAAACTTTAAAAATTGTTTTTGTTCATTTATTTTACTTTTTTCTGGTTTAATCACGATCAGATTATTTCTAGGTCCTACATTAAATTAATATTTTTACCTCATTATTCGGGGAACAGATACAGTCTTCATAGATTAGACAGTGCAAGTACTTTTATCATTTAAGCAAGTAGAACAAAAGTCATCACAGTAGTTATTTGAGTAGTTAATTGTCTTACTAGTCACATGGAGCGAAGTGTCCTGGAGATGTTGATCGACAGGAGTTCTGCTCTGACTCTGCTGGGGTGCAGGCCATCAGTGCGAAAAAGCCTAGGACGCTCCCAGAAAAGATTCCAGTTATTAACAAAGAGCAGTTTCTGCTCTTTACACCATGACAGCAACCATTAATTTAAACAACAGTGACCTCGTCAAAACGTTGGCAGTGGTCCGTGAATGTTTCGATCAGGCTCCTGAAGTCCCTCTTCAGTGTCTCTGTATGCCACAGCGTCGTGTTGTTAACCCCGGCATGAAGCACGACCGCTCTGGGGCTCTCATCAGCCTTCAGGATAGCAGGTATCTGCACAGAAACATTGAGAACACGACACGAGCACCAGAGAAACAATGAGTGTGCACTTTACCCTCGGCTAGCATAACTCGGACACGTTGGACGAAGGAGTCTCCGACAATCGAAGCGGTCCCGGGTGGAGATCTCGTCACCCGGGGCCTGGCTTGTGTCCTCCGCTGTGGATGCACCAAATGCAGCGCTAAAGTTTCCTCACCTGCACTCAAAGGTAGACATACATCCGTCATTAAAGCAAGTAACAGTGGATAAAGCAATGGTAATATGTGTAAATAAAGTATTAGCAATGCAAGCGGGATTAGCGGCAACCACGCTAGCGATGCTACAGGCTATAAGCTAAATAGCGGACTCTGAAAATAAAAACTGTAAAATAAAACTGGTGAAAAATGGTGCTCTGATTGTTTTTGTTGTAGAATACGATAAAGATAAAAATTACAATAAAAATATTCACACGTTATAGAAATGGTAATGATGGTCTATAAAATAGATTTTTAATATAAAAAACAGTCAATAAAAAATAACGTGACAGAGCCCAAACTCAATACACATGACAGCAACAAACAGGAAGTCATTACTCCAGTCTTTAGTCAAATACTGCCATATGAGAGGCAGAATATTCCAAATAATCATAAACACCCACACGTCCACAAAGTATGTCTAAATGCTTTTCATTACAGTTTAAAATGATCTGATGTGAAGCATTTATGTCAGAATCAGACTTAATCAGTTGTTTTAGATCCAAATGCTCTTTATGAGAGAGAGCATCTGCTGGCGTGCAGACACATCGTTTTATTATAGTCATTCTCTTTTCTCTCTCTCTCTCATTTACTAGTATTTTGCTGCTTTAAATTGCTTTTTAACTATGATTTTAATGAATTTGCAGAAATGATGTTCATTAATAACAAAGCCATTCAGTATTGTGTGTTGTGCGTGAATGTGTGCATTTCTAAACAGATATCATTCAGATAGGACCATCTTGGACCATGTGAAGAGTTTTAAATGTCAAATAAATGGCAGAGCAGTGGTCCCTGTGCCCTTTAGAGTGTGTGTGAATGTATCACACAATGTTAGAGGGCCTGCAACGGTGACTTGTGTTTAACCAAATAAATGTTAGCAGCAAAGATGAAACATAGAGTCATACAAAAGGCTCATCCTGAATAGCTTAAAACATTCTGGCCTTGTTTTTATGTTACACTGTGTTGTTATATTCTCAAGCAGTTGTGATTTAAGAAAAAGTAGTATTCATTATGTTTTAAGAGGTATTCGATGAGGTTGTTCTCTTTCTGGGCAATTATTCAGTTTGTTATTGAGACGCTTTTATGCAGTTTGTGGAGGCACCTCAAAGGAATTTTTAAATTGCAAATGGAAGTAATAGAAACAAAGTGTCCTTATCCTCTTATGCAAATAACAACAGGTTTTATTTCATTCCAGGGGATATCTCAGCTCTGAGTGTGTCTGAAGCTGTTTGAAAATGCAGCAGCTTCTTATGACACTACAACACTATTTCTAAATATAATTCTTTTGTAAATTATTTTGTCCAATAATTGTTTCCTTGCATCCCACACAGCAGCATCAAGCAATTTACACACAATTTATTTGAGATACCATTCCCAATCCTGGTTTAATTTCTTTGCCTAGGTGAGTATATGACATGACTGCAACACCCCTTTGAATACTTTTTCAAAAACTTTGAACACTTTTACAAGTGTAAGATGTCTAGTGAGGGTCAGTGTTGGGCAGTAAGGCATTACTTAGTGTGACGAGTGGGGCGGGGCCGAGGGACATGGGAGCGAGGCCGGTGGAGTGATTGGAGATGAGCTACACCTGTTCGACCCACCGGTCTCGAGGCCCACGGAGGAGATGGAAGGATATAAAACTGGAGCGACGACAGTGAAGGACGAGAGAGGACCAGGCCTGGGCTTTTAGTTGTGTTTTGGTTTTTATTTGTGCGCACCAGTCGTCCGTGAGGGGCTGGTGCGCTGTTTTGTGTTTGTTTTGTAATTAAAGTTTCATTTTGATTGTCCGCCGGTTCCTGCCTCCTTCTTCCCGACGATTAGGAAGTTTATTATTACAGTGGTGCCGAAACCCGGGAGAAGGAGGGACGCGCTGCTGAAGATCCCTCGCCGCTGTGGTGAATCCGCGGTGCCAACGAGCAGGCGAGGAGTGTGCCGCCATGGACGCTCGAGGCGGTGGGCTGGAGCGAGTTGCCGGGGACGGGCGAGCTCGCTACCGGCCGCCCACGATAGGGAGGGGCGGCTGCCGTCCGTGAGGGAGCGGAGGAGTCTGCGCCGTTCGTCAGGTGGCCGGAGCCTGCTGCCATCCGCCGGAACGGGGAGGAGCAGGGAATGGGGGACTCCTGCCGGCTGCCCAAAACCGGAGGAGCCGTCGCCGTCCACCGGGCGGCGGAGGAGTGTTGTGCCGTCCGCCGAGGGCCGTCCAGTGCCACCACCAGGCACCGCGGAGGAGATCGCCCAGCTGGTGGAGGGCCTAGCAGCAGTGCGTCTGGGAACCGGATTTTTTTTTTTTTTTTTTTCTCTCCCCTCTCTCGTCTCTGTCGCTCCTCCTTCCATCTCCTTTTCTCTCGCCTCGCCTGTCCTACCCCCAGGTTCCCGCAGGTCCCCGTGAGCAGTCCCCCCCGGAGGGGGGGGGGGAGGAGTAGAGCGCAGTCTCGGGAGTACCCCCCGGCCTGCGAGGGGCGATGGGGGTATGTGACGAGTGGGGCGGGGCCGAGGGACATGGGAGCGAGGCCGGTGGAGTGATTGGAGATGAGCTACACCTGTTCGACCCACCGGTCTCGAGGCCCACGGAGGAGATGGAAGGATATAAAACTGGAGCGACGACAGTGAAGGACGAGAGAGGACCAGGCCTGGGCTTTTAGTTGTGTTTTGGTTTTTATTTGTGCGCACCAGTCGTCCGTGAGGGGCTGGTGCGCTGTTTTGTGTTTGTTTTGTAATTAAAGTTTCATTTTGATTGTCCGCCGGTTCCCGCCTCCTTCTTCCCGACGATTAGGAAGTTTATTATTACACTTAGTAACGCGTTACTGTAATTTGATTACTTTTTTAGTAACGGAGTAATTTAATGCGTTATAATTTTCAAAATAGTAATTAGAGTATGGGTAAAATAGAATTATCTACACATAAAATATCTAAAACAAATAAATTGTTCTTCATCTATTGCACAAAAGCAACATGAACTACTATAAAATATAAACGATTAGCAGGCGCAAGTGTATGCAGAGTTTCTATTTAGGATATAACACGTGTTTGCAGCATTGAGCAATGCAGTGCTGAAATTTGCATGCTCACGTTTCCTCTCATTATAACACATGAATTGTAGACATTATGAAATATTAATTATGCATATATTTATTGTGTTATAACAGAGATTTGTGAGATTGCGATGAATTAAGATGCCTTTTAGAGATTATAAATGCAGCACTCTTTGCTTGCATTCTGCCAAACCATGCTCGCAGCAGCCGCTTGCTTTAGTTAAAAATAAGTGTTCTGCAAATGTTGATGCTTTAATAACAAATATTTTCATAGAGAAAAAAAGTAATGTAACTAGTAATGTAACTAATTACTGATTACTTTTGAAATAAGGTAATCAGAAAAGTAACGTGATTACTTTCAAAAGGAGTAATCAGTAATTTGATTACACTTTCAGAGTAACTTGCCCAACTCTGGTGAGGGTATATATTTAAGTTTAATAAAAAACTAAAAGAAAAATGTGAAAGTTTTGATAACCATGAGACAAAAGATTTGTTTACCTACAGCTTCATTATGGTAAATACTAATTATATTTTAATTATTTTTTATTTTGTGAATTATTTTTTAACTCCTACTTGCCTCATGTTTTTGAGGCAAGTGGGAGTTTATTAAAAAAAATAAAAAAATAAAAAATAATTAAAATATAATTACTTACAACACTCTTACACAATAGTAATGATTAAATGCATAAATCACATTTAAAAATCTAGTGCCTTTTTTTAGTTGCCAAAGCTGAATTAAAACTTTTGATTAAGCAATTCTGTCTCAATTAACATAATTTTATTATTACCATCCAATTACTTCGTTTTACAGTATTAAAGACCATAAACAAACTTTGATTTCAAATAAAATTTACAATTCAGTTTGATGTGTATTTCACTTCAAGTATGTATTGTGCTAATTCAGATACTATAGAGTAACTCTCCCTCTCTCATTATTCAATGAATAAAAATTATTAAGAAAACCCACATGAGTAAGACAAGATTGGAGACATGTTCATTTTTCAGTAATTAGCCCTAAAGCTGAAGTGCTAAATTTCATTACCACAAGATCAACAGTAGCCACTCGCTTTTCATTTAGGATGCCCCTTGTCTCAAACCCTCTGTTGTTTAACAGACCATAACAGGAATGAAAACTGGCCATTGCAAGACTGCATATCAGACCATGGCCTGCCATTTTAAACAATGGAGCACTTTAGTACATTGCGAGAAGCTAATTATTAGCTAATTATACTGGTTGCCACTTTCCAAGAAATGTATTAATGTTCTCTTTCTACATGGATACATTTAATACTGCACCTCAATAAAGTGAAGCCAACATTAAAATATATAGATGGAATAAGCAAACTGTGTTATAAAATGAGCTTGGAGAGAAATAGGGAAGAACTGTTTACTCAATAACACAGAGATCCTCTTTAAGGACAGAGTGTGGCTTTGCTTTGTCACTATTCTGAGTATAGAACACCAGTGTGCTCTGACCATTTTCTACATATAGAACTATTATACTCTGTTTCAATTCATATGCAACACTGCTCTGCTCTTTTACTGTAACAGCTTTTTCACTATTCTGTTCTGTCACTATTCTTCACTATTGTGCTCTGTCACTGTTCACAATATGCAGTAGAACACTATTCTGCTTTGTCACTATTTTATAGGTAAAGCACTATTCTGCTCTAATTACTCTATAACACTATTCTGCTCTGTCACTATACACTTCTGCTATTGTCACTCTCTGCGTGTGGCCCACTATTTTGCTCTCACACTATCCCCTTTGAATTCTGTCAGTATTCTACATGTAAAACATGATTGTTCTTTGTCACTGTTCTGCATGTGGAACACTGCTGTGTGCACCCAAGCATGTGCTCTTTTCTAAAAGCCAATACTTTTAATTAGATTTAATCTCATTGATTAGTCAAAGCTGTTAAAATTTTATCTTTACAGATAATGCCGCAACCAAGCCAGACCTCGGCAAAACAATTCCTTCTGTTATTCTTTGCAGAGATAATTATTAGGCAAATAATGTATTTTTTAGACCGTGTGCTTATAGCGACACACAGTGGTGACATTGTGAAATACAGATCCACTAAGTCAATTATTTTAGAGGGAGGTTTTTTTTCCAACCACTTTCTTATAGCTACATTTTGGGTCATACGGTTATTTTTAGCAGTACGCCCAGCAAGTTAAATGTAGGTTGCCATTGACGTTCATAGCTGACATTTCTGATTGTAAACATGTAAGTTTGTTAACCTTAGGACGCAGTTTGTTCACCTTAGGACGCAACTAATAGCCTGCCATGTCTTATTTTCACAGACGTGGGGCTTAATTAGGCCAAAGTCCAATCAGGACATTTACGCACTTTTTATTAACGTGCCTTAGAAAAAACATTACTGGTGTGCATTTTGAGACAAAATAAAGGCACTGATATATTTTAAGATCAGCCAGATGTTTCTTTAAGTTGAAACAGCTCAGACTTAGATTTTACTCGGGCATTAGTCTTATAAGCCTTGTCTGTGATATATGTTTTAATTTCCAGTAAAATAAAGTAGGCTAATTAAACAAAGCCTAGGCTACATATAGCCGCTTCTTACAAATCTTAATCAAAACAGGCATGTAGCAGAAAAGTTAAAACATATATATTTTTTATATGTTTATATGTTTGAGGAACTCCCGTGTAGTCAAGGTACAATGCAAATATTTTATTTTTACTTGATGCATTAATTCATTCATACGTGTAAGTCGAGGTTTATTCACATTACCTTATTAAGATATCTTTATCAAGTCTTATCATGTAATTAGTAAAGTATTATGTATGCATGTGTTGCTTTTATACAAACCAAGTACAGTGTTTGTACATTATGGGACATTAAACGTGTAGAAGCAGAGGTGAGAAAATGTGGCGTTATCTGTGGCGTAAGTGCTCGCGCATCTACGCAATTTCCTTGTGTGGGAGAGAGAAACACAAACCTTAAGTACTCTAGACAGCTCACGTCACACTAGCAGATGTCTGATATTCCGTGCAGGAAAAGTTAGAGCAGGTAGTTTGAAGGTTTTCGTGTAGGCTCTATCTACCGGGACAGCACGCGCTCACCGGCGCCGTCCACATTTAAATCCAGCCATCGTGTGAAGGCCCTCAGCGATCATCTCCTATGTTTGAAACAATTGTAGTGAACATGACGAGTTTGAAGGCGTTCACCGAGCCGTTTGGTAAGTAAATCCGCTTGTTTGTACCTGGAGAATACATGCGCTTTATTACAGGACACGAGCGGCAAAACGATGGACGGTTGTTTTTTTTTTGGTTTGGTTTTGTTCGGAAAATATGTGCGTGTGTGTGTGTATAGATATATGTGTGTGTGTGTGTGTGTGTGTGTGTGAGTGCTCTTGTTTTGTGACATATCAGGACACAACTCTGTATAATGTGTGTGTGTATATATATATATATATATATATATATATATATATATATATATATATATACTCTGTGTGTGTGTGTGTGTGTGTGTGTGTGTGTGTTCTCTTGTTTTTGTGACATCAGGACACAACTCTGTATAATGACATGGGTATGACAGGTATTACAAGGAGAGGGTGACTTATGAGGACATAACCCATTTCCCCATTTTTCAAAACGCTTATAAATCATACAGAATTAGTTTTTTTGAGAAAGTAAAAATGCACAAAGTTTCCTGTGAGAATTAGGGTTAGGTGTAGGGTTGGTGTAGGGCGATAGAATATACAGTTTGTACAGTATAAAAACCATTACGCCTATGGGATGTCCCCACTTTTCACAAAAAACGTATGTGTTTGTAGGTTGAGTTGCATCAAATCAAGTAGACTTTCTCATGCTGTGGTGTTAAAGGATAAAAACCTTTTGATTTTACTCTGTTTTTATTTCAAAAGACTTTACTTATTCTTCTGTAGAGGTGACAGGGTTTATACTGCAGTATTTGTGTGTTGCTTCTGTAAGTGTATGGGTGGCCATGCAGAAGAAGATCTGTGCAGAGGGTTTTGCCCTGCAGGATTATATTATGATGTGGTTTACATTTTATCTCTTCAAGTGCATCCCAAGCAAGCGGCTACATGCTCTCTGCATTCTCTGGCTGAGCAGAAACAGTCATGAATGGATTCAGGCCGCACATGTTTGAATTCGTCTGCAGTGCTGACCAGGGTTAAATGTGACACATGTAGATTGACCTGTCCATGAGCTTTAGTTTATAGCTGTACTCCTGTAAAAAAAAAAAAAAAAAAGATTCATGCTGGATTGTGAAAGTTTTTTCTTTTATTAGTATTGGGTATTTTTGCAGTGGGACAACATAACTTTCCATAGATAACATCAGCTCAAGGTGCTAGGTGCTCTTTTCGGTTTGCTTACACAAGAGTTTGTTGCTTGTTTTTTTCCCTGCCTGTACTTTCAGCATTCATCATGAATGCAGTGAAAAGGCAACATCCTGTTTCATTTGATGGTATTTCCTAGAAAATACCCTATGTTTTGTTCTCATGCTTTCTTTTTCAAGGAGTGTTTTAGCGAACAAAAATTACTTCGTAATTCCTCTGAATTGTGCCTTTCATGTGAAGTAGCAGTGGCATTAAACACAAACATTTCCGGCACAACCAGAGGTTAAGCTGCCTGGTGTGGGTGAGACTCACTGTGGTGATAACCATGCATGATCAGTCTTTCCCCTTACTAAACCTCGAGCAACAGACAATCCGTTTTTCGTTCTTTGCTGAAAAAAATGATTGAATATAGTAGCACAACTAGCACATGACCTGCTTAAATGACTGCATGTCTATTTGTGGAAATGTCTCCACAAAATTAATCAGCTCTGATTGTGTTAAAGTGTAACAGAAGTACTGACATAACTTTTCTTCTGTATTGTGACTTACAGCTGATTGAAGTAGATTATTCTTAATAATAAAATAAAATGCATTAATGTACAAATAGTTCACATTAAGATCAATGTATTTTGATAATTTAGAAAATAGACAGAGTATTTTTTATTTAATGATGACTTTGGTTTAAAAAAAAAAGTATAAACAAACACTTTTCCATGACTGTACAAAGCTAATCAATATTTTTTAAGGCAAGCACCATTCAATTTATGATTAGTCGTTTGATGCTAAACAACTCACTGTAGAATTCTAGCTTTGCATTAAGTATCGCAAGTTGGATCACAGAATTATTAAACAGTACAGATATCTATATTTGATTCTGCCAGTAATGCCACTGAATTACTTGTGCTGTGTTCTCACGCACAAAACACACAGACACACACACACACAGACACACACACACACACACACCTCACACTTCCTTCCTCTCACAGTCACTTAAGTCATTTTCATTGACAGTCCTCTCTATTTCTTTATGCTGCTTGTTGGTTCCGTAATTGTATACAGCTTGAGAGGAGTGTGCCCTTAACGTGCCTTCATTAGCAGGAGACTTTTGACAAAACAATAGCAGGTGCCTTTTCTCTTTGAATCTTAGGTGTTTAACTGATGGTTTAAACTCATGGATTTAACATTTTCTTTTTAAAAAATAATCATCACACTTCTCATCCTCTGCCTTTTCACTTATATCTCTATATTTATATGTATATATTACTCTCACAAATCAGAAATAGGTCATTCTGATTAATGGTTGACATGATGTAGTGTTTCACTTTTGGGGGGGTTTTTTCCAGGGAGAGTGGCTTCTGAACCGGTGGAGGACACTGACCCCAGCAGCTTCATTACAGATATGGTATGATCTTTTTATTTTTCCTAAACATTTAGTTGGTTCATTTATAAGTTAAGGATGTACTTTACTCAGAAGAGATGTTGCAATGTTATGGATGGATGACGTTGGGTAATACCCACTGACACATCAATTGAATCATAAGTTGATGTTTAGTTTTGGTTTGTTATGACACAGTACATGAGTTGTAAACATTGTTGCCTTTCATATTATGATCAAACATAACAGATTATGTAGGTTAGACATGATTTTCATACATGATATGAAAGTAGCATTGAATGGGAGGAACAGGTTTTGAAACTCACGCTCTTACGATGTTGTGGGACGCCCTCCCTTAAGTCTCAGAGGTTTGTTCCAGCATGTTCTCTGCTCATATTTCCACACATCTGAAAGTTTAATTTTCCTCGCTTCGCTACACTGTACACACCACCTCTCTTCAAATGTGTCCCAACATGTAAAAAGAGGAACAAAGGTGTATTGTTTTCCTTGAGGTCTTGATTCCGATGTGTGTGATGTGATGTTTGACCTCTGGGGGTTTTTACTGATGTGTGTATTTGTGTATTTCAGTCTCTGAGGTCACATTACCCCATTCAGGACACTGATCCACGAGCTATCAGAGGTATTTCTTGTTTTATTTACATTGTTGCTGCTTGTATTGGTAGTGATAAATGTGTAAAGTCATACAATGAATGATTATTTCCATATTTAATCAGTTCCGCTGATCTCAGGTAACGAGTGGTGACCTTTGGGTCAGCCTCCACAATTTCCATATAATCGTGCTCAACAGGACATGAAGACATAAAGTGTTAATTAAAGCTCATCGGGTTTATTCATAGAATCTCTGATTCTCTACAGCTCCTGTAACCCTACAGCTCAGTTCTGTTTCCCCTGGATATTTGTCATCAGCGGTGGGCAGGATACGACAAGTGAGTCTTCCAATTTGCATCTTCCACTGGAAATGAGTTGGGTCTGATCACTTTTTTAACATTATTTGCGGGAGTCACGTACACATTTCTGACATCATCTTTATTTATAGATTCAGACCACTCACTGTGTGCTATACTGACTCTCAAGGAGTTGTATCGTGGACTGTATAAGAAATATGTGGTTTTAATATTAATGCCATAGTCCCCTGTGCATGTTTGACAAGTTAGGAATTTAACATTAACCATTAAGGAACCTTAACCAAAGTATTTTGCAGACATTTTATGAAGACCCTAAAGAGTCATACCATCTTGTGGGAAATGGGCATCCGATGTTCCCTTTAATGTATTTTTGTGCAATGTGTAATACATAAGCCTTCTTTGTTAAATCTTTAACCTCAATAATACAATAAGAACAACCCTTTTTTGTTTTTTTTAATCACCCAGCCTGTGGAAAATGACGGTAGTGAATTTATTCCATCATCATCTGTTTCATCAGGTATGTGTAAATATTAGAAAACTACCATTGTTACCGTACATAACTGTATACATACATATTGGACACAGTGTTATAAAAATGGAGCAATATGGTATTAATACGTTGTACATCGCTAACAATAAATTTATACTTTTTTTTAGCACATTCAGTTTTAGAATTAAACAGTGGAAATATATATACATATATATTGTTCCATGAGTCATAGCTTAGCAGGGTTGCCAACTTTTAAGTTCAGCTTGGAGTAAGAAGTGTGGAGTGGTCTGTTTCTTCATTATAAATATATTTGTACTTATAGAGCCACAGAAGATATGCTGCCCATACATTTTTGGTTAACATATTCTAATCTTTTATGTCAAATTCTTATATGTGACCCTGTACCACTAAACCAGTCATAAGGGTCATTTAAAAAACATCAACTCAAAAATTGGCCAAGATACAACTATTTGAAAATGTGGAATCTAAGGGTGTAAAAACCCCAAAACATTAAGAAAATCGTCTTTAAAGTGTTTTGATATATTTAAGGTAGGAAATGTACAAAAAATCTTCATGGAGCATGATTTTTACGTAATATCCTAATGATTTTTGCCATAAAAGAACATTTTGACCCATGCAATGCATTGTTGGCTATTGTTGCAAATATACCTGTGCTACTTATGACTGGTTTTGTGCTCCAGGGTCACATATTAGAAACTAAAATCACCAATAGGTGGCAGCAAGTTACTGTCATGAAATGAATAAGTCCTTGAATCATTTAATTTGTTAAAAAGGACTGATTCATTCAGGAACAAAACAAGTGACTGATGTCTTTATGAACAGGTCATTTAATAATTTGCTTATACTGGTCTGATGTTGTGTAACTATATTCTAAATATAAAAACAAGAACTTATACAGACAGACATCACATCAGTATCAGAGTGAGAAAATGGACAAATAGTGTGAGAGCATAAGAACAGTGTGAGTTGTGTGAGGGTTGGATATGACTGACAGTGATCACTGTAGAAACGGATGGAACACAACATCTGACAAGCCAGTTAAAAAATAGACCTTTGCATTAAGTGATGCAGTGTAAATGCCGAGCAGCAAACCTACAAGAGCAACAAGTCAGGGTTGGCTGAATACATTTAGCAGCTTCTACAGTTAAAAGAAAAAAATATTTGAAGGTATTAATGCATTATTTAGCGAATGAATCAGTGCCGAGAATTAAAACAAAAGTGATGAAAACAAGCATGTAAATGAAGGCGGTACAGACAGAAGGCTGTTTAATTGTTACGTGATCTTTCCCAATCATTCTAATACGCAAATGTTTTCATACCATCATGTGCCGCTTAAAATTATTAAAGGTATTAACGTTACTGATATTCAAAATGGTAAGCAGGCACTGCTTTGTTTACATCTCGTATATCTTTTTTTCGGTTTCTTCTTTTGAATGAGGCATATATACTATTAATAGCTGCTGATATGAACAACTCCTTCCTCTCAGGCATGCGCAGAATGCACGTGTTAGTTTGCTGTAGTAGGCTGTGTTTGGGTTGGGTTTTGGAGTGCTATTGTTACTGTAAACATGAATTTTGGAGATATCCCAACTTAATGCGCTTTATGCGATGTCTGCTTTTCTTTCCCCACTCTGTAGACTTTGGTAAAGAACATAAGGCTTGTAAGGAGTGTTTATGTTCTGCTCCTCCACCCAAAATCAGTGACCTGATGAATGACGAAGACCTTCTGTACACTCTAAGATTGAAGCTCGATCCGACTCACTGCACTGTCAAAAACTGGAAGAACTTTGCAAGCCGCTGGGGAATGAGCTACGACGAGCTCACACTTCTAGAGCAGCGCACACACGGTCCCACCTACCAAAGTCCCACTCAAGAGTTCCTCCTGCGCTACAACCAGAAACCTGTCACGGAGCTCACCGCACTCTGTCAGCTTTACCAGCGCATCGATGTGCTTCGATTGCTCCAGAGATGGATGGAGAACGACTGGCCCTCGCGCTGGCAACAAGCCCATTAGCTGGTACTTCACAATAACTGGACCTCAAAGGAGAAACGTGTTGGTAGAAACTGAAATTCATGACTGCAGGGATGGACAGCAGGTCAGAACACATTACTGAACGGGTGGTACAAGGTTATACACTGGACGTAGATTATTTTTTGGTAACCGTTGGTTTCATCACTCCATATGTAACCATCTGGTTAGCTGTATTAGCTATGTAGTAAAATCAACAAATATATGCAGTAGCACCCCAGCACTTCAGTAGAAAAATGAAAGACCGCTCAGGTGTGATTACTCATTTTCAGATTCTGTCTGGAAATTCTCTGTGATTCCGGTCATACAGCATTTTATTTATTTTAATACAAACAGTCATCTGCTGGCGGTGTGCCAGTGTTGGTGGTCTTATGAAGTGTCCTTTAACTAGTAACATGTACTATAATGAGTCATTGTTCTCAATATCTAAATGAGTTTAAAGACAACTTTTCACCTTTATTCTTGCCTGCTTTCTAGTAATAAGGTCATTCTAGAATGAATCACACAAAAACTGCATCTCCTTTCAGTGTATAAAAACTGAATCTCCTATGTTTTACATGAATTTGAGCATGTAAAACATTGTGATATATATAAAATTCCCATTGCACTGCTCACTGAGCACTTGAATTTAGTATCATGTTTGGTATGAATGGCACTTATTCTTTTATTATTATTATGAGACTTTAAGAAAGATTTAGCATGTCTCTGAGAAAGGAGTGGTAAAATAGCAGTGTAACTGCAGAGAACAGTGGATCTGGATGTTGACTGGACCTTTTTGAAAAAATTAGTTTTAAAAATGCAGTGTGGCTGTTTCAAAATGTATGGTCAAATGTAAGTTACAATGCAGGTAGTAGGATAGAATGTGACAATATTACCTCTTCTAAACAAGACTTTAAAAAGTGTTTGGTTTTTGTGCCATGTACTCTACCTAGCTTTTTATTTCCTTTGTCTAAAAATGAAAGCCTGTTTATGTGCATCAGGGGTTATCTGTTTAAAAATAAAACTTTTATATGCACAGTATCTGAATATTTGTTATACCTACCATTATAGTGTAAATACAAAGTATTTTTCATCTGCAATACATTATGAACTACTGGCATCGCTTGAATGTCAGTGGTGAATAATGTTCTGACATCATCAAAACTGGAGTGAATGTTAAAATGAATTTTAAATGCAATAATCACATCATAAACTTTATTGAATTCTTTAGAAACATTTGTGAGATTCTTGTGAGATTGAGATTTGTTTTCATGAAACACAGAAAGACACACAATACTTAATAGATGTAAAAAAAAAAAAAAAGTGGACTTATTTTTTTTATTTTTATTTTTTGCAATACTGACAAATATATAGATGTACATAACTGGGATGGAAATAAGTATAAACAAAAGACTATATATTAGATATTATTACAAAAAAAGTGACAAGACAGAATTAAAGATATTTAAAAAATATAAAGATATTACAAAGCATATTTTCCTTCATTAGATACAGTCATTGCACATTTAAAGAGAACTTTATACAATTATATATGTAACTGAATATAAAAATATGTACCTCTGTCAAATTCTATAATTCTCCTCAATACTCTTCCGATTTTGAAAGTAAACAGCTGGAGTTGATGTTTTTTTTTTTTTTTTTACATATTATTTTACATATGCACTTTGCAGTGAGTGTGGAACTACACTAACAAGGGTCTTGGGTTTTATTTAAGGTTCAATCTGTTGGCAAACCAAGCATGTTGTTCAAGCTGAGGGCAATCTTGGCATCATCTTCATTGCTAGTTGTATCAATTACTGGGTAGTCCTTATCAGCATCAGGCTTTGTGACTTTAAATGTTCCTCTATTCACTTTTGTAGGGCTGCTTGGTTCTGAATCTGTGCTTGTAGTACGCGCATTAGACAATCTCAGCCTTTCCCGGATATCTACACTAGCTGTCTGTCCATTGATCCCAACAGACGTAGAAGAAGCTTTAAGATTTGTCTTGACTGAGGAGACCGAGATAACTGTGTCATTAGTTGTTTTTGTAGGATCAGTATTGAGGTCAACCGCTCCAGTGAGTTTTTGTAAGATACTGTCAATGTTGCTGTCAGGAAGTCGGTGAGACTTGAACAATGGCATATTTTGGGGGAGTTTAATTTCTGCAGTGGTACCATCTACTTCTGGTGCTTTAATGTTAAAATCCACATCCTTTGGTTCAGCAGATTTTCTCCATTTGAAGGGCCATTTTACCTTATGCTTGGAGCCGTCAGCTTCAGCGTTAATGCCTGGATCTTCGACATCAACCCCAGCATTTGGTAGACTCACGTCAACATCAGGAGTACCAACCCCAGGTGCAGATAAGTTCAGATCTGGTCCACTTACATCAGCAGCAATGTCAACATCAGGAGATTTGACTTTTGGACCAGACAGATGAAACTTTTTGAGTGTTGGGAATTTAAACTTTCCTTTGGGAGCATTGATGTCAACATCTGCTGTGGGTACATCTACATCAACCCCAGCTTTTGGAAGACTCACATCAAGATCAGGAGCACCAACCTCAGGAGCTGATAGGTTAAGGTCTGGTCCACTTATATCAGCAGCAATGTCAACATCAGGAGATTTGACTTTCGTACCAGATAGGTTAAACTTTTTGAGTGTTGGGAATTTCACTTTTCCTTTGGGAGCATTGATGTCAATGTCTGCTGTGGGAAGGTTTATATCAGCATCTGGCACTTTGACATCCGCATTAACTGTTGGAGCTGAGAGGCTGAGATCAGGAGCTTCTGTATCAAAGTCAATCTCTGGTGTCTTCACTTTTGGACCAGAAAGGTCAGCTTTTGGTTTCTTAAATGTAATCATTTTCAGCTTACCAGATGGAGTATCTAAGTCTGGGGATTTAAAATCTACATTGGGAACACTGACCTCAGCTTTTGGTAAAGTTGCATTTACATCAGGCACACTGAACTCAGCTTTGGGAAGATTTAAGTCAACACTAGGTGAATTTAATTCTCCTTTGAGTTTGGGAACTGCAAGATCTAGATCTGCATTAGCATCCAACTTAGGCCCAGTCAAATTCAGTTTTGGCAAATTTAAATGTGGCATTTTATATTTTCCAGAACAGTCAACATCTGGGACTTTAAGGGTACCATCAGATCCTTCAAGCTCTACTTTTGGCAAGTCTAGGTCTACATCTGGGGTGGAGAGATTGAGATTTTGAGACTTTAGATTTCCCCCAATGTTTGCACTTGGAGCATTTAAGTCGGCTTTTGGTAAACCAAGGTCTAAAGAAGGAGCAGAAATGTCACCTTTAACTTTAGGTGTTGAAACACTAAGATTAGGTGCTTTAACATCTACATTAGGTCCTTTGAGTTCTGCTGTGGGCATGTTTACATCACCATCAGGTGCATCTAGTTTTGGTGTTTTAACCCGGGGTCCAGAAAGACCAAATTTAGGCATCTTAAAGTGAGGTACCTTGGCTTTGCTAGAGGGGGCATCAATGTAAATGTCTGGGGCTTCAAGGTCTACATTTGGACTTTTGACATTAGCATTGGGCAAGTTCAGATCCAGATCTGGAGCATTAAGTTTGCCATCAACTTTGGGTGCTGAAAGACTGAAATCTGGATCTTTCAGGTCTAAGTCCGGTCCATGGAGATCTGCCTTTGCATTGAGATCTACATCTGAACCTTTCATTTTTGGCCCAGATAGATTTATTTTAGGCAATTTAACATTGGGCTTCTTTAACTTTGCAGATGGAGCTTCTATGCCAATATCTGGTGCCGTCACATCAGCAGCTGTAGTTTTAATGTCTACATTTGGAGCAGAGAGGTTGAGGTCTGGTGCCTTGACATCTAGATTTGGTCCTTCCAGTTCAGCTTTCGGCAGATTAATATCTATCCCAGGAGCTGACATGTCCAAGTCTGGTGCATGTATCCCTGCATTTAGATCTGGAGTTTTCAGCTTTGATTTATGTAAGTTTAGCTTTGGCATTTTAAAAGTTGAGAACTTGTGCTTTGCAGTCGGAGCATTAATGTCTACATCAGGTGCTTTTACATCAACATCAGTGCACGGTAAATTGACATTTCCTTTTGGGATGCTGATATCTCCATCTATCTTTGGTGCTGAGAGACTTAAATCAGGTGTTGAGACACTGGCATCTAAGCCAGCCTCTGGTGCTTTAACCTTCTTGCCAAATGTGTGTTTCTTAAATTTTGGCCGCTTTATTTTCCCAGAGGGAGCAATTATATCAACATCAGGAGTTTGAATATCTACATCTGGAGCTTCAAGGTTGGCTCTTGGCAGATCAATGTCAACATTTGGTGCATTGATATCTGCATTTACCTTTGAACCAGAAAGATTTGCATCAACACTCGCCTGTGGTACTTTCATTTTTGTAGTCTTAGCTTTCTTGAATTTAGGAAATTTTATCTTGCCAGAGGGAGCTTCAATATTAGCTTTTGGTGTTTCGATGTCCAGGTTAGGACTACTGAATTCAGCTTTTGGTGAGGTCATGTCTAAGTCAGGGGTCCCAATTTCTCCATTAATCTTTGGGGCTGACAGATTTAGATCAGGGGTTTTTAGGTCCGCATTTATGTCTTGGGTGGTTAGATTCAAATCACCATCAACCTTTGGTTTTTTACCATGTAGACTGAAGGTGGGCATTTTAAACTTAGGTGTTTTAGTATTCAGTTCAGGTTTGTCCACATTAACAGAAACATCTGGGGTGTTAAGTGCAGGGGTAGAGACACTGACATCAGGTGCTTGGAATGTACCATCCAAACCTGCTCCTTCGAGATTTGGTGCAGACAAGCCAAAAGTTGCCTTTTTGAACCCTGGGTTGCTGAAGTTAGGTGTGGCATGCTTTAGCTCAATCTGTGGCATTTCTGCATTTACTGTTGGGGTTGAGATGCCACCCTTAAGGCTTGGGGCATTTATCTGTCCATTTAGCCCATTAACCTGAACACCTGGTGCTTGAAGTCCTGGCTCACTGTTCAGTCGAAGATCACCTAGAGACTAAAGAGGAAGATGAGATGAAGACATGATGAGACTCAATTATTCTCTATTTTTGCTTTTTCTTTAGTTCTCAAGGTTGCTTACCAGTCCTGCTTTCAGATCTTTTGCTGTCTTTAGTTCAAGGTTCTTGTCATAGGGCTCGAGTATTCTGATCAATTTTAGCACTTCATCTTTACTGAGGTGATCCAGATGAACGGTTGCAGCAACAAGCTGATCTTCTGCAAAGGACAAAAAGAGAAAATAAGGTACGTTACAGAATCCATTACTATCATTACGTATGCTTGTTGTATGATTGAGGCAGCATATAGGATACATTTAAATTCTTTACCTTCCTTCAGGCTGATTGCTGGACTTGTGATTCCTGACATGTCGACCCCTCCTTTTTCTTTGTCCTCCAAAGTTAAAGACCCTGAGAGGGCATGAATCTTTGTTTCTCCATTCTGCACATGAACAAGGTGACTTACTACCATACATTAGGGTTTTGTTTGTAATCTCATAAATACATAATATTATTTGCAAAAGTAAAAATTATATGTTATGCCATGGCAAGGATGTAATCAGAGGTATAATGAATGTGTGAAATGCAAGTGTTGTAAACTATTGTTAACCATGTTGAAACTTTCAGCCGACTTTACCATTGAGTCAGACACGCCCTTCTGATTGGCTAAACAAATCTGACTATGCCTGTCAGGAATATTTTCTGTGTGCAATTCTGTTAAAAAATGACCAGAATCTTTAAATTGTTATTTTGGTGAGAGGGTACCAACCATCATGTCTTCACTTCTTTAAATACAACTGACATGTCATGAATACCAGTTTTCAGGAGATCTGCCAAAACAAAAAGCAACAAGACTTGAAGTAATCTTTATCATTACATTTTAGGACTCTATTCTGTATTATATTTTCATCTTAAAAAAAGTAGGCTACATTTAAAATTTCCAAGGAAGATGACTGACCTAAAGCCATTCAACAAAACATTTCATTTTAGTATTTTTAGGAACATACAATGGAAGTACAATGACTAATTGTAATTTGAATATAAGGCCAGTTTTAGACCTGCTCATGTTGCAAGCAATCGTCATATCATCTTTACTCCATAAAATAAGTGCATGGGTGTGGGGTTACTTCCTTGCTTCCTTTTCAGTGTCTTCCCACTCTCCTTGAGATTCTTGTTACATCTATATTGCATCATTTTAGTAATATTGTATTGTATTTGCTGTGTAATAAAGCAAATCTAAGCACCACTGTTACATGTTTTTAAAAATGAATCGATTGATAGAATTATTATTTTTAATCAAATCAGTTATTAAATAATACGTAAAAATAACATTGTATACAATAATACTGCTGGTAAAAGAACAGAAAAAGGAAGTGGCAGGGAAAAGTCAGGAACCGACTCCAGTTTTTCAAAGACAGATGTAATCGGTTGTAATGCAGTTAATCACATTCACCAGATCTCATAGTGAGAATGTGTTTGTTAAAAAGTGAAGTAAATAAAAAAGCATTATACTAATTGCAGGAACCATGCATATGTGCAAATTACAGCCTCTACATGCCCAATTTTTCAGATTTGAGATTATTAAAAAACCTTCTAGTTTAACTCAAAATAAAAAGCTTTTTAACTTGGTATTCTGTCTCTGTAACAGATTGTGTATGTGTGGTTTGTGTCAGGAATATTTTAGGAATGGATGGACTGTGGAGAATGAGGCGAACCAGTTTGTTCAGATGAAAGAAAGATGAGGAGATAAATACAAGATCACTCTGTATATCTCTTGGCTTTTTAACCCTCTATAAATGTCTTCCATTTTTTTTCTGTGTGTTCTCTCTACAGCACATTATTTAGACTGCGATTAGAAGGCTCAGGTTGTCTTGACAATAAAGTTAAGTTTTCACAGTCAAGATCAGAACAATATAATTACTCTGCTCAGTAAAGCATTAAGTTTAATCAGCAGTGGGAATCATCTAATGTTTCAGTTTTACCCACAATCACAACAGTTTCCCAAAGACTTGCATCATCATCTGATGCTAACAAAAAAACATCACTGCTTTCAAAAGTCATATCGTAAGTTATTCCTCATTTTTATAATGTGAACATGATGCATGAAAATTTCAGCTCATCAAAATGATTTCAATTTACAACTAGTATTAATCACTGAAACCTCAATAGACTCACATTTATAACAACAAAGCGCACATCAAACACAAATATTAAACCAGATATTAAAGGAGCCGTTTCAACAACACAATGATTTGACATGACAAACCTCTACATTTTGCAAGTTACTGAATTTATCAGTTCCCATTAGATAAGGCAGGATGATAAATTGCACTTTGATGTTCTTTCCGATTTTGTGTGATTTATTTAAGCACTAGTCAGAGTGAGTCACTTACCCAATGTGGTTAATGTGAGTGTATCTGTAGCCGTTGATGTTGACACCTCTAAACTCCAGGTGGATATGACTATCATCCTCTCTGTCATGGGGTTTCTGTCAGATAAATACATGTGGAGCCACCAAACAGGTTCTGCAGCAACAGCATGACAACCAACCACACACACACACACACACACACACAACAACACACACCGAAACTACAGACAGAGAGTAGTTTAAAAATGCCTATACATTTACATGTAAGTTAAATGTTTTTGTCATATATTTTAATTGGATTATGATGGGTTTTTTTATTTGTATGTTTTCTATGTCACAGAGAGCTTCAGTTCAGAATTGTCAAAGCAACAGCGATTTGATCAGTCAGTCCCAAAAACTTGCATTTGTTGATTTCCACAATATAAAGCTAATTGAGCTCATTTTTAGTCAAGCATGTGGCCAAATATTTAATATTTGTGGGCAGCAAAGTTTTAATTTTGTGGGAGCTATGATTTTTCCTTAAAAACATCCTGTGAGAAAAACTAAAGGGTGTTTTGTTTGTTTTGTTTGCAAGGGTTTGGCCATACAGTCTTGTGCCACACACCCTTAAGTTATTTCTGAAACCCATATGAATGCACAGCGCTACAGTAGTATTTCTCAATGTGGGCATTCAGTGTTCTTGGGGGGGACGTTTTTCACAAAATTCTGTTCTATTAAATGAAAAATAAATACACAATACTGAAAGAAAGGTTTAATATTAAGCTTAGTTTAATATGAATAAATATTAAGAAAATGCCGTCACTTTTCCATTTTTAAACTGATTATTCACAGTACAGTGCATGTTAATTTTGTGCACTCTTGAATGTTTCTATGTGTACGATCTGTATTCTATGTGCGAGCTTGTGTGTTGTGTGTGTGCATGCAGTGTAGCAGCATATCAGTTTAGAGCATATATTAGCTACCTTTACAAAAAACTAAAGAGTCACTGGGGAAGCCCCAACTGCTCCCCGGGTGCTGCAGCATAAATGGCTGCCCACTGCTCTGTGTGTGTGTACTTTGGATGGGTTAAATGCAGAGCATGAATTCTGAGTATGGGTCACCATACTTGGTTGAATGTCACGTCACTTTGTTTAAAAACATGAATTCATCCAAGAAATTTTGGAGTATCCACAATGCACCAACAAACAAGCTTGAGATATAATCAAAATCACCAACAAGGATAGAAACTCTGAAAAATTTATGTTATTGCACTTATTTTCAAATCATTTATTTTAAAAATGTATTATTTTTCATCAATTTAATGGGCCCTTGAATTAATTTCTTAAAAAAGTAATGACCCCATACATTTGAATGCTACTGTTAATAGAATAACAGTCCTCATTATATACACAAAACAATAATCAACTTCAAAAGTCTGTGAAGACAATTAGACTCTTGTTACATCTGTAATTAGTTTTATTTGATGGGTGGTGGTGAGGGACTGAATAATGGGTAGGGGGCGCTGGCCAAAAAAGGGGGAGAACGACTACAGAAAGCTTTCAGCTGGTTGTGTTTTAATAATTTAAGTAGAGGGATAGTTCACCCAGAAATATGAAATCTGACATTATTCTATGTATCAAGAAGGTACTGTGTTTTGAAAAAATTATTTGGACCTGAGTGACTTTCATTGTATTGGCAAAAAAGTAGATTCTTCAGAATATAATTCTTTTGTGTTCCACACAAAGTCACACAGGTTTGGGACGACACGAGGGTGAGAAAATTATGACAACATTTTAGGTAAATGATCCCTGTAATGTTAATTCAACACCCACAAATGTATTTCAGAAGTCCTTGCTCATATATCTCAGCACTACTGAGGTATATTCAGTTAAATTAACCACCAAACGTCCAACAGGAAACTGCTATCTGGCTGAACAATACTGAAAGTTTGAGTGTATCATGAAGTCATTAAGGTGTAAATGTAAGGTGTTAATTTGTTGTTCTGTAATGATTTGCCATTCTGGTATACAATAAAGACATTACTGTAAGAGTTTTTTTTTTTTTTTATTATTATTAACTGTAGTACATTTCTTAGTAAAAAGTAATACTATCACCCAGCTTGGAACCTTAAGCTCTTGGCAGCAGTAATGGAGCACTTAGCCAATATTTATGGCAGAAAATAGCTTCTATGAATTGTTACAGTTACAAGAAAAGACTGTCAATGCAAATGAGTAACCACTCACCTTCACAATACAGGGTTTGTTGGTATTTGTTCGCAGAGAGAATGTGATTTCACTCCTTGGACACTAATCTGCTGCAATTGTTAAGGTTTACAGTTCAGTACAAAGGTAAAAGTTTATGAATACATAGAGATTTTACAAAACAGAAAAACAAATGTAGACATAATTAGCGTAGCTGCTGTTCCAACCAAGTAAAATTAATTAGTTTTTAACCCAAACTAAAGAATAATAATGCACATTTGATCAGATATAACTGCAGTCCAAAATTAAGAGATGCATTATTTGAATGCTTTGCAAAAGAGATGCGTTTTTAATCTAGATTTAAACAGAGAGATTGTGTCTGAACCCCAAACATTATTTGGAAGGCTATTCCAGAGTTTGGGAGCCAAATGCAAAAAAAGCTGTATCTCCTTTAGTGGACTTTGCTATCCTAGGAACTACCAAAAGTCCAGTGTTTTGTGACCTTAGGGAGCGTGATGGATTGTAGCATGGGAGAAGGCTAGAAAGCCATTAAGGGACTTATAGGTAAGTAATAATATTTTGTTACTGATACAGAACTTAATAGGTAGCCAGTGCAGAAACTGTAGAATTTGGGTAATATGATAATATTTTCTTGACCTGGTAAGGACTCTAGCCGCTGCATTTGGCACTACCTGTAGCTTGTTTGAGGATGCAGGACAACCACCTAGAAGTGCATTACAATAGTCCAGTCTAGAGGTCATGAATGCATGAACTAGCTTTTCTGCATCAGAAACAGATAACATGTTTCATAGCTTGGCAATGTTTCTAAGATGAACAATGCAGTTTTTGTAATATGGGAAATACGGTTTTCAAAGTTGCTGTCTAATTTAACACCCATATATTTGACTGTAGAGGAAGTAACAGTACATCCATCTAGTTGCAAATTGTAATCTATGAGATTCTGTGTACTGTTTATTGATCCATTATCTCTGTCTTATCTGAATTTAATAGGAGAAAATCATTGGTCATCCAATCTTTTACATTTTTAACACACACTGTTAGCTTAGATAATTTAGAAGTTTCATCTGGTCTCATTAAGATATATAGTTGAGATGACTCCCCATTTAAACAATCAAAATGGTAGCGATCGGACAGGTAGGATCTAAACCATCTTAAAGCCTGTCTTTGAATACCTGTATAGTTTTGTAATCGCTCTATGAGTATGTCATGATCTATGGTGTCGAAGGCAGCACTAAGATGAAGTAAAACGAGCAATGAGAAGCAGCCTTGATCTGACGCAAGAAGCAGGTCATTTGTAATTTTAACAAGTGCAGTTTCTGTGCTATGGTGGGGCCTGAAACCTGACTGAAATTCTTCATACAGATCTTTTTTTTTTTTTTTTTTTGCAGGAAGGAGCACAACTGAGCAGACACAACTTCTTCAACATAAATGGAAGATTTGAAATGGGCCTTTAATTTGCCAGTTCACTAGGATCTAGTTGTGGTTTCTTAATAAGAGGCTTAATAACCACCAGCTTGAATGGCTTTGGGACGTGACCTAAAGATAATGACAAGTTAACAATATTGAGAAGACTGCAGTTTATCTTTGGGTGCGATGGATGAAACTGAAGTATTAGACACCGTAGAATCTAAATCTTAGATGTATTTTTGATGTTATCTATTTTATCAGTGAAGAAATTCATAAAGACATTACTATTAAACCATGAGGGAATATTTAATTCCGGTGGCGTCAGGTTATTTGTTAATCTAGCCACTGTGCTAAATAAAAACCTTGGATTGTTTTGGTTATTTTGAATGAGTTTGTGGATATGCTTGGCCCTGGCAGTTTTTAGAGCCAGTCTATAGCTGGACATACTGTTTTTCCACGCAATTCTAAAAACATCCAAGCTCGTTTTTCTCCATTTGTGTTCAATACTGCAAGTTTCTTTCTTGAGAGATAGTGGGTATTACTGTTATACCATGGCACAGTACGTTTCTCTTTAACCTTTTTCAGTTTGATGGGGGCAATAGCTTCTAATGTATTAGAGAATAGTGCCCATGTTGCCAGTCATTTCGTCTAGTTTGTGTGTATTTTTGGCTACACATAGCAGAGATAAATCAGGCAGGTTATTTGCGAATCTGTCTTTGGTGGCTTCACCAATAGTTCTGCCCAGACGGTAACGCTGAGTCATATAGTTAATATCAGTGATACGCAACAAGCACGATACAAGGAAATGATTAGTAACATCAGCACTTTGAGGTACGATATCTATAGCAGTAAGATCGATTCCATGCGATATAATTAAATCTAGTGTATTATTAAAAAGATGACTTGGCCCAGTGACATTTTGCTTGACTCTAAATAGAGTATATTAGGTCTGTAAACACAAGTCCTAATGCATCATTTGTATTATCAATGTGAATGTTAAAATCTCTGACAATTAGCTCTTTATCAATGGTAACCAAACGGTCTGAGAGGAAATCTGCAAATTCCTTTAGGAATTCTGTATACGGCCCTGGTGGCAGTAGCCAAAGCAAGAGATACATGAGATTTCTTTTGCACATCTGACAGTGTAACATTAAGCAGAAGTATTTCAAATTATTTAAACCTGTATCCTGTTTTCTGGGTAACTTGAGAATATAATTATATATTGGTGCAACACCTCCTCCACGACCAGTCTGACGGGGCTCATGCTTATAACAGTAGTTCAGTGGAGTAGACTCATTTAGACAAAAATAATCATTTGGTTTTAGCCAGGTTTCAGTCAAGCAGAGTACATCAAAACTATTATCTGTGATCATTTCATTTACAATAACTGCTTCGGGTGTGAGTGATCTAATGTTTATGAGCCCAAACTTTAAAAATTGTTTTTGTTCATTTATTTTAAATTTGTCTGGTTTAATCACAATCAGATTATTTCTAGATCCTACATTAAATTTATATTTATACCTCATTATTCGGGGAACATATACAGTCTTCATAGATTAGACAGTGCAAGTACTTTTATCATTTAAGCATTAAGAAAGTCATCACAGTAGTTATTTGAGTAGTTAATTGTCTTACTAGTCACATGGAGCAAAGTGTCCTGGAGATGTTGATCGACAGGAGTTCTGCTCTGACTCTGCTGGGGTGCAGGCCATCAGCGCGAAAAAGCCTAGGACGCTCCCAGAAAAGATTCCAGTTATTAACAAAGATAACTTTTACTGTTCATTAATTCTACTTCACGCTTCTGTGTAAAACTTGTATATTTATGTGTACATTTTTAACATACTGCTATCATAGCATCACACCAAGCATTTTATATTTTAAAAGTTTTTTTTTTTTTTTTTTGCTAGAAAGGGACAAGCAAGAACATCTCATAAAACATCACCCTTTAAACATTTATTTATTTATTTATTTATTTTAAACATGATCTGAAAGAAGATTTGTTAGTTTAATTCAGAAATGAATGATTTCTTTTATTTTAATTTCAGTATGTTTCAACTATGGCTTAGCCAATGTTTTCTCCAAAAACTAAACCATCACACACAATTAAAAATCCACCCAGTAAAATGTAGTTTGAAGTTTAATTCTTCATCATTTCAAGTAGTCTAGTCAAAAGTGCATCTACCTGAAGAATCACCCATTTATGACCATCATTTGAGCCATTTTCACTGTGTACTCAGCAAAGCTGCTATTGACTGCACTGTCATGAAATCCACTGATATATTACCAAACCTCAAAAGAAAGTGTTTGAGAGAGGAAAGCACTTTGTGTGCTTAGCATAGTGCACGAAGACTGACTGTGGTATTGAGCTTGTGCACATGTTGTGACAAGAGCAGTGCTTTTGCCTTAAGGGAGAACTTTGGAGTTGAGTCTTTGACTTTTATTTATTCGTGTTACATCTAAGTCTTAGCGTCTGGGCTTCAGGTACAAACTTGTCTCTTTCATTGTTTCTCTGTAATGAAATAGTCAACCAGCAACCAGGAAACAAAAGCTCTCCTCTAGCCATAAACATGTTAAGGCCTCATTATTAATTAAGAAAGAACCTCATAGTGGTGGAAGCAAAAACACAGGAATGAAAGTTGTCTTCATGCTGACAGAGAAACAGGTGTCTAAAGGAGTACTGCAAACTAGAAGAGTAGGCCTACAAAAGAGCATTTTTACTCAGGTTGGTCCAAGTTGGGAGGTTTTTTAGGTCTTTTGTTTACTGCTGTCGCTGTGGAACTATGCTGATGAAATGTGGTTGAGCAACTGCTAGTTTAAATTGTGAAAAACACATTTTTGTCATTGCACACACCACCATCAGCTCAGTACTGAATGCTTCAGATACCACTGATCTGGTTTTGACATACTCATTGTTTTAGAAATACTAACAATAAAGCCACGAATAGTTCAGGGTACACAAGTTAATTTTTAAGTAACAAACTGTTTATCCAATTTACAGTATGTTCTGACCCTCAGATCACAACTTAATACATCATATAGATTACAAAAGACTTTATATAACAACAATATAAATGCATACTTTTAAATAAAACTGGATGCTATGTCTTCAAATCAAGTTGATTTGAAAGAAATGTGCAACTTTTTGTCAACAGAGTCAGATATTTATAAAAAATATTTATAAAAACAGGCAATATCCAAGTCAGCCTTCTTGCTGAAGGTCCTCTTTCCATGTTTCACCTTCTGGGTTTAACAATGCCACCAGCTCTGGTGAGTTTTATAGTTTCTAATTAAATATTAAGTAGATATGCCTATATTTTATCTCAGTATCTCACAAAAAAAAAAAAAATTGTAAAGAAATTGTTTGGGATTTTGACATAATTTTCCTCATTTTAAGCATAGGTCCTTTTGTATACAAACACCAGAAAAAAATTGAATGGCTGCTGCATTTACATGGGCGATCTGCAAAACATGATTTTTTTTTGTCAACAAATAGACAATAATCTGTCTCCCAGAAATTAAGATTTCACATTTTCAAGTGGGATAAAGGTAAACATATTTGACTTGCCATCCCTGAAATGGACTACTTGAAGAAGATTATACTTTATTTAATATTAGAGTAATGTAGAGTAGCCGGGGGGAGGAGGAGGGAAGCCTGAAGAAGGTTCATGAAAGTGAGGTAAGTGTTTCGCCCTAGTAATTATAGTTCTTCATAGTCATAGTTTATTGTCTAAACCAATAAATGACTCACTGCAAAAAATAATACAAAGTCTATATGTAGTGACAGCATAAGGTCTTTGTTCTGCCACGGAGACTCAGTGACCGCACAGGGGTCAAAGTCAAATTCAGGGTACTCGGAGGTAGACGAGAATGAACATGTTCTTGACTGCTTTAAGATAAAATGTCTCTGTGTTCCAGATTGTAAACTAATTATTGTTTATATAGATTTCATACTGTATGTGTGGATAGTTCTAGCATTTTCATGTAGCCAGGACATCCATACATAAACTGAGGCCCTATAATCAATGTATATCCCGAATTCATACTTGTGGTTTTAGACATGGCACGTAGTATCCTTTTAAACTAGGTGCGGCAGGGATTGAGCGTCGTGAGCACACCTCAAAAGAATGCCACCACTCCACCTTCTCATTCAGGTATTTGTATTGCAATAGAACTGCACAGCTCAGGACAAAGAGGACAGAGAAAAACCCATTGTTTTTACAGATAGTGCACAAGCATGTGTGAATGATGAAGAGATAGCAGTATTGAACTTTCTTCAAATATGGTCTCTGTGTATATAGTTAAAGGTGTTTAAATTGTACCTCGCATGAAAATTCTGTTGTTTTTGTTTTTTTTTCTTCTTTTTAGATATAAAAAGCAATTTAAATTTCCCACCGTATTCAAATTCTGTATTGAGTTTAGAAACATTCTGTGATGGAAATGACTATTTAAATCGTTTTAAAATAAAACACTGATTTTGTCTTGTTAATAAATTATTACAATTTATAAAAAATATAAATGGTTAATTGAATAAATGTCCCAGGGACATAAAGTGCCTGAAGTTGAAGAAACAAGATTCTTATCAAGCAAGTGACAGTGAATATGTTCTTTGCAACGAGTTTGTTCTCTGTACATTCCAATATAATCGGTTTCCTCTGAAACAAAATTCACTTTTTACTCTTTTTATAGAACATGAAAACAATGCAAAATGTAATTTTCTAGGCCTATTTCTAATGTCCAAGTTTAGTGCTGGCCACTAAAAGGACAGTTGTACGTATAAGGCCAACAAGGAGCCTTTAGTATCATTACCATTGTGCCCTTTAACCCAGTTTGGTCCAGAGGGATTGCTCTTGTCACTTTATGAATCATAAATAACTACTGCATTTTGAGAGCTGCTTCCTTGAGAACACACAAGCAGTTGCAGATCCCTTTGGATATGTTGTGTATAACATGTACCAGCATTTCTTAAAGCAGTTGTCCTGCTCGGGGCATCTTATATGCGTTCATTACCTTAAATGTGAGTGAGTTAGATGAATTCGAAACACCCAAATTGAAGAGCCAGAGAACTATTTGTATTGAAAGAAAACAGCACTCGTGCTAATAAGTCTCTTGGCTAGTGCTTGTGTTTCTCAATGAGCACATTTTTGTGAAACTGACCTGATATAAGGTAAAGCATCTTTGTGAGGTGTCTTCTTATGTCGTAAAGGAGGAGTGAGGCATGAGGCATTGCACCTCAGGCATTTGTTCACTCACATACTACATTCCATAGCCAGCCTTACTGTTCAACCCACACGCAACACAAACACACTTTGACTTATTTAGGTGGAATTCAGGTAAACTCTAATTCCAAATCTGTAGTGCATTGCACACTGCACGTATAGGTACAGCTGGGGACATGACATTCACATCCGTTATTTACATTTAAATTGGAATCCATATCGCAAAGCATTTTAGTGATTTAACTGTAATCAATATTGTGACATAATTGAGTTTTACATTTTAATTAAAAATTACAAGGTTAAAACTATTTTAAAAATACATTTCAAAAAGTAAAATAAACTTTTTTTTTTTAATGCATCAATGACATGCAAGTCACCATGAAACAGAAACGTCTGGATTTTTCACTAGTGATGCATTTCTGAATGAAACGTCTTATCAAACAAGAATGTAGGGTGGGACTTTTTACTATCGAAAACTTATTGGATTGTAGAAAGCGGGCGTTGCAAACTAAATGATTAAATGAAACTCATCTGAGAATTGAACAAGCTTTTTGCCATGCCCTCACACTGCTTTACACGTCATCAGAGAGAAGTCACAGTGAAGAGGTCAGTTTGTTTATGATGTGTGCAGTGCTAATTCATTTATAATTACACTAATATATATATATATATTATATATGTATTACATTTCTTTAAAATAATCTGGATTCCGTCTGATTTATTGAATAAGTGTTTGTCATTGCTTCATAAAAGCCTACTTATGATTGTCAGAATTATCTATAGGTTACACAGGTTCAGTGATCGCACCATTAAAATGTCAAATTCATACATAGCTTGTCCTTAGGATCAAAATGAACTAAATTATACCAGGAAACATATCAGAAAACAAACATTACTGAGAGAGAACCATGTCTTTATTGACTTGAAATTAAAAAACAAATTCATTATACTAAAATGTTTATTTATCATACAAAAATATGAACATACACAGTATGTTTGAAAGACAGTTACTGTTAAAAGAAACAATGATTTGATTGAAAAGCTGACATTTCATTCTGCGATGATGAGAATCTCCTCCTCTGCTTCAGTCAGTTCTGTCATCACATTCTCCCTGACCGGGGACATGGGCTCTCCTTTCTTGCAAGCGCTCAGCTTAAGATCGTCCCTTAAACAGGCACATGAACAGACATTTCAGTACATTCATATCAAAGCATGTGGCCATTTTGGTCGGTCCTATCATATGGCTTTAAAATATAACGCTTATGGGCAACTTTTCAAATGCCAATAATTAGGAGAAAGAAGCAGTAATCAGATACTTCTCTAGTTTCACCTTCGAACTAACTTTACATTTAACTCTTATGTTGATTAGCCCCTCCCCCTTCAATCCTGCACTGACTCAGGTTCTTATTATTCAACTCAGGCCTGATTGCATAATGGGAATGTATTTTTCTTTCATAGTGAGCAGGCACCACCCTTCTCTAAACTACGACAATGACTCTCACTTTACCCAAGCAATTAGTTACACCTTTCTTATTCACATATCATATAGGTAACAGCACCACTCCCATTGGTTTAGTCTCCTGGTGTTAACAGGTTTATCCCACTACTGCCCCTGCTGGGCACAGGTGATACTGACAGCCATAAATAAACAGTAGAAGATGAATTGGACTTGCCATCTGCCATGTTGATTCATTTATTTACATAATCACATACTTACACACATGCTGACTTACTTCTTGAAGCTGAAGGCCCCCCAGAGGCCGCTGATGGTGGCCTGCAGGCCTGGACTGTTCTCATTGTTGACAGTACACTTTTTCCCACTCGCTTTCTTCCTCAGACCGCTGGGTCTGGCAGGAGCGGTGGTCTCGATTTTACTGCCTTTACACTGCCCACAAGGCTGTTTCCGAGACAACCCTGAAACCTAGAGCACAGGTGTGGGAAGTCAGACTGAGGGTGGAGGTGTGGGGAAAAATCATATCAATGTTTAATTCCCCCCCCCCCCACTCCCACACTCTACGGTGTAAGGAAATGGAAATGCAGAATGCAGACTGTGGTTTTGGGTCATGATCAGACGGACGTGCCTTTGTTCTGTTCAGAGCAGGTTTCAGCTTGTCTGTGGGAGAACTGCTTGGGCTGTTGGTCAAATCTGAATCTCTCTCCTTTTCCTTCGGAAAGAATAAATAAGAAACGAGGCAAAAATAACTGACAAATGGTCAATCATAAAATTCAATACGATCTTGCTTCAATAAATTAGAAATAAAACACTGAAAAGGAGATCGATCAATTAAATGCTAAGTAAATGCAGTCATTACCACATTGTAATGTACAGTTTAAAACTGAATTATTTATCGTGATGTGCTAAACACCACATTGAATTATTCTAAACTGTAAGTGAGCATTAGATGACAGAAAGGTTATCTTAAATATAAAATCTATTAAAACAGAGCAAATGAGCTTGTATAGTTAAAAATTCAATCCAATAAACATATATCATGCATCCCTAATATTAGAACTAGGGGTGTCCCCGGCTGAGGATTTACATAGTCGAATCTTGCCGATATTTGATTGATAGTGGAATCATGTGTGTTGGGGGCAGGAGGTTAAATATATTACCAAGAGTCAAGTAGTCAGACATTCAAAATAAAAGTGAAAGTGAAGATAATATCTCTTGTTTTTCTGTGGGTGCTCAGCCATTCTGTGCCTATGTTTACAGCATCCAAAAATCCTAAGAACAGGCTGAAATGTTTTGTTTTTTTTGTTGATCACGTAGGTTATAAAAAGTAGTCTTTCACTCTGCCTGTGTCAATTTGAGTCTTGAAAAGATTTGGATCAGGGAGAGTGAAACTTAAATCTGTCACATGCAAGATTTATTCACGCACGTCAAAAAAAATTTTTTTAACTTATTTCTTTTCACATTCTTATTTACAGCATTATCGTAATAAACTGTAGATTAACTTATTGGGAGAAAACCGGTAGTTGAAATCAGACACTGAACACCCCCATATAGACAAAACAGCATGATCCTCGTTTCGTAACACCTCTGTGAATATTCGACTGTGAGATTGGCAGTCGAATCAGGCTCATCCTATCGAAGCATCAAATCTTCGACTATTCGGGGTCACTCCTAATTAGAACTAAGTAAATTGTTGTAAATTTCTATACTGTGAATTACTATAGAGCTGAAACAACGAATCGATTTAATCGATAAAAATCGATTATTAAAATAGTTGTCAACTAATTTAGTCATCGATTCGTTGCTAAATAACTTTTATTTGCCGTAAGCGGCTCATTTCGTGCATATTTCAAATCTGCGGTGACCAAAGTGTGGCAGTAATGAGCCATCGGAGGTTTTACTCAGCCAGTACAGACGGAGAAGTAGCGAATAGCCATTAGCCGGCCTCGTTTTATGTCACGTGCTTCCCGAACAGCGTCTCTGCAGCATTTAGCGGGATGTGGGAGACTGGGAGTACTTTACTTTGAGTCTTCAAAAAAGAAGAGTAACCTGTAAACTCTGCACTACTGAACTGTTTAAGGGGACGTTCACATATCGCGTCTTTTGCGCGCTCAAGTTCGTTATTTCCAACACCGCACCGCATCGAGTTAAAAACATCTCAACTTTTCAGAATGCTGCAAGCGCATCGCGGGTCATGTGACAAGAACTAACCAATCAGCTTCATCCTTTCCCGTAACAACGTTAAAAGCTCAGTCAAGATGAAAGGAACAGCTGATCATAGTTGTATATGGATTTCCATTTTGAAATAAATTTAGTAGCAGAGCTACTGCAAGTGATTTTTTGAGCTGCAAATCCATTTATCCTTTGCTGAAATTTCCGCGTCTTCAAGGAGAGAGCACGTCATGGTTGCTTAGCAAAGGCAGACGCCTCAGGGGCGCTTCTGCCCGAGCGCTTGGGAAAGAAGGAGAAAGCGCCACGCGTTTTTAGGCACGATATGTGAACGGCCCCTAAGACTTTTATTTGTGCAGATTCTCCAGTACAATGTTGTTTGCAAATGTTTAGTCGTAAAAGCTGATAACATTGCTTTTTAACAGTTAACATTTAAAGCTTTACAAACATGTTCTGTGATCAGTTTGTCGTTTACCAGTTCAAAATTCAGTCGTGCAGCCTAATTATGACTGAATGAGAGAGGTAAATATTTAAAGATATTTGAAATGCACTTTTTTTCTAAGTATTCACTGCTCTTTTTCACACAGCAGGTTTTTTGTGTGTGACTGTCCAATTTTTTTTTCTGGACAACCTTCTGATGGATTTTACTTTAAATTGTGAGTTCCATTCAGGTTTCATGTCACTGGCACTTTATTCGAAGGATTGTTTAAAATTTCACAGCAAAAGCTGTAAAGCTGTTTCCCAGTAAATAATAAAATACAATGTACTGCAATTTTATTCTGTTTTATCCTTATTCTTCGTGAAAATATGTTCTGAAAGATTCCTTAATAAGCTTTGTTCGGGATGTTAAACTACTTTAGGAGCTCTAAGGACTGCTATGGTGAAAACATTATTTGAAATCTTGTGAAATTTGCTAGAGTATGGGTCAGTGTTCTGATTGCAGAAGAGTTCGACAAAGGATTACTAACACAATAAAACAACTCCAGGTATATTTTTGATTAGGATATGACAGTGCAAAATGGTTAAAATATCTTAAAAATCTATGCTGAAGGATAAAGACCATTTATTAATAATTTACTTGGGGAAAAATTGGAAAAAACTAAAATATAAGTACACAAACCGATTAATCGATTAATCGAAAAAATAATCGACAGATTAATCGATTATCAAAATAATCGTTAGTTGCAGCCCTAAATTACTATACTACAATTAAGTCATGCAGCAAGCACCGATAAGGTATAGTTAACCCCAAAATGAAAAATCTTCATCCTTTTCATTATTTTATCTGCAAAACTTTAATGAAGATGTAATGGTAAACAACCAGGGCTGTGTTTCCCAAAAAGCATAGTGGATTTTAGCTCCATTGGTTTCAATGGGTCTATGATGTACTTAAGCTCACGATGCTTTTGGGAAATGCAACCCAGTTTAGTTACCATTGATTCCAATGTACAACCCGAATTCCGGAAAAGTTGGGACGTTTTTTACATTTTAATAAAATGAAAACTAAAGGAATTTCAAATCACATGAGCCAATATTTTATTCACAATAGAACATAGATAACGTAGCAAATGTTTAAAGTGAGAAATTTTACACTTTTATCCACTTAATTAGCTCATTTAAAATTTAATGCCTGCTACAGGTCTCAAAAAAGTTGGCACGGGGGCAACAAATGGCTAAAAAAGCAAGCAGTTTTGAAAAGATTCAGCTGGGAGAAGATATAGTTAATTGATATCAGGTCTGTAACATGATTAGCTATAAAAGCTTTGTCTTAGAGAAGCAGAGTCTCTCAGAAGTAAAGATGGGCAGAGGCTCTCCAATCTGTGAAAGACTGCGTAAAAAAATTGTGGAAAACTTTAAAAACAATGTTCCTCAACGTCAAATTGCAAAGGCTTTGCAAATCTCATCATCTACAGTGCATTACATCATCAAAAGATTCAGAGAAACTGGAGAAATCTCTGTGCGTAAGGGACAAGGCCGGAGACCTTTATTGGATGCCCGTGGTCTTCGGGCTCTCAGACGACACTGCATCATTCATCGGCATGATTGTGTCAATGACATTACTAAATGGGCCCAGGAATACTTTCAGAAACCACTGTCGGTAAACACAATCCGCCATGCCATCAGCAGATGCCAACTAAAGCTCTATCATGCAAAAAGGAAGCCATATGTGAACATGGTCCAGAAGCGCCATAGTGTCCTGTGGGCCAAGGCTCATTTAAAATGGACTATTTCAAAGTGGAATAGTGTTTTATGGTCAGACGAGTCCAAATTTGACATTCTTGATGGAAATCACGGACGCCGTGTCCTCCGGGCTAAAGAGGAGGGAGACCTTCCAGCATGTTATCAGCGTTCAGTTCAAAAGCCAGCATCTCTGATGGTATGGGGGTGCATAAGTGCATACGGTATGGGCAGCTTGCATGTTTTGGAAGGCTCTGTGAATGCTGAAAGGTATATAAAGGTTTTAGAGCAACATATGCTTCCCTCCAAACAACGTCTATTTCAGGAAAGGCCTTGTTTATTTCAGCAGGACAATGCAAAACCACATACTGCAGCTATAACAACAGCATGGCTTCGTCGTAGAAGAGTCCGGGTGCTAACCTGGCCTGCCTGCAGTCCAGATCTTTCACCTATAGAGAACATTTGGCGCATCATTAAACGAAAAATACGTCAAACGACCACGAACTCTTCAGCAGCTGGAAATCTATATAAGGCAAGAATGGGACCAAATTCCAACAGCAAAACTCCAGCAACTCATAGCCTCAATGCCCAGACGTCTTCAAACTGTTTTGAAAAGAAAAGGAGATGCTACACCATGGTAAACATGCCCCGTCCCAACTATTTTGAGACCTGTAGCAGAAATCAAAATTGAAATGAGCTCATTTTGTGCATAAAATTGTAAACTTTCTCAGTTTAAACATTTGCTATGTTATCTATGTTCTATTGTGAATAAAATATTGGCTCATGTGATTTGAAAGTCTTTTAGTTTTCATTTTATTAAAATTTGAAAAACGTCCCAACTTTTCCGGAATTCGGGTTGTATGGGGATTAAATAGAAAGACAATGAGAGCGAGTAAATGGGTGATTTTTTGGGTGAAATATTCTTTTGTGGTTGACAGTATCAAATATGAACGAATCAAAGTGCATTTTCTCACCTTATCAGAGTTGTCCTCTATGACTAGGGCGTCCTCCACACCAGCAGAGATGCTGCTAGACTGAGAGAAATATGCACTGTCTTGAGACGGAGGAGACCTGGGAGATTTCTCTGCATCCTCAGTGCCCTCTACAGGAGAGGACGAGAGAGAAAGCCCTGATTCTACCCCAGTGAACCTGCCCTTCTTTCTGTGGAACTGCTGCAGGGTGGATAACCCTGAAGGTGTGGAAGAGCAGTGTCTGTCTGTGGTGAAGGTGGGTTGTTGTGAAGCAGATTTATTGATTTCTCTGGTGCTTCCTGACCAACTGAAGACCCCGAGACGGAAACTAGCAGGCCTGGAGGAGTGAGATGGAGATGCAGATGGGCTGGACGACTCATCTTTGGCCTGCTCTCTCTCTGGGTCAGGGTCTTGACACAATGCTGATGTGTTTCCTTCAGACTGTGAGACAGAAGTCTCTAGAGACGTCGCTGGATGAGGTGAATCTTGTTTTAGTGCGTCTTCATGTGTCTCTGCCATATTGGATTCACCATTGCAGAAGAACCTGATGGAGATTTCAATTATATCATAATTGCCCGCAGAGTTTAAACTGGGATTTTGGAGGTGGAGGAACAATCACCAGGCCTCTCGGTTAATATAGTACTGTATATTTAATGCCATTATGCCACGTAACAATGAGATCCAATTTAACCCTTAATTGAGTGTGTAATGAGAAAACTAAGGTCTAATAGTAACTTGTGATAGCAACAGTACACATTGCTTTAGTAAGTAACCCATCGTGGTCATACCTGCTGCGCATGACCTGCTCTCCAGTGCCCTCTTCTGATTGGTTCCTCCACTGCAACAGTGTTGCAAAGCGATTTCGAGGTTGGCACAGTCCAACTGTGCTACCACGCCCCTTCTTCTCCTTAGAAACAATGTTGTCATTGGTCAGCGGCTCAGTGGTGGGCAGAGTTTCAAGACAGCGTCTCTTTACACCAGCTGAATACTGCCCTAACAGGTCATCCACAGAAAGACTGCTATCTTTAAAAAAAAAGAAAGAAAAAACATTATATATAAACATGCCCAATTAGGTGTCTTATCAGAATAATCAGTCCCATTCTTGAGATTTATATTCATTGCACCAAGGCCTGCTTACCTTCACGGGGTCTTTTCACCTGTGACTCACTTTGGGGCATTTTTAGACTCTGCACGCTGATGATCTTTTCTTTCCCCCTGGTAGGAGGGGGTCTTTTGGGGGTTGTAGGTTTCTTTGGCTGGGTGCTACCTGGTTCATAGTTCTTGCTCCAAATACTTATCTGCAATGGGACATTTTTGTCACATCTGTCATTCCATGAACTACTGCGAGCAGCTTTAGAAGGCTGGAAGAGAGGAGGAGGACACCTTAGGTACTTAGCTACATTGTTACTATTGTGAATTACAATTAAAAGTAGTACAAATAATTTTCTGTAAATGTCTATTAAGAATTTTAATGAAAATAAGAAATGCTACCTTGGCTACTAACTGAAATAAAATTCTGAAGTACTAAAATTGCTAAAACAAACGGAATAAAATAAATAAAACCTTACCTTGATACAAAATGTATCAATAAGTTCAATCAAATATACATTAGAGATGATTAGGTTACCTTAGTGTAAGGTGCGTCAGGGTTGAAGTCATCTATTCTTTGCATCGTGTTAATGTCCATATTCCCAAGAGCCATTTCCAGCCCTTTCTCATCTCCTACATTACTGCATTTAATCAATTAAGTGAAATTTTCAATCAGACAGAGCTTTGCAACACAAACCTACATTTACAAAAAGGCTCAAATTTAAAAACAGCATCTGCATCTGTCACATTTTAATTAAGTTTTAATTAAGTGAAAATGTAAGATCAGCAGTTCCTTTTTAATCAATATACAATGTGTAAAAGATACGTTCCAGCATAGCTGAGGGAAGCGGGGTCAATGTGATCCGGGTAAGGGTTCAAAGGTACCACCTTCCTTTTCAAGGGGTCAAAGACCAGCTGATACAGAAATGTGTTGTTGGCTTTTGTGAACCCCTCAATGTACTCATCTGGCACAGCGATGTCCATTTTCAGGTACTGACCCATCTTCTTTATCACCTGTAAGACAGAGACTAATTACTTAGTTTAGTAATGCTGAATTATGCTCTAGTTATGCTCTCTGGTTACATTTGTTTTCACAATAAAAAGATTGCATAGGTTCTCCACTAAAATATGTTTTAAATGCACAGAAGGACAAAAATTTAATGCAATACACAGAACACAGAAGGCAGTGTGTCCCATGGGAATCTTACCAGAGCGAGAGGGACGTGATAAAACATGCTGTTTTAGTAATATGATCAGTTGCATATTAAGTATGAGCACATAATTACCTGTTTGTTGTGGCAGTTTAGCATACTAAATAATTCTAACCAACTCGTTTTATAATCTCACCTTCAGAATATCTGGATTATTTGCCATCCTGAGCAGCTTGCATGCCTTTCCCAGACCAATGCCATATAGAGATGGCAGATAGTCGCAGCCAGAGAGAATGCACATGTAACGGAACTTCTCCTCTGTGAAGATGTTCCCGAGAGACTTGCAACGGCCCAGGTGACACTGATCAATCTCCAGTCCATTACCTTCTTTATCCATCTTTAAAATCACCTTTAAATAATGCACAACAAATGAAATTCTTAAAATTAAATCAAGTTATTACCCCCACTGTCCTCCAACATGTCTGTCCGCACCACCCAGAAGTCTTGGTAAATATTTTTAGATGCTTACAAAAACTACCCTTCAAAGGTTTGGGGTTGGTGAAAAAAAAAAAGCTTTTTAAATAAGTTGCTTATGCTCACCATGGTCATTTATATTTGATCAAAATAAATACAGTAATATTTTTTCCAATTTTATATAACAACCTTCTATTTTCAGTGTCACACGATCATTTTTTTTTATATCATAAAAAGAATTATCGAACTTTTATAAATATATATTTTTTTTCTTTCTAAAAACAATTGTTAATATTTTAGACAATTTTAAATGTATCTTGTGAGGACGTTTAGATACTTTCACTGGAAAACAAGACAAATACAGAAAATAATAATTTTTTTGCAGTGCAGACTTGCATGACACCAGACTGTGATCAATACCTGGGCCCATATTCACAAAACATTTTATCTTACCACTAAGGGTTCTCCTAAATAGCAGTAAAAGTATTTTTGTAAAAGAGTTCTCTCTTATAACCTATTCACAAAGCTGCTGAGACAAAATTTTTACTATGGAATAGAGAGAAGTCTTAAGCTAAGAGTAAGGGCGGGGTTGACCTCGTTGCTATAGATGATGTCGGCTTGCTTACTAACTATGCACACAGTGATTGGCTGATAGTCTCGGTCAGAGATTTCTTTATAGAAATATTGAAGAGCGCAATATTTTGTTGCCATATTCAAATAAAGGTTTAAAATAAAACTGCTACTTGCCACATTCAAAAAAAGATTTCCAAATGCAGGCTACATCTCACTAATTAAACAAGTATAAGTTCAGCTTAATGTCAGCCTCTTATATTAGTGTTAAAACATGTTGTAAAACAGTCTTAGAGCAAAAATGTATGAGTCCTAAATGTAGGACTCACTTGCCCATTATTTGTAAGCTAATTTTAGCCTTAAGAGGTTTTGTGAAAACATGCCCTGGTTTCTAGGCAAGTGTTTTTTTCGACTGCACATTGCACTGGTACCTTTTTACACCCAAATGCCAGCAGATCCGAGTCCTCGGTGATCACTGCTTGAGCGATACCAGATTTGTTTAGGAACGCTAACTGGGCATCTGCTTCATACGGAGCAACAACACAGTCCACTCCTCTCACCCTGGCAGTCTGAAAACCAGAAAACATGCATAAAGAAAAAGATGCAAAACAGAACAAAAAAGGTCAATCTTGATCAATCCATTTCCAATATCGCATATTAATAAACTATAACATCCACTGTCTACTAAACACATTCTAGTATATTCATTTCAATAAATGTTATTTCACTGATTCCAAAATAAGTAGTGTTTCCAGATATCAGATACAATGGTCTCACCTTAATGACATCATGTGCCATAGATGGGGTGATATTAACACTGCGGGTAAAACATTCTCTGGCTTCTGATATCTTACCCTCCCGCAACAGCTGTTTGCCTTTCTGCAGATTCGCCTGTCGACGCCTGTTAATGAAATATACATTAAATATTCTTAATTTTTAATTAAACTAACAAACTTTTCCTCCAGTAAATATTCTGCTCTTACTCGCGCCGGGACTTCTCCACTTCCTGTTTGGATGGCAAGTTACGTCCATCAAACACCAAGATTGGCTTAACACCAAAAGAAAGCAGCATATCCACAAACTTCATACAGTATGACACATACCTGATTGGACACACAATGAATGTGAGCATGAGAAATTCACATTTTAACCTGGAAAATTATGCTGAAATACTCAGGATATTGCATGCAAATAAATGAAACGACTCACTGATCTGTAGGTTCTCCTTTTGCAAGTTTCTCTGCACATGAAAATGCCCCCTTATGAAGCCAGCAGTATGTGTCCACCGCCACTGTCTGTCCCCTGTATTTCTTCACATTGATAGGCTCTGAGGCATCTTTGATAAACTGCAACAGGCCTTGAATTCCCATGTTGTCTGTCTGGAAGGACAGATGTCTAAAGATGAGGGTTTATCAGAATCCAGCCCGTGTCACTCTATCAGATGAAAACAAAAGTCCCTGATGATCAGTAACAATACACGATGCACTGAAGAACATAAAAACATCCTCAAAAATCAACGGAAAACATTCCCTAACCGTCCAACCGCGAGGACGTATGAAAAAGTCTATATACACTAACTCTTAATACATTTAATGTTTGTCATATGTCCACTCCACGGAAGACTTCAACCGCCAAATCCCTCCAAAACCAAGCAAACTGACAATTCTCGCGAAACTTGAGAATTGAACCGCTGAGACAGAATCGGACCGCCAAAGCGAATACCTTAATCATGTGTAAATTCAACTATTTTTGTTTTAGTATTTATCAAAAAACACTTACCGAGAGCTTTTACTTCTGCTTCAGTGTCTGATTGATATGTTACAGGGGTTCAACTTTAGCGGCAAAAACGTGACATCACTACAGAATAACCCTATTGGTCAGCCTGACAAAGACAGCCAATCACAGAGCAGAAACGTGGAAAAGGCGGGACAAGGAATTCCACAATCTCGGAAATGTCTTATTTATTTATTTATTTATTTATTTATTTATTAAAGACACAGCATTATCAACAGGACGCAATTAGGGTGTTTGATAAAGAGACGGAAGCAGTCATAAAAGCCGATAGATTTCATGTGTTTTTAAAAGTTTCTTTTATATTCTGACTTCTTTACATTAACACTGAGCATATGAGCATATGTACACTAACAGGCTAAATGACTGAAGAGATCGTAACTATGTATTTTCATTACAGTTCAGACTCACAAGTTCAATTCTAGGGCAGTGTAATGCATTTAATATAATAGTACAGTTAATAACGTTGTCTAAAATTAAAGTTCAATATATATTACATAAGCATTATATTTAATGGAATTGATTATATTATAATTAATGTTATGTCATGTCATACATGTAAGCCTTTTTTTTTCAGAACGGTCACGGGGTGGTTCCGTCTCGGTGCATTGTACGTGTGTTGTCGGTGCTCGTTTCTGGCGCTGGGTGGAGCGCGTGCCTCCCCGTTCCAGTCTGCTCCAGGATTTGACGTGTCTCGTCTGTGTTTTTTTCTGCACTTCCTGCTTCCTCCATGACTGTTTTGAGCCAGCAGTCCCGTCCGAAAGCTGATCGGTAGGAACGTTAAACGTGGCAATGGTGTGAAGGGTGCGCGATCGGCGTCGGTGTGTGTGATTTTGAGTGAAGCCCGAGCTGTTATTGCTGTCAGCCATGCAGTTCTCTCCCACCAACGGAGATTTTACCTTCGTCTCCTCGACGGACTCTGAAGGTACAGTAGTTAAAGGCCCCAAAGCATCCATACGTCTCTTCTCTGATATATGAATCTGTTTTATGGAATGCAGTTGGTTGTGTTTGTGTGTATGATGTATGCATACATTAATATGAGAATATAACCAAGTTTGTGAATGATCAAGCCTGTATCATGACATGGGTGTTGTTTGTAGACTCAGTAGGGATGCAGTAGTGAGCTGTATTTATCTAAAAACAACCTCTTACCCACCAGAGCTCAGCGGCACCATCGATGCACCAGATATCACACTAAATATGGGCCCTGATTCCACCAGGGACGCTTACGCCACCACCTTCCTGAGACAGAGAGGCTATGGATGGTTGCTGGAGGTGGAGGAAGAGGATTCTGAGGACACAAAACCGCTCTTGTGAGTTCTTGAGACTCGATTTCTGATGCTTGATGTCACATTTGCTTTTGGTTGTGTTTATTGGTTGTGTTTGTGCAGGGAGGAGTTGGACATTGATTTAAAGGACATCTACTATAAGATCAGGTGTGTGTTGATGCCCATGCCCTCGCTGGGATTTAATAGACAGGTGGTGAGAGACAATCCTGATTTCTGGGGCCCACTGGCTGTTGTCCTGCTCTTCTCCATGATCTCCATCTATGGACAGTTTAGGGTGAGACGTGGATCTTTGTATCTTGAGCAGTATTTTATATGTATAGTGAAGATGCATGTGCACATAGATCTACCATTAAAATGCAAAATAGATTGCCATGGACTGTAGGCAAATGACAAGGTTATCTTCAGTAGCATGGAAATAAAATAAAGGCTATTTGTTCTTCTAAAACCACAGTCTATTCATCAAATATTTTTCAATATTAGAATATTTATAAATATTCAGTCTGCCATAATGAAGGGGAGAAGACAGTTTTTATTGCTTCTCTGTAATTAGTAATAAGAAAATAAATATAATAGTATTATAGTAGTATAGTAGTAGTAATATAATATTAATAGCACCATACTAAAGTGACTTTAAGGAAGGTGTGAAGATCGAAGAGAGTAAATATTTTGAATTTTTTTTTATTTCAGTTTCCTTGTCACTTGCATGATTTAGTTAGTCAAAACAGAAGCAGAAATGCATCAAATTTGTAATATTTCTTAATATGTTATATGTCTTTTTTTTTGACCAATCAGGTTGTTTCCTGGATTATTACGATCTGGATATTTGGATCACTGACTATTTTCCTTCTTGCAAGAGTGCTGGGTGGAGAGGTATTTATATTCTGTAAAGCATCAGATAGCATATTATTTTTATGAGTTGAAAAGGATGCCCATTCATGGTTTTTAATTTTATTTACAGGTGTCTTATGGGCAAGTGCTTGGGGTTATTGGCTATTCTTTGCTCCCACTCATTGTAATAGCACCTCTTCTCCTGGTCATTGGGGGTTTTGAAGTCGTCTCTACACTCATAAAGGTAAATATGAATTTGTTTTTAAAAAAGAATATGAATTATGTATGATATTGATTATATAATATGTAAATATGGATCCCCCCCCCCCCCCAGCTTTTTGGAGTATTCTGGGCTGCATACAGTGCTGCCTCTTTACTCGTCGGTGATGAATTCAAAACGAAGAAACCCCTTCTCATATATCCCATCTTTCTTTTGTACATCTACTTCCTGTCTCTGTATACTGGAGTCTGAATTGACCACAGGCTTTGATTGGCTCATTGCTTGGACATTGACAAAGAGCACTGTGGAGAGCTACACAGCGGGGATGTTCCATGAAGACCAAGGAGGAGATTCCTTTCTCTTTTACCCTGTTCATAATCCTATATGCTTTGGGGAATGAGGTGTACAGACATTGGTGTATTTAACTGCTTCCATTTATTTTGTACACAATAAAAGCTGCATCTTATACTGTGGAAGCCCTGTTTGCAGAGATCCTTCTGCAACCGAAATCTGGAGCCCTGGTTTTACATGATATTTACAAACCCCAAAAGGGGTGGGGGGGGCCTTTATATTGTAAAAGATTATGGAAAGCATGATAGTCATGTAACAGAAATTATGTGTCACCACACACAATGGTGATTTTTTTTTTTAGTTAACCCGCTGGTGATAGACCGATTTTGTTGTTGTTGTTGTAGAGTTATCCAATACATTCAAAAAATTCTTGATCTTATCCGTTTTCATTTTTAATTTATTAGTTCTACATGGAAAAAGAGAGTATGCAGGCAGTACAGCTTAGATTAAAAAGGTCTGCTTTATATGGGTGCCTTGAATTGGTCGTTTTATATGGCTGTGGTGTATTTTATTTATGTAATGTAGCCAAAAAGGAAAGAAAGTTTTTATTTGTAGAACATGCAATTGAAAACAACTTTCTACCTGGTGATGTGTACACTGCAGACATATGTTACCATATTAGTTGAGCTAAAACAATTGAGTCTGGAAATTGTTATATGTTCATGAATCAAATTAAAATCTATTGATACTGTAATTACATGTTTTGTTGTGAATCTCATTAATGTCAGAGAATAATAATACTTATTTGCATGATTTATTTCTTAATTTCATATTCAAATGTTTGGTTACTGGTAACAGTGATTAAGTATAATATTTTGAGGATACAAGAGTGTTGTATCTACTGTTAAAAACAAGACGCATATCAAAACACTTAAAAAATAGTGGTCGGATATTTGCTGACAAAATTCTTGACAGGTATCATGGCAATTGTAAGTTAGTTACTAACAGAATTTTATCAAAGAAAAAAGATTTTAATAAAAATCGTTTATTTGTTTGACATAATACTAAATAATTAAAAGAGCCTTAAAATCTGACTTATCTATCTGTCTATCTGTCTATCTGTCTGTCTGTCTGTCTGTCTGTCTGTCTGTCGACAGCGCCCCTTTAGGTTTGGCGGGCCATCACACGGTGACTACTACGCCAGTTCCGTTTCCACGCAGAGTGTGTAGAAGGAGCCGCTGGTTTCCGCTCCGCTGATGGTGAATCGCTGCTCCTGCGGTATCGGGAGGAGGTTCAGAGCCCGCAGTGGAAGCGTAGCGGTACTTCGGGATTCAGCTTTAACGTTTTCTCGTCGAGTCGAGTCCACGGAGGAGCTACTGAAAGAGGTGGGAAGGCAGGAAGGGAAGATAGCAGGAAGATGGCGGCGGCGGCGGCGGCCTCGCCGGACTGGGTCGTGCTCAGGGACGGCTGTCTGCGCTGCGATGAGGAGGGCCTGCGGAGTCTGTCCTACCACCCGGCCCTCAACGCCATACTGGCCGTCACCAGCCGGGGCAGCATCAAAGTCATCGACGGCACCTCCGGGGCTATTTTACAGGCCTCGGCTCTGCACGGTGAGTTTCGATTTGGGCGATTTCAGAGGGATTTAACACCCAGCCGGGATCATAGTGCAGAATCCGGGGCTGGACCTCCTCATAGTGCAGACGTATGGAAGATCCTTTCCTCCTGTAGCTTGTGATGGAGAAGGAGAGTGTCAAGATAATCCTGATACATAGTGTTTGATCTTCTGATGGTGCAGTGTTGTGGGAATGACTCTTCTCTGTTTGGACTCCTTGTGGAGGACTGTGTCAAAATATTCTGTTCCTATGCGATATTTTCTTGTATGATGGACTGTGGGAGAGTGATCTTTTATTCCAGGGCCTCCTGATAGATCATTGCTTTAAGATCGACACCTTACTAATCGGGCTCCCAATGGATCGTCCATCACTTCTGATTGGTGTTTTTGAGTGTAATCGCTCACTCTTCATAGAGTTGTTGTTGTTGTGACCGTGATCTCGCAGTCTTTGGGCCTCCGGATGATCCTCACTGTTTAGGGCCTCCAGGATCTGTTGTGCTGCCGGATCACTGTAAACATTGCCACGTTATTCGCGAGTACACCGTTTATGTACATATCAGTATTGCTTACTTACATTTCACACCACTCCTTGTCTTTATAAGTCAAATAAAGCTAAACCAAGACTCGACCTAAAATCGAATGCGATATCATGGTAAAGCGGTACTAAAGCTAATCTAAACCGCAAATATCAGCTCTTATTATTGTCTTTTTCGTACTCTGTGTCAGTGAAATTCAACCAATATCTCAATACATGTCAGTGATATAGAGTCAATCTTAATACAGTTTTTGGCTTTTACAGTAAACTCTTTTTGATTTTTTGACTCTAAATTAGCTGACAGAGGTTAAGCTAATCATGCTAACCTAAGCATAGCGATAGCCTAGCCTGTCTGCTACGGATCAGTCACACTACTCATGTTTATGCCAACCCTGACAGGTGACAGCTATCTGTATGGTTGCGTAAAGTATACATGTTATATTAATTTGTATTAATTTTATGTTAGTATATTTGGTTTTGGTGCTTTCTTTGCCGGTTTGCTGTTAAACATGTCATTTTGAACGGAATAATTAGTTTCTGTGGTGGTGTTAATATGTACATTGTTGACCTTGTCAGTCTATGCTGAGTGTTTTATCCATTATTCTGTATGCTAAAGGCTGGAATATTTTAATGAAAGGCATAAATAATTACACTGGAGTTGTGTATTGTTGCCTGAAGCAGTAATATTCACTATGCAAATGAGTTAAACGGGCACTCTTTTAGACATTTCTTCAGTCTCCTAGTTTGTGTCATTATACTTATGAAACTTCTAGCTCATTAACTGTCATAAAATGACACTGCAAGCCCAAATGTTTTGAAGAAAGGACAACTGGACACTAAAAGATGTAAATGAGTGCCTTTGCACCGCAGTGACATATCTTTGAAGGTCTTCTGTCAAATGTGTGTTAATGAAGGTGTATGGACATTTGTGAATGTAGCTGTAAGCCAATTCCAGGCAAACTCCAGGGCCAGATTGAAATTATTTAAACTAAATGTTGTGAATGTGAGATATAGTCCTGGAATAATCTGAAAGGCCAGTATAAGGAGTTGAATTTCATTCATGTCCTCAGCAAAGCGGCGGTTGGAATTACATTAACGGAGATGTGCTGTTCTGTAACCCTCACCATTTCTGAGTTAAAGCACGCCTGTTTATATGAAATGCAAGGAATGATCGGACTCACACAGTGACACTGTAGCACATATGAATCTTTGTTGAAAATCCCCTGTGTGAAGCAAGAAGTCTGTATCTTTGTGAAGATAGTAAGCTAGTGGTTGGGTTATGTTTAGAGACTTGTGATAGTTTTATATTGTTGAGTTGCAGATATCACGCTCCGCTAACTAGTCTGTTTAAAAATGCAATTAGGTTATTTAGCTGCGAGTCTTGAGATAGAGAGTTGGTAGCGCAAAACAGTCAACTCATGCTTGTTTGGATGATATTGATTGGAGAGGTTTTCTCTTTTTTTCCCTCCTGAGTGTGTAACACAACTACTTAAGCAGATTTGGAGGGTGGCTATTGCTATTTCTTTCTCGTGTTAAGAAACTTGATTTAAAATGCATTTAAATTGATCAAATTTAGGTATAAAATAGGTTTTAACATATTGTATTGTTACTGAACAAATCTGCTTTCAAACTTTGATTCTGCCCACCAGATTTCAGTCATTTTGCATACATCGTTCTGTCATTCATGCATGTTAAATGGTGCTTAGCTTTTCTTCTTGGGTAAAAAAAGAACAGAATATTTTGGAATGACATGCTGATGCCAGGAGCATTTCTCACTTTTCTTCAATTAGTGTTGGTGAATGTTCTAGATGTTTGTTTTTCAGTTCTGATTTGTTCAAACGAGGGTGTAGCTCAGAACAAGTTTAGTATCTCTTTATTTGTGCTCACTTGAATTCATTCATCTTTTGTTTATTGTAAGAAACTATTTCAGTTGAACTCTCCGCCTGAAAGTTTGAGGTCAGGTTTTTTTTCTTTTTTTAAGAGGCAAGTTACCCTGAAGACATTTATAAAGTTACAAAAGATTTTCATTTTACACAAAGATGTTGTTCTTGAGCAGCAAATCAGCATGTTAGAAAGGTACATCTGAAGGATCATGTGATCAAGACATCATTGGAATCAATTTCATTTTAAAATGAATTAAAATAGAAATTAGTTATTTTATATTGTAAGAATTTTTTGCAATAATACTGTATTTTTGATAAACTGCGATTACTTTTTAATAAATAGTTATGCATGGCCTTGGGTGTATTTTTGCTTTTTATATATATTTTTTTGTATTTTTATAATATCTTAATATATTATAAGTACTGTTTAATAAAATATGATGAATTGATGTAGCAAAGTATATAAATATTGGCATTGAGCACTAATGATCACCCTCTCTCCTTCTATGTGTGTTATGTGACAGCTAAACCTGGGGGACGGGTGAGGTGTCAGTACTTCCCAGCCGTGGATAAAGTGCTGTTTGTGGATGATTACGCCGTCGGCTGTAGGAAGGACTTGAATGGGATCCTTCTTTTGGACACGGCTCTCCAGGCCCCTGTGTCCAAGCCAGAAGACGTGGTGCAGCTGGAGCTGCCCGTTACCGAGGTAAGAATCCCGGCATGCACATTTTATATATTGATTGAATGTGTACAGCATATTCTTTACCTGACCACTATCAGTATATAGCTGATGTGGTTGTGGGGTGCAAACCTCAGTGCAAACCTAAACATTGATGCTTCCGGCATAGAACCATTTTCTTTAGAGAATGCAGTTGTGTTAAAAAGCAAAAATAAGTTAAAATCACTGATCTTGTTCTAAGAAATTAAAGGTACTGTATGCATATCTAAAATGTGAATTATTGCTGAAATATTTGTTAAAAGTATCATTTGCAAGTATAGCAGAGCATATAACAAGTTTCTGTGGCTCATCCAACACTGCACGACAGGAATTATTGTCATGGACTTCCTTAGTGTACGGTGTAGGTTACAACTCGGCAAAATGCTAGTTTTTTGAGTGCTCTTGTTGATATAGAGATCACATAACCAGTCTGACAAAGAGTGCTATGCAGACAGACTGGTCCATTGTGTCCTAGGACACTCTGAAAACAAACCTCCCGGCTCTCACCACTTCCTGGTCACATACGGTTCTCTTATGTGTGAGAACCAATGGATTTTGTAGCCTGATGAGCATATAACCTGGGATAGTCTGCAACTCAAATATCATGTTTTTTGTGTCTGTTTTGGTCAAAACAAAGGTCATATCGGACATGTTTGATTTGTCTTTTGACTTGTTGAATTGGATGCAGTTATGGATGTTGAGGCTTGGTATTGGCTTGATTTGTCATGCATTTTAGGGTCTGGTTTGTGTTGATCGAACTTTCAGGGCTTACTCATTAGGTCATCTTTGACTGTTGAGATGTTGAAGTATTCCTTATGAATTGCATCATTCATTCAGGTGTGTGTGTAACTTCTGTCAAACATATTTGGTTAGCCTTATGTTAGATAATATCACGTTCACACAATCATTAGGAATAGACTACATCAGCAGTGTTGGTTAAGGTCTTGAATATTATGTAAAAAAGATCTCTCTCTTTCTCTAATATATATATATATATATATATATAAATAAATAAAAATATAAACACATATAAGCTTTTATGCGTTGAACAACGCGATGGTCACGCCAGTGCGACCACTCCAAAAATTTAGTCGGTCGCAGTCTGGAAACCTGCAATTAATAGTAAATTGATTTTGTAATATTCTTTAATTTTGTAGTGCGTATGAAAAGGTGCATTTCTATTAAAGGCACATAGGCCTACATGGAGATGATGAGTCAACCTCGGCATTCTGCAACCTCATGTTTACACCCGACACTGATTCAGAAAGCACTAGTTTATTAATAAATAATTAAAATGTCTTATTTTCCCCCGACACATTCATAATCACTTTGCGGTGCACTTGCGGTGCACGGTGCTTTGAGGCAATTGCTTAATGCGCGAGCTTGAGCAAGGAATAGGTTCTAGCCTAATACGCCTGCCTATATATTAAAGTATGGTTAATATATCATTATATTAACCGATTTAATATAAGGTGTGATTAGTTGACTAGAAAAATCATTAGTAGAGGGCAGGCCTACTTAGCACAAGGACGCACTGTTACGAAAAGTGCAACAGCTGCAAATCACATCGTTATTGCACTGCACGAGTTATGCATACTTAAGGTGTCAAATGTTATTTTTTTATTATTATTACCCTATTTAGATTATGAAGAATGCTTTGTTGATCTTGTTTTCCCTTTAATACATACCTTCTGCAAGATATTTTTCAATTACTTTAAAAAAAATGTTACGGGCAATATAATTTCCCACCCGTCCCACCTGCAAATTACGCCTGTTTTTTCTTTTTACTTAATGTAGCCTTGATGTGCATAAGAAACTTTATTCAAAAACATTAAAAAAAAGGCTAATCCTACAGACCCCCAAACTTTTATTAGTTTCCACGGTCTGCGTTTCTTTGAATGCCCCCCTTAAAAAAAAATATATATATATATATATATATATTAAAAAATAGAAATAAAAGTATGGTAGTGACATGCGTATCATTCTTCTAATGCCTGAAATTCAATTCTGGTCTACTTGCGCATATGTCTTGAGATTATATTTTCCAATACACTATAGAGGCCACTGAGGTCAAAACAAACTTTTGCAGGCCATGAGCTGTTCCTCGTGGGAGCCCAATCTTTTCTGTTAGGTCACATGAGTTAACTTTAGGAGTTCCCTAGTCTCAGACCGAATGAGTCATGTGACTCAACTTGTTGTTCAGCAAGGCCATTCATAAACATGTACATTGAAATGTGATAACTGAAGTGTAAACATGAGTCATCACTGCAGTGCTGGAAGTAAATCTGTTTATATAGGATTTTTAATAGCATAATATTGGTCATGATTAGCTTGTTGTTTTTATGGTACTGATTTGACATGGTAAAAAGGGCGAAACCTAATGTCTCTTATGAGACTGTTTTATTATTACCTTTTATATTTGGTCTTTCTAAGCTCTGAGGCGGTGTTTCACATCTGTACTCATCTAAAATTACATTGCTGTCCTTCAATTTTTAAGAGTTGTTACAACTCAAGTGTTTTGGCACACAAAAATATCATAAATAGTTGGAAATCTCTAGGTGGAGCCAAGAGATGCAGTCAGGGCTCCAGACTGCGGCCATTTTTTCTGTCAGTGCGACTAATTTTTTTGAGCAGTCGCACTGGTGAGACGACCGCGTTGCCCAACTCATAATCTCTGCCGTTCCTGTTGCATTTGAAATTCATCAAACGGCAAACTAAATGAAAGCGAAACACGGACCGTTTATCAGCTTGGACCGTGACACACACAAACTTGTCCAAGCTCAGAACAGCTTTAATCGGGAGCCAAAGTTCATTTCGCAACACTGTTACTGCACAGATGCAACAGTGTTTCGAGATCCAGTGAGAAGCATTTGAATTCACCGCACAATGAAAAGGTTACTGCGAGATCTAGTGAGAATCATTCAAATTCTGCAATCTCTGTATAAACAACGCTGACATACTTTTTGAAATTATAAAATCACTATTATAAAATATACAATTTTGTCAGAATTTTACACTTTTTTTGTGTATGAGGTGAGAAAAGACACAAACTTTTCTTCAATTTGCTACTAAATCACACATAATCACTGAAGAAGGTCAGTTCCATATGCTAAACAAATAATGGTACAATAAGAGTGGAATGTATACATTTTCTGTATATAAAAACTAGATTTTGCACCTGTTATTGTTGTTAATAAAAGTAAATTTTGTACTTTTAATTTTGTATTACTGTCAAATCTGTAAAAATAAATGAAATAAACATGAAATATTATTAGTAACTGCACTTATTAATGCAAAACAATTTTATGATTAAATTCTTTATTTTGAATACTCCCATACACCACCCCCAGTGCTACCAAGTCTGCTGAGAGTCTGCTCATCCTTCTGTAGAACTTAGTGGTGCTGGTGCCCAGAGGTTGACCCATGTATCGGTTTTGCAGATTAATCAGCACCTTTTGTTGATTGCTGGATCAATCGGTTATCGCCAAAAATCCATACCGATAGTTTTCCGGGTTGCGTCCGTTGCTGTACAGTATAGGTACAGTATAACAGTACCTAATTTATTTTCTTCTCACCTGAAATTCATGCAATAAACATGTTTATGACAAAGATTTCAATTTGTTTGTGGTCTATATAGCCTGCATCAAAATGAGGTTTGCCATGATGCGCCCGAAGGCATGGGTTGAAGACCCAGTCAGTGACGTCACGATATGCTAATTTGTTTAAATTCATACCTACGTAATCACCATCACCAAAATTGTACTTTTTTGTTTACATTGAAACTTGAAAAAAAATTATAGACCTACCTACCGACACTTTAAAAAAAAAAAATTATTGTTACTGCACACCAAAATATTTTTAAGGATGGCCTGAATAGTAATTTTAGAGGAATAGTGTTTTTGAAATAGTAATCTTGTGTAACATCTTTACTGTTTTGGTTATGTAATATGTAATGTTTCCTGCAGTAGAAAGTACAATCACTCTTGTGCTATTGGTCCTTTGAGATCCGTATCCCTTAATAATCTGAAGCATTCTAATGGCGTAAAACTTCAACACTATCATTTGATATCCACATGAGATAATGTGTGTGTGTGTGTGTGTGTGTGTGTGTGTGTGTGTATGTATATATATATATATATGAATGACTAATTGCTTATATTCTGCATCTTTGAGGTTTAAATAGATTGTATACGTAAAATACTATTCCTTGTGTTTCCCTGCAGGCCCAGCAGATGTTGTATGCGTGTATGGAGAAGGTGGATGTTTCCAACACTGAGGGTTATGATCTTTTTCTCACCCAGCTGAAAGAAGGCCTGGAGAATACCTCAGATGAGACGGCGGCCAATCACAAAGTGGCAAAGGTTTGTCTAGCAGGAAGGAAGATGCATCATTCAGAAGTCATCTTACTGTTCTTATGATTATAATGTTTCATGTTTAATGAGTTGCAAACTGTTGAAATCTAGATAGCGTAATGAATAATCAATCTAGCCTACCTATCTTTTTGTGAGTCATGCCTGTTTATGGCTAAAATGGTTATTGAAGTAATTTAAAAGTGCATAATTTAATTATGATATTAATAAGAAATTGTATTTCTTGTAATTGTAAATTTACATATAAGAAATGCAACAATGTGGTTCACAATTGTAATAATTATGGTAATATAGCTCACAGTTGTACCTTAATATCTCACAATTACATCTTCATAGCAACAGTTGAGACTATATTTCTCATAATTGGCTTTATATCTGAAAACTCTGACTTTATTTCTCATAATCTTAACTCAAATTTTTACCTTTCTAATATTTGACTTAATATCTCAGTTTTTTTTTATTGTCTAATAATTAGACTTTATAGCTCACAATTAAAACTGTATCTTCAACCCTCTACGGATACCTTGGCAATTGAATCGCCATTGGTTAGTAAATAATTTAGTTTACTAGTCAGCCTGATATATATAAAATAAATATTTGTAAAATGACACAGTTTTTGAAATATCTGAAAGTACACTCTTAACATAAGAGTCAGTCAGTCAAGCATTATAATAATCAAGTATTAATTAATAATTTAAATTAATAGTAATTAGAAATAAACTTGATAACAATGTTTGAGTGCATATTAGTCATTTAATCCTCTACGGTGCACAGATTGTGTATCAGGTCTACGGGTATTTTTGGGGCCTGGAGAAGTTTTGTCATGCCCTGAAAAATGTGTTTTTGAGAAAACAATGTTTATGCGTGGTTAGTGAAAAACTTAAATTGTTAAATCACTTGAATAAGGCAAGAAAACACATACAGAACATTGGTTCCCGAGACTTCTGGGAACTGGAGCTTGTAGCCTAGAATTTTTCTTTCTAAATGATGTGAAAATCATCTTGTTTACTCACACACACAGAAAACAATATATTGATTTAAATTTTCTAAGACACTTTTTGTTTGTAAAAGTCATATGCGAGTAGGTGTCAACTATCATGAATATCATTGTGATATACACCTGAGAAGACAAAGGCCTGCATAATGAGCTGCATAATGAGCCTCTCAGTCAGGTTTGTCACTGAGAGGGAGGAGTTACAAAAAAGAATGTGAGGACACAATAAATGTATAGATTTTTATGTTTGTAGTTTTATTTAGAATATATTTAATTATCCCACAAAATAAAGTAATATTCACTTGCTATGCAGATATACAGTTTATTAGGAACTTTCAAAGCTGAATTTTTAGCATCATTGCTCCAGTCACACACTGATTTTTTACAGATTTTTTAAATTGTTATTAGTATAATTATTATTATTATTATCAATGTGGAAAAGAGCTAAGAATATTTTTTTTGATCATTTGAAAGAACAGCATTGTTTGTTACATTTGTTACATTTATTTGTTACATTTATATTATTTACATCAAGCTTTTGTATAGTATTGTATATTGTTATTAAAACTTCATAATGTTTCACTTGATTATACACTTAGTCAGGAATTATAGTTTGGAAAAAGGAAAAAGTCTAGTTAGTAGTAAAATGTTTACATATTATGTGAAACCTAATACAAGTATATACATAAATAAAAAAAGACTTACTCATATTTATGATCTCTGCTGAATAAAGTGCTTCATCCTCATCACATCTTCTTGGGGTGAATTATGTCTTATTCCTCTCAGCGCGAAGCAAACAGTAAAATAAAAAACTTGAAGAACAGTCTCGCTGCTTTGTTTTCTGTATGGGCGTTTACATGCCGCAAGATTTTGAGTGTAACATTATAATCTCAAAAGCGCGTTGAGTGCATTGGGGTGGTCGCATTAGAGATAATGAAGGGAGACGTGAAAGACTGGACATCGCGTTGTTTTGATATGGATTACTTTATCACAGAATATTTGTTTTCGGTGGCACTTGTTTAGTTTAAAAGTAGACATGTCAGGCTTTCTATAAATATATCTCTCATGTCTCTTTGTTGAGTATTCACTGAGTTACAGTTCATTTTAATGACGTGTTTCTAAATGAAGATCAGCGCAGACAAAGGCTGCAGACAGCACACCTTGTTTGTTGTCTTTGTTTTATAAATGCACAAAGTTTTGTTATTATTATTTTTATATACAAAAAAAAGTAGACCCTTTACAGATTCGATTGATGTATTGCTCTTATCTGTACGGTCAAATCTGAAAGTGTAATTTAACTCGGGGTTATCAGGAGAAAATGCCTCATAACGCGTATACGCGTGAATCAGCTCCAGAGGGTTAACTGAACATTTTAACTGCACTGGTGGGGGTGCTTTTTTGGTCATTCAGTGTTTCTGTAAAAAAAAAAAAAAAAAAATTAATAATAAATAATAATGAACTGCTGGATTCATGAATTTTAATCAGGTTGTGTGCGTTCGCTCGAACTTATTTGCTGAAATCAAAACAGGGATGATAATAAATGAGCGCCAGCCAATGAAATTGCAGTTTGAACATTAGCTCCATCCACTACCGGAAAACCCAGCAGTTCTTAAAAGCTGAAGAATTCCAAAGAAATGCCGTTATTTTGACAGGAAAATACAACAAAGAATATTGTTTAAATGTAGCGTGTCAATTCTATATCTCTTTCTCTCTCTCTCTCTCTCTCTTTTTCTCTCTCTTTCTCTCTCTCTCTCTCTGTCTCTCTCTGTCTCTCTCTCTCTCTCTCTCTGCGTGTGTGTGAAAGAAAGCAATGGCGAGTCGTGCACCTTCACACTAGATTTTACGGTACGTCAAATACGGGTGCATTGTACATCCATTTAGATGGACTGAAAAACAGCACAGATCGCTTGATGGAGAGTGAAACTCTGAAGCACTCCATCAAAGTGTTCGGCGAGTGAACATATATCTGTGCTAAACTTATACTTAACCTCTTAACTCACACACTGGCGAGTAAAATCTGAGAATTGATTCTACATTGGCTAATATTAGACATCATTTAGTTGCCCAGAGTGAAGATTTGGTCTCATATGCGAGTGATTAACTCACAATGTAGAGGGTTGATCTTACAATGCATCTATATACATCTCAGTTACATCTTTATAGCTACAACAGCAATTTTATTTCTCTGAATTGTTTTGATATCTTTGGGGCATTATATTTAGCAATTTTATACATTTGGGAAATCATATTTTACAGTCTTTTATATTTCACAGTTGTTGTTTTTTTAAAGATATTTAACAACTACAACTTCATATCTTACAATTGTTGCTTAATTTCTCGCAATTGTGACTATTTCTTAAATGATTTACTCTGAAGCAGAAACAGGCTTCCATAGAAAATATATTTTTCCTATCAAGAATTTTTTAAATGTTTGATAAAATGTATATAATAAAATTCATAGCTGGATCTGATGTGACTTTGGCTTGATTTTGGAATGCGTTCTTAAAGTGTTCTTTAATCACAGGACTGGTTCCCCATCTCTCACAAACACACGCTAGTAGTATTGCCCATCCATTCTTTGTTGTGCACTGCTGGGATTTGGCTTCATGTTTCAGTGCTGCAGAGCGTCTGGCAAGCTATTTTTCCTTGAATTTGTGGGTCCCATAATGTTGGATTAAAACCTTGCTGCACAGTGTGTGTGGTGACATGTTTGCTGATGTAATGCAGTCTGACTGAGAGTGTGTGTGTGTGTGTGTGTTTGATATTAAGCTAGAATAGTTGAGTCCTGTAGCATTAAAGCATATAGATTATTCATGAGACGATAGCTCACAGTGACTTATCTGTGGAGACACACGCAGGCTGTATTGAACAGCAGTGCTGCAGAGCTCTGAGGTGTATCAGTAGCCCTGCAGTAACGGGAGGATGATCAAAGACTCCCACTAATGCACCTGTGCTGGTGAAGTCTGTCAGAGGGCACTGAGGTCCATTTAAAGAATCCCTCTGTCTTTATACTTATACTTTCATGACTGCTACTGTAAGAATGCAATGTGAAGAGCAGAGAGAAACACTCCGCTTACATTTATAGTAACACATGATTAGGTGTGACTGTGATCACTTTTTTCCCATTTTTGTTCTTTTTCAAGTACAGTTTTGTTTCCTTGCAAGTCTTTTTTGGTCTCTGTATAGTTATTGGCATAACTGTTTTACATACATTTAAGTAAAACATAAAAAATGTAATGTCGTGCCAGTAATAAAATACCAATAAACAGTGTACAACAAATATAAAAATAATTGTAAAACAAAAACAAAACACAATACGAATAAATAAAGTGGTTATATAATAAAATTATGTACAATAACCAAAATACAACAAATGTAAAAAATTACCAAAAAAACCCTAAAAGCATAAATTAATATAGAAAAATAAATGAGTAAAATAAATTAAAAATAATACAATGTAATATTAAATTGTTAAAAGATTTTAACTTAGTCTTACATTTTTGAGCTCTTATTGCTGCAGTCTCTATCAGATGCCAGCATGTGTCCAGAAAGCAGAAATTTCTTTAGTCTTTTGTGTATAATATGTACAGATTGCATATTTGTAATGAGACAACAAGAGCATTGGTTATTGCACTGGGAGTCTGCCGCTCCTGTATTTAAATGGTGTGTTTATATGGAACCCCCATAAAGGCTGGTCTAGGAACTGTTTACCCCGTCTACACAAGTCATATTCATCTAGATAGGAGGAAAGGAACTGATCCTAGATCAGCACTTTTTTTCTGAGTCTTAAAATAAATGGGCCTCTGCAGTTAATAATGACGGCATGTTTCTCCCCTGTGTCCTCCAAGCCATCAGATGCATATTACTGCAGTCCTCTTCATGCAGTTTCGCAGTGGACCACAGTATAAACCTCATGTGGTAAAAAAAAAAAAAAAAAGAAAGTAAGTGCAGTGTTCCCTTGTGTAGTCATCCAAGCACCCTTTTTTCTGTGATTTGGCGGACATCCAGATCGCACTGCTGTAACAATGAGTGTCAGCTACGGTGATGGATTTCTCACTACGCTTTCCATTGACCCCTGTCAGGCCACGGCACTGGGTTCTGGAGCTTTCCAGGCCCTAGGAAAGTGCACAGATTGTGTATCATGTTTTTTCATGTTTGAACACTGGAGTTTTTTCTAGGTTTAAATGAGAGTGAAAGTTCAAATAAGCCAGGATTGTTTTGAACAAGCTTGTTCGGACTTGTTCAGACATTTCAGTTTAGAAATATTTAAACACTTTGTCTTGAAATTAGGCAGATCCTAAAGTATTTGCAGCTGTTACAAGCTCCTAAAAAAGATGAAGGCCTATTATTTACACCATCTTGCATGCCTTCTTGCTGTAAATGCTGTTTAAATGTAATGTCACTCTCCATCTTTCTAACTTTCCAGTGGGCGACTGTGACCTTCCATCTCCCTCATCACGTGCTGAAGGTGGTAACGAGTGCCATCGTGAACGAGTTGAAAAAATTGAATCAGAATGTCGCAGCACTGTCGGTCGCCTCTTCAGTCATGGACAGACTCTCCTACCTCTTACCGAGCGGCAGGCCAGAGCTGGGTGTTGGACCTGGGCGCTCTGTAGACAGGTAAATGCACAGGATAGGGTCACTTCAGTGTTTGTCAGATTATTTTTGATAGCATAAAAGCATTCAGAATTGTAAATGTTTCTCAGCTTGAGAATTGACCCTTCGCAAAGACCCACCCCTGTTAGCTACTATTGCTATGTCCAAAAATGGTGCAGTGAAAAATACATCACAGAGCAAAGACGACATTGACAACGGCCTTACTTTTTGTATGAAACAAAGTCTAAGCGTTCAAATTTTGTCATTAAAAAAAAAAAAAAAAGAAAGAAATTCAAACAATAAATACAGTTTTTTGGCTCTTTAATGTGTCGGTTCAAGCGGCATGTGATCTGATCTCTTACTACTAGTTACAGCATGAAATAAACATGAATGAACATTAGAAAGTATGTTGTCTCAACCACAGAAAGATGTCAATGCACCATTTTCAAGTTTAACTCTACTGATGCTAATCTACTTACATGCCTGTCTAGATTGTTTGTTGGACAAAATGGCGAATCTGGCAGCAGTGTCGGCAGTGTCGCACCAAAAAGCTGCACTCGAACACACTGCACAGACTACAGCTGACGGCAAACTAACACGTGCATTCTGCGCATGTGTGAGAGGAATGAGCTGTCCATATCAGCAGCTATCAATAATATATATTCATCATTTAAAAGGAGAAACCGAAACAAAGATATGTGACCTTGACCAGTCTGAAGTGTCATTTTTTTTAAAAATTGAGATGTATACATCATTTGAATAAATAAGTTTTCCATTTATGTATGGTTTATTAGGATCAGACAATATTTGGCCGAGATACAACTGTTTGAAAATCTGGAATCTGAGGGTGTAGAAAAATCTAAATACTGAGAAAATTGCCTTTTGAAGTTGCCCTAATGAATTCTTAGCAATGCATATTACTAATCAAATATTATGTTTCGATTTATTTACAGTAGGAAATTTACAAAATATCTTCATGGAACATGATCTTTACTTAATATCCTAATGATTTTTTGCATAAAAGAAAAATCGATCCTTTTGAACCATACAGTGTTTTTTTGGCTATTGCTAAAAATATACCCCAGCGTCTTAAGACTGGTTTTGTGGTCCAGGGTCACATATACGAGATAAACTAAGATGCGGCGTTTGCTTACCATTTTGATATCAGTAACATTGAATACTTTCATCAATTTAAGCAGCTCATGTTGTTATGAAAACATTGACGTATTAGAATGATTGGGAGAGATCACGTAACATTTAAAACATCCTTCTGTCTGTACTTCATTCATTTACATTAATGTTTTTTTCACTTACCCTTTAATTCTCGGCACTGACTTGTTTGCTAAACTGAACATCCAATCAGAGTTCTTACTCTTGCTGACAACTCCTACGCCCCCAACGCTGATTCGCAAACTGCCGCCGACAAGAGCCGACGAGTGGAACACACAAAACATGCTACAAAAGACGGTTGGCCTGCTTGGTGTGTCCCGGCCTTTATATGTCAAAACATCAAGGGAATTTAGATTTCTCATTTCACGACCCCTTTAATAACCGCACATAAAACACACTGGAAACCACCCAGGACACCTTATATGGTGACAGCATGGACAAGCACCGCTCAAATTTCCTACAGAAATAAGTGGATTTGAGGATGTAGAATGATTTGAAGTGCTTTTTGTGCTTCTTCACCACTAAAGATACATTTTTTTGACTTAAGAGTGTATGTGTGATGTTTACAGGTCTTTGATGTACAGTGAAGCTAACAGGAGAGAGACGTTCACATCCTGGCCTCATACTGGCTACAGGTGGGCTCAGCCTGATCCCATGGCCCAGGCAGGCTTTTATCACCAGGTTTGTGTCATTGCCATGGCAGTGATTCTTTTCAAATTGACTGTCACCTTTACATTTTTCCCCTGCTCAGGTCCTATTCGTTTAGCTTTTTGTGTAGTATGTATTATTTTTGGTTTCTTTTTTCACTATTTGAATGAGTCCTCTTGATGGTCACTGACTTTGCTTTCGATTTTATTGTAAAATCAGGGAATTCCCAATGATGCACTGGTACATGATTGTCTTTTTTCGAGTCCCCATGCATGCCAAGGAGGGTTGAGCTGTGCTGGTAACCAAAGAGACCACACTACTTCTCTCACCCATGTTCCCTGTTGTCATGCCAACCGAACGAAGTGAAGGGAGAATAGTGCCTCTGTGTTGCGGATGAAAGGGTGATGCCACAGCAAAAGGGACATTCCGTAGTTAAAGAAATAAAGAGCGAAATGGGAAAGCGTGATTAATCATGAACTGAAGTTTCTTTAAGGTTTAGCCCTAACAGTCTAGGTGGACTTTCATCTTTTTAAACCGTTAAACCAGATGTGTTGGTAAATATGTTGCAGTCTTTCATGCAAGTCTTGTGATAATGTAACATACTTTATATTTCCCCAAATTCCGTTAACATTTTTCTTGACTCTGTTATAATGGTCAAATTAAATTGTAATTAATTTAATAAGTCTAATTAAATGAAATCATGAAACCTACAATATTAAACATCAATTTATAAAACATTTTATAAAAATACAATTTTTAAGGCACTATGAATTTTTATTTTTTTCTTAAGTTCAGATTTATTTTGACAATTCTGTTTTCCATTAATTTTCTGTATTCTGAGTACAGATTTTGCTTAGGGCACCAACTCCCAGGGGGGCAACATTCCAAAAAAAAAAAAAAAAACAATTATAGAAATATTAGTATTAACTTTTATGCTGAAGAGCAGATCAGATTAGCAGTTTTCTTAGGTAATAAATTAGGTTCAAAATGTCACATGTTTCCAAAGCACTCATTTTGCTGTTATAATGTGTCGTGTTTGTCCCCTTGTATTAGGTCTTTAAATGTGTCTTTTAACTATTGATGATGATAACGACTGTCTTCTTCCTTCTAGCCTGCATCCACAGGTGATGACCGGGCAATGTGCTTCACCTGCAGCGTGTGTTTAGTGTGCTGGGAACCTACAGATGAGCCCTGGTGAGAAGCACTCCACTAAAACACAACTACAATGTCACACTCAAACATGAACCATAACAAGGGCCAAGAGCTGAGAAAACTCCTCCTTGTGACCATCCTAATAAACCATTTATACCTTTTTAGGTCCGAGCATGAGCGCCATTCTCCCAACTGTCCGTTTGTGAAAGGGGAGCACACACAAAACGTTCCGCTATCCGTCACTTTGGCCACCAGCCCAGCTCAGTTTCCCAGTGCAGATGGTTCGGATAAAATCGTGTGCTATGGGTTCGGAAGCTGCCCTCATTTCCTTGCTACCGCAACCAAAAGGGGGAAGATTTGCATCTGGGATGTTTCAAAGCTTATGAAGGTTTGTTGTTATGTTCATTTCTAAAGTGTATGAGAATGGCGCAGTACACCTAAACCTCCATGTTTTTCTCACCTGTTCAGGTGCATTTAAAGTTTGAGGTGAACCCATATGACCCAGCCATCCTGAGGCAGCTGATCCTGTCCGGCAGTGAGCAGCAGAGTCTCACAGGCACAGAATCACGAAGGCCCACGCTCTCCTGGCTAGAAGAGGCCACCTGCTGCTCTGACTTACCCAAACTAGAGGGAGACAGGTTTTGAACCTACATATACATACTTAAGTTTTTTTTTTTTTTTTAAGATGTCTTACTCTATTGTTATGTCTATTGAACATGTCCTGTGTTTTTGTACCTAGTGATGACCAGATAGAGGACTCGGACAGTGAAGAGCATTCCAGATCAGAGTCGGTCACAGGTAAAAGCACTTGGACATTGGTTTTCATGTATTGACAATGTTTTTTCAACATACTGTATCTGCACTCAATGTTGTCACCAAACACCCCTTTTTTTGTTTTCCTGCTTTCCATTTGTGTAGGCCCACTGGGTCAGAAAGAGACAATGGAGGTGAGTTTGGGAGTCACAGCTCTCAGTGTCCTACAGCAGCCTGAGAAGTTGCAGTGGGAGGTGGTGGCCAGTGTGCTGGAGGACACAGTTAAAGATCTTGAGGAGCTGGGCGCCAACCCTCCGCTCTCACTGGGCCCCCCAAAAGCCGACAAGGCTAAGGAGAGGCTGGCCGAGCACCACAACATTCCCTTCCCCTCTCTGCTGGCCGGAGGACTGCTAAGCTACCGGTCAGCAGCAAGTTCTCCACTAGGCCCCCCTCCATCTCGGCGCTCCATGGATAGCCCAGTAAGGACTGCTGCCTCTGAGGGGCTTGCACCGGACCAGGGTCCCATGGAGATTGAGACCTGTAGTCCCCCCACGGACCTGGGCTCCCTCAACCTACCACCACCAGCCCCTGTGCAAAGGACTATGCCTGTACTACTCCTCTACAGCATCAAGGAAGCAGATGAGAAGTCTTCAGGGAAGGTGTTCACCCAGATGAACAACCTGATGAGCAAAGGGCTTCATGAGGAGGGCTTTACTGTCCCACAGATTATCGAGATGGAGTTTGACACTCACGAGCAGCTGCTGCTGCAGGACCCTCCCATCACGTATATCCAGCAGTTTGCGGATGCGGCGTCTGGGCTCGGACCTTTGGATGGGGAAAAGTGGAGCTCTCTGGCTCCGCGGCCGGGCTCTCTGGTACAGTGCTTGCGGTTGCCAAAAGCATTAGAGGAAGAGAACCTGTACGTTGACTCAATCACCCCCTGCAGTGATGGATTACACTTGTTAGTCGGACTTCAGCCATGCTCCGTAGAGTCCCTTAGCGCTATCAATCAGGTGGAGGTGTTAAACACCCTCAACCGTCTGCATTCGGCTCTCTGTGGCCATCGCAAAGGACAGACATTGGCCAATGGCCATGATGCTCACTCTGGCACCTCTCCTCCACAGACCCCTCTCATCCTGCCCCCTCATGACCAGCAACAGCCCCATACTTCCAGACCTCTAGGGGGTAGTGGTGGCGGTGGCGGATACCTTGCGCTCTACAAGTTGAATTACTCCACCCGCATCGTAACCCTGGAGGAGGAACCGGTGAAGGTCCAGCAGATTCGTGACCCACGGGATGCCGTCACATCTCTCCTCCTTCTGCCACCGGATGTGCTGGATAGCAGAGAAGATGACGGAGAGGAAACTTCAGAGGAGTCTACACCTTCAGGACTCAAAAATGGCACAGGGACAGTTGCGTCTTCAGTGACAGCAGGCCCAAGCATGGTAACTGCCATTGGGAAGGAAAAGAGAGGAGAGGTGGCTGGACTTGGACACCTGGTGGTGACTACGCAGGCAGGTTACATCATGATTCTAGACTTGTCCACCCTTGAGGTGATGGCCAAGGTGGAGCCACCCAAGAAAGATGGGACAGAGGAGGTGGACCCCTTCGTCTCTGTAACCTACTGCTCAGGCACCGACCGGCTATGTGCCTGCACAAAAGGTAAGCAACCCAGATGTTTTATAACCGGCTTCTTCGTGTCTTGTTCACTAACAAGGGCATATGAGGTGTGGAGGTTCACCGTTTCTTTCAGTTTGGCTTGCTAAACACACACATACCTCATTGCCATGGGAACCAATAAGGTTCTCATTAACCGTAGTGAGCTCAGCCGACTCTCAAACAGGGCTGAAACTCTCAAAGTGAAAGTGACATGACATACAGCCAAGTATGGTGACCCATACTCAGAATTCATGCTCTGCATTTAACCCATCCAAAGTGCACACACATAGCAGTGAACACACACACACACACACACACCGTGAACACACACTGGAGCAGTGGGCAACCGTTTATACTGCGGCGGCCGGGGAGCAGTTGGGGGTTCGGTCAAACTCTCTAACCACTAGGCCACGACTTTAAACTCTCTAACCACTAGGGCCACGACTTCCCCAAACCAAGTTGCTTACATTCATGAGAAGTGACCTTGGTGAGTCAAGGGTTGAGTGAATTTTTTGTGCATTGGACTGGTTTAATAATATGTATTGCTCTTTTGATTGGCTGAATTAAACAATTAAGTACAGTTTATGAATCTGTTGCTGTGGTCTGTTAATGCCTGCTTTGCTATTGTGTTTTTGAGTATGCATAAATGTAATTTATTCCTATGATGGCAAAGCTGGATTTTCAGCAGCCCTTACCCCATTTTCAGTGTCACACGATCATTCAGAAATCATTCTAATATGCTGATATGCTGCTCAAGAAGACTTTATCACATCTGTGCATGTATTGGAATAATGGAGAATAGGGACTTCCATCCCTGGCTTTCACTTTCGGTTTTCTTGCTGTCCCTCACTGTATTAATGAGTAGTTTGATTAAAGGGTTCATATTATGTTGCTAAAAAGAACATTAATTTGTGTATTTGGTGTAATGAAATCTATTTAAGGTAAAAAAAAAAAAAAAACATTATATTCCACATACTGTACATCATTGTTTCTCCTATATGCCGCGCCTTTCTGAAACGCGTTGATTTTTACAAAGCTCAACATTCTGAAAAGCGAGATGTCCGCAGATTAGCCATATATACAGTGCGTTGTGATTGGCCAAATACCTCAAGTGTGTGACGGAAATGTTACGCCCCTTGTCATACTGTGATGTGTGTCGTGGCGCAACGAGATAAAAACAATAAAACCCATTACAAACGAGGCATTTGTTGCATCCAGTGGGGATATTATTATGGATTATTTTAAAATTAAGAATATCTCTTTGGGTTTGAGACTGCAACTTTAGGGATCTTATCTATTACTCGAACCACTTATTACACTCTAAAGAGAAGGGAAAACTTGAAATCGCATCATATGACCCCTTTAAGAATAAAATCACTGTTACTATAAGATATACTTGCAGTTAGTTAGTTGAACAAGCCTCTAACCCTATGTATAATCTGCATACCTTCCTTATTTATATATATATATATATATATATATATACATATAAATTGTGTGGTTTGTTGAAGAGGTTTGCCAGTACTTTTTATTTTTTTTATTTTTATAAAGTTATCTGACTGTTCAGTTTTCACCTGATGGATGTTAAAACAGTCTCACACTTGCATTGAAGGCAATAACTAATTAATATATAGAATATTCAGATTATCATAGATACTCTATTGACTTGTGACCAGAATATCGTCTTTAGAATTTTTGCACAAGAAAACCCCATTTTCTCCAGAAAATTTAGAAAGTGTAATACTTTCTAGTTTTGATTGATATTTTTACTTGCAGTGAACATTTTACATGCAGTTATGTTATTCATGGTTTACTATTAAAAGCTTGAGCACTTGGTCACACAAGTTTCTTTTTCCCTATATGAAGGTGGAGAACTTCATTTCCTTCAAATTGGAGGTGTGTGTGATGATATCGATGACGCCGACATTTTTGTCGACGGCCCCCTGTCTAATAGGGCAGAGCAATTACTGGACGGAGCAAAACCCACATCAAATCCTTCGAGCCCAGGTATCCAAGGTGAGTGACACATGGAGGCATATTAAACTTGTGTGTTTGTCTGTTTAACATAGTGCAGGACGTTCAGATGGTTTATTTAATTTGCCCCTTCATCTACCTCACATCAGAAATCAATTTGTCCTGTTGAATTGAAAATTGTCTGTTTAAAACAGCTGATGCTCAGTGTGCTTTCAGGAAAATTTTCCTCTGTGTTGTTCTTTGTGTCATCTGATGTTGTATTTCTTTCTCTGTGTAAATCAAATGATTGTTGTTTGTATAGTAAGCTGTGTGTCTTTTGGCAGGAGTTGTCCTCCTGGTGGACCAGCCATTGACCGTAGAGACACTTTCTTCTCTGGTGGAACTAACACGTTTTGAAACGCTGACGCCTCGCTTCTCCGCAACAGTGCCCCCTTGCTGGGCGGAGGTGCAGCAGGAACAGCAACAAAGGCGGCATCCACAACACCTTCACCAGCAGCACCACGGCGACGCCGCGCAACACACACGCACTTGGAAGCTACAGAGCGACAGGTGTGCATTCACAAACAAACCACACTCTTTCTCATACAACATGCACCCGCCCTCAAAGTACTTTTTTACCTTAAAACACGTGATTGTGTATATGAAAGCATGTGTAGTTAAAATCAGACACATGCACATTTATTTATACAACAGTTCTTTCTGGTCCTCAAATCTGTTTGGCTCAGATGTCTTTCCAGCCACGTGTTATTCTACCAATACCCCCCCCCACACACACACACGCATGCATAAAATATACATATTTAATAAAAAAAAAAAAAAACGATGTTTCTGTAGACATTTCCCTCCTTTTTTTCATGTTATGTGTAATATCTCTTTCTCTTAGCTCCAGCTGGGATGAACATGTGTTTGAGCTTGTCTTACCCAAAGCCTGCATGGTTGGACATGTGGACTTCAAGTTTGTGCTAAACAGCAGTATTACTAACATCCCACAAATCCAAGTCACACTGCTGAAGAACAAAGCACCAGGCCTAGGCAAAGTGAATGGTGAGTCTTTATTAACCAGAAAACATACTGTAGATTCAGGGGAATAGTTTGATCTGATTTTATTCCCTGAATTAATCTTTTGTTGTGTAAAACTTTGTACCTGCAGAGACAGCAGTGGACAGGCAGATTGTTTTCCCATTGTCTCATGTCTTGCACTCAAATGGAGAGAAGAACGGACAGCCACATCTGCATGATTTCTCAGAGGACATCCAGTTCATGGACATCGAGGAGTCGCCAGGTAAAGAGTCCAGATGATTAAGCCATCTTGACCACCTGAAAACATTCACTTGTTATGCTAACGTCTGTCATGTGTTCTTTAATATTACATCTGTGTCTGTCTCAGGCTCCAGGCTGTGTCCGTTCCTGCAGGAGCACAAAGATGATATCCTGTGTGGGCCCGTGTGGTTGTCCAGTGGACTGGATCTTTCTGGACACGCAGGGATGCTTAGCCTTACAAGTCCCAAACTCCTCAAAGGTTCGCCCGAACAGTCATCACAAGCCATTTAAAGCAACCACTTCCTCCCTTCCTGCAATGTGCCAGAAAACCAAACAAAAAAAAAAAGAAACAACTGTACAGAACTGCAGTATTTAACTTGTGTGAATATGCAACACAAATTTTCCTTTCATTCCCATTTCTAGGCATGGCAGGGGGGAAGTATCGTTCGTTCTTGGTGCACATTAAGGCAGCGAATGATAAGGGTCTGGATGAGAGCTTGAGGCCAGTGGTGAGGATGCCCTCAGCCAAACCTCACAGTAGTAAAGCTCACTCGCTCTCATCCCTGCTGCAAAGGGCTCAGGCCACCAAGGTACAGTACAAACACTTTTGTGGCATTTTAAACTGAAGTGTGTAATCCTTTGTGTTCATTCAAGCCATTTCAAAACTGACCTCATAGCTTTGAATGCTGGTTTGGGGGTGATCTTCAGTTGTCTAACTGGTATACAGACCCCTCTAGTGGCTGTAAAGCTGCATTGCTTCATAAAAAAAGAACTCTTCACTTGATTTGTGCTCTTTGCACAGAGGTAAAGGCCAAATGATGTCCAACATGGCAGCTTTAATTTTCATAACATCTCGCTGCTTTTCAGGAAAAGGCCTCCACTTCTAAAGCCGATCCTCAGTCTGCCCCTAAAAAGCCTGATAACCTGCGGGGCTGTGACTTGCTCCAGGAAGTGTCTGTTACAATTAGGAGGTTTAAGAAAACGTCTGTACCCAAAGAACGGTAAGAGATAAATGTATGCACTATACACTACCATTCATAAGTTTGGATTTATGCTCCCCAAAGCTGCATTTGTTTAATCAAAAATACAATAAAACCGTCAAATTCTGATATATTAAAAATAACTGTTTCCTATTTTAATATATATTCATATATAATTACTATGAAGGCTAAGCAGAATTTTTCAATATCACATGATTCTTCAGAAAACATTCTAATATGCTGATTTCAAATATATGTATATACATATAAATCTAATAAATCTATATACATAATAAATATACACAGTACACACACATGTAATATGTAAACAATCGTACACTCAAACGTTTGAATGGTAGTGTATGCAATGCATGTATTAGTTTGCACATTAAGAAAGGAATTACCTTGTTTTAGTGAGGCATTTTAAAGAATACAGTATTGTCTGAATGTGCTGTCTGTCTGCTTTTATTTCCCAGAGTGCAACGCTGTGCAATGCTTCAGTTTCCTGAGCTCCATGACAAGCTGCTAAGAGGTTTGTGTAAGCATGGAGAAGACGGGCAGAGCTCAGAACACTGTCAGAGTCTTATTTTGGACGTTCTCTGCTGGCTGGCAGGGGTTTACTCCAACGGATCCTGCAGGTGAGGTGCCACAGTGAGCTAGTATTTTTAGTCTCTCGATTTTATTTCTTGCCTCTTTTAAGGAATTTTATAATGCCTCCTCCTTTAGTTTGAGAGAGGGGAAGGAGGGGCTTTTGACTAAAACTAGGAGACGGCTGACGGAAATCATCAGGGCGTGTTTCTTTGAGGCTGGACGCAGTATAGCTCATAAATGCTCTCGCTTTCTTGCACTTTGTATTAGGTGAGTTTGCAACCTCACTGTATTTTTCTGATCTTCAGTCTTGTAGTCTCATTGCAGAACTAATGAACCAGACTGTCCATTTAACCTATTCAGAGACAGTGATGCCTTGTTCATTAAGTCTAATGGATGTATGTGTGTCTGATATTTCAGTACCGGTAAAGGAGACCCTGGTCAGCAGGGTTTTGGCCAGGCTCTATTTAAAGCCCTTTTGGATAATATGCCTTATTTGCCTGCTGCTGCCACAGGAGGTAATTATTATTTTTTTAATTAGAAATGTTGAACATTTATAGTGCCATTTAATTTTGTTATCGTGAAAAGGCTGTTTCATTCAAAAACATAAGCTATTTATTAAACTATACTACTGTTCAACGTTTTTTTTTAATTGTGCAGAAATAAATATGCACTTATTTTATTAAAAATGTTAAAATGCCTTTGTAACTGTCTTTCTCTGTTTTTCAGGATCTGTCTTCTGGTACTTTGTACTGTTAAATTATGTGAAAGATGAGGACCTGGCTGGTTGCAGTACCGCTTGCGCCTCTCTGCTCACTGCTGTCTCTCGGCAGCTGCAGGACCGCCTGACTCCACTTGAGGCGCTGTTGCAGACCAGGTCAGCTTTATATACTAGAACAAAAAAGCTTTTTCTGAGCATGTAAAAGTGATTTGTTTTAAGGAAATGAAATGGTTTTGTCATGGTCCTCTCTATTCAGATATGGTCTATATGGGTCTCCATTTGACCCAGTACTGTTTGACCTGGAGGTGAGCGGGTCTTCCTGTAAGAATGCCTTTAGCAGCAGCATTGGGGTCCAGTCGGATGAGATCGACTTGTCCGATATTCTCTCAGGTGTGTAAATACATTCTTCCTCAAGCACTTACATTCATCAATAAATATCCAAATAGGAAAGGCAAACATGTAATGGTTGTTGGGTCTAATGTCAGGTAATGGAAAGGTGAACAGCAGCGGGGCCGCAGAGGGCAGTTTTACAGCTTTGACTGGCCTGCTGGAGGTCGAACCCCTACACTTTACTTGCATCTCCACCAGTGATGGCACCAGGGTGGAGAGGGATGATGCAAGTATGTTCACCGGTACATAACCTACTTTCCTTTTCCTCTCTTTCGCATCTTGTTTCTTTTGCCACCAACCGCGTCATCGCGGACCTCATCTTTAAGGTGTGGTCAGACTACATGAAGTTTTGCAGGCAATAAAAATTCCATTATCAAAAGTGTAGCATGAGGCACAGCTCACATCGATGTGAGTTTCAAACCAAGCAGCCAAGCAAGTAACTTCTGACAATTTGTATGAGAATCTTTAACCTTTTGCAAAATCTGCAAAAACCCAATCTGATTTCTAATTAAATTACTGGATTTTGCACGCAGAATTTAGCTGAGCACTGGTTAAGGTGAACGTATCTTTAGCGCTAAAATCTGTTCTTGTTTCCCTTAACATTCTTCTATAGTGAGCACCTTTGGGGTGACGCCCACAGTGACAGGGCTGTCTGCTGGGAGCGTTGGTGAGGCTTCCACGGCCCTTAGCTCAGCTGCACAGGTGGCCCTTCAGTCCCTGTCTCATGCAATGGTGTCTGCCGAACAGCAGCTTCAAGTTCTTCAGGAGAAGCAGCAACAGCTTCTAAAACTCCAGCAGCAGGTCATACATGAATGCATTCTTCATTCATTTTAATAATCTCGATGTCTTGATAATTTCAGTACTTTGACTTTATGTAATTTGTTATCTTATGAAACAGAAGGCGAAGCTGGAGGCCAAACTTCACCAGACCACCGCAGCCACTGCAGCATCAGGCGTTGTCAACTCAGTGCCATCCAACCCGTCCTCCGCTCCAGGCTTCTTCATTCACCCCTCTGACGTCATCCCGCCCACTCCTAAAACTACACCGCTGTTCATGACACCGCCTCTCACCCCACCGAATGAGGCAGTGTCTGCGGCTATTAGTGTGGAACTGGCTCAGCTCTTCCCTGGATCCGTCATTGATCCTCCCCCTGTGAACCTTTCAGCACAGAACAAAAACACACAGAAAGCCAAACCAGTAAGTTCTGAAAACCTCCTCCTGCTTATATAATGATTATTATTTAGCAGGGTTTCATTTTCTCTCATCAAAAATACTCCAAAATGGATTTAAGGGAACATATTGCATAATAGCAGAGGCTAATAGGTAAGGTAGCATAAAAGATATGTTATTTTCCTGTAAGGGGCTGTGCGTTATTTACCTTCTTTAGTTGAACTTTTGAGATGCGTTCAGCTAATGTGTGTTGGTATGTTTTCATTACAGAACCCCATAGGAAGTGGCCTGGCATTGGCAATCTCGCAAGCCTCTCACTTTCTTCAGCCTCCACCACATCAGTCCATAATAATCGAACGGATGCATTCAGGTACTACACATTAGCTCTCACACTAGAACAGTGGATCTCAACCAGGGTGCCAGGGCAAACAATAAAGGGCAGCATGCCGGTAAATATCTCTGTTGCGCCCTGGCGTCCTTAGTTCTGGCTCACAGACCTTTCCTGAACCCACCCCCACCTTTTGCTTCTTGTTTACATACTTTCCTATCATAATGAAGGGTTAGACTTCCTATCATTTCCTATCAAAAAAGCTAAAAATTAAAATTAAAAATATATATTTACAATTTTATTCATGCAACTTTTCCAAGAAATCACACTTTGCTTTCTCATATATCCAGGTTTTTCAAGAAAGTTGGTAAATTATAATAAAAATTACCTTGATTTTGAGTTGTTTTAGAGCAAGCTTTGTCTTTTTGAGTTATCTTGAGGCCCACATCTTGAAGTCTGCTGAGGCCTCCTAGTGAGTCCTGGCTTCTTGGTTGATGGTACATGGTCTGTTTCTTCCTCATTGCGGATCCGCGATCTGTGCGGTGCATTTGCTATATGCTTTGGTTTGCCAACATCATTTTGACGTAAAGACTGATTGTCACTTTGTAGGTGCAAGGCGGTTTGTGACTCTAGATTTCGGCCGGCCGGTGTTGCTGACAGATGCACTGATCCCCACATGCGCTGACTTGGCCTCCCTTTCCATCGACATTTGGACTCTCGGGGAGGAGGTGGATGGAAGGCGGCTCGTGGTCGCCACAGATATCAGCACACACTCACTGATTCTTCACGACTTGTTGCCTCCTCCCGTCTGCAGATTCATGAAGGTTTATACACATTTAGCATAATCAAATCTGCACAGGGCTCATAGCAGTCTGCTTTCTATAAACTTTAGCACAGAGAATATAATTTTTATGTAGAGACATCACTGTCACTCTGTGCCCTTCCCCCCAGATCACTGTGATTGGTCGATACGGCAGCACTAATGCTCGGGCTAAAATCCCATTGGGTTTCTATTACGGCCACACATATATCCTGCCATGGGAAAGTGAACTGAAGCTGATGCATGATCCTCTGAGGGGAGAGAGTGAAGCTGCCAGTCAGCCAGATCTGGATCAACATTTGTCAATGATGGTGGCCCTGCAGGAGGACATTCAGTGCAGGTCAGTTAGGCTGAAAAGCTGCCATTGGCGTTCAATATTTTAAATGAGCTGCCACTGCTACCATTCAAAATTTTGGGGTCAGCAAGATTTTTATTTTACTCTTATAGGTATAATCTGGCCTGTCATCGACTTGAGACGCTACTTCAGAACATCGATCTGCCACCTCTTAACAGTGCTAATAATGCACAGTACTTCCTGCGCAAGCCCGATAAAGCAGTTGAAGAGGATTCCCGTGTTTTCTCTGCTTACCAAGACTGCATTCAGCTCCAGCTGCAGCTCAACCTGGCTCACCATGCTGTCCAGAGGTTGCGCGTGTCTCTCGGAGCCACACGGAAACACCTGCCCGAGAGCTACGACCCCAGAGAGCTGGTCCAGAACTCTTCTACGGAGCAGCTCCGAACTATCATCAGATACCTTCTGGACACACTGCTCAGCCTGCTGCACTGCTGTAATGGTGAGGGAGGCAACCTTTCCAACACCACCTCACTTTTTTTCAAATTACATTGCATTTGAAATGCCCTTTTAGCATTTCTTTAGTTTAAATGTCAGAATGAATGGTTTCCCTCTCTCTCTCTCGCTCAGGTCACTCCGTGCCCTCAGTGTTGCAGAACACGTTTCACGCCCAGGCGTGTGAGGAGCTCTTTAAGCAGCTGTGCATCAGCGGAACTCCTAAGATCCGTCTGCATGCTGGTCTGCTGCTGGTGCAGCTGTGTGGAGGCGAGAGGTGGTGGGGCCAGTTCCTGTCAAACGTCCTTCAGGAGCTCTACAACTCTGAGCAGTCGCTCATCTTTCCTCAGGACAGGTAACACAAACAACACACTCTTGCAGAAGTTGGATAACATTATCAGAACTATTCCTAAAGGATACCCGGGCCTCATATGTCCGTCTTTTCATTTCCTCAGGGTTTTTATGTTGCTGTCCTGTATTGGCCAAAGATCTTTGAGTAACAGTGGGGTTCTGGAGGGTTTGTTGAACCTTCTGGACACACTGTTATCCCCTCTGCAACAAACTAGTGCAGCACAGCACCGCAGGACAGAAGGTGAATGTTTGAGAAAGAGTTTTATTTGTAATGTGTGTCTATGTGCGTTTATGGTTATGGTACAGATTTGTATGTGTTTATAGGCGTGTTGGATATCCCCATGATCAGCTGGGTGGTCATGCTGGTCTCTCGACTGCTCGACTATGTGGCCAGTGTGGAAGATGAAGCCTCTGCAGCTAAGAAACCTCTAGGGGTTAAAGACAGAGAAAGATCTTTTACAGGTGAAATGATTAAACTTGAACTGAAAATCCACTGTTTTTGTAGTTCTTAAAAACTTTAAAATGTTTTGTATGATCGAATGTTTCTTCAGTGTTTCTAAAGTCTGTTATGCTCACCAAGACTCTTTTAACGGTAATGTCCATCCTCTTTCCAATCTACCAGGGAACCAGTGGAGTTTCATAAACAACAGTCTGCAGTCTCAGAACCCAAGCAGATCCGCCAAAGGCAACAACAGCAGTTTAGATCGTCTATATTCACGCAAGATCCGCAAACAGCTAGTCCACCATAAACAGGTACATGTGTCTCTCACAAACATCCTTTGCTCATATAATATTTTCCTTATCATGTATAGTGTGGGTGTTGATCAGTTCTCCTTTCAATGCAGCAGTTGAATTTATTGAAAGCCAAACAGAAGGCTTTAGTAGAGCAAATCGAGAAAGAGAAAATCCAGAGCAACAAAGGCTCCTCCTACAAGCTGCTGGTGGAACAGGCCAAACTCAAACAAGCCACGTCCAAGGTGAGAATCCAAGCTTTTGTTAACTCCTTATCCCTTAGTGCTGAGTGTGGAACAGCATTCGGTAAAAAAGCATCCTTTGAACAGATTGTAACATTAACCCTGTTGTCCTTGTTTTCCCCAGCACTTTAAAGATCTGATCCGTTTGAGGCGGACAGCTGAATGGCCACGCTCCACCTTGGACTCAGAGGTATCGGTGGCAAAAGAGACCCCTGAGGTGGAGCTCCTGCCCTTCACGCTGTCTCATGAGCGCTGCATCTGCGTTGTCCAGAAGCTCGCTCTCTTCCTCCTCTCTATGGACTTTACCTGTCACGCAGACCTGCTGCTGTTCGTCTGCAAGGTGCAACATACTTTTCGACTCACAGAAGGGGAAAAAGTGCTTGTTTTGAAAGCTATAGAATTTTGATACAGTACCATTAAAAAGTTTTGGGGTCTGTTACATTTGACTTCAAACTTTTGGATGATAGTGTTTGTTATTGACCATATCTGTTTCAATTTTTCTAAATGAATCTCCTTCGCCTGGTCAGGTGTTGGCCAGAATAGCAAATGCAACACGACCCACAATCCACCTGTGTGAGGTGGTTTCAGAACAGCAGCTGGAGAGGTTACTGCTGTTACTGGTGGGAACAGACTTTAACCGCGGGGACATCTCATGGGGTGGAGCCTGGGCCCAATATTCGCTCACCTGCATGCTGCAGGACATCATTGCAGGTGTGTATGTGTTTTAGGTTTGAAAAGACGTTCTCAGCGGTCCATCGACTGTCATACATGTTTTATATTAAGATGTTGTCATCTGTTTGCAGGAGAACTGTTGTCTCCAGTGTGTATGGATGGGATGGAGGGGGCGGGGGCAGATGAGGCCGGTGCCGCCTCTTCCTCTGTAGTATTGGATTCCGATGACTCGCTCCCCCAGCCAACCCCCATCCCACTGGTGGATACCATCGATGAGCCTCTGGGACCCGATATCATCGCAGGTACACCCGGGACATCATCCTCTGTGTTCCAAAGTGCGTTGGTAACCCCGCCCGAATAGCACGTCACCTCACACGGACCCCCACCTTTCTTTTGTTTCTGATGTTTGTTTTTTTTCCTCTCTTAGATGAGCTGCATGTATTTTTGCATTGTGTTTGTAATAGAGGTATAATGCAGTGGACAGGAGGTTGGAACAGTGCAGATGATTTTGACTCTAGATACATGCAAAACCTGTAGCTGCCGGTGATTTTATCATTGGTTTAAATTTGTCACAACTCATTCAAAATGGGTAGGGATGCACGATCATGATTTTTCATGGCCGATTCCGATACCGATTTTTTACAAGCAAACTGGCCGATTCCGATACCGATTTCCGTTTTTTTTGTTTTGTTTTTTTCTTTAAGCAACAAACAAGAAAGAAGGAAAGTGTGCGGAAACAAGATGTTTATTTGGTATTTAATAGGCAAAACTGGCTTTTGGCTATTGAAAACAATAACCATAACCATCTGAAATTAACGGCAGTAACTGCACAGTAAGTAGCCTACATTCAATACAAACATAGATGGTACAGACATCAGCATTTAGCTTTTGTATTTGAATTGGGTTGAAACTACGTAGAACTAGCCTTAAATTAAAAGATTAACTTTAACCATGTGAATTTAAAGGCAATAACTGCATAATTCTACAGTCCAAACACCAAAATCAACACACATTCAATAAGATGCAAAGTGTTTCATTCATCCAATTAAAAAAAAAAAAATAGGGTAATGATTCAGATATTTTTTTCTTGAGCCAATGAAAAATAAATAACTCTCTCAAGTTAAAAAAATATAGATGTGAATCATTACCCTAAAATTTTTTAATTGGATGAATGAAACCCTTTTTTTCATTGTGCTACAGCAGGTGATTTTTAAATCTAATTAAGTCGATGTAATTTTAAGGTAAAATAAAAATAATCATCCTATACAGAACTGACGTTTACTTCTAGCTTTTCAAACGTGTATGCAAGTTCTTCTTTACAAAAAAAAGTTCAGTTTAGTCCGTTTCGTTTCTCATCCAACACGCGAGAAGTAGAGCTGAACACCCCTTCACTGTCTCCGCTTGGGCGGGGCTTGGACAGGTACAGTACGCTCGCGAAGCTTCAGTGTGCACAGGAAATGGACTCATATTTTGTGCGCCAGTACAAAAACAGCTGTTCGCCTGTGCCTCAGCCATGTAGCTCTGCACTTCCAGTGCTGAACGACTGCCCGTGTCCTGCGCACAGATTTCGAAATACTTCCACACAGATGACATAGCGAATGATTACAATGTAGTCTGTGCACCCGGGCGCACATCTGGAAAAATCGGCCGAAAAAGACCAAAAACCGGCCGATTGCCGTTCACGTATTTTAAGCAAAAACCGGCAGGTTCCGATTTATTGCTGGTCAACCGGTGCATCCCTATAAATGGGTCAACGATCCACTGTTCTGGCACCCTGTCTTTCTGAGAGGAGTTTGATGGCCGGACGTCCTAAAGAAGGCTGTCTGTGTAGTTGCTTCTCTTGGTACGCTGCTCTTGCAATATTAAACATCTTTTCGTTGCCCAAAGGTGCTCCTCCACTGTCATCTTTGGAAAAAGATAAAGACATTGACTTTGACTTGCTACAAGACTTGATGGATGTTGATATTGATCCTTTAGATATTGATTTGGAAAAAGATCCACTCGCCGCCAAGGTTTTTAAGGTATGGACCTTGTTCTCTTCATCTTTTTTTTTTTTTTTTTTTTTGTCTTTCAGCATTTGGGGTGTAATGGTTAAAACTTCTCATGGTTCTGTGGTAACTGTTTTATTTTAGTACATTGCTAGAGTATGGGCTGTTTTGACCCATATGCTCTTGACTTTCTCATATCCATCCAATTACTCATTTTCTTTTCAAATAAACTTTATGATCACAATTGCTGGAAAATACAGCACACCGTTTACAGACATTTACATTGTGAAATGTCTGAAAGTACAGTGATTTAGTGACAGAAAATAACCATAATTATTATTGAAAGCAAACACATTATAATTCACACACAACATTTATTTAAACCTGTATTAAGAACCCTGGGAAGTGAACTGTTTCACCCCTATACTGCATGTGTTATGTAATCAAAGATTAGTAGTAAAAGTTTGATTGTATGGTTTACACAAAGCCAATGTTTTAACCCCTTTTCCAGTAAAATATTTTTCAGTTTTTCTCAGAGACTAGTATCTGAGTTTTTTTTTTTTTTTTTTGTTCTTTGTTCTCCCTTGCAGCCGATCAGCAGTACCTGGTACGATTACTGGGGTGCTGACTACGGCTCTTACAGTTATAACCCCTACACTGGGGGTGTGGGCATACCCGTGTCCAAACCCCCTGCGGCTGCCACTACAGAGAAGCCTGGATCTCAGAACCTCTCCGTGTCTGTGTCTCAGGGTGAGAAGTAAAAGAAATCAATAAAATAAAAAGTATCTAGAATAAATGTATAATAAAATCTGAGTGCTAAAGTAATTTTTATCCCAGCACTGGACGCTCGACTGGAGGTGGGATTAGAACAGCAGGCAGAACTCATGCTGAAGATGATGGCAACACTGGAGGCAGATGCAATATTGCAGGCGCTAACGTCCACATCTCCATCTGGTACAAACACAAAATCATGTGTATAGGGTTCCTACGGTAAAAGAAAATCAGAAGGAAATTGTATTCATTTGTTTATTATTTATGTATTATTTCCAGCATTGTAAAATTTGTCAATTTATTAATAAAATATTGAATAGTGTATGATGAGCATACATTTTTCAATGTCAGACTCAGTTCTAAAACATTCCTTTTTGTAGAAATTGATCATTTATGAGGTTTACAATTTATAAAATGTATTTTCTGGTAATTGCAGATAAAATTTTACTGGTGCAAAGGTGTGGGAACCCTGTTTTTAAGGGTTTTTTTCCTGAAATGATTTGACTAGTATCGTCCTTTCTCTTCATTATCATTTGTTCCTCTTCTGTGTCAGTGGCCCAGTCTGCAAATGGGACAGATGACTCTCTTTTGCGTGGGGGGTTCCACAGCTCTCCCCCCAGCAGCTGTCTGATGGTACAACCCTCTTCCATTCCCATGTTGAGCACCTGCTTCAACAAACTTTTCTCTTTATTGCAAGTGCATCATGTTCAGGTACGGGCAAAGTCTGGTTTTGTCACTTCTATTAACTGAGTTTCCCCTAAAATCTAACCTTGGCATATTTAAAAAAAGATTTAAATTAAAAAATTTTTTACAAAAGGTTATTAGAAGTTACACAATGACACCATCTTTAACTTTTTGTCTGTCTAGTTGGAGTCTTTGCTGCAGCTGTGGTTGACGCTGAGTTTGAGTTCCTGCTCTGGAAGTTCAGAGGAGAGCGGCTCAGACATCTTTCTCTTTAACTCCAGCAGAGTGCCCACAATCCCCCTTAACCAAGGTGTGACATCCACCAAATGATAGAACACTTTGATCTGTGGAAATTATTAGCGTATTTTTTGAGGAGCTTGGATTGTTGATGGCAGAGTTTCAACAGGATCTTAAGTTGAACAGTTGGTGTTGTGTGTTACTACAAATAAGGATCCAACTAGTAACCTGCTAGAATCATTTTTTTAAACTTTAAAGTGTTAGTCTCACTAGCTACGGTTACCTACACCCAAATGATCTATGCCTATAATTAACTATAATTCTTGTCTCTCTCAGCCTCCATCAACAGTTTCCTGTCAGTGCTGGCCTGGTACCCCAACACTTCTCTGAGAACGTGGTGTCTTGTCCTGCACAGTCTCACCCTCATGACCAATATGCCTGGTAGTGGTGAGTATCTAAATGGCCAAGCCTGGTATTAGAGCTGCACGATGTGTCGTTTAAGCATCGATATCGCGATGTACGTATCCACGATAGTCACATCACAGGATGTGTGATGTAGGCTGTCGTAGTTGATCCATTATTCATTAACTGTACGGGCCAGCTGCTCCCCGGCCCTTGACGAATGTGATTCGCGGATTAATTGCACTGCTTAACCATCATAGAGTGAAAGTTTATAATTTGCATGTGTTTTTAAGTCCTGTCAGTTTAACAGGGCGCTTATAAGAACGAGCAGAGAGAGAGAGAGCGTGAGAGTGCCCTGGCCACGCGCGCACGCTCACCTTCTCCGTCTTCAAACAACACGAGCACTGTCTTGCTCTCTCTCCCTCACGCATATTAATCATAATCATCAAAATCATGTCGAGAAAAAAAGAAACAACTATCCAGTGATGAAATGTTTTCTGTGTTGTCAAATCTTGTGCGATATCCTAAACTGCAGAGATAATTACACAACGCGTGCTGTACACGTCTGATTCGTGAACTAATGATTCCTTTGAACCGATTCAATTTAATGAATGGTTTAAACAACTGACCTGTTCAACACTGAACTCACAAGACGTCTGAATTGGTGTATAAAAAAAAATCTGTAACGCTTTACAATAATGTTCTATTTATTAAACTATTTAACTACATTATTTAACATTTTACTATTACTAAACTGCACTTCTACAACATTGTTAATTTCAACACTTAGGCTATAGCCTTCATTGTTGAAATCAAAAGTTGTACAGTATTTGTTAACACAGTTAATGCACTGTGAAGTAACATTACCAAACAATGAACAGCTGTGTTTTTATAAACTAAGATAAACAAAGATTAATAAATATAGTAACAAAAGTATTGCTTGTGGTAAGTTCATGTTAGTTAATATTCTAACAATTCAAACCATATCCTAAAGTTACAAACAAAGTTTACTCCAATTTAAATAACACTCTGATGTTTAAATCATTTAAAATTAGAATGTAAGTGTGCTCACCCCATTTTTGTTTGTAAGAATAAATTAGATTAGATTTCATATCGCAATATATATCGCAGAAAAATAAAATATCGCAATGTCATTTTTTCCCAATATCGTGCAGCCCTACCTGGTATTGTTCCTGAGATGTGTGGGTTTTCCCACTGGAAGACCTGCATTTCTATACATGTGGGTTTTCTCTTCGGGAATCCTGCCAGCTCAGCAGAACCGTGTTGTGTTGCCCCTCTACAACCTTATTATAGAAGCAGACAGTCTGGTGACACACTTTCGTGATTAACTCCACCGATAATGTGTTTGTTGCATCTGTAGCCTCCAGCAGTGGGATGGGTGTGCAGGAAAGCACAGCCCAGCAGATGGTGTCTGACCCCACACTTGTGCACGTGCTTGTGCGCTTCCTGTCTGGAGGAAACCCTCATGGCACCAGCCAGCACAGCTCACAGGTATTCAGCTGTGAAGGGTACACGCATGCCTGGTTTCATGATGATATATTTAAAAAATGCCTCACGTACTCCTTTACATCTCTCTTTCCAGGTCGGCCCCACTGCAACACAAGCCTTGCAGGAATTTTTAACCAGGTTGCAGGTGCACCTGTCCTCCACATGTCCACAGATGTTCAGCGAATTTCTGCTTAAACTGTTGCACATCCTGTCTACGGAGAGGTAGATGATTAATTCAACATTTACGTAATTAAACTGGTGCTTGTTTTAAATCATTTTATTTGTTTTTCATCTGCTTCTAGGGGTCCATTCCAGTCTGGTCAGGGTCCATTAGATGCACAGGTGAAGCTATTGGAGTTCACCCTGGAGCAGAACTTTGAGGTGGTTTCTGTGACCACCATCTTGGCTGTCATTGAATCAATTACTTTTCTGGTTCACCACTACATCACTTGTTCAGATAAGGTGGTCTCACGCAGCGGTTCTGACAGTTCTGTGGGCGCTCGTGCCTGTTTCGGGGGCCTGTTCGCCAATATCATCCGCCCTGGCGATGCTAAGGCTGTGTGTGGTGAGACCACACGAGACCAGCTGATGTTTGACCTCCTAAAGCTAGTCAATGCTTTGGTGATGCTGCCGCTGTCAGGTGATCGGGAGTTCAGTGGGAGGCTACCTCCAGCCGGTGGAGCCACTGACAGCGTTTCGGATGAAGAAAAAGTGTGTGGAAGCAAAGAGTGTGGGGCGGCGGGCACAGCACAGCACCAGGGACCCGCTGCGGGTGTGGCAGACCTGGTTTTGGCCAATCAGCAGATTATGAGTCAGATCTTGTCGGCATTGGGGCAGTGCAACAGCAGCGCCATGGCCATGATAATTGGTATGGAAATTTATTTTAAATTAATAAAATATTAGTAAAAAGTTATATTACATTTAGTGCTTGGCAATGATTAATCGCATCCAAAATAAAAGTTTTTGTTTATATAATGTATGTGTGTGTGTTTTGTGTATATTTATGTATATATAAAGACACACACAAACACTATTTATTTTGATCATATTTACATGTAAATATTTATATTATATATAAATATATTTAATATATAAACCGAGCACATTTTTCTTAAATCTATACGTGCATGCATGTGTGTTCATATATACATAATAAATATGCACCATACACACTCATATATTATGTACACAAAAATGTTTGGATGTGATTAATCATTGCCCAGCAATAATTATATTATATAATTCATATACATTCAATTACTGTCCAAAAGTTTAAATGCATTTTTTTTCTCTCTCTCTCTTTCTAGGTGCTAGTGGGCTTCACTTAACCAAACATGAGAACTTTCATGGTGGGTTGGATGCCATCTCCGTGGGTGATGGCCTCTTCACCATCTTGACTACTTTGAGTAAAAGAGCCACATCCGTGCAGGTCATGCTGCAGCCCATTCTCACCTACATGGCCTGTGGGTATATGGGCCGACAGGTAAGACTCGTCACAGAGAAACTGAGAGACCACACAATGGTCAGTGGTATATTCTAGTATGTTATGGACTGGAAAAAAAACAAAACATGAACACATTAAATAATTTTCACATTCTAGAGAATAGACATACAGTATAAAAAGATTGTCATTGCACCTTGTCAGTGTTAAGTGTTTTTTTATATTTTACAGGGATCTCTATCAACATGTCAGCTCTCTGAGCCTTTACTGTGGTTTATTTTGAGAGTGCTTGACACCAGCGAGGCTTTGAAAGCCTTCCATGACATGGGTATGCCAACACTTTAACACTTGATAAAGATATAAAACTCAGTTTGAGCTGGTCTGTATGTTCTGACTCTGTATGTGTTTGTGTGTGTGTGTGTGTGTGCGCATTTAGGTGGTGTGCAGCTCATCTGTAACAACATGGTCACCAGCACACGAGCCATTGTGAACACTGCACGCAGCATGGTGTCCACTATCATGAAGTTTCTGGACTCTGGGCCTGGTAAAGCAGCAGATGGCAGCTTGAAAGCACGAGTGCTTACCTCAGAACCAGACAATGCTGAAGGATTGCACAACTTTGCCCCTCTTGGTACAGAAAGCATGCTTTGAATCATAAATAAACGTCTAAGTATTTGCAATTTATTTATATTAATAGTTTATGCTGTTCTCTTGCAGGCACCATCACCTCTAGCAGTCCCACAGCACAGCCAGCGGAAGTGCTGCTGCAGGCCACCCCCCCACATCGACGGGCCCGTTCTGCCGCTTGGTCCTACATATTCCTTCCTGAAGAGGCCTGGTGCGATCTCACAATCCACCTGCCTGCTGCCGTTCTGCTCAAGGAGATTCACATACAGCCTCACCTGGCATCCCTTGCTAGTGAGTGTGCACACACAGTGCAATATTATTGATCCCCACTTGACACAGCAGTATATTTTATCTGGCCCATATATGAAACTTTTTATACTAGTAAGGACTAGCCTAAAATTGTTTTTAAAGTATTATTTTTCTCTTTCTTTCCCAGCATGTCCATCCTCAGTGTCTGTGGAGATCAGTGCAGATGGTGTAAACATGCTTCCCCTGTCAACCCCAGTCATCACTAGTGGTCTCACATACATTAAATTCCAGCTGGTAAAGGCAGAGGTGGCATCTGCCGTGTGTTTGAGGTTGCACCGGCCGCGGGACGCCAGCACACTGGGCCTCTCACAGATTAAGCTCTTGGGGCTGACTGCTTTTGGAAACACTTCCTCTGCCACTGTAAACAATCCTTTCCTGCCCTCTGAGGACCAGGTCTCTAAAACCAGGTATAGGAAATCATTTGTGACATCTAGAATAATCGTAGTAGTTTTATTTCCTGTTTCAAGCCTCTGTATGTTATAATATCTAATTTTCCTTTCTTTCTTTCTTTCTTTCTTTCTTTCTTTCTCAGCATTGGGTGGTTACGGTTGCTGCACCATTGCTTGACTCATGTTTCTGATCTGGAGGCCATGATGGCCAGCGCTGCTGCTCCCACAGCAAACCTCCTGCAGACCTGCGCCGCCCTCCTCATGTCCCCATACTGCGGGATGCACTCGCCCAACATTGAGGCGGTGCTGGTGAAAATCGGCCTTCAGTCCACACGCATAGGCCTCAAACTCATTGACATCTTGCTGCGTAACTGTGCTGCTTCCGGCACTGATTTGGCCAGTAAGACTATGAAGATTGTTTCTCGTTAATGCCTGACTGCTGTTCGAATGTCAAGCAATATCACACTGATTTGTGTTATGTGTCAATTCGGAGAGTTTGAGTTTGTTCATACCTTTAATGATCTGACATCATGAATTTGTTGGGCTCTCCTTTTATCTGATTGGTGGGTTTGATTTTTTGTTGTAGATCTAAACAGTCCGCTGCTCTTTGGGAGGTTAAATGGCCTGTCATCAGACTCAACTATAGATATTCTCTACCAGCTAGGTACCACTCAGGACCCCGGTACAAAAGACAGGTCTGTTCTTTACATCATAATGGAAAATTTCTCATAAAGTGAGTTTGATCGTAGACTCTTTGCAGCGTCGGTTTTATGTTGCTTCTCTATAACTGTGTGTCATAATGCTGGGTATTTACCTTTATTTGTCTTTTTTTTACTTGTATAGTACGGGAGACCCTCAGATGTAAGAAAAAGTCATGCTTTGATAAATCACAAGTATGATGTAAATCAAAATTGAGATGTAAAGTCATAATTTTGAAGCATGAAGTCATTATAAGAAAAAAAGAGTTGAAGTTATGAGATAAAATGTCAAGTTCTGACAAAGTTGACAGTTTTGTTGTAATTGGAATTTTGGAACTTCATATCTTATAGTATCTTTTAAGACCCACAAAATTTCGACTTGTCATAATAAATTTTTTGTCCCAGAAATATATATATATATATATATATATATATATATATATATATATATATATATATATATATATGGTTTGTGAAGTCATGGGTTATGTTTGTGATTGTGTGATAGGATCCAGGCTCTGCTACAGTGGGTGTGCGATTCGTCCCGGGTTGCTGCCCTGAAGCAGAGTTCTCCGTCGAGCTATATGGGTCCAAGTGCTCCTCCCTCACGGGAATATGGGTTGCTCATGCCGTCCCCGTCACATCTGCACTGCGTGGCCTCCGTCTTATGGCACAGTTATGAGCTGCCTGTGGACTACGACTTGCCCGGTCTGCTCAACAGAGAGCTTTTCGAGTGAGTCTGCAAGCACACTATCCTTTTATAGTCTTTTGATACAAAATGTTCAAGGAAAAGTTTTGGATGAATGCATGTTTATGCCCGAGGTGCATTTTGGTGCTCTGCACTGGGAAAGGCTGAAAGTACATATTCCCCGTATTCTTCTATATTTCATTCTCTCTTCAGGTATGAATACTTAATGTATACTGAGTAGAACAAAGTAAAACAACCTTTGCGGTGTACGTGGAGCTAATAAAACAGCAGCAGCCTTTCCCAATAACGATTCGGTGCATAAGTAAATAATGAGGCTGTTTTTAGGCAATCTGAATTATTAATTCAAGAGTTTCTTGTCTTTTTCTCTGTCTCTTATAGGTTGTTGTACAACTGGTCGATGTCTTTGTCCTCTAACATGGTTTTAAAGAAGGCTGTGGACAGCCTGCTTTGTTCCATGTGCCATATCCACCCCAGTTACTTTTCTCTGCTCATGTCCTGGATGGGTATTGTGGCTCCCACTGCTGCCCAGACAAATGCACAGAACCGTATGGCCATGACAGACGATGGCAAGAAGCAGCATGATTTAAACAGTGCCGCCTCCCTCACAGATGACTCCAAACATGCCAGGACACCAGTAACTGTGCCCACCTCGCTCTCAGAAAGCCAGTTGGTGACCCTGGCAGCTGCATCCCAGTCTCCTGGTGCCATCCAGCAGCTGTTGGACTCTGGTCTGCCTTCATTGCTTGTTCGCAGCTTAGCCGACCTTTGCTGCAACCTGTTGGTCAGCGCAGACCTTCCCTTGCCTGCTGGATTCTCTGGACAGGCAGAGAGACGCTCATACTCACACAACCAACCCTCGTCATCCTCAGCAAACAGGCCGCCACTGTCTCCTGAGCTGGCAGCGCCCGTATTGCGGTTTCTAACCGAAGTAGGAAACAGTCACACAATGAAGGACTGGTTGGGTGGGCCAGAAGTGAACCCACTCTGGACAGCACTGTTGTTTCTCCTGTGTCACTCTAGTTCCAGTGGGGCTGCTAATGCCAGTGCAAACAGTGGGAGCAGCAGAAGTATTTCTGGGCACAGTGCATCACCCAGCACCTCACACGCCAGTGCCGCACCTCACACCGCAGGAGCGTCTTACTCACTGGTGTCAACGACCCGCAGCAGTGGACTCACCACCCAGCAGAGGACAGCCATTGAGAATGCCGCAGTGGCTTTTTTCCTGCAGTGCATCTCCTGCCATCCAAACAACCAGAGGTTAATGGCACAGGTGTGTTTGGGGCGCTTTTTTGAGTCTCATTTGATGTTTTTCATAGATAATGAATTAAATCTAACTATATACACATTATATAAAACACACTATATATATATATATATATACACACACACACACACACACACACACACACACATATATATATATATATATATATATATATATATATATATATATATATATATATATATTTATATTACCTCATTTAATTTATATTAAAACCAGAAAAGATTATTCCAAGATTAGCATCAAGAAATATATATTCACATTATATGTATTGAACAATAGTATAATTTCTATATTATTAATTTGTAAAGGTTCTGTGTGAGCTGTTCCAGTCAGCTCCTCAGCGAGGGAACGTTCCGGTCTCAGGGAACATTTCTGGATTTATACGTCGGCTCTTCCTACAACTCATGCTCGAAGACGAGAAAGTTACTGTATTCCTTCAGTCTCCCTGTCCGGTAGGTGATCACACACCCACACATACGCACAAAATCTTACAGCATATGCTTTGAAAATCTATCTGAAGCTGAAACATTGCTGTTCTAAGCTGATATTTCATTTTATATAGAACTTGTTTTGCTTGGTTAGTCTGTTAAATGATTTATTACTGTTGCTGTAAAGCTCAGAAAAGCTTCTTCACTTACAAGGAAAATTACCCTGACCTTTACATCATCTCAGAGGGATTTAAACCTCCACTGGCTCTGAGCTGCAGGTCTTTTCAAGGCAGATTGTGATAGGACACCACTAGGGGGCAGATTTATCCTCAAATCCTTGTCAATCATGCAGGAGTCCACACATTGGTGCATATTAGGAGCAGTGTTGGGGTAGTTACTCAAAAAAAGTAATTAGTTACTAGTTACTAGTTACTTCTGTAAATTGTAATGAGATTACTTTACTAGTTACTGCGTTTGAAAAGTAACTTCACTACTTATTACTTTACTTTCCCGTTTCTTAATTTACTGTGTAGATACATGGACAAACATCATAGCCCTATCATTCACCTGTCTGCATAGTGTTTATTGTATAAATGTATACAAAATGGCATGTAAAACCATATGAAAGAACAATATCCCCGTCTGCACAAAGAAATATGCCTCACTGTAAAATCCACAAACAACAGGATAAAGGAAGCTATGGTTGGGTCATTTTAAAATGGGGTCAACACACAAGTTTCAAAACACAGGCTTTGGGAAACATGAGAACAAAACTCTATTCCTGAGAACAAAACCAGCTTTTTATTAGGTTCATGGCAAAATATAAAAATAAAGGTAACTTTATCTCATAAAATAAAATCGCAATTTAAAATATACTTAAGCCCATAAAAAAGACACGGAAACTGCAATTAATTAAATAAACAGAAAATTTGCATCATCCCAAAAACATTATTTTCCCCTTAGCTCGCTCTCCTCTGCCTCCTGGAGATGTGGCTTCCAAAGGCTGTAACATACTAAGTCACAAACTCTTGAACCTATTAATGATGAATTATTGTGTGTTGCAATTATCACAATGCACAAAACAGAAAGTGCAACGAAAGTGTAACAGTGCAACAGTGAAAACAGAAAGTGCAACAAAAAGTTCCATTCAATTCATTTTTTCTCTCTATTCTTCGAAATAACGATTGTATCGCATAAGTAAAAGTCTTTCGAATCTTTTATCTGACAGCCTGTTCCTCCTTGGGGTCAGAACAACACTGCCAAGGCTGAAAAGCCTTTCAACTGGTGCACTTGACGGTATTGGAGTGTTGTACTGCTTTGCAATTTCCTTAATCCTGGGGAACCTGGAGAGAACCTCCCAGTCAGATCCGGGCAATTTTAAGTACTCCATGACTTCAGTCTCTGCGGTGTAGGAAAACTCCTCTTCAAATTCAAAAAAGTCATTGTGACTGGAGGTGGCAGGGCTCTGAACTGCTTGTCTCATCAGTGGCTCTTCAGGAATCCGGGCACGACACTCAGTAATTAGCATGGTTTTAACAGCATCTCTTCTCTTCTCATCTTTGAGCCAGCGGAGCTTGAATTTGGGCATTGTGGCAGCAGCCATAAGAGCATCCTTGCTGTCCAAGACAGATGCAAATCTGTCTTTGATTGCCTGTAATATGAAATAGTACATTGATTAGACAAACATATACAGTTCAATTAACAGCTTTTATAGCCTCATAAATTTGGGCTACATCAGCTATATTAAACTGTAGGCCTATAGCCTACACTGCAAGCTATTATTTAAGGCGGCACTGATACAAATTATTTTGTGGTGAAGTAAATACTACAGAAAAAAACATCATGTAATTTATGTGAAAAAGTTCAGGCAAGAATAAAAAAACGAAGTAAATTCTTAATTCAATGTTATATTGTTTGTGTGAAATGTATTGAAAAGGAAACTTCAACTAAATAGATATTCAACCATTTCCTAGCCAAGTTAAAAATTACTTATTTTCTTTGTTACTTTAATTTAACTTAGTTAAGTAGAGTACTTAATTCCATATGTGAAATTTACTTAAAAAAAATATGAGTGCAAAAACTAATTAAGTAAATTTAACTTATTATTATTTTATTTTTTTCTGTGTAGGGCCTATTCATTTTATTATTCAATATGTGTTTACCTGTACAATAGCACCAGGCATGCCAGCTGTCATCTGGGAAAGGCCATCCTTCAACGCAAGCAACTTTGACATGAGAATCTCCAAGGTTGGCAGGAGGGTGCCGTAGTAGCAATCATCTTCTCCCTGTAGTATATCTAATGCAGCAGCAAGAGGTTTTGACACTGCACAATATTCCTTCAGGAACTGATACTCACGCTCAGTGATGCCCTTTACACTCAGTCTAGAAAAAATGGTGTTTAAATCTCTGATTGGGATTTCTGTGATGAGAGATAAGGCGTTATGAGTCGAGTTCCAGCGTGTAGCAGTGGGTACAATGAGCTTTCTTTTTAGCACATCCTCAACCTGGTCTGAAGCCACAGTAGACCTACTAGTTTTTGTCCAGAGAGCTGCACACTTGGCGAGAGCACTTCTGTAAAGTGCTTTACAGTCATTGTTACTGGTCAGCCATTTCTCCAGGTCATTTTTTGAGATCAGGTTTAGTGTATGTGCTGCACAGCGCAGATGAGGCGGCAGTGAAAATGTCTCATCTGATTCTGTGGAGAGTGCTTCGGCAACATCAGTAAAAGTGACCTCCTCCTCCCCCTCCTCGTCATCAGATAGCTCGTCAGAGACAGACCCATCATCAGGATGGGATTCAAACATTCTAAAGGCTTTTACAAAATTGCTGCCATTATCAGTGACACATGCTGTTACTTTATGCGATAGTCCAAAGGCTGAGTGAACCTGTTCTATTTCGCTAGCTATGACATCGTAAGTGTGTCTTCCTCTCACCCGTTTGCAGGCAAGAGCAGCCTTCTCGCGTTTAAAACTAATGCTGTCTATCCAGTGCACCGTCATTCCTAAATAACTTTTGTTGTTGGCGGACCAAATGTCCGCGGTGGTAGACACATGATCCAGGGACTCAAAAGTTCTTTTGAGCTTCGATTCCATGTCGGAATAACACTTATCCAGGTAATGGGAAAATGTTTTCCTGTCGGACGTTGGCTTGCGAGTCGCGGGTATTTTATCTAGAATTCTTCTAAAACTGGGTGATTCAATGGTTGACAGGGGAAGCATGTCTTCTACAATGAACCCTGCAACTAGCCTGTTCATTTCGTTTTGTGTTACCTGCTGCGCTCCAAGGCTTGAGAAAAGCTTAGCTTGTTTAGGCGGGGTCGGCTGATGGGTGACTCCTTCAAATGAACGGCGAGCAGGATCTTTCGCCACAAGTTTTGTATTGCCATGCTGGGCTGACAAATGCTTGGACAGGTTGCTCATTGAGTTGGCAGCAGTTGAAAGACACTTGTCGCCTGGGCATAGAGTGCATTTCACACGAATATTTTTGTCCTTTCGAGCAATAAATTGAAAGTAATGCGAATATCGCCACTGGCCGAAACCCCCTGTCTCCGTCTCCATCTCCATCTCCCTCTCCTTCGCACCAGCAGCTACGTCACTCAAATCGATCTCTATGGCAACGGTGCCCAGGCAAGCACACACACACACAGGCAGCACGCATGCACGCGCCACTTAAACAGACAAAACTTTACACACAGGCAAACACGGCTTGGGTAACGCAGAAAAGCGCGTTCCTATAGTCTAGTAAAGTAGTGTAGTTACCGATATTTTTAGTGTAATGCGTTACTTTATGTAACGTGGCGGTACAAAAGCAAAGGAGGTCGTAAGGGTGTTTTCCCACACTCTTAACACAAAATATGCATATGTATGACAATGTATGGTCGACTACGCCACCCCAGACCACTGGGGAAATAACAGCCCTAAGGGCACACAGGTTCGTCTTGAATGAGTGGGTGAGGAGACATGAATAATATAGAAAAGTTTATTATGTTTGTCAATATTGACCAATAAATAGCTAAAAACTTCCAAGTGAAAACTCTACATTGGCCATATAATAAACAGGAAGGCACACCAGCAATCTGCATCTACACACACACAATAAATCAATTCCCATTAAAGAAAACCAAATGGCCAACAGGAGCGGTAGCTGGGGGTCCGGGTCGGCTGCCAAATTGTAGAACGAACCCCCCCCCCACAATAGTCCACTACAAATACCCAAATGCACACGTGAAAGTTAGATGGCAGCAGGCACACAGCACTATAACGTGAACACACCACACAAATGGCAGCCTCGCCTTCACCCCCCAGAGACCCAGCTCCTATAACAGAAAAAAAAAGAAGAAAACAAACTGATAACTACAATCTGACAGAAACTCAAAGAAATAAATAAAACAAAAATAACAAACGTTTATAAAGTACAATACCCCCAAATAAGTAAAACAAAAAAAACGATGTCACAAAATAAATCAAATAATTCAAGAAATTAAACCACTTAGCACAAACAAAATAGCACAATGTAACAAAAACAGGTTAACAGTTTGAAATAAACCAAGTTCACTCCGGTTTACAGTGCTCAGAGATGAGGCACGGACTGAACGTAAACCAAGGAAAACCAAATAATCAAACAACCACACGGTAGACACGAGATGCTGATTCCAAGTTAGACCAAGGGAATTCCATATGCGGCGGCCCGGGGAGACGTTCAGCCTGCCCTCGAAACCATGCACTACACCCCGATAGCAACGTGAATCAACCGCTGGGTTGCTATCGTGATAAAGGTCGAGGCAAAACAGCGACGCAGTCGCGATCACGGTTCAGTGTTGATGCTCACTTCCCACTAATTAGCCCAAAAAGACTCAGTTATGCAGGAGAGCCCACGGGATGATCCTGCACGCAAACCGCTTCGTAGTTACACACCATATTCAATATAGCGGCTCAGTCAGACCATATGAGTGACGTGCTATCAATGCCACGGTGAAGAGTGGGCAGCCAGCACAAAGCAGCGGGAAGGAAAAAAAAAAAGAGCAGCTTACAATCCAAGCCTGTGGCGACCACGGATGACGTCACGAGGGAAATACAAGGACGCATCCCAAGTGGCCATAACATGTCCTTTATATATCTCAAACCAAATAAGGAGGAGGGGTTACTAAACTAAGCACAGGTGGATGACATTCCCTACAGTGGATTCAACCACCCTGCTACATTTACTTCGTTACCCAAAAAAGTAATATCGTTACTGTAATCCGTTACTTTGTAACTCGTTACCCCCAACACTGATTAGGAGTACCTGTTCTAAGTTGTTTAGCTGGGGAAAATGGCTAGCAGAAAACGAGTTGTTTGAGAAAATCATTTAGCAAATTCTGTCTGGTGTTACTAGTGGTGCAGCAATTACACATTTCACCTTTTAATATAATCTAAATGTTGGAGGACATTACCAGCTCATCCCTTATGTGACAAGTAGAGTAATGCTTCTCTTCCGACTGCCAATCCGGAATGAAGCCAAATCGTAAAGACGTAAGACGTCTTTTTTTAGCCAGAGAGTCATTCAGCAGGTCGTTCCTTCAGTAAATTACGGCGGTACGGTGTGCATTTCAGGTCAGATTAATCGTCTGGCTTTCACAGAGAGTCCCGACAGAGGAGCTCTTAAAAGTTAATGTGTACACATTAGATCAGGCCAGAGCGGCGTCCTCTCAAAGTCATTTTTCCCTTTTTGATATACCTTTAAGTAGTGGTCAACGACTGACGATGCTGATATCTTGGAAAGTGGGGGGACCGATATAAAGCCGATATAATTTTTCACGAATAAATAAATATTTAATAGAAATATCATTAAATAGGAAGTAAACACTGTAACCAACAGGGTACTCATTATTCTGGGAAGTTTGTGTGCATTGGGAATCATATTTTTCAAATAAAGCCAGGGTAACACTCATTTTACTTACAGCACACAGAGAAAATTACATCAATATGACAGAGGGCAAATGCATAAAATGCAGCATAATTTGAAATCACCAGTTTAAAGTTAAAAGCATTCAATTAAGACAGACCAACCGTCACACAGAGAACACGCGATCATGCAGGTCACATGAACATTTCACAATCTCAAAGCTGGATTCGACTAAGTTTTTCAAGATTTGTGAAATTAAATATGTATTAGTCATTGTAATATGAATGTGTATTTGCTTAATGCTGACGGCAAACGAGAAAGTATTTTTAATGTTTGCCTTTCTATTACTAATAATATAAAAGCAATCGTTGAAATACCTTTGTATTCAATTTAATAATTTTTTTTTTAACTGTTCTATCAGATTATTAGACAGACTTCTATCCGTATTAGACAGAACTGTTAACAATGAGAGAGAATGTGAGCACTGTGTACTCAGGCACTGCCGTTCATGTCGTCAAATAAAACCCTCAAACACACAGACCGAGCAGAAAAACTTATTGGCTGATGTCGATATTTAAAAAATGCGATATATCGGTTGATCATTACCTTTAAGTCCACCTTCAAGGGAAATTAACTTGTCTGGATCGCCCATGTAGATGGTGGAATCTTCAGAGATGCATATTGAGTTTTTCAAATTCCTTGTTTGTTTGTTTTTCCCTATAGCTGTAGTGTTAGAAAAACTAACATCATGATCATTATCACTACACAGTCAATTTAAATTTAAGGCTATTTTAAATAGGGATGCATCGTTCCGATACTCAGGATCGGTATCGGCTCCAATACTGAAATTCTACATTGAATATAAAAAAACTGCGCTGGTATCGGATTGGATCGGTATCGACAGAAACTAGGGTTGCACGATGTGTCGTTTAAACATCGATATCGCGATGTACGAATCCACGATAGTCACATCGCAGGATGTTCGATGTAGGCTGTCGTAGTTGATCCGTTATTCATTAACTGTACGGGCCAGCTGCTCCCCGGCCCTTGACGAATGTGATTCGCGGATTAATTTCACTGCTTAACCATCATAATTTTTTAATCCTGTCAGTCTAACAGGGCAGTTTAATCAATGCAGAAATTATTCTATAGGTGCATTTTCATGAGGAATTGAAGATCTAACATTTTAAGATCATCTGTTTTTGTTTTTCTGTCTTTCTATGCTTTAGCTGTATAAAGGGCGCATCAATGCCACCAGTCATGTAATCCAGCACCCCATGTACGGAGCAGGGCACAAGTTTCGCAAACTGCATCTGCCCATCTCAACCACACTGTCTGAAGTATTGGACCGCGTCTCAGGTATGAGGATATTGTGTTACACTACCATTCTAGAGTTTGGGATTTGAAATGTTAAAGGGTAACTCCACCCCAAAATGAAAATTTTGTCATTAATCACTTACCCCCATGTCGTTCCAAACTCGTAAAAGCTCTATTCATTTTCTGAAAACCTGGAGGCCTGAGACTGTCCCATAGACTGCCGAGTAAATAACAGTGTCAAAGTCCATCTGCCATCAGACGTGCAATCTGGGTTATATGAAGCGACAGGAACACTTTTTGTAAGCAAAGAAAACAAAAATAATGACTGTGTATGCTCTTCTGTGTCCTCCGCGCCACAAGTTTTATTTCAAATCAAAGCTAAATACACGTAGAAACATCGCGTCCTTGTGGGGCAGATGACACAGAAGAGCATACGCAGCACGGTGATATGGAGTGACAGAGGAGACCGTTGACAAAGGAATTATTGAATAAAGTCGTTATTTTTGTTTTCTTCGCTTACAAAAAGTGTTCACGTCGCTTCATATAACCCAGATTGCACGTCTGATGGCAGATAGAGTATTCTGATGACTTTTTATACCTTTTATGGTCCTTGACACTGTTATTTACCAAGCCTCCAGGTTTTCATCCAAAATATCTTAAATTGTGTTCCATAGATGAACAGAGCTTTTACGGGTTTGGAACGACATAGGGGTAAGTAATTAATGACAATTTCATTTTAGGATGGAATATGCCTTTAATACTTTTATTCAGTGAAGAGGCTTTATGTAAATCAAAAAAATTATTTATTTTGAAAGATTCCTGTTTGAAATAATGCTGTTCATCAAAGAATCCTGAAAAGGTTTTAAACCTTGATGATAAAAAGAACTGCAGTAGTCTCTCGGATCTATTAGATCCTGCTTTTGCCACGCCTTCAGACTTTCAAGTTCTGATGCACAAAGTAGATCTGGATTTACCGTGTGGCATGGCCATCAGCATGTGTTTGTGATAAATTGCTTGTCTCCAGAGACCTTGAGCATGGCAGATATAGTCTTCGTTTTCTCAGAAGAGGACGAGGGTCACATTGTATGTATAGAATGTCCTGTCTCTGAGCAGTTCTTAAGCTCACATCACTTCCACTGATGGGAGGCCCACACAGGAAGTGTAGCATGTTGTTATCGCTATGAATTGTTGTCTTCTCAGGGATATTAGATCTTTACCATAAATAATTCAGATTATCAGTTAAGCTGACATGTACATTGATGCATATGTCTCTAAAGGGAAATGTATTTTTAGAGCCCGCAGGCTGATTGAAGAATGCATACACACACACACACACACTGTGAAATAACATTCAAAGATCTTGCATTTTTTTAGACACGCCCAGCATCACGGCCAAACTGATCAATGAACAGAAAGAGGATAAAGAGAAGAAAAACCATGAGGAAAAAGAAAAGATGAAGGCCGATAATGGTTTTCAAGACAACTACAGTGTTGTTGTTGCCTCAGGTGCTGTTAATCCCCGTTTTTATATATTCCCTTGAAGTTATCAATCTAATCAAAGTCCTTTGATTTAGTTTACCCATGTGGCATCTTTTCTTCATGCTTTGTTTCAGGTCTGAAGTCTCAGTCGAAGAGGGCCTTGTCCACTCCTCCCCGTCCCCCGTCCCGACGAGGGCGAGTGCTCAGTGACAAGCTGGCAGCCTCCTCAGGAGTCGATCCGTCTGCCAAAACCATCAGCGTGCCTGTCTTCCACCTCTGTCACAAACTACTGCCGGGTACATCACACACACTCTTGTTCTGTCACGCGCTCACATTCTGTCCGGTCCTCTCGCCCACTCTGTACTCTTTGCGTTCCCCCTCATCTCCCACCCTTTTCTCTTCCATACAGATTAGGATGAGAGTAAAGGTCATCTCAGTGCCTGTCCCTGTCTGCCTGCCACTTCACCTCACTGCATTTATTCAAAGATGCAGAGAGTCTGATCAATGTCAATTTCAAAGCTTAATTTTATCTCTTTGATCTCTCATTGTCTCATTCCATCCCATATAAAAAGCCTTTCAGTACTAAAGTGTTTGTTTCTTGCTTCACTAATGTCACCAAATAGAAATGGAACAACCAAAGTGAATCTCACTTGCCTGTCATTTGGTCAAAAAAAGGCACATATCTGATTAAAAAAAAGTGATTTATTAATTGGTTGAAAATGTTGTAATAAACTCTGGTTGAAATTTATTTTCTCCCCAGGTCAGCCATTGCCACCGGAGATGACCTTAGCTCAGCTGCTGACACTGCTGTATGAGCGTAAACTTCCTCAGGGATACCGCTCCATTGACCTGACGGTCAAACTGGGGTCAAAGGTCATCTCAGACCCTGGCCTGTCCAAGACCGATTCCTTCAAAAGACTCCGTACCGAGAAAGGTATGCAGATATCTCAAGCATAGACACGTACATAGTTTTCATTAATGTAAATTAAGCTGAAATAAAATAGAAATATTAGTGCTTATAAAACTTTGAAAATTAGAAATGTCTCCTTTGCAAATAACTGAAATATGTAAAAAAAAATTACAAACAATTATTAAAAGATGAAAATGTAGCAAGCTAATTCAGAGTATTAATAATATAAAAATAACACTGGTCACAAAATTATGAAATCAATTCAGTTAGATTTGATGCTGTTTTTCATTTAATTTGATTCGACTTTGACTCTTTTGGGTATGTTACGGATACAATGTCAATTTTTCTTGCCAATAAAAGAAATTCACTCTGCTATTGCTGTAAATTGTACACGGTTGACTTATTCAAACCAGTAAGTGAAAAACTGTTAGTCTAAAGAACCTGCTCATAAGAATCATTCATTTGGGAATCAGAATAAACACTGTGTGTTTTTGATACACTAAAAAGAACAGGCTCTTAAGAGCCATTCATTAGGAACTCAGTAGAAAGTGATTTCTTGCCGTTGTTTTGTGATACTCAGTCTGTGTTCCTATCCGAGGTTCTTCTGCAGTTTTAACTTCCCTCTCCTACATATCCCGTTTTCTGGCAGCCTAGGGTGTAAAATCTTGATTGGCCTTGTGTGTTTGTGCTTGCGTATGCGTGTGTGCCCACACATATTCCCCCCTAGTGTCCTGGACCGTCAGATGTCAAATGATTTTGCTTTGCTCTGTCAATGATGTGTTCATGCTCTTTAAGGGATCAAAAAAACCTGCCCCCGTCCTGACAATGACAGCTGCCTCCCCAGCAGATTGCCAATATTCTTGATTGATTCTGCCCTGTTTGAATGAGCAAATGTTCATACACACACATATATACAGAGTTCCTGTTAAAGCTGATGATGTCAGCTCAGGTGAATGTGCTAACACAGACAGAGTTCTGGATGTCACCTGTGACGGGAAAGTGTCCTGCCAGTGTCCTAATCAGGCACGACAAAACGTCAAGAGAGGAATCTGATGACAACTCGTGATAATCTGAGGCTTTTTCCTAATCAGCAATGACAAGGGATGTGCAGCAATCCAAGTCAGTCACTAGGATTTTACATCACTAGCTTTGTTTCCATCCAAAGATGCGAATTTAAATTATGCGCAAAACTGGAAAAACGCATAAAACATTTGTGAATAAAGCACCGTTTCCATCCTCGAATCAAAGATAACAAAATCGTCACTTTCTGATAAACTGGCAATAAATATCTAAGAAAACTAGGAGAAGCCACTGAATATAATAATCTTCATTTGTAATAAATTACTTGCTCTTCGGAGAGAGCAAACGTAACACAATAAATGTTTGGGAACACAGTCATGTAAGATAGTAATTATACAGAAATACTTAGAGAGACTTTTCTCAGGCATTTCAAAATGACCAAAACAACATATCGATGCTGTGAACGAGATCGGTCCGCTGGTAAATCAGTATATCCCATCGCATAGTGCAAAGTTACATTACTTTTTCAATGCGCATGGTGGAATTTATTCGGTAAATGTATTTCCATCGTAGTTTAAGGAAAATGTTACTTATCGGATAAAAAGTTTATCCTACTCAATTGTACCCATAAGTGTTTTATGCGCACAGTATTTTTTTTTTTACGCGATAATCCAAAATGCACATAAAAATAGGTGGATTGAAACATAGCTATTGATAGTTTCATGCAAAATCCATCTTTCCTTGTATTTTGAAGGAAAATTTAAAAGTTTTACTAGTTAAACAAAAACAGCTTGACAATTGAGCTTGCAATTTCCAGTAAGTTTCCACTGTTATTGTTACATTAACTGTTACCATTTTAAAATTCTTGTTTTAAAATGTATACATTTTTTTAAATACTGTTTGTATTTCTACGGCTGCACATACATGCAATTAAAATGGTATGTTTTAAAAAATTTTAAGAAAATATGTATAAAATACATATGTATATATAATGCGTGTGAGATACTTTAATTATATATATAATATATATTTAAATTCAATATTTTTTTCTGGTTGCAACAGTCTGATGTAGTGGCAGTGTAACAGTATTGTGCTTTCAATGAGTACAAAAGTGATATAACAATGCAAAGTTGCCATGTCATGCCTTGTCGAGACGCAGGGTATTATACGGGTCTGAACTCTGAGCTCTCAAACTGTTGAATTTTCATCTGGAGGTGAAGATCTGGCACTATTTGTTTACTTCGCTCCACTGGCTTTTCCTGATTACACAGCGTTGGTTTGTTTGTTTGGCTCAGTAAGGAGTCTTGGAGCAGCCTGCATTTGAGCAGCCCGTAGAGTCTGGCATCAGAAGTTTTCAGTTTAGTGATGGTGCCTGGGGGACTCACCCCACCCTCCGGCTAATTGGCCGTCTTAGCAGAGTCAAATCACTGTTGGCATACCCAACTCTGCTTCTTTCCACACACTTTCATCTTGCACCCCTCTGTCGAGGAGCTGAAAGGATGCTCACCGGCCCAGGGCTAATTCTCTCCTCTCTGCCTGGAGTCCATCCATCTCTCTTTGGTGGAGGACACTCCAACCACAGGTGGTGTTCTGAACCGTTGCTGCTTGTTAGTCTGACTTGCTATCAACCTGTTGGCAATAAGTTGCCAGACTTGCAAAGTAGGTTTTCTGAGACTTTCTGGTCTGTGACAGACTAAGATCAAATATGCCCTACTGACTTCCCTTTGGCAGTTGTGGTGTTAGAGTATTTCATAGCTGCTTTGTTCATCTCTCCAGCATGGGCTTTTGGCTTCGGGTTTTACATTCATCTGCTGTTTTCCTTGCACTAATCTCAACATCAAATAGACAAATATGTCTGATTCCGAACCAACTAACTGAAATAACAACAAGAGTTTAAAAGAAAAAAAGACTTGTACTGTCCCCAAAGCTTAAATTCATGTAGTCTGTAAATACTTGTTCTTTCTCAGTCTCACACTTGTTCTGTTGTTGTCCTTCACAGAGACAGGACTGAGCAGACAAATGTCCTTTATAGGAGTCCGTTTTTAGATTTTTTTTTTAAAGAAGACTCTTATCTTCAACAAGGGTGCATTTATTTAATCAAAAATACAGTAAAGCAGTAATTTTGTGAAATATTACTATTTAAGAAAACTTTTTTGTATTTTAATAAATTGAAAGTTGAATTTTCTTCAGTGTCACATGACATTAATATGCTAATTCAGTGCTAAATAATCATTTATTTCTTAAAAATAAAATGAAATAACTCAAAGGATAATGTAGTATTTGATGTTTACTAAGAATGGTAGTAGGAGCTTTTAAGCATTAAACCCTTTTTGTTTTATTGTCGGCTGTATTTGGGTCTCTGTAAAGAAATGTAATTGTCTTAACTTGAGAAATTATGTCAGCCGTAAACTGTAAAGCAGGTTTGCATTTGAGTGTGGATTCATTTCAATTCTGAATGTACACAAATATTTAACAGCCCATATTTCCTGTGAATTTCTCTTCATTCTCTCGCTCTGATCCTCAATCTCAGTAAAGAAAAAAACTGATTTACAGGAATAATCTGATTTATGAGAACAGATATGAGCTCTTGTGCAGTACTGCTCTGTTGGACATCATGGTTTATGATGTGAACAATTGAGACCACTTTATTTACAGCTAGACATTTTAAGATTTTATTGATGACAGATTGAATGATACGTTTCCTTTCTGCTCTTTTCCTGTAGATCACTGTGAGATGCTAAGCGGCTGTCCGGATGATGAACCAATGACCCCGGGTGACGAAGGTTTGGATGCTGCAGTAGATGACACCCTCTTAGAGACCAACCCTATCCAGTCCCCCTTGCAGGTTTTCGCAGGTATAGGCGGCTTGGCGCTCATCGCAGAGAGACTTCCCATGCTGTACCCCGATGTTATCCAGCAGGTCAGTATATCTGCAAGCTTGCTCTCTTTACAAAATCAAATTGTCCCACATAGGTCATTGTTTAAAATATATATTTCTCTCCATTTCTGCTTCATAAGCCCTTACGCGCTCGCCCGGTGACAGTGAACTCGGGTTAGTCAGCATTTCTGTTCATTTGCGTGCCCTCTGAGTCCATTTGTCCGGATCGTTCTGTGCAGGTCAGTGCCCCAGTGGTGCCGTCCACTACACAGGAGAAGCCAAAGGACAGCGATCAGTTTGAGTGGGTCACCATCGAGCAGTCTGGAGAGCTTGTTTACGAGGCGCCCGAGACCATCACGGCTGAGCCTCTGCCCATCAAATCCTCCGTTCAGACCATGTCGCCAATCCCTGCCCATTCACTGGCGGCGTTTGGCCTGTTTCTGCGGCTGCCAGGATATGCTGAGGTTCTGCTAAAGGAGAGGAAACATGCGCAATGTCTGCTCAGACTGGTGCTGGGCGTCACAGATGATGGAGAAGGAAGTAAGTACCACTTAAGTACAAGAAGCACCACTTTTGAATTTGTTTACAATTTAGCAATCAGTTTTGTTTATCTAAAGTGAATCCAGGTTTTTTTTGGCAATATACGACTATTTCATATTCACTGTGTGTTGTTCACGCATCCATTAGCCCTGTTTGTGTGTTTGAGAGAGAGATTCTTGATTGAAACGGATCAGACTGATGTGGAATGCTGTTTTTTTTTATTCCCTCATCAGCAACCCCTGCATATCTGTGTCAACCGCTTAAGTCACTGTCTCAGACACCTTTCAGACTCTTTTCTCATATTAAACAGGCTATTACTAAAGGACAAACTGTGTGGAGTGCGTATGATGCATATTTCATCACCAGAATATTAGCACCATCTGTTTTTTTTTTGCTTTGTATGCATAGATCCTGCATGCGCATTGACTTTATGCACTAATCAGTTGTTCCACAAGTTGGCAACACTGGCTCAGGCTGTTGTTTCACAGTAGAACACGAAACTAAAGAGATGCAACAACAATATCGGAGACTAACAACAAAAGATGTCCGCATTGACAAGCGCTTGTGTGAGAAGGTTAGGAGATTACAAGACTGCAAAGATGTTTTTATCAGTCATAATTTTTGCGCAGACACTGGACAAAGATGAAGCATTCTAAAGATCGTGTGTTGACTGCCTTTATTTGCGTACACCTCAGATGAACTATACTTTGAAAGTCTACATGTAAAAGTATACTTGCATCTTTACTGTTTTGTTCAAAAGTTTTTTTTTAACTGATTTTTAAAAGAAGTCCCTTATGGTCACCAAGGCTGCATTTGTTTGATCAAAAAATAAAGTAAAATTTAGTAATATATTAAAATATTATTGTAATTTACAATAGCAGTCTATTTTAAAATAATTTATTCCTGTGATGGCAAAGCTGAATTTACAGCAGCTATTACTCTGTCAGACAAGTGAAGCAGCTCAAATAGAACTACTGCATATATGCAGAACTTATACATTACTCTATTATCCATCATAAATCCTATCATAACCACTTCTACTAGTTAAGACAAACTTCTGTAATGGCTGTTATACCCTACAGACAGATACACACTGCCCTACAGGAAGCATTGATTGGGTAACTGTGTGGTTGCTTCATCGATTGGTTTAATTGAGCCTGGATTGGCTGCCCACTGTGTATTTCTGTCAGTCTGGAATGTTGATTGGTCATCTGATTTCTTGATGTATTGGTAGGCTGTATAAGTTTGTTATTGAGTCCAAGAGAAAATGATATTTTGATTGTTTAAATCAGGTTTTTCTCATCTAGAGACTCTTCCCATTCTCTCCATCTGTCTTTCTTTTTCAAGGTCACATCCTGCAGTCTCCCTCTGCTAATGTTCTGCCCACGTTGCCCTTTCACGTGCTCCGGTCTTTGTTCAGCTCAACTCCCCTTACCACGGATGACGGGCTGCTGTTGAGGCGTATGGCTCTTGAGATCGGTGCAATCCACCTCATCCTGGCCTGCCTATCTGCCCTCAGCCATCACGCTCCCAGAGTGCCCAACGGCAGTGCCAACTCCAGTGAGGTCAGTGTTAACCCACACAACGATTATGTGACATTTGGTGTGACAACAATCATCTTTCTTGTGACAACCATAAGAACATTAGAATGTAACCACACACATTTACATATCAAAGCATTCAATTATCATACAGTCGACTAAAGATTGACTGTATGAACTACACTGGTACACAAATTTAAATGAATCTGAAGAAGAATTAAAAGAGTTAGTTTTCCGATAAAATTACATTTCTGTCATTAATTTATCACCCTCATGTCATTCCAAAGCCATAAGACATTCATTCATTTTCTGAACACAAATTAAGATATTTTTGATGAAATCCAAGAACTTTCTGATCCTCCATAGACTGCAATACAGCTACCACGTTCAAGGCCTAGAAAGGTAGTAAGGACATCATTAAAATAGTGTATTTGAAATCAGTTGGTCAACCAATTTTATAAAGCTATCAGAATGCTTTTTGTGCACAAAGTCATATTTTTGTTTTCTTTGTGCCCAAAAATATTCTCATAGTTTCATAAAATTAAGGTTGAACCATGGACTATTTTAACAATGTCCTTCCTTACTACCTTTCTGGGCCTTGAATGTGATAGTTGCGTTGCTGTCCATGGAGGATCAGAAAGCTGTCTGATTTCATCAGACGTATCTTTCAATTCTATATGTTCTATGTCAATTCTAATTCTAAAATTTTGGTAATTCTATATGTTCCTTGTGTTAGTAACAGGCCACAATAAAGTAGTTATTTGTATATAATCTTCCTCTTATTCTTCATGAAAGTGAAAATACTAATGCCTGATTTGTGAGCGAGTCGTTCTTTTGAGTTAAATATTTTCATTGATCAGTTCACATAACCAGTCTGAATAATTCATTCACAACCTGACTGATCTGTTTCAATGATCCAGACTAAAATTATAAGTGGACTTCAGGGGAAAATATAATGATAAAAAAGGTACGTAACGGCGTGTTCAGATCATTTGTGAGTTTGTGCAGGGGAAGGAAAAGACACCCCTATAAAGACCTTAATGGAGATGTTTCTCAGACTGAGACATGTCATTTTATTAATGACTGTGATAGCCACTCTTTGCAGACTGCTGAAGGGCTCTTTATTCAGAGCCCTTGACTTAATGAGAGGTGTGTGTGTGTGTGTGTGTGTGTGTGTGTAACTCATTCAGGTATAGTGTACAGTAGTTCTATTAAAACAGAAGGTATAGAGAGGAGCTGGACAGCTCTTTTAGTCATTACATGATTATGGGCATTTTCACGCAGCTAAAATGAAAGCGTCTTCACAAAGGACAACTGCAGCACAATCATAATGAGAAAATAATGAAAAAAAACTACTATCATCTTCAGATCCCCAATACCAAAGCAATGACTTTCATCAAAATCAATATTCAGCCCTCACAGACAGGTTTTATTAAAATCTATTTTTTAAATTCCTGTGTTTAAAGGGGAAAAAAAGCATATAATGATACTCTGTGCAGGGTGGTGTGTCTGTGTGTGGATTTATAGTTTGGTGAGGGGTGGGTTCAGGGCTCAGGATTTGAACAGTGGCCGGTGGCCTGTCAGAATCATAATGGGCGTCCTTGGGGCAGCAGAAGTATTGGCAGAACAAATATTAAACCCACTCGCTCTCAGCCGAAGAAGAGCTTCGAAGGTCAGCGCATATTTATTCTGCGCTCTCTTTCACTCTCCTATTTGTCCGTCCTTTGGTATTTTCACTATCAAGATCCTCAGTTGTGATACTCAAGCTGGTTTGAGTCCAGCCTGCAACCATTCCTTTATTTTCTTCCATGCTCCCTCCAATAATATCACATGGTCCAAAGTTAAGTACACATTATGGGAAATGCACCACTCTTCTTTTTACCATGCTACTAGCCTATTATTCAGCTGATGCACAGCTTCTGACCTCATTGTTTTCCCTCATAATGTTGTGACATGCTGTCAGTCTTTAAAGCAAGCAGTAAATTTCAGCAGGGCGTCACGTCTGGAACAATCAATGTCAAAAAGCAGAGTGACAAAGTGTGTGTGGAACAGAAAGTCTAGAAAACGCGTCTTCCTTTCCTTTCTTTCAATCTCTTTCATTTGGAAGTAGCTTAAAGGATTTTCTTTCTTTTTTTTTTTTTTTAAAGAATTTACTACTTTTATTTAGCACAGATGTTTAACATTGATCAAAACTGACAGTAAAGACTTTGTAGTTACAAAACATTATATTTCAAATAAATACTGTTCTTTTGATTTAAAAAAAAGAAAAAAAAGAAAGGGAATCCTGAAAAAGAATGTAGCAACACCGCTGTTTTCAACCTAATCAATCAAATCAGCATATTAGAATGATTTCTGAAAGATTGTGATGCTTAAGTTTGGAATAATGGCTGTTGAAAATTCTGTTTGCATAACAGAAATAAATTCCATTTTAAAATATATTAAAACACAAACTGTTGTTTCAAATTGTAATACTGTTTCATAATATTTCTATTTTAACTTAGATTTTTATTAAATAAATGCAGCCGTATTGAGCATAGGAGACTTGAAAAGTGAAGAACGATTGGGGATAATGTTAGCCAATCAGTTCATTAGCATGTTAGCAAGTCTTAAAGATACAGTAGCATGAACTTCCAGTTTAATTCTTGCTCTCATAGCCTTTCAGTTTTCATGTACAACTAAACTGTGTAATGAGAAAAAGGGTTATAGTAGACTCCATAGTGAAACCTCCAGTTGAGTTTGTGTTTGTGCTGCAGCCCCAGGTCTCCAGTGGGCATGTCGGTGGAACCACAGAGGAACAGCAGCTGTACTGGGCCAAAGGAACCGGCTTTGGCACGGGCTCCACTGCGTCAGGCTGGGATGTTGAGCAGGCTTTGACCAAACAGCGTCTGGAGGAGGAGCACGTTACCTGCCTCTTACAGGTGTGTGTTCATCGAAATAATACAAATGAGATTTGGAAATTGCATCTGTTTGATTGTGTGATGGTACATTCTGTGTCTCTATCAGGTTTTGGCAAGCTATATCAACCCATCAGGCTGCGTGGGATCTGGCGAGACCCTCTCAGGAGAGGTCAGAGGTCACAGCAGCTCACTGCTGCCATCTGTCCTGCAGGAATTGCTCAGCCAGTCCTGTCTCATCCCCGCGATGTCATCATACTTGCGCAATGACTCAGGTAGGACTCGTGCCACTCGTGGGATGTGCTCTGAGCTTTTCTGTTTGCTAAATGAAAATGAACACAACTTTTAAGGTGGTTAAAGAGATTATGCAGTGTATCATTTGCATGTGTGCCTGAGGGAAAAAAAAAATTTTCCACCTTGTGCCTCTTTGTGTATGGAGACAGCAGGTGGAGCCCCTGTCTCTTCTGAGTGTCTCTCTCTCTCTCTCCTTGTCAACCATGTTTTTGTTCTCAGGTGTTAAAGGTATAATTCACCCATTTGCTACCTATATTGCTACATAAGAATGTGAAGAAGAATAACAAAAAAGAATGACCAAAGTATCATTGAAGTATTCGTGTGACTCTATACACAATATTCCAAAACTCCTAAAGCCATATTATAGCCTTGTCTGAGAAGCAGACTGAAACTTACGTCGCTCAGTCACTTTACTTTGCATGTTTGTGAGAGAAGTAGCAATGTTTGATTTCTTACAGAGTAGAAGAATGTCAGTGAATAATGGTCCACATTTGGTCTGCAGATTTTAAGCAGTCAGAGTTGACAGATTTCAGAAAAAAATGCGTAATCTGTGACAACATGGGCACAGACTTTTTCTCAGATTTTTTTTTTTTTTGATTCAGATTTCTATTCCATCCAGCGGAGTGCATCAAAAATTTTCATATTGTGCTCACATTTTAATTTCTCATGCGTCTCTTTGCAATGAGGCAGATGTTTCTGATAAGATTATTGTTTTTGTAATTAAAAAATCTGTTCTTCAATTATTTACTGTATGATGCCCAGTTTTTCTCTGCAACCATTTGCAAAGTCAACAAAAATTTAAAAAAAAAAAAAAAATTATGTTCCAGCCTTTCAGAGATTTTTTTGACTTTATAATACCTTGAATATTGAACAAGAGTCCTGCCGACCACAATTACAAATCTTTAATGGAGTTTTCTAATGGAAAAGACTGACCAGTTTATTGTTTAAAAAAAATTGTAGAATGTAGGGTTTAAGAATTTTCAAAAGTCAAAATATTCCCCATAGTATCTCAATTAATATGAACTAATATTTATTTTGTATTAATAGCCATTAAAACACTGCTTTGCTGGTTTAAAGAACAAGAAAGTGGTTCATTGTGTGTGTGTGTGTGTGTGTGTGTGTGTGTGTGTGTGTGTGTGTGTGTGTGTGTGTGTGTGTGTGTGTGTGTGTGTGTGTGTGTGTGTGTGTGAGTCTGTGTGTGTGCTCTGTGAGTGTTTATTTCTCTCTGGCTTAATTAAATAAGCGCCGATAAAACGATGAGTGTAGTAATTAGCTCCAGATATCAGCTGGAGGTTTCAACCCTACATTGGCATAGTGTGTGTGACTCAAATCAACGAGAACAACAACACACACACACAAATGTTCTCTCTTAACACACTCAACCAACAGGGGGAGCAGCAGTTGGTCAATCTCATGAACAACTGAGCCAATAAAACACACACACACCTTCTTAAAGTGTGTGTGTGTGTGTGTGTGTGTGTGTGTGTGTGTGTGTGTGTGTGTGTGTGTGTGTGTGTGTGTGTGTGTGTGTGTGTGTGTGTGTGTGTGTGTGTGTGTGTGTGTGTGTGTGTGTGTGTGTGTGTGTGTGTGTGTGTGTGTGTGTGTGTGTGTGTGTGTGTGTGTGTGTGTGTGTGTGTGTGTGTGTGTGTGTGTGTGTGTGTGTGTGTGTGTGTGTGTGTGTGTGTGTGTGTGTGTGTGTTTTGTGCCCTGATATCCTTAGCTGTCTCTGTAGCAGTGAAACAGGAAATGAGCGTCTCCGATCACCCCTGCTGTAATAACGCCCCATCCAGCTGATGAACAGGAGGGAGAAGAGATGGGCTACTGCTTCCAAAAAGCATTAAGAAAAAGCCAAGGGGCAAATAACAGAGAGTACAAGATTACAGTGTTGAGCACTTTGTGTATATGGACAGCCACGAGCACTTATTTTCATTGAGGAAGTGAGGTCTGTTCTGGCTCACACAGGTGACAACAGTCTGTCCAACTATCATTGTCTCTCGCTCCCCATCCGGCACGTTCATTTAATACCTTCTCTCAAAGATTATTATGCTCCTTCCTTTCTCTCCCCCCAGAGGGGTCGTCAAACCTGCTGCTTCTCTCGACTCCATCAGCTCTTCTGTATATTTTTATGTAACCTTCTGGCAATAATGTTGACGAATATTACCAGGTTAAAATTCAAGAATCATGATTTATATGAATATTCTGAGGGTAGAATTGGATAGTACTATGATAAATTGGGGGGAGAGGTGTTGTAAGGTGCAGGGAGTGTGTGAAATTGAACCTGTACACTTTGGTTTGGAACTAGACAACAAAAATAGCAATAGGAACTATTTAAGAAAACAGCATTTAAGAAAATGCATCTTGCAGGAGACAAAGGAGAAGAATGTGCCAAATGAGCTGTCTCTGTCAACTATGCAAATGCGATAAAAAAAAGATATATATATATATATATATATAAATTACTTTTTCCAGCATCTAACACTTACTTAAATGTAATATTTAACACTAATAATTTAATAACATTGGTAAACATTGTATTTTTTTCTGCTGACTTTGATTTTACTAATTGACTTTCATTGTATGGGTCCAAATTCATCCTGTAGTTTCTAATGTTGTAATGTCTAATTTTAATTTTTGTAATTGATTAGTGTTTTTCATTTTTAATCTAAATAAACTAGTATAGCATTCAAAAATTGTCACCGGCCGTAAAATGAAAACTTCAGCTAAAATCTTACCGTTGGTACAGTACATTCCTATTATGTATCCATTCATTTAAAAATGCTAGCTAAGAAATCGTCATTATTTAGCTTTATTTTTATGTACAAAAGATCAAGCGTTTGTTTTAATGTAGGTCTGTAGGACATGCAGTTGCTCACTATGTTGTGTTTATTTCCATTTATTTTATAGTCCCTTGAAAGCTGTTTTCATTACAGGGATATCACACTCGCCTACACACGGCACCCCTGACATATGCTGTAAAGCGTGTGTTTGAAACAGTGCTGACGTGGTGCAGTCATTAAGTAGGGCAGGTTTTTGAGGTGCTAGAGTTTTTTCCCTGAGTGTAAACAGAAATTATCACGGTGTTCTCTCGTTCATCTCTTCTCCCACCCCTTCAGTATGGTTCCCTGTTCTCTCCAACTCTTTATTTATCTAGTGGTCTGCACATGGAGACATTTTAGACATTTAGGTAGGCACTTTAATTATGCCACCTCGTTTTAGCTAAATCCGAATGTGCTGTTGATTATACCCTTTGCAGAAAAGGCAGTCCCAGAATGCATTGAGATGCACCCCAAAAAAATTCAAGATGGTGGGCGAATGAATTATGCTTATTAGAATTTGTTTGAGTTGTAACCTGTGTAGAAGTCAATGAAACATCATGATGGTAAGGATGCTGTTTATGTAGGGCGAGAAGCAGTTTACTGGGGTTTGGAACAGCTCATGTATGAAAGGTGACGAAGGTAATGTTTTGTTTAGTCTGTGTGTCTCTGTGTTGATTTATTGGCCTGTGAAGAGCAGATATAAGAATAAAGCAGTTGTGATTCATATGTCTTTGACCACCGTGTCACGTGTAAACCTCACGTGGGCGGCTTACACAGGACTGTTGACCCCAGGAAACACGCACATCCCCCTGCATTACGCCTGCAAGCTGTATCTGATCTGAATCATAAATTCCTTATTCATATGTGTGTGTCAGGAGGCAATGTCCATCAAAATGCTGGAAGTGCATTATTTATATTACTCTGAGGTTTGGTTAAGCTCTTAGGATTGGCGAAGATGGCTATACTGGGTGCTTCTTGCAGGTGAAGAGGGTTTCATTTAATCTTGAGAGAGAGTTTACACAGATTTTAAACTTGTTATAAGGTCTCTTCTCTATGGATGTTTACATGTAGCCTACATTTATAATTAAGGAACAGCAGGTTTTTGTTGGTCTTTATCTCTTTTTTCAATGCATAACTGAATATTTAAAGAGGTGAATACGTGTCACATCAATCTTTTGGTGCAAAAGGCAATTGTAGTCTGATTAATTAGAAAAACAGAATGGTACAATTTCAGTCAGTCATTTATATGACAAAAAAGCTAATTATTGAGTGAAAATGACCTTTTAAACTGTATGCAAACACGATCTAATAACTTGTTTAGATGGTTTAAATTAATCTGTGAGCTGGTGTGGAGTGTTCACACTGATCTGAGTGCAGGTAGAGAGGTTTTCCTCTGGTCTGAGAGCTAGTTTACACAGAGGCGTTGTAGTGGGGATTTGTTTTTGATGATAAGCCCTGCAGGTACATGCTGATTTACAGCGTAGGACTTTATTACAGCAGTGCCCTGTGGCTTTGGAATTTATTGAGGGACCTGAGACTAAGCGTAAAGCCCTGCTAACATTTCCGCAGGCAGATATTTCGGAGCACATTTCAGCGTGACGTATCGGAACACTCAGATAGAGGGTAAACACACTCAAACAGAAAAACAACCATTTTTTGGCCAAAAAAAAATCACATGAACACACATTTTCAGGCTTGTTGGTGTTGGTTGGTGTGTGTGAGTTGGAGGCTGTCTAGAGTACATTCACATGCATCAACCATTTCTACCACTCACTATCACATGTGACAGGAAACTGACCTCTGCATACTCAAAGGGTTTAAAAACACCTTCATAACCACCGGGAAAGATAGAGGAAAATATCGAAGCTTAATAACCATCTCTGCAGCAACCTCCTCCTCCTCCCTTAATAATAAACTGTTATTTTACCTGACTGTCTTTATGGTGCGCTGAGCTCTACTAACACTCAAGAACCCAAATGCATGACTCACACCCAAAGACGTGCAGGACAGCACATACGTGATTGGTCAACTCTAGTCTTGTTGAAACAAGACCATCTGATACACCCAAAGCATTTTTCTCACACATGTATGCCATTCACAACATCCCAATCCATAGAATATCATTTTATTGATTAGATCCCCTATGGCACAGTACATCTAGTATGTATTCATGTATCGATACAAAAGCGTTTTCCTTTGCACCGAAACAACGTGTCTGACACTGCACTCAAATCAGACAGAAAACACACACGCACACTCATATTTGTCTGTTTATCTTCCCGCCACCAGTCAGAAAGGAGGAGGAACTGTAGTGAAAAAGTGTCCAAATGTCACCGAACTGCCTGTTCCCACAAGGTCCAGCTTTTCGAACCTGCAGATGGGTCCCGGAGTGTCTCATTCTCTCTTTTGTTCTCAGTAGAAAAAAATATTTCAGAATTCCAATTTTTCCTTTTTATTGCATGACTCTTTCTATTGGTGGATAAGTTCGGAAGGGGTCATTCGGTCACCCTGTGATGTTCTTGTGACCAATAGGCTCTTTCTGCATACGTGTGCAATTGAAGACAGGCAGTGCTCGAGGTAATTCCCACCACCGGGGAAACTCAAGGTCCCTTGTCCCTTGACCATGTCCTGCAAGGGTACAAATCCAAGAATTGCTCTCAGTGTGTCCTGAGATCTGCGTTAAACAGGCGTCCATCACATTCAGATTTATATATATATATACGTAAAGGGTCAGAGCTCAAGAGCAAATGTCACTTCCTGAGTGGCCAAGTGTCATCTTCCAAATTCTTCTCTGTGAGGTGTCAACCCTTCTGTCATATCTTTGCCCCTCACCTCCACCTGCTCTCACCCCACGTGGATCCTTCTCACAGAGTAGTGTAGATGTAAACAAACACGATGACGAAGAGGTTCAAAAAGGTGCCAATGATTCCCAGCAGGGCCAAGATGGACTCCTCTCGTTCCTCTTTACCCTCTTGCGCCCGAACCTCCTCTATACTGACTGTGGTTGTCCCCATTCTGACCAGCCCACCTCTGTCTCCAGGGTGCTTATCTGTGGAGAAACAGGAAAGCAGAATGAGACAAACAATCGACAAGACATGGAAGCCTCTTTTTGGCAGCCACCAGAAGCGCTCATCGAGAGGCCAGACTAAACACTAGGTTGAGCGGTACAGAGGGTGACATTTCCCTCTCTGCTGATGGCCCAGCTGTGAGTGTGGCATAATGAACACAAAAGAGGATGTCTCCCTCCCCACCTCCGTGATGGATTTCCCCCTCAGAAAATTATATTTCCCGCGGAGCTGCTACAACAGGGCGACTCTCGGCAGCTGAGATGATTTACTGTACATTTAAACCTTCTCACTTGCTGTTCGCTTCTGCTACGCACACTAAAAGATTTCTCTTTTTTCATCCCGTCATGGTTTATGGTGCCACATTTGTTGGAGCAGACATTATACATCCAGGTTCCTACAGCAAGGTACAAGAACATCAACCTCAATAAGCAGCCTGGGGCCAAACGTACAGCTCGGCAAAATGGACAAGAAAACAGTTGGACAGGAACAGGAAAATAGAGTATGTATAGCAAGAAAACAGGGGGTCTTACCCTACGGCGTGGGAGATCTGGGGGGAGATCCAGCATGCTGTGGGCTCATCACAGGAGAGGCATATTTGGGCTTGCGGCAACATGAGGGCCAGCTGACCAAACGTCCGACACCCCGGTACCGTAAATGAGGAGAAAAGAGAAATTGAGAGGTGGAGAGAGAAAAAGGAGGAAGAGTAAGTCTACAACAGCATCTCCTTGAGCCGTGTGCGTTACGCAGACAAGAATCTCAGTCCCCAACGTCCCTCCCCTTCGCTCTCGCTCTCTTTCTCCCTCTCCCACTCCCTCTGGCTTTCTCTCGCTCTTTCTGTGTCAGTATTCCAGCCGCCTTATGTATCACCAGCCCTTCCTTTTGTTCCACGCTCATTCATATATTCTTTTAAGCTTTTCTCTGTTGTTTATTTTTTTTTATTCTTTGCTTGAATGCCTCACACCTTTCATTCAAGAGATGCTTGGAGAAATCTGCTTCCCCCCCTCCCTCTTTCTTGTTCTCTCTCTCTCTCCTCTTACTTAAAAAAAATCACTCTTCAGCTCGGTCTCCCCTCCTTTCTCTCCCCTTCCTTTTGCTGTCACACACTCTCATTCTGTCCTCTGTCACTCTTGTCTGTCCGACCCTTTTAGCATCTGAAATTCGGGGCTTCTCAGCATTTGTACCAAATATCGGCCCCTACCTTCTCTCCTTTGCCTCCTCTGCAATTTCTTTCCCTTCTTCTTTTGCGCTTCTTTTTCCGTGGGTGTAGAAGTGCTACAGATGCGCGCAAACTCCTCTGGAGGTTCGGCAGATCATCGACCTGAGGCTGCGAGCACCCCACCCTGTCGTTCTCTGTCCGTAGCCGATGGCAGTCGTGTGGTTATAGGTCCCGTCTTGGAGCCTGAAAGCGGCGTGCATTGCATAACCAAGCAGAGCGACTGGTAACCGCGGAAACAGAGCGAGCGAGGGAGAACGGGAGGGTGGGCGGCGAGGAGGCTCACACGTCAAATGTCTTTATTGCCAAGAACAATGTAGAGCTACTCAGAGAAGAGGAGAAGGATCTTAATGGAGAGGGGGTGTGGGATTGTGGGCCACTAATATATATGTGGGATTTGATGATCACATATTTTTGACTATTTATCCAGTTTTTGTCATTTTCAGAAAGTATACTCTTATGGAAGAACTCTAAGATCATGAAAGCCTATATGCATAGACATTTTGTGTCTGTTTTTATTGGTAGTGATAGTATAGGCAGCAAATAAGACATTAGGGCTAAAAGAACAGGAAATGTTGCGAGCTGGATATCAACTTTTGATGGCTACTTAAACACTAATTCTTAATGTTTCAGAACTTGTCTGCTAACCTATAGTCTAATGCAAAAAGGTTTTTTTTTTTTTTTTTTTTTTAAAGAGGAAGTACAGCAGTTTCCTCAAACTGTTGATTTTACACACTAAACATCCTTGAAACAAAATAAATTAACTTAAGTAACACTTCTTATTTTGTCATATTGCACTGTCCATTTTTTCTTTTTCATAAAGTATAAACAAATAAAGAACAAGTTGGAAAGAAAACTGCCAATTTGGTAAAAGTACAAAAAAGTAAATTCAAGGTGTTATCTAACAATAAGTCTTAATATTTTATGCAGTATTGGTAAGATTTAAGGATTTTTACATACTTCTACTGTGAAACATGTCATTATTGGTCTGCACCAATATAGCCTTTTGGGCAGCGTGCCGACATACAGTGCCATTGCGCTACGAACATCCAGAGTTCAAATCCCGACCCAAGGACCATGTCTGATCCTGCCCCCTTCTCTTTCCCACTTTGCCTACTGTGAGTTCTAATCCATCCTATCATAATAAAGAAAAAAAAAATCATTATTGTGAAGAAGATAAAAGAGCATCTTTTATAGGACAGTTTAGAAAAAGATCACATTGACATGTAAAATTAAGTTTGTCCCTGAACTTTTGTTTCATGGGCCCCTCACAGTAAATAAGTGTTTTTTAAGTGGACTTTAATGCTGACAGCTTTGGAACTGAAGTGTGAAAAAATGGCATCTTGTTTTCTTGTAATCCTCGTCTACAGCGTCTACTTGAAACATAAACGCAAGCTACCGTGAACAACCGTGTACTGACTCACTCTGACCCTTGAGGAGTATTATTCTTGTTTCCTTACTCACCATCAGTGGAAATGAAATACAACACAACCTCCCCTCCTCCTCCTCGTGTACTTCTGACGTGTGTGTTAATAAACCATCAACCTCATTGTCCACATTAACATTTGAATGGATGGGGGCAGAATAGAGGATCTGTATACACTCCTTCCCTGCCAAAAACAGTCAAATAAAATATATCAGTGTTATGTGCTACAGAAGTTGGTTTACTTCTAGCAGCCCTCGGACCTCAGCAAAGCCAGATCAATTCTTTACTCTTTCAATCTGAAATAATCCTGACCTCTGGTCAGGCACACAGTTACAGGAGTTCAATTAAAGGTTTTACCTTTAGGCATCAGGAGCAAAACTGAGTTGTCTGAGAAAATGTAGTTGACTATAGAATCTTGAAACATCATGTGGAAACCAGTTTACTTCTGTAATGTTATTTATGTGAGGGAAGATGATATTCAAAGAGGAAAAACTTGGAAGATTGTAACTTTTTTTTGTCATTGGGAATTGATTGAATCTTGAAAAGTGGGTGCTTCAAAGCAAACAGGAGCCAAGTGGCTGAAGAGCAGGAGCTGCACTATAATTTTTAAATCTTTGTATTGATTCTTAAACCAATTTCTTGGAACCTAAAGTTTTTTAAAGCAGTTGATCTTTGTTTTGCTGTAGCTTTGTATGGTAACAATACTACAGAATTAGACTCTCATATTTTTGGGCATAGACTATGCCAACATTTTTCTTTAAAGTGGCCAGCAGAACAACTGTATTTATTATTATTATTTTTTTAAGAAAGTTGACAGCTTTTTTTTTATATGCATGTTCTTAGGTCATAAGTGATAATAAATCAGGTCATAAATGATACATCTCTACTGTAGAACTTCATTGTCAGTGTTTCATCCTGATGCTTCCAGAGGGGCTGTGTGTGTCATTGACACATTTTTGGATACAAGATTCCATAACCAAAAATGAATGATTATGAACTATTTCCTTCATTAATCTTCATCATAATTATCAGAGAGCATATCTCATGTCAGGAAACACCACCCCCCACAAATCTTTTGTTCGCTCTCCATAGCTCTCTCTCTTTGATAATTAGTATCGGCATCTTTCAGTCACCATAATGTGCAGAAATTATTGCACAGGCCAATTAAATGAAATTATCATGTGGGTGAATTCCCTCGGTCCCGTGTTCCCAGCACAGTGCCAGAACATTTAAAACGGATCAGACTGAAACCGGCGGGTTGGAAGCCATAAAGAAAGAGGCAGGATTTTTTTTTCATCTGCTCTAAGTGGAGTTCCTTGTCAATGAGCCGTTGTTTATATTCATTTATTTGTTTGTAATTTTCTCTCTCTGGAGCTGTGAATCATATAATCATCAAGCTGACAGCCGGTGGTGGGCGATTATGGAGCGATCTCATTACTGTACATGTGTGTGACCATAATATTACGAAGCTCTGCTGACTCGAAGATCCGCTTATGTTCTAATATTGATCTTCTGTTAGTATCTGATTCAAATCGCTTAAGACGGAGCGCTTCCTTTAACCTCTAATACACTACGGAAGCGAGGTAATCTCATCCTAAAATCTACAAAAATAATATGGTTTCTGTATTAAGTTTATTGTAAAAAAAAACCTTACTCTTGAAATAAGAGCATTTAGAGTTTGTGATCATTCAGAATCATTTGTAAAATCATTCATACATAGTTATTTGTTCATTCAATTCACCACAACAATTTACGCAAAATGGTTTTATTAACAGTTTACGATTAAACTTTTTAAAATGCTTAATCCATATATATATATATATATATATATATATATATATATATATATATATATATATATATATATATATATATATATATATATATATATATATATATATCTCCATAAGTAACAGTGTTAAAATAATCAGATTATTGGCTTCTAATTGTTAGGATCTTGGGATCCAAATTTTCAGTGCCCATTATTCAGATGGATCCCTGGTCTTGATTCAAGTAGAGTGTTGTTTATATGTAGCTTTTAAAACAGCAGAGGATGGTGTAATACAGACCTTGAGCAAGGTTCTGCTGAGACTCTCAGAAATGGACATCAGTGAATTGGGTCAGCGCTGACAAGCTTTTCAAACCCGCCGCAACATCCTGCAGGATGTTCATACTCCCCTCGATCAAACAGCAAAAAACGGAGAGAGTGAGTGATGGCTCGGAAACCTTTTAATGGATGTGTGTGCACTCATCTGATGCACATTCCCATTTTTTCCCCTCTCTTAATCTCTACCAGGATCATTATAGAGGACAAACTCTGAACAACGCACACAATTCATATCTGACAGTCAAAACCTGCGAGACTCATTAATTATTGTTCTCTTGCTGAGTTTTGTGTGAGTGTGTGGTTTCTTTTTCTCATTAAGATGTTTGTAGCGAATGTGTGAGATAATAAGATTCAGCCTGTTTCTTCGCAGCTGTGATGTATTAATATATCTCATTCTGCTCATTTGAACAGGTGCCCTTTGTAAAGTCATATTCTCCTCTCTCCAAAGCTTTTTGACAGTATGAGTGTGCCCACACAAAATGTCGAATGCCAGTCAGAGGGCTTGTCAAAATTAATTACGTGCATGGAGAGAGATAGATACCCCCCTTTTTACCTGGATGGGAGCACGGGAGCTAAATTGGATAAAGGAATAAGAGTGGAGGAGTGTAAGGAAGATGGGAGGACAGGAATGGTATGGTCATTAAAATGAACCATTCAGAGAAAGTGACTGGACCACGAGCTTATTTTAGCTTCGTTAGCCTTCAGTTGACTTTGGTTTATGGACTGTAGGATGCTGTTTTTAAAACTGTTTTTTTGATAGTTAAGCTGGTAATGTGGGCACAATTCTAACCTTGGCTCTACATTAGAAATACACAGTTAAAAAGTTTTAGTTCAGTAGGATTTTATTTTTTTATTAAAGGGGGGGTACAATGATGTTTTGTGTATTCAGAGTTGTTCAGTGTTAAAGAGATGAATTCTCATGCTAAACATGGATTTGCACATCATTTGTTATTAAAACATAGAGTCCCTGTGATAAAAAAATACAAAAAACATTCATGTAAGTACAATTGCATCAGATTTCTGTATTTTGTTGGAAATCAGCACATAAGTGAATATATGTTAATGGAAACAACACGAAACATCAGTATTATAGCTCCACTCACGGCACGCCTCCAGGAGCTCGGCTTTTTCCGGAAAGAATCGGAAAGCTGTATTTTTCTTTTATAAATATGATAAAAATAAAGACTTTTTGGATATATGAATGATGCAGTACTACTCTATAGGTACTCAAGATTAACATGAGATTAGGTGAAACTGTGTATGTTATGTACCCTTTAAAAAGTATTTTTATTCAGCAAGAATGCGTTGAAAAAAGACAGAAATGACATTAAAACGTTTATAAGTTACAAAATATTTTCATTTCAAATAAATGCTGTCCTTGGAAACTGTCTATTCATTCCAGAATCCTGTATCGGGGTTTTCAGAACAAAATGATTATTTACTGTATTTTTGTCATATTTCCCCCCACTTTTTTGGGACACTTAAAAACATTTATCAGCTGGTCAGCCTGCTGTCCAAAATCCTACCCTCAATAGTAGACAGACGCAGTGTCATTAGAGCCTTTGAGAAACAGAGTCCTCTTCAGATGAGAGAAGCACTCTGAATGATTTAGTGCCTTTAAATGATGCAGAAAGGGAAGAATATGCTTTGTTATCCTTCTGTTAGCTTAAGGTTTTATAGCAGCTTCGCAGAGGAGGAAAATTACAGCCCTGTGGTCGTCGCCATTAGCTCAATCAAACATCCTTGTGCATAAACAGCCTCTGCTGGCACAGTGTTTCCTCAGATACAAGACTGTTTTCCTGAAAATTACAGCTTTTGTGCCATGCCAACACCTCCTCTAAGCGACTTGTACATTAAAGTCTGGAAGGGTGCCACTTTCTCATGAGGGTGTGTGGATGTTAATAGCCACAATCAGATTGTGCAGGCACCAAAGTGTCTGCTGGCTGACTCCACTTGTTTAAGTAACTTTGGAAGCCACCACCGTTCATTGTAAACTCTGGGCTCAGCTGGATTTAATCCAAAAAGAGTGGCATTTTGAATCTCGGCTCATTCTTCCAATGCTTTTGGTTTTGGTGTTGTACTGGAACAATGACCTTAAATAGCAGGCCTATCCATTTAGTAGTTATGTACACTACCATTCAAAAAAAAAAATTGTGCTCAAGAAATTTGTGCTGATTAGAATTTGAATTGAATTGAATTTAGCTAACTTGTGATGCCTAAATTCACTTGTAGTATTTAAACCAGTTGATTTTAGTTTTTGATTCTTAATTTTTATTTTAGACTTATTTGCCCAAAATATGAAAATAATTATTGGTTTATTTGTTTCAAACTGAATTTTTATATTGTAGCATCTTTATTTTGTGCATTAGTAAGGTTTGGTGTTGTCTAATGGAGTGATGGGCATATGAATATGACCTGCATAAAAGCATATGAATATACCCTCCTCCTTTGACTCACTGCTCTCTTTTATTTTGCTCGTGGATTTGGCACATGGATCAGGCGATGTTCTCTTCAGTGTGTTGAGTCAGTGGTCCGGTTGTGCCATCAGTCCGCGTCCTGCGTCTCAGTGTTGTCTGTGCTGGAGAGATGCAGAAGTGTGAAAGGGAGATGCGGTAGCGCTCGTCTTGTTTTATTCCTCATTCTCTTGCATTATTGATGGAGCGCTTCTCTGAGCTTTTGCTGCATGTTGTGTCTTTCTTTCCAGCTTTCCCTCATGTGAAGGATTCTCGCTCGCTCGCTCACTCACACACTCCAGACAGGCGGAGGACTCTTGTGCCCTGAATGATTTGGGAAGCATGATTTTTGTGTCAGTCATTAGACTCGAGGCCCTGTTCTGCTCTGCAAAGCGGCATTTAAAATCAGACTCCTGTCAACCTGATTTACTTCAACAAAAGTGTGCTAGTGTAAAAATAAATAAATGTGCGCGCACACACAGTGTAGTCATATTAGAAGAGGGTATTTTTGTCTCTCTCTTCATCTGCGTGTCATGAACAGTTATGCATTTCTGCATGTTGTAAATAACCAGATAAAATTTTAACCAACCCATGAGGCAAAAAGCAAGTGTGCATTTCCGTGCTGCTGCTGGTGTCTTGTCCCGCCTGTCCTCGAGATCATTGTTGTCATGGTGACAAAGAGTTTCTACCACATGCTCAGAGAACTGTCACACACAGACACACAGAGTGCACCCCTAAGGTTTATTCTGATTTCTATATGTTTGTCATGTTTGAATGGGGCCTGTGAAGTGGGGTGTAGTAAACTACTAAATATTAAGCAGCACAGCTTTTAACATTGATATGAAATGTTTCTTGAGCAGCAGATCAGCATATTAGTATGATTTCTGAAGGAACATGTGACACTGAACACTTGAGTGGCTTCTGAAAATTCAGATCTGCCATCACCATTGATAATTACATTTTGAAATATACTCAAATAGAAAACAAGTATTTTAAATAGTAATATTTCAAAATTTTACTGTATTTTTTATTTTAAAAAAGCCTTGGTGAGCATAGGATACTTACCTACCCCAAATTTGTGAAAGGTAGTTTACAGTTAAATAGAGTACTCACAACTCACTCACAACTGAAAAGTAGTGGTGAGATGCAGCTTGAATCAGTACAGTGTTGATTCGGTTCAGTAACGATGTGTCAAAATTCCAAAATATGAACAAATTAGATTTGGCTGTTAAGCAGCTCTACAGAAGACTATAGTGTTATTTATTCGGCTCAATTCAGTTCAAGTTTTGTTCTCATCCAAAAGCATCAGTGCCATGAAATTAATAATATTACTGAAAGTGTCTTTTAGACCCCAACTAAGCAAGCCAAAGGGAACTGGGACAAGGAACCCAACCTCCATCAAGTTACAGAAATGGAGGGAAGGAAAAACAAGCAATGAGAATCTCTATGTAGTACTTTAAAAGATCAAGAACAACATCCTGTATTCTATGATCTGCCCATTTGTCTTCAACAATCATTTGATGCACAGAAACGGCTGTTTTTAAGATGTCTCTTGAGTGTGCATGAGGCTCTCTCTCATACAGAGCACAGAGCTTGTGTTTGAGGCTATATTGTTGCTTTTAGACAGTAAGCTGATGGGGGAGAGGTCAGCCATAAAGATCTTCTGGTCCAAATGGAGAATCGTTTAAAGCAGTGGAGCTGTGGATCAGGCTCAGTTTGAGTCCAGATGACCTGTGACCCTCAGAGTCTTTTCCTGGGGAAGAGGGAATGGATGGATGATATTGTAGTGTCTTTAGAGCTGCTGTAAGGGAGTTTGACATAAGACTGTAGAATGTAATCTCTCCTCTTCTCTTCTTTTTCCTTCTCCTCCTATCTGGGGTTCTCTTCTGCTTTTTGCTCGCTTAAATTGTTTTCTCCTCTTATCTAAATGCCTCTCCTCTTCGGTTTTCTTCTCTCCTCCCCTTTGTCTTTCCTTTTCTTCTTCCTTCTTTTTAGTCTCTTCTCCTTTCTCCCATTTTCTCTTCTCCTCTGTTTTGTTTTCTTCCCCTACTCTTTTTTTTCCTTCTTCTTGTGGTCTCCTCTCGTCTCCTTTCCTCTTTTGCCTCTTGTCTAATCTTCTCATCTGCTCTCTCCTTTCTTGTCTTCACCAATCCATCTGGTCTCCTCTCCTGATTACTTCTTTACTCCTTTCCTCTCCAGCTTTCACATCTCGCCCTTTTTTTATTGTCTTCTCTTATCTCCATTATTATTTTGACATCTTTACTGGCCTTCTTATCTGCTTTCTTCTTTCTTGTCTCCTCCCTTCTCCTTATTTCAGGTCTCCTCCTTTGCTCTTGTCTCCTCCCCTACTTTCTGGTATCCTTATTTCTCCTCTCCTTCTGCTTCCCCCTATCCTCTTGTTCTCCGTTCTCTTCTCCTTACTGGTCACCTTTGCACTTGTCATTCCTTGTCTTCTCCACTGCTTTGTCCTTCCTCTCCTCTCTGTTTTTTTTCTGCCGTCTCTTCTCCTGCGTTCTGTTTGTCCCTCCTCTTTTCTTGTCTCCTCTCCTCTCCCCTGTCCATGTCTCTTCTCTCCTTCTGTTGTTTCTCCGGTTTTCCCCTCCTCTATCCTCCTGTCCTTCCATGTACTCTCCCTCCTCTCTTCCTCCATCTCCGCTGTTCTCTGCGTACGGCGACGGAGGGCAGGGGAGCTGACGTATGTGTCCTCTCGGCTCTCACTAACATTGTTTATCATCCACCCAATCCAGCATGGAGCTGAATGCCTGATGAGGGAGAGAGAGGGCCAGAGAGGAGGATTGGTGTGCAGTAAATCAGTTAGTCTGTAAATGAGATGAGAGTGAAGGAGAAACAGTCTGAACTGAGGAGGGCATGAGGAGAATCTGGAACATAGACTGACATTGAGATGATACCAACTTAAACGCTCTCTGATCTATTGTTTCCTCGAAGTGGGCGCACACTCAAACGAAATCCTTTGATAAGGCTCCTTCAGTCTTTTGAGATTCCTCTTTCTTCTTCGAAACACACACACATGAGTCACACAAACATGCACACAATATTCCTGCTCCTTACATTCACTGCACACTGATAATACGAGCCTGATTAAAGCGTTTTGCTTGAAGACCCTCAGTAATCGCTCTGTCTCGTTCCCTCTCATTCTTTATTCTCTCACTGTCCTCGTTCTTGCTTTAAGACTCTGCTGAGCCACAAAAGGATTATCTTGCCTTCTCCAAACAGGAAATGCATATACAAAGAGCCTTCATACCTCTGGCATCTCAACGTACTCAGGAGAAGATTGATCAAGGGTTTTTTAAATTAATTTTTTTGGTCTGAATTAGAAAAAAAGTTCACTCTGTTGTCTGCCCCCCTAACTTTTCTTTATACAGTCAATGCATCTTTTCTGTGTTATGTTGTTTTAGAGGGACCGTTCACAGAAAAATCAAAATTGTCATTATTGACTCACCCTCATTTTGTTACAAATCTGTATGACTTAATTGACTCACCCTCATTTTGTTACAAACCTGTATGACTTATTTACTCTGTGAAGCATAAAATATATTTTATAAAATGTCTTTTTTTTTTTTTTATCCATACAATGGAAGTCAGTGGTAACCAAAACTTTTTGGTTTCCAACATTCTTCAAAGCAGCATCTTTTCTATTTTGCTAAAGAAAGTAAGTCATATAGGTTTCAAATGAACCTATTTAACCTGTTTTTTTTTTTTAAACGTTCCCTTTAGACAGGCATGACACAAGTTTCCTTGTTTGTCCATCCATAAGATGATCATAAGGTGACTTTTCCACATGATAAAACAGCTTGTATTTCTTGTTCAGGAATTCAAACGGTTTAAACCTTTGAAATCAATGATGTTCCCTAAAAACATCTATATTAAAAACATTATTAACCTTGAGAGACTGAAAGTGTGTGTGTGTATGTGTGGATCGTCCCTTGTGTCCTTCTGTCATTTAAGAGATGTAATCGACTTTGTCTTTTATAAGCGTCCTGTCTCTGTGCGTAATGTCTCCCTCTCTCTCTGTCTCCTGCAGTTTTGGACATGGCGCGTCACGTCCCCCTGTATCGTGCTCTGTTAGAGCTGCTGAGGGCCATCTCCACCTGCACCAGCCTGGTTCCTCTGCTCTTGCCACTATCAGGAGACGCTGCAGAGGAAGAGGAGGATGAAGAACGCACCGAGTGTCAGACCTCCGTCGGCATGTTACTGGCCAAAATGAAGACCTGTGTGGATACCTACACCAACCGCCTCAGGTGAGCTCTTCCTTTTTGACACACGCACACATTCAGTCCATCCGTCTGTCACACTAATGGACAGGGGACAGACGGAGTGACTGCTGGTGGATGGATGCCCACCCTGTGACACACACTGTCTCTGACCTGGTTTATACCCACAAGCTGTAACCTGATGCTATAGCCACAAGTCAAAAGCAGTGTTTCACCAGAGGAGTAACACACAGTGATAAATGACTGCTAGATCAGTCAGTGCTCCTGAGCTGCCCCCGAAAAGCATCTAATCCCCAGTGGCCTTCAGACTGTCCTGAGCTCTCACCGTCCCACGCTAGACCATAATTTAGCTTTGGCTTTTTTAGTCTGTGTTTTTGCCAGGATTTTCGCTGAACCCATCACAAAAAATAAATCATGAACTTGATTTTTAGCAATGTATTGTGTATCAAAAAATTTTCTTTTCCTTTTCTATTTGTTTTTCCATTCGTTCTCCCCCCCCCCCCCCCAATTTTTTTTTTAATTTACAAATGTTTTTTTTATTCTTCATTTCTATAATTTATTACTATTATTATTATTATTATTAACATTTTTGTATTAATGTTTTAAAAATGAAACTAACTTGTTTGTATAAATATTAATTAAAAATACATAATTATTATTTAATTTTTGCTTAATTTATGCATTAATTTCCTTTTTTTAAGATTATATGGCATGTTTTATGTCCCTTCAGTATAAGCCTGTGGATTTTTTCCACCTTTTTTTTTTTTATCATCTTCTAGGTAAGGATTGTGAGTCTGATTGCTTCAAGTAATATCACAGCTGGATATGTGGAGTAGTGAGACTGTGATTTGTTATCAGCTGTCTTGTTTTTAATAATGGCTTAGTCTTTATGGGTAGCGAGATGTTTATGGCATTGGCCTGTAAGTCACTAGGCTGGCTCTGTCTGAGTGTCTCTGAGAATGCGTGCACCCTTGAATAAAGGAACAATCTTAATTATTGTCCTATGCGTCACCTACAGGTAAAGGACATTTTTGACATGCACCCTTTTTCATTTGTCTGTCTCTTTAATTTTCTCTCCTCCTGCTTAATGAAAGATGCATGTTGTGAGGATGTGTACTTAGCCACGAGACAGATGGATGTTGTTTTTAATGGTTTATTTTGGGACAGGTCACAATCTGCTGCTCATTTGATGCATCGTGTATACTAGCACCTCTCAGGATGAGAGCCTGTGTGTTTGTTTCAGGGTTTGGACATGAGAGATTGAAAAGTTCTTGAGGACATGCACTTGTTTGTTTCTCTGCCATTGTTGTGGTCACTGAAAAATGAAACATTTCACGTGTACACATGCAGACCCATAGTTAATTTGTTGGTGTCTACAGAAATGTGATTTTTTTTTTGTTTATGTGTCCACCTTAGGTCGAAGAAAGACAAAAGTAAAGGGGTGATGAAGAGTGAGACGTCTGATCCTGAGCCTGAAGGCCTCACCCTGCTAGTTCCTGACATCCAGAAGACTGCAGAGATTGTTTATGCTGCCACCACCAACCTACGGCAGGCCAACCACGGTGAGAACATCCACCTTAACAATCTGCTTTTCCCAAACAAAACATGCTTTCTGTAAGAACTGTTTATTAAATAATACATGGGAAGTTACATTTTTACTAACTTTAATTAAAATGCTTAACAAATTGTTATTTAATGAATTTCTTATTTGGACACATTAACTCTTAATTCTTTAGAATCACGTTTAAGAGTAACTTCATAAAAAGCTTCCTTTTTAACATTGATAATCAGCTTTTTTTTTCTTTTTTTTTTGTCACCAAATCAGCATATTAAAATGATTTCAGCTTTTTCACCACATGAATAAATTACATTTTAAAATATAAAAAATAAAAGTTATTTTTAATTGTGATAATATTTCTTAATATTACTTCTGCTGTATTTTTTATTCAATTTATGCAGCCTCAATGGGTGAGTTTTTTTTTTAATCATGAATCAAGTCAAGTGTGTCCAAACTTGTGTCTTTTCTACATTTAACTAGTCATTTCATAACATTTATAGATATTGAAGCACATATTTGAAGCACATTTCACATTAAATGCCCTTGTACAAAGCTCTTCATGCTCTGTGTGTCTGTAGGACAGTATTTCTTGAGACTTGACACACAACAGAAGCAAAAGCAGGACAGTGCTGGATGTATAGTGGTCAGTCAGGAGAGGGATGGTGTGTATTTCACAGGCTGAAGACACTCCTTACTTATCTGAGGGCCTCGGGGGACATGGAATGACTGTTTGCTTTGACAAAATAAGCCAAAGAGAAACGGCTCTTCAGCACAGAGCCGCACAAGAGGCGGCAGACTCTCTAAAGCCTGATCGGAGAGTCAGCTTTACTGGGCACTTTGGTTTGTCAGACTAGACTTAATCTATGTTGTGCTAATTCTTCAAGATCTTTCATTTGAACCAGCGGGCCTTAGTCATAGTCAGGGATGTTGTGTGATCAGTCCCTCAGCAAAACGGATGTGACCATGGCAATTCCTAATCCTGGGATTCAAAGCTCTTGGCATAAGTCGCATCCGTTTATTAACATTTACAAATACGTCACTCTGAGGTCCTCGTCTAGACCAAAGCTAAGAGAGTGTTTGCTCCTAGGCAGAAACCCTTGTGGTCATGAGGAGGGAAGGGTTGGAAATAGCAGGAATTTCCACTGTTACGTTGGAGAACCGCATCAGTACATCCACATATAATAACCATCACCCCCCCCTTGGGTATCTCATGCTCTCATTCTTTCCGGGAAGATGAGTGAAAGAAAGGGGCGTTAAACGTGGTGAAGCTGATCGATGCAGCTGTCACTATCCATAAGGAAAGTCCATATGATAAGAGCAGTGAGACATACCACTTACCACCCCGTTTAACTGCTTAATTAGTACTCCGGCGTCTTTTTTTAAAAAGTGCCAGAGACCGCTCATTCAGGGTGTCTGATTGGTCGAAAGTGGTGTCCTGTAGTTCAATATCGTGCGCTAATGTGACGAGGTGAGAGTAAATGGAGCTATCGATGTCGGTGGGGTTTTATGTGGCTCGTATCCAAAGCTTAGCCTTTATCAACCCTGTTAAGCACAAAGCTAATTTGATCGGCTGACATGGAACATGGGTGTGCAGGAAGGGACATTTGTCTGCAACCAGTGCAAAATGGGCAGAAATGCCATAAAGCTCCTAAATATAGGGAGTTTAATTGTGTTGTAGCTCTAACGGCCTCCATCCACTGGTGACGGTCTGCTGGTGTCGTTGTCATTAGTCTGACGCTCTCTCGATAAAAATCTGAAAGAGAGAGAACAGAAGCGCAGCGGCTCATTTGTGTAACGACACGACTATTTGCGCTTGTTCTCATTTATCAAAGTAACAAATTTGCAGTCAAACACATCTCAAAGGAAGTCTATCATTTTTGCCAGTTGAGCTGAGCTTGAGCTGTATGTTTTGTTTACTGATAGCAGAGCTACATATAGGCATTCAGGTTACTTTTCCGTCTTGTAGGGATGTGTTGGTTTTTCAGGGATGAGAGGATGGAAGATGTGACCTACTCAAACACACCCTCAGGCTACTGTGAAACACACATGCACACACTCTTGAAGGATTTTTTTGATGTATCTGTCTTCTGCTTTTTTTTTTTAGAGAGGAAGATGGCTGAAAGTTCTAAGAAGGCAGCAGTGAGGCCCAAACCACTGTCCATCTTGCGCTCAGTGGAGGAGAAATATACAGCAGCCATGAAAAAACTACAGTTTGGTGAGTCCTGAACTACATATCTCACGTGTTTGACCCATTTCAGTTTCTACTGGATAAGAGAGAATATTATATTATTTAATTATTAACAAGAAATTTTACACTCAAGTTCATGGATTTTAAACATTTTATTGAATATTTTAAACCGTATATTTCACAACATTTTCAACATTTTATGGGATGCGTAATACATTGGTTACTGGCCGATATAAGATCTGTTTATTTTGAATATATGCAGTTGTTCATGCTAACTTCCTCTGTTTTTATTTAGATTGCCTATGTGTCTCTTAAATTATCCTTTAAAACAGTAATAATAATTTAGTAACACTGTTAATAATATTTAATAGTATTAATAACTATTAATAACAATTTTTTTTTATATCAGCCGTTTGTTGTTTTTTTGGCCATAACGTGAAAATCTACTTAATCACTGGCCAGATTTATCACATTTTTACTTTAATATTGGTGCATTCACTACTTACATTGTTTTTTTTATGTATAATATACCCATTTGATATATTGTTGTTTTCCCTCAGATGTTAAGTTGAGACTTAACAACATATTCATTGTATGTTTATATTTTTAATGTTGATCACATGGCATACAGGAAAAGCTAAAATATTAATAAAAAATTCATAAAATATTTTGTAGGGCTGCAACAACTAATCGATTATTTTTGTTAATAAAAATCACTGACAACGATTCGCATCAATTAGTCGGGTCTGCCCACAGTGCATGTACAACTGCAGCCGCGCGCATCAAATTACAGCACTGAATAACGCATTTCTGTGGACAAAATAAATCTGCAAATATTGGAGGAAACAGAATGAGCTCCTGCAGGAAAAGCACGTGATCCAAGCTGCCCAAAACATGAAAAATCTTTATTTTAAGCTTCAAACTGATGCATTAGCGTAATCAATGGCTTGCCTGTCAGGCGCTTTACAGATACGTGTGTGCGTCCTCGCGTGCAAAAAACTTTTAGTTAACGGTCATATCCTTATTTGTTAATGTCACAAATTCACGCAAGCCTTTCCATTTTTGCATAAAGGCCCGCCCTGACAGTCTGCGTTAAGTTGAAATTTTTACTGAAAGAGCACATTCATTGTGCTGAAATATCTGTTGTTTAACATTTATATTTAGGTTTAAAAGTCAACATGCAGTGCGAGTAATTTATGAGAGTAGGAACTGCGAAGAGACAGCAGCATGTAATTGTCTGAATATAAATATCAGATGCTTTTACAGGATAAAGAGAGGAGACTGACTGTGATCAACGTGCATGCGACACATGTTCCTGCAGAGCATTACTGTGATTTTATTCGTTTTTATTGTTTTCATTAAAAAAATATAAAAAGATTTAAACTATATTCACTATATAGCCTACAGTGATTAACAAATGTATTAAAACAAATGTATGTAAGGTTTTTAAACAGTTTTGTGAGGTTTGTGCCACTGCTGCTCTTAACGAACAGTATTGGAAATTACCAAAATAATTTTTTGGCTTTTTCTGTATTGGTTAGACCTCCAATATGCCAATTAGTACCCCTGAATATACCAATTAATAACAGTAGTAAGCTATTTTTAATGCTATAGTATAATTATTGCTGTCATCTGTGAAAGGCATAAAAAAATACAATTGTTTTTTTTATTCCGATACCCAATTAGTCAAAAAGTACACAAACGATGCAGCAAGCATGTGAGCTGTTATCAAAGGCAAAGGAGGCCATTTTTGTTATTATGTGAATAAATACTATTTAGTTGTTTCAGTTTGTTATTTGTCCAAAAATAAGAGTACATTTTTTTTGACAGATTCCTAAAATATTTATGTTTTGTCTTATGACAGGTGTATTATAAATTAAACACTGTATGTTTTTATAGCATTCAGTTTTCCGATTAATCGATTAATGGAAAAAATAATCGCCCAACTAATTATCAAAATAATAGTTAGTTGCAGCCCAGAATTTTTATAATATTTATTCTAAATTTGATTTATATTATTTATATCATTATTAGCTTGTCATTAACTCGTGAACCCCCAGGGAATTGCGAAACCCAGTTTTTGAAACCATAAAACTATTCTTCTCTTCCCCCTTTTTTTTTTTGCTATTGTACCGCATACATAGTTGAATGAATGGATACAAATAGCTGTTTTTCCTTTCAGCTGATTTTGTTTTCTTTAAGTGCACCAAAAATTTGAAGGAGCACAAAGAACTGAAATGGGGACGATTGTGTTATCTTGCTGAGAATAGCTTTTCTGGTTGTCATTTCTCATCTGTCTTTGCTCTGATTGATGACAAGAGTTTTGTACAGCCAAAAATTGTTTAACCTAACCTCAACTGACGTGACTGTAAACAAGTTTGCATTGGCCTACACAGAACAGATCCTTCCGGAATACACAGTATGGATTTTTCTGGAGGAAATATGATGAAATGTTTATATTAAAGTGAGTCTGATGTTTATATTTCACTGTGACTGCTAAAAACGTCTGTGTGTCTTCTCTTCCACAGACACGTTTGAGATGGTGTGTGAGGATGAGGACTCTAAGCTGGTGTTTAAGGTGAACTACCATTACCTGTCTCAGGTGAAGAATGCCAGTGACGCCAACAGTGCCGCTCGTGCTCGGCGATTAGCACAGGAGGCCGTCACACTCTCCACCTCCCTCCCTCTCTCCTCATCCTCCAGCGTGTTTGTCCGCTGTGATGAAGAACGTCTTGATATCATGAAGGTATGATTCGATACCTCTGACCCCTCAACTGAAACTCTTATATTTATAAGAGCTTATTGATTATTCATAAAGCAGAGATCAATTTAAGCTGCATAAGCATCTTAAATTGGGGTAAGAACACAAATGTACTATTATAATGTGTCATAATATACCTGCAGGGAACGATGTTATTAGATCAATCTAGTTTGTAAATAAATCTTGCTTTTAAACCTATTTTTTCTGACGATTTGCTATTTGTAAATAACTAAAATGCTAAAGTGGAATTATGACGCAAAAATAAATGCAAAATGTACATGAGCATTATTAATTGCATTGCATTTCTAAAAAAAAGAAAATATTTGATTGTACTTGAGTGGCAGTTGAAACAAGTTTCTGAATTGATTAATTAAATGAATCAGTCAACAAGAATCTGATATCTCAGTGCTGAATATGAAAGCAGACCATGACTGTCTCAAGCCTTGCCATTTACTGTGGGTCAACATAAAACTTTCGATCTGTGCTGCATGACAAAACAACTGCAGTGAATCCCAGGAGTCCCTTGCTTGTCTTGCTGTCTTGTGGTCTCTAACACACACACATGAGTGCACACACTTCCTTATGGCATTTGAGATGTGCTTTTGACCCAGGCTCCTCTCTGAGTGTGTAAATGTCAGTGTGTCTGGCTTGAGCTTTATGTCTCGGTCAGGCCAGACCACAGGCGTAGCCCCAGTCAGACTGGTCACTCACTTGCCCCTTAACAGCGAGCCAGGCCTTTTTATCTTCCTCCACACTTTAGATAATCTTAATGGACATTAATAGTAAACTGAGCTTTCCCGATTTAACCCATACAGAGTGTGTGAGAACAGCTTTGTGTGTGTGTGTTTAGTGATGCATTTGAATGGTCATGTCAAAACAGTCTTAACGCCTGAGTGCAGCTTTGCCGCCTGCAGTGGAGAGAGATTCACTGGATGGCAATGCAGTCCTCCAATCTTCCTCTCTCTCACTCCTTCTGTGGGAAGCGGGATGCATCTCTTAACCTGTATCAGTAAAACTTCCTCTATCGACCTGGTTTAGACATACACAATCATTATGGTGCTGTTTAAGACAATGTTTTCTATTTTAATGTTTGTCGCCTGTGAATGAATGGAGGTTTTCTTGGTTTTTGTGGCAGGTGTTGATAACCGGGCCCGCAGACACACCGTATGCCAATGGCTGTTTCGAATTTGACGTCTACTTTCCTCAAGATTACCCAAACTCCCCTCCTCTGGTTAATCTGGAGACCACCGGTGGCCACAGCGTTCGCTTCAATCCAAACCTCTACAATGATGGCAAGGTTAGTGTCACTTCCTGTTTTCATTTTGGGGAATATAATCTGGAAATGTTTCGACCAAGACAGTTTTTTTTGTTTTTGTTTTTTTCTCTGTGGCTGATGAAAATACTGCAAATTAGACAGTAGATTAGAAATAAAAAAAAAATCAAGTTATTGTTTAATAAAAAACGAATATTTTTATTGTGTAATTTTTTATTATTTATCATTATTATTTTTATTATGTGTGTGTGTGTGTGCATACAATAAAAAAAAAATATTAAATACAATACAAAATAACCCTTTTAATGTTACTTATTTATATGTTCATACAACTTGTTTAGTTTAATTGTTCTGTGTTGTTTTGTTTCTTTATATCCTGATCTCTTCGTATTGTCTCTCATCCATTCTGTAACAACCAGGTGTGTTTAAGTATCCTGAACACCTGGCACGGGCGTCCTGAGGAGAAATGGAACCCTCAGACTTCTAGCTTTCTACAGGTGAGCCAAATCCAATCCCTTTGTAGTTTCTCTTTCTTGTATAATCCTCTATCCTTCTCGCAGCTCATTAGGCAGGAAGGATTTCGCTTCTCATAGCAATTGCACAAATGCGGATTCTTTCCGGTTTACCCGAAGCAGTGGAATGCTGGAAAAGACCTAGTCTCATTTTATCAATTTCAGAGAATATTTAGTCATATCAAATCATATCGTTGACTATTAACAAGTTCTCATCCTGGTTTCCCTACAGTAATTATCTTTGCACATCTCAACCCCTTTCCCTCCCTCTCTCCATCATAGCTCTCTGAATAATAGGCGGGAGCTGTTCCCCCTGTAATATTGATCTGATCAGGCTCTGCTCCTCTCTCTCCTCAAACTCGTGATCATGTACTGCTGCCAGCAGTTCATAGAAATGTCTCCATTGATTAGTGCTACAGTTAGTGTCCAGCCGATCAATAAATGGAAATCAGGCTCAGGGACAGTAGTGTTACGGTCAGTGAGAGCTAGTGTGCTCTTCACCTCTTCCACTTGATCTGTGTGTCATTCCTCCTAGGCTTTCTAAAACGTGTGTGTATTTGTGTTTTAGGTACTGGTGTCAGTCCAGTCTCTGATCCTGGTGTCTGAGCCATACTTCAACGAACCAGGTTACGAGCGTTCTCGGGGCACGCCAAGTGGAACACAGAGCTCCAGAGAGTACGACGGAAACATCCGGCAGGCCACTGTCAAGTGGGCCATGCTAGAACAGATCCGCAACCCTTCACCCTGCTTTAAAGAGGTTAGATATCATCCGTCACAAACACATAGACTCTTATTGGCTCATGAAAAGTTTCAGGTTTCAGAGGTTCATGAGTTAACATATATGCAGTGACCCTAAAAAGTATTTGGAGAAGAAGAAAAAGATCTAAAAAAAAAAAAATATTATGGCTTCCACAAAAATACTAGGCAGCTCAACTTTTTTTAGCATAATAATGGTAAATATAAAGAATATTTCTTGAGCATCAAATCAACATATTAAAATTATTTCTAAAGGAAAATGTAACTCTTCCTGATGAAAATTCAGCTTTGCCTTCACAGAAATAAAGTATATTCTAAAAAAAAAAAATGAAAATAGAACACTCATTTTAAATTGAAATTATTTCAAAATATTGCTGTTTTTACTGTGTTTTTTATCAAATAAATATAGCCTCGATGAGCATAAAAGACTAACCCTAGGCTTTTCTATAGATTTTTTTTCTACAATTTTTTTCAAAGAGATTTTTATCAACCCCAAACTTTTAATAGCCAGAGTATACATTTATAAATATTATATATATATATATATATATATATATATACGCATGCATGCATGCTCCTGTGGTGATTTTTGTCTTAAGTTGTCCTATTTTACATGCACTTTTTTTTTAATCACTTTAAGATAGATAATGTTTATTTCCACCCCCTCATTTTTTTCCCCTCTTTGTTTTTGATTTGCTTTTGTCCTTGATATGGCCCCAACCAGCAGATAACAATCATCCATATACTCTGTGAAAAGAAAGAGAGGAGGAGGAGGATGGGCGGCCTGAATCGGAATATAAATGAGTGAAGATATTGAGTCATTGAACAAGGCATACGAATCATGAATGCCCTGCAATGATCCAAATATGTGCACTCATCTAATTACCAGACTTACATGCAAAAACCACGATCATACCAAAAACATGCACTAAACTCTGTGTTTAACATGTGTGTGTGTATTTGTGAGTGTTCACCTCATATAATCTCTGAAGACTCTCAGACTGTCACTAATCAGGAGCTTTTCATTTAGAAGAAGCCAGATCAGACCACCTGGCGTCACACTGGCATCGCTTCATGTCATCTTAGGTCTAGTATGGGCATTTCGGCTGGTATTTGAGTTTGATGTAATGCCTAACGGCTGCCACGCCACCTCAGGCAGTTATGAGGCTGGTACATTACCTCTGTATCCCATAGTGGACACTAAACAGGCTGTTTCCATAGCAACCTGAGCATTGTTCACAGGGATAAAAGGCTGTTGTTTGGGCAGAACTGAGCCTGGCCAATCATCGACCAGCTCGTACGGGACTCATACTCACTGATGAATTATGTATTGACGCACACGGAATCCGCATAATTATGCAATATTCTAACATTATTTGTTGAGAATATATAATGAAACTAGTCCAAATGAACATGCAAGGAGTCAAGGACGTATAAAATGTGTGGATTTGTGTGTAGACTCTCTCGTCCCCTCAGACATTAGCTTTCAGCTGCTGTAGGAGAGACCTCTGACGTCATCTATAGGAGGTGGAAGTTGGTTTTGTCAGACGCAAGTGCAGCAGAATCTTAAACAGCCTCACACATGAACACTTTCGGGGTCTGTGCCAAAACTAGTTCAGCTGCCTACTCCCTACATAGTCTTTATCCTTACCGAAGAGACTCCACTCAGTTGATTCCAATAGTTTAGTTTTCCATTAGCATGTTGCAGGCAGGAACAAATTTGTTTTTTTTTTAGTTAACTGAAAATATTAATTACTTTTTTTTATTTTAGTAATTTAGTAATTTATATATATATGTAATTTATTTATATATATATATTTATATGTATGTTAGAATGGCCCTAAAATTCAAGATAAGGGGCAAAAATGCCGTTTTAGATTTTGTCTCATATTTACATCATATAGTTAAGCAATATCACACAAGAAATAAGTGGAATATCACAAGAGTGCAACTGTGATACTGATCTTGTACAACAGTTCAATAAATAAGAAGTTAATATTGTGTTATTTTAGCTACAATATTGTCTGTTTTGCTCAGTTTTTCCAACAAAAATTTTAAGACAAAGCATAACTGTTTGTCTCCTAGCAACAAACAGCAGCATTTTATTTCTTAATCTACGTTTTGAACGAATCGGGTGAACCATTAGGCTCGTTGGATTCGAAGCGGTGCTGCTCAGACATCAAAGAACAGCAAGAGCGATTCAATAGCATGCAGAGTTGTGTGCTCTCTAATCACGCTCGCGTTACTTTATCACAAACTGATCGATATGATGGTGATGATCCGCTTCAAGTCGAACAAGCTTAATAATTCAATGGACCATTTATAAAGAGAACCATTTACTTCACTCCTGAATGAATCAGCCATTTGACCGAATCAAATAAATGAAGTGACTCAATCATTAAGAAATTTCCTACCACCTTCTGCCAGTTTTTGTTTCTTATTTGGAGTATAATTTCATTTAATAAATAATTTCATATTTCTATATCTATATTTTCCCATTTAATACTGTAAAGCTTCTTTGACACAATATGTATTATTTAAAGCGCTATATAAATAAAGGTGACTTGACTTGACTTGATATTAATAATAATAATATTAAAAATTGTTAAAGGTATAGTTCACCCACCCAAAAATGTACATTTTGTATATGTATATGAAATAAATTTTATGTTGAATTAAACAAACAAAATATTTCTTGCTGAAGCTACTTTTTGTATACATTTTTTATAATGAAATGAAAAGCTTAGCTTACTATCTTGGAAATAAAGCTTTATGTCTTTAAATCTCTACTGTATATAGTCAGTTATATCTCTGAATAAATTCAGATTTCAGAATGAGCACTTTGTCATTTGTAATATATGTTGAGGTCATGTCCGTCCTCATGATGTTCATGATGTTTGCTACTGTAATGAATGTAGCTTTTTAATAAGTAGGGGAAATTCCAGAAATTTAAAAAAAATAAACGTTTGCATGCCTAGGGTGTTTGCATTGTAATAATGTAGAGAGATACTTCAGATTTATAAATGCTGACTTGTTAGGTGATGTTTTCTCATTAAAATCATACAATTTCCTATTAATTCAGTGGAACATTTATGCACACTAGAGATTACCAATATGGCGGCGCGACGGCTTCACTTTAATGACGTCATGAGCAATCCAGTTCTATATTATGGATCAGTGGTCGTGCCTTATTTGAGAGCGCCAAAATGGCATTTATTGTTTGAATTTACTGAAACATAAAATGGACATCATTTGAAAGATGAAAATTTGTTTCTTATCAATAGTAACAATATGTATAACTGGATGTTTCCAATGAAGTGCAGTGGTTAAATCAATGCTGTATTTGTTCAGTACATGTGTACCAATTCGAAAGTCCCGTACCGACAATTTTAGGTATGAATACTTGTACCGTTACACCCCTATCTATCTATCTATCTATCTATCTATCTATCTATCTATCTATCTATCTATCTATCTATCTATCTATCTATCTATCTATCTAACTCTATCTATCTATCTATCTAACTCTATCTATCTATCTATCTAACTCTATCTATCTATCTAACTCTATCTATCTATCTAACTCTATCTATCTATCTATCTATCTAACTATCTATCTACATATAATTATTCTGTTTATTTTTTTTAAGTCAATTGATTTTTTAAGTATTTCAAATCAACATTTCTCTTGCTTCATCCACCATTAAATTTATATTTTTATATTTTTGAGTGTAGTACATCCACACAGGTTCACACATGCGATTTAATAAACAGCAGGACAAGTAGCTGTCTCTCTCTCTCTCTCTCTCTCTCTCACACACACACACACACACACAGCCAGTCACGCAGCGTAATAAATGGTGGGCTGTTGACGTCAGAAGAGAGAGGAAACACACACACACACTTGCTTCTGCACAACAACCTTACTTGGTAGCTGTTTCTCATGTTCATTTTCTTTTAAATGGCATTTCTGTTCCTAACCCTTTTTCATTTCTCTCTCCCTCTCTGGCTTTCCAATATGATTACAGATGTTCCTTTGGGAACTGAATGAATGAATTTAGCAAATGTGGCGTAATGGGAGAGGCTGTAACAGTCACATGTCTGGTGGCTGGTGACCTTTGTATGTTTGAGCAGAAGATAGATTTATGAAGGATGGATGAAGCGAGACCGCAAATGAGAGCGATATAAGGCCGGTGAGGTTGAGCTCTGAGCCAGCGAGTGATGTGTACTGTAGTGGCCGCCGGGGTTTCCATGGCAACACTGGCAAGACCATCGATCACACGCACTCATTCCTGAATTCCTCTCGTCTGCACTCGGTCTTTTCCCCGCAGAAGTTTGAGCCGTGCAGCGTCTCGCTTTTACAAGCAGGCTAAAGTGCACATCTTATTCCTGAGAGAGATTTTGTGTGTTAGTGAAGACACGACAGGTGGATTTTCCAGAAGCTGTTTGTAAGCGTGATTTCCCACTAGAGCTTCAAGAGGATTCTGCATTTATTTAGTGCTTAATCTGTTTTTGTTTTCTACAAATGGCAGCTTGTTAATATATATATATATATATTATATATATTTATTTATATAACTATATAATATATAAATATAAAATATATATGGTAACTATATATATATATATTTTATTTTAGATTTCAAATTATTTAAAAAAAAAAAGTCAATGTCCTAATGTTTTAAGAATAAACAAACAGAACAGAATAAAAATATTACATATTCTCAAAACATTATGAAATGATTCCCGTAACATTACGACTTTGTTCAGGGAACATTGCAAATTTATTATTGTAGCATTAGAACTTCATTCTCAAAACATGACCTACTTGTTCTCTTATAAAGAAAAATTCGTTAAAACATTACTTTATCAAAACATCCTTTTGTGCAAACCATGAATTCTCAGATTCACGGACAACATGGATTCTTGCAATATTGCGACTTTATCCTCAAAAGGTTTGAATCTCAGTCCTGTGACTTTATTCTTGCAATTTGGGCTTGCAAATTCGACTAATTCTTGCTTAAATGTTATAATATTATGACTTTTTTTCTTGAAATGGCACTAAAGTGGCATCGTAAATTTAGTATTCTGTAAAATACTTTATAATGTACTAATAACCACTATCATAACACAGATACAATGAAAAGCCATGTAATGACTTAAAGTAGTTCAGAAGTAAAGCTTTCCCAAATCTGTGGCAATCTATGGCAATATAATCAAACTTAGCCTACCATTTAAAAATCATGCCATGTTGATTTTACTGTATTAAGCACACAGGAGAATCTGGAGAAACTATTCTGGGTTTTATGACAGCTGTTATCAACTCCTCACATCTGCTGTTTAGTACACTGTATGACGTGTTTGGAAAACACATTGAGATTTGAGAATATCTCAGAAACTGATCCAAATCCAGAATGAACACGTGATTCAGCTCTCGCCTTCGGACAGAGTCGGAGTACTACTATGAATTGTGTGTTTGTGTGAGCTTCGAGTTCTTCTCTTTCCTGCCTTTGGTCTTTGTCACCGAAAAGGTCACTTAGTTTATTCATATTAACAGGCGCGGACAGGCAATGACTGCTGGTTATCTGGTCTTTTTGAATCAAATAGGTCACTGGAGTCTCAATCCGAAGATCAGCAGATTGTTTTCTAGTGCTACTAAAATAGGATATGAGGTTTGCGGTTGATTTATGGGCTCTGCAGTAAAACTGATACACAATTGCTTTTCCAAGAACACTGAGAGCGACTGTATAGTGCACTTACTGTGTGTGTGTGTGTGTGCAGGTGATCCATCGGCACTTCTATCTGAAGCGAGCGGAGATCATGGCCCAGTGCGAGGGCTGGATCTGTGATATTCAGCAGTACAGCAGCGATAAGAGAGTCGGACGAACCATGTCTCATCACGCAGCTGCTCTAAAGGTACAACACCGTGTGTTCATGGTCATACAACCGGAAATTGTGCCGTTTGTTGTGTTTCTGAACGCGATTCCTTGTGTGTTTTTACAGAGGCACACGGCTCAGCTCAGAGAAGAGTTGTTGAAGCTTCCCTGTCCTGAAGGCCTGGAGCCAGACGGGGAGGAGTTTTCCGAGAAAAGCACCTCGCTCATGGTGAAAGAGCTGCCCAGTCAGGATGCGGAGAAGCAGGCGGACAGCCCAGACGCCCACTGTAGCGACGGCCAGCTATGATCCCCTCTCCCCCGAAGCCCCGCCCACCGCCTTTGACTATCCATTAATATTGAAAAGGACTGGATGGCTTTGGTGATTAAGCCATCTTTTTGTCAATATTTGTATGTAAGAATCTAATTATGTAATGGCATAAAAAGAGAGGACAGTCAAAACCCGCCGACACAAGACGAACCACTGAAGAAAAACAAAGGAGACAAGGAAAATCTTTTTGTTTACTTTTAAAAGAGTATAAAGTTTTTTTTTTGTGCTTTTTTCTTTCTTTTTTCCCAAATTGTTAAATAACCACTGATTGATATGTTATTAAACTTGTGTAAAACAAAAATGAAAGATGAAATCACAGTATATATAAGGGAACTGCCTTTAGTGGAGAATGTTTACCAAATGTTCATTTCTCTTTTTTGTTCATTTTTTTCTTTTATTTTGGACTCTTGTCCAAGGACAGTTTGTAAGTGAGAATATACTGGTCATTCTTTAAGCAAACTATTTAAAAGAAGAACGTAACGAATACGCGCCCCATACACACTCTTGAGTAACCCCTTCCTCTGGTGACCCTCTGACAGTGCTTTTGGTTTCTACAGATTTGTGTACACTTCAATAATAAAGCCTGAAACGGACGTTCAGAAGTGCTCTGAAGACTGGATGCTCTTGTTCAGGCTGATCAATAACACGTTTTATTTTTGCCCTCTCTCTGCTTTTAAGTGTAAGTTTAATAAATGCAACCTGTTTTACTTTGCTTGGAAATACTAATTAATGTGAGTTTGTAGATGGCAGATTGTGGAGAGTGTGTGTGCGTAAGTAGGGTTATCTCCTAATTTCGTCTTAATTATGACATAATGATTTATAATCAGTTTTCAAATCAGTTACAGGAGTAAGAAATCCTAAAATGTACCAAGTAATGAGATGAATGAAATATTGCATGCATACAATGCAAGTGGCACATTCCATCAGTGTGGAAATCTTGACCATCTCAAATGGATCCAACAGTTTGAATCATAGTATAATTTTAGGTTTTTAACTTTAATTGATATTTAATGTATTTTAGTAAAATCACTGTTTGTTTGTTTTTTTAAATACCAAAGAAATGCAATATTTAGTTGCCCCAAAGTTTTGCTTGAATGTAAAATATACACTACAATAAAAAAGGGGGTCATAAAGATTTTTATTAATACTTTCATTTAGGAAGTATGCATTAAATAAATCAAAAGTGACAGTAAATGCATTTCTAATTCAGTAAAGTTCATGTTTTTCTATTTATCAAATAATCCTGAAATAAACATGTCACTGTTTCCGGAAATATTAAGCAGTACAAAATTGTCAACATATAAGAATAATAAGATATATTTCTTAAAGCACCAAATCAGCATATTAGAATTATTTATAAAGGATCACGTGACACTTAAGACTGGAGTAATGATGCTGAAAAGCAACTTTGCATCGCTGCGAAAAAAAAAAAAAACATTTTAAACTAGAAAAGTTATTGTAAATTGTAGTAGTATTACAGTTTTTACTGTATTTTGTTAAAAACAGTTTACCAAAATAAATACAGCATTGGTGAACATAAACTATACATAAAAAAATACATTAAAACCGTAAAATCAGTTGAACCCTTTTAGTTACATTTACTCTAAATTTTCATTTTACATTTGATTTTTTAATTTGATCGATTGTTTAGATTTCTGATACTTTTACCTACTTTATATGCCATTATATATCTGTTTTTGTTCAGGGTTTAAATGTAGGCTATTTATTGAATTACGGGGGAAAGATTAGAAATTGCAGGCCCTATTTTAAGAAAAGTGATGTGCCAATAAAGTGAAGAGATTTCAGAACTACTGCAAATTAGATCCATTGGTATGTAGTTCTGTTGAAGAATTCTGTTCAGAATGAAAGAAAACGAAATCACTTTTCAGACTGACATCACATTTTGGTCTTGAGAGATAATCTAAAAAAGGATCCATCTTCAATGTTTCATAAAATCTATGTAGTTCAATCTCTCTCAAGCTTTAGTAAGAAAAACATGCGGGTCCTGTTGGTCTACATCTCAGCCATTCAGAAGAGATATTGATCAACCTCTGAGCGCTTCTCGCCCTCGGAGTGGCAGATATGTAGGAATCCCACTGAGAAACACTAAGGAACGAAGGTGTGCATCCATTATTGATCGAGTGTATTTAAACCCAGAGCGTGACGGTGATCCGGTCGTGCCTTGACATGAGCGTGTATTCGCACACGTCGTGTTCACGTTTAGAGATGAGATGGATCCTCCCCAGTTGGCTGTAATTGCAAGGTCATGATGTTTTTCTGGGAGCCGTACGTGAGCAGAGAGACTGTATCTGTCCCCTCTCTTGTGATTTATCATGAGAAAGTGAGACGCACAGCCGCACTTCAGCGTTTTCCTGCAGCCTGCATTGAAGATTTGATCGTCAAAATGTAGATAAAACAGAGCTGTTGTTCTCAGGGCTGGTATCCATCTTTTAAACTAGCACAGTGACCTGTTTCTGTGTTTAGTGTGCGAGTTTACTGGTAATATAACGGCTCTGTGGCATTTTCTCTAATTAGTCTTGTCATTTAGCGTGCGTGTATGTGCGTGTTCCTTTGTATTGTTACGTTTGTTTGTTAGCTGAATTTAAAGATTTAAATTAACATTAATATATTGACAAGAGAATAATAAACTTGACTATGTATAAGGTACCTGGTGGTACAGGTCATAAAATGTGTCAAGAAAACAGGCAGGCCTAAAAAGGTAAACAATTGACCTTTACTGAGATATCATTCAGAATTTATTATTATTATTTTTTAATGCGACTGTTATGCGAGTGTTGGGTAGCCTACATGGATTTGTTAACATTTTGATTTAACCAAAACTCGAAAAAAAAAAATCGAAAACTCATTGCAGATGCTCTCTCCAAATCATGGAGGTCTATCAAAAATAGATTTTAGTTTAGACTAGCACAGTAATAAAAAGCATTGAGTAAAAAAAATAAAATAAAAAAAAGACCAGTGAGCAGACATTTCAAAGCCTGAGGGTTCTATGAATTTAAAGACTAAAGGCTTTTTATTTTTACGTCATTTTTATGGTTAAAAAAAGAATCTCTTCTTGGGTCATTTATTCTATTTCTTTTGTAATATTGTGATGTGGTTTTGTAGAAAATGCAAAAGTCACACTCATAGTGATGATGTAAGTGGTTGGCAATTGGGCTGTGAGGTTTCTAGGTTGTTCTGAGTGGTTGTTAAGATTTTGCTGTGCATTGCTATGGGTTTTCTTAGGCAGTCTAGGTTGTTGCTAGGGTGCTTCTATGGAATATCTAGTATGATTACCTGTCTGGTTGACAAGACTTTTCCAGGGCATTTCTAAGGCTGATGATTCAAAGGGCAACTTTTCTTTAGCAATGTTGCCGTCAACGGGCAACTAGGAGAGACACAAGAACTAAAGTATACAGACAGACATTTGTTACCCATTCTCAATGGGAAAGTGCCCAAGCAACATTGCTAAAAAAAATATGTGCCCGGTGTATCATCAGCCTAAGGTGTTACTATGGGTTTTCTCTGGGGGTTGCTAGGGTGTTTCCGTGGGATATCTAGTATGGTCTGGTTTATTGCTAGGGCACTGATATGGAATTTCTTGGATGTTCTAAGTGGTTGCTATAAGGCATTGCTATGGCATTTCTAGAGCGTTGTCATTTATTTGGGTTCTGGATGCTTTCTAAAGTGTTGCTATGGTGTTTTGGGGGTATTCTGTGGCTACTTAGGCTAGTCTTATAAGTTTGTCATCCAATTTTTTCTTAAAGACTGCTCACAACTTTGAATTCAGTTATGTAAAATAGTATATTGGTCTAATTTGGATCTGAAAAGTTAAGACTGATTACCCCTTGGTTAACTGCTAGTTAGTTAAAGTAGCTCTTAAGACACAGTCTTAACATTGTCCAGCTGGCCCCTGATTGGATGCTGTGGGGGTTTCGTTCGGTTGCCAAAGTGTTGCTTGATAGCATACTTACTTGCCCAAGTCAAAAGAGTCCCATGTTTCTTACTCTTGGAAATGGCTTGGGCCCCTCCTTCAGTACGTTCAATGTGTTATTGTCCATCAGGCAAAAAAGCCCGATTGCTTATTAAAGTATCAGCACAAGCTGCATTGGTTTGAGGTATTATTCTTGTTTCTAACACAACAGGAACTTGCATGACAAAGTTTAACTCATAGTATTAGGGGTTGTTTATTTCCCTAACCATAAATATGTGCAACTGTAATACTGATGCTTGCCTCAGCAAACGCCATTTTTCTAAAAAAGATAAAGAGTTAAATAAAAGCCTCAGATCTGATGGAATAGCTGAGAGAGAGGAATTTTGTATAATCTTTTATAAGGGATCAACAACGGATGTTTTCTTTCAGTATTTTTCTACCGAGAGATCTTCTCTCTGCCTTTATCTTTCTGTCTGTCGGAAGCTACTTCCCTCCTCTCCTCCCTAGGGTGCTGTGTTTGTGTTGTAGCACGGCTTTTTGTGCCCTGCAGGTGTTGCCTCTGTTGTGTCAGACCGTTGACACGCTTCCCTTTGTTCCCCAAACAAGCCACAACAGTCGAAGTCGCAGATTCAAAACCTTGAAAAATGGCTTCAATCATTTGAAAGCCGGTGTGTGGTTGACAGTTCGGTAAATAAATCTCTTTGGCCACCAAGATAAATCACTGTGAGGGACTAAAGACGTCCTTTTGCGTCCTTTTTCATGACTCCAGCAGCTATCGATTGCTGGTGTAGAAATCCACACAGTGCTTAAGATTTAAATAATGCAAATTGGGAGGGAATAAGGGAGATGTAGGCAGAAAGAAAGAACTACGTCCTCTGTTCTCCAAAAATAATAGACTGAGAGAGTTACCCATGTGTACTGTGCTATCATAAGGCTGTTGAATCATTTCAGTGCTGTTTTCTCTTGTGTTTAATATGAGGCTTAGTCACTAACAGTCTCCAGGAGCTGTAAACTCTACACAACTCTCTGCAAGTTATTATGAAGGAGCTCCTCACCGCTGGCCTTTATTATGAGTGATATGAGACACTGCTGATGTTTTACCTAGTTTCCTCAGTGGATATGGTGTAGTTCAATTCATTTCATGTTGCATTTAACTGTAGACCAAGTAAATTAACTTTTACTGGCTTAGCAATAAGCACACTATACGATGAGAAAATGTTTTGTGCTTTTTAAAGTTACTTATAACCATTCGTAATAAAACAGGTAGAAAAAAATAGGACGCGTAGAGTTAAAAACTAAAAATTGGCTTTCCATAATCATGTAATTTAAAGTGTTAGCACATAGACACAAACCATCATACACAATATCACAATAAAAGTAAATAACATAAAACTTGCCATATAAACTTCATGCATGATTTATAACAGAAAAAAGGAAGACAGATTGCAAAATATAAATAAAATATTATTGTGATGAATCACACAGGGGTTTCTGAAAATGATATAGCCTCTTACCATTATTTTACTAATTCATGTTTTGTTGAATATAATTAGAAATTTCATAGTAAATTGTTAATGTGTGCCCATAACTTACATCTGATTGTGTCCTTATCTGTCAGAGTACTTCGGAATAAAAAATACATTTTGCTTAAATATTTTGCATTCTAAAATGTAGGCTAATGAGTGTTACAACACAGCCATATCTTGCCTCTGTAATTACCTTTCCTCTCTGCTCAAGAGAGAGGAAGAACGATTGAAAACAGCTATAGAATTTAATTAAGTGGAATTGACAAATTGAAGTGCTCAGTGTTAGAATCAGCACAAAAACAGCTTACACCAAAACAACAAACATACAGCAACTACATTTCCTTCACTTAATGAACGTGATCACAAATGCATTTGACCTTTAATGTCACGTTTGATGTAATGGGTCATGGTTTCCATCGCGGTCATTTCACGTTTAATACGACATATTCTGCATTTGGGTGTGTGAATGTATTTTTGACCTGTCCTTAGGGGTCTCTCCTTATATCTGACACACATACTCACACAAATACGCGTTACACACTGCCAAACCTTCCGGACTTCAGCGGCCCTTTTCCACTCTGTGTAATCAAGACAAATCATCTTGCTGATTTTTGTAAAGAGAATGACCTTCTACTACCGCCAGAAGCATCAGAGGCATGAGAGAGACAGAACAGCAGGGTCCCAGGAGTCAACGGCCCCCTCAGGTTCCCTTATGCTAACACTCAGTCATTAGCTACAGATATAGTGTTCATCTGCACAGGAAGCTTTCTATTCACAGATCTGTGCCTACTTAAAATAATCCAAATTTTTATTGGAAAAAAAGGATAGACATAATTAATATCTCGAAGTAAGAATGATGTGAGGAAAAGGGCTCAGTGAATAAAAGTTTCTTTAAAAAAAAGAAAGGAGTCATCTCTGAAATGCTGAAACTGGGTATATAGTTCTTTTTGATATGCAAATTTTCCACTTTATTTGAATTGCTTTAGAGTTTTATGGTTGGCACAAACAAGCAAAAAGTTATTTTTAGCTACGTTAGCTCTGTTAAAATACAAAAGAATAGCGACTAATTAAAAAAATGAGGGAATCTGAAGTTGTAATAATTGTATTATTATTATACTATCAGGCTATATAACAGTATATAAAATAAGTAATGAAAGGCCAGAGGTGCAGTAATTTGAAAATATTAGATAGATAGATAGATAGATAGATAGATAGATAGATAGATAGATAGATAGATAGCAAAAGGTTCGTTACTTATATCCTATTCTTTAAGAAAAAGACAATATTATGGTTAATTATACTTGGAATTTGCATGAAAGCCATGTGTTGTTTCATATAATAAGTAATCCAATACTGATTTTTACGTTGCGTCCATTTGAGCGTTTGGTCAGATCTAGACGTTCCCTTAGCGGCGCTGCCTTATTAAGTATCCCATAATGCACCACGTCGCTGTCATGGCTGCTCACTGATGACACTTGCAGCACATGGGCAGAAATCAAACACATCACAAAGAGCACACGAACCCTTCACACCTCACATTCGCAGTCGGAGCAGGTCTTGAGCGACGTGACGCGTGTTTCATTTCTAAGCTGAGGGTCGACGAAGATGATGAGGATGAAGATGCTGCAGCTCGAAGCGGAAGTTCTGGGCGGACTGAGTCCGGACTGGAAACAGAGCGGCTTCAGCACCGCAGGTAAGAGACAGCGGCACATCTGAGCTGATGTGGTTTTGTAAAGATGATGATGATGAAGATGATGTTGATGGTTTCGTCATTTCGTCAAGCCGTCTTTGGATCTGCTCGGTTATGGTTGTGGATGTGTTGCATACTGGTTGGTGTGCTGGACGCAGCAGTTACACACTCTCACGTGGTTTAACTGTGCCGCATGTGTGTTGAAATCGCCGCACCGACGCGCACGGGACTGTCCAGACAAGCGTGAGTTTCTGCTAACTGTGAACTGAGCGGCATTTGACAGCGTTCTAACAGCATGTATAACAACAGTATTTGTGTATTGACTGCGCGGAGGGACAGTGTGGGCAGCTTTAGCGCGTCGAGGACAGACGCGTGTGTATCCTGCTGATGTTGAGGTGAGAGAAGATGCGCTGTTATTTAACTCTCAGTTTTAGAACAATGCCGGGCTGCACCTGCCTGCCTTACCTCGTTACACACTCCTGTGCGTGTTATTTTTAGTGGGCGTTCACACAGGACGCTTAATGACAGCTAGAAGGAACGCAACACATTTAAGATGTTATTACTTATGATGTTATAATACCGGAACTGATTTACTGATTGTCGCGATTGAAGGTTTCATAATGAAATTGTTGTTGTTGCTTTTAACGGTTCTTGAACCTGCAGATGCGGACGGTCACGGAACACCGTGTTAAATACGGTCAGACAGCGTTTCTTGCTCAGCACCGCAATATCGGTAACTTACAGGTTCCACGGCGCGAAACACAGCAAGCTTATCGATTCTCTAACGCATGACTTTAATGACTGGCTTTTTTATTGATTCAAAATCATGTTGGTGTAGTTCAATAACGAATGGATGTCTCCTAGTTGGTTCTGAATACAAAAGACATAAAAAAAAAATAAAAAAAAACATACAGCGTGAATGTAGCCCGATTCCTAAACAAAAAAAGAGAGTCTTGAGAGCCGATTCTTTTCGTGAATCCATAGATTCTGAACAAGTGATTCTTTTATCCGGTTCTTCTTAGTGAATCACAAAACAGCGGAGCATAGTCCGATTCCTGTACAAAAGACTATTAAGAGCCGATTCTTTTAGTGATGAAGCAAATACAGTGCAGTTCCATAGAGTGCAGTTCAGACACCGAACAAATGATCTTATCCGGTTCTTTTTAGTGAATCGAATACAGCGCTGCGAAAGTAGTGTGATTCCTAGAAAGCCAGATCGTTAAGTGAATCAAGCAAATACATTCTAGTTCAGTTCACGAACAGAGGATGTTCATAAGCTTTTTTTTTAGGGAATCAAAATTCAGCACGGCCAAGGTAGTCCGATTCTCCAACAAATACTCCTATAAAACGATTTTTTTTACTGACAACAAACATAAGGCGACGAGTCTGATTTCTGAATCTGAACCAATGACTCAAATGAACTAATAACGCCACAGATCGTGGAATTTATTAGACTGATTTATTTGATCAATCAAACTCACTTTATTCACACGTTATTCATTCATTATGTCTGACTCAAAACTCGAACTTGTTGTTGTCTTGTAAAAAGTATTTAAAGTAGGCTGCTACTTTTGAGTACCCACGTCTTAAAATATACAACATAGATAGTGCATCCCTTCGACCAAAGTCACACGAGAATGAACGCAGAGGGAACTCGTCCTTGTGTGAACGCCCCCATTAGGCTAAATTATAGGATTTCATTATTGCTTTATTGCTTGCCTCTTATTTCATACGTTATCTATCTCCCCCATCTTTCTGTCAGTTTAATGTGCTGTTAGTGGCGTGATAAATAGCTGTGCATTTTGAGTATTGTAACTGTTCATTTGTATACATCCGACAATGCATATTTCATATCTCCCACGTGTGTCCCTCTCTCTCATGAACATCAACCTCTGGAGTGATTAATGTGTAATTCACAGGATAATTTCTGTGATGTGTCGATCTGATCTTCACTAAAGCTATTTCAGTCCGTCCTCATTCAGTCACATTTATTCACGCCAGTTTCTCCTCAGAAGAGATCAACGACTGAAGAAGTGACTGCAAGCGAAGTGTTCTTCTAGAAATAGTGCAGCTTTCTTCACTCTTATCAGAGGTGCCACCATTTTATATCTGCAAAGTGATGCATGCAATCCAAGATCTAAATTGAATTTGAGCCTGGTCATAAATCTGTAATCAAATTAGATTCCCTTTTTTTCAGTGTAGCTGGTCATATATAATGTACTCATTGGTTTATTGTAGTGATGGATAAAACTAAAATAAGTATTTGTTTTTTTTTTACCTTTTTATAGCTCTGGTGAATGTTTCTGCAAATATGCTATGAAGTAACTGCAAGTTTGGTATAAATAAACTGTTTCTCTGAGGGAGAGTCATTTTGTTATGCTTTTTCAGCCTGGTGCTTTGTGTACAATGAACTATTTAATTTCACGGTTCGCACATTTCATGGAGGCGTACTGCTGCTCTTCTCCTTTTTGTTTATGGTTTTCCTTTTTTCCTCTATGTAAGTGAGGGAGTAAATGGCTGAAACTGAATTTGACTTGGATCCTGAGGAGATGATGGTTGGAACTGAATTTCTGTTTCTTTTTGTGTGGCAGACGATGGCCGTTCGTTAACTCATTTGTGAGTAAATGGACATCTTGTTCATATCAAAAGATGTAACAAAATAATTATATGAAATGGCAGGTTTTTATGCAGGGATTTATGGAAAGTGCACTCTAAGAAAAGTTAATAAAAATAGTGCATTAATGTGAAGGAATTTCCGTATTGATTTCACAGGTGTTTTACTCATATTTTTAATGATGCATTGCAAATTTTGCGCATTTTTGATTAATGTGTCTAAAACAAAAACACTTAAGACTGCGGAGTGTCATCAAAAGTGACACCGTAATCAATTGCAACATTAAACATTAGGATCATTTATGACACATTTGTGTAAAGTTGTTAGAGCTTCAAACTGAAAAAGTCCAATCTGCTCTCACAACTGTATTTTTGTGATCTATTGTTCTTGTGACTTAATCTGAGGCTTTTCCCTGCAGTCTAGAAGCCAGTATCATATTTTATACTACGGGGGCCATTAAATGCTTGAATCTGATTGGCTGCTGAACGTTCTGAGGTGTGCAATTATTTTCTGGGAAATGCATGTTGTCAGTTTTCCTTTTCCTTACTTAAACCTCTTTGCACACAAACTGTACACCTAATGGTCCTAGTTGAGTTCTTAATAAAGAACTTGAGAACAGCGTGTTCTGCTCTTGTTTCAGTTTTAAAATATGACAGTGAGCCGAGAATCGTGTTTCTCTCTGTTTAAGGCACTGGGTACTTGAGAAATTTGTGCTAAAAAGCGGCTTTCTGGAACAAACCATAAACGCTTGGGTTTGTTTGAATGACTGTCTTTAGCTACTCTCTCCTTGCATGTGTTCAGATGGAGGGGTGTTGCTGCAGTTGGTGTGTGAGGGTGATTTCGAAGCCGTGCTCTTCAGGGCTGCGGTGCAGGGGCTGCTGGGAGGTGCTCCTGAAGAAGATGACAGTATTGAGGCCTATCTGGAGAGACAGGTGCTGTCTTACCTGAGCAATGCCAATGAAGACCAGAGGAGCGACAGGTAAGGATTTAGAACATATGGACCATGTCTCATAGACTGGGCTTAGCCTAAACCAGGATTAGACCATAGTTCAATTAGGACATTTAAGTAAGTTTTATAAACATGCCCTAGAAAAAAGCATTACTGCTGTGCATCTTAAGACAAAATAAAGCAACATTCCTTTCAGTTGAAACAGCTCAGATTTACATTTTAGTCTAAGACTAGGCTTAAGCCTTGTCTGTGAAACGGGGGGATGATGGCAGTTTTCTGTTTTTAAATGTGCTTGTATAAAGAACACAGAACATTTAACTCCATGATCTTCATCACCATAATGAGAAATATGCATTGTACTCCTAAATTCTGAAGGCATATACATGTTCTGTGTTTTAAATGTGAAATTTATGTGAGTTAATTAAATTCATTAGAATCTAAATGCAAATGAGGACTAATTTAATTAGGGAGACTGAAATACTATTCATTTAAATTACACTACTGCCTAAAGATGTCCTCAATTAGATTCACTCATTGTGCCTGTTAAATTAGAAGAGGTTTGGTCTTTTATTGAAGTATATTTTCAGTTAAATAGCGCTATTTAAATGAGTTCTGTTTTATGGAGTAAAATGTCTTATTTATTGTGATTAATGGTTTTTATTTGTACTGTCTAATATAATTGGCTATGAATTATTTAACGGGAGTTTAGCTCATATCCCACCCTTGAGATTTTTTAAGTCTGTTTGCAGTGTTTCTGTGAAAGAATTATTGGTGGATATATATATATATATATATATATATATATATAGGACCTCACTGAGTTTGCCAAAAAAATAAATTAATTGACAATTAAAAAATATATATATATACATATATATATATATATCATCATCTGTATTCTTCAGTAGAAAGACATGCAGTAAATAATGACAGAATGTTTATTCACGCAGAGTGAGAAACACAAAACTAGAATGCTTCCATTATAATCAAGGAAGCTGACTGCACTGCAAGTGCGTTGTGTAGTGCCACGTAAGGACTTTTAGCGGGTTCATGGTGGCTTCAGCTGAGTGGACCTTTTTATTGTTGAGAATGAATAAAACCATAAAGAAAAGTTCAAACACTGTCCCCCTCCTTTCAGACCTAAATTATTAATTTTCGATAAGCCCACTTTAACATTCTTTCTCTCCAGAGAAAGAATGAGTTGAGGAAAGGGGGGTGCGCTGTGCTGCGCTCATCAGCCGTGTTTTTCTTCAGAACTCTCTTCGGCTTGATCACGCTCCCTCTCGCTTTATTTTTCTATCTATACAGCCTCTCTCATTGTGGCTTCTGTTAGTGAGGCAGAAAGTAGTTGTAGATGGGTGGAGTGGCTTGAATAATGAGTAATGCTTTCTGGTGAGAGATTGGATGCAGGTAGATTGATGTTTGTGTGCTGTTGAATGCAGAGAGATGCATGTCATTTGTTTTTAGTTTTTTGTCCTCACCTTCTCTTTCTCTTGTTCTGCATTCTCATTTATCTATCATGTATTATTTTAAAGTGACTAAAATGTACAATGAGATTCATGACTCGCAGCCATTTCTCTCCTGTGAGAATACATCAGCACTGTAGATTGTAGTGAAACATGAATGTGTGGATGTGTGTGCATGTAAATATGTCCTTTCTCAATGGCATCTGGGGACTGACTCCACCGTAGAGCAGAATTACAATCTCAGGTCTTTGATTTCAGAGAGCAGCACATTGTTGCCACCCAATTCGTTCTTTCAGGTTTGTACATTTGCATCAGAGTCGTGTAGTCTGAAGCCACAAAAGTGTGGAGATGTTTTCAGAAATAAACAACATTTACCTGATAGATTTTGTGTGGGTAGTCATTGTATGTGTATTTCAGATGAACAAATCCAGTGGCTATAATGACATTAGCTCTCAAACATGCATGTTTCTGAACCTGGTCTCTTGTCTGCTGTAGAGAAACTGCTCTTTTGGCATTGGCAGTGGGGTGTCTGAACCTTTTTGCTCAGAGTAATTGGACCGGGCCGCCAGTTGAGCTCCACGTCTCTGATTTTCTTCCTGAAGCCTTGCTCCAGAAATTCTCACAGGTACAGTACCATGATGCACCTCTGATTATACACTACCAGTGTTGTTGTCTGTAATTGTCAGAAATATTCAATGTGTGTAGGGCTGCAACTAACGATTATTTTGATAATCAATTAATCTGTCGATTATTTTTACGATTAATCGGTTTATGTACTTATATTTTAGTTTTTTCCATTTTTTCCCCAAGTAAATTATTAATAAATGGTCTTTATCATTCAGCATATATTTAAGAGATTGTAACCATTTTGCACTGTCATATCCTCATCAAAAATATACCTGGAGTTGTTTTATTGTGTTAGTAATCCTTTGTCGAACTCTTCTGCAATCAGAACACTGACCCATACTCTAGCAAATTTCACAAGGAGATTTCAAATAATGTTTTCACCATGGCAGTCCTTAGAGCTCCTAAAGTAGTTTAACATCCTGAACAAAGCTTATTAAGGAATCTTTCAGAACATATTTTCACGAAGAATAAGGATAAAACAGAATAAAATTGCAGTGCATTGTATTTTATTATTTACTGGGAAACAGCTTTATAGCTTTTGCTGTGAAATTGTAAACAATCCTTCAAAAAAAGTGCCAATGGCATGAAACCTGAATGGAACTCACAATTTAAAGTAAAATCCATCAGAAGGTTGTCCAGAAAAAAAATAGGACACACACAAAAAACCTGCTGTGTGAAAAAGAGCAGTGAATACTTAGAAAATAAGTGCATTTCAAATATCTACATTTACCTCTCTCATTCAGTCATAATTAGGCTGCACGACTGAATTTTGAACTGGTAAACGACAAACTGATCACAGAACATGTTTGTAAAGCTTTAAATGTTAACTGTTAAAAAGCAATGTTATCAGCTTTTACGACTAAACATTTGCAAACAACATTGTACTGGAGAATCTGCACAAATGAAAGTCTTAGGGGGCCGTTCACAAATCGCGCCTAAAAACGCTAGGCGCGCCACTTTCTCCTTCTTTCCCAAGCGCTCGGGCAGAAGCGCCCCTGAGGCGTCTGCCTTTGCTAAGCAACCATGACGTGCTCTCTCCTTGAAGAAGCGGAAATTTCAGCAAAGGATAAATGGATTTGCAGCTCAAAAAATCGCTTGCAGTAGCTCTGCTACTAAATTTATTTCAAAATGGAAATCCATATACAACTATGATCAGCTGTTCCTTTCATCTTGACTGAGCTTTTAACGTTGTTACGGGAAAGGATGAAGCTGATTGGTTAGTTCTTGTCACATGACCCGCGGTGCGGTTGCGGCATTCGGAAAAGTTTAAATGTTTTTAACTCGATGCGGTGCGGTGTTGGAAATAACGAACTTGAGAGCGCAAAAGACGCGATATGTGAACGTCCCCTTAAACAGTGCAGTAGTGCAGAGTTTACAGGTTACTCTTCTTTTTTAAAGGCTCAATGTAAAGTACTCCCACATCACGCTGAATGACATGGCTGCAGAGACGCTGTTCGGGAAGCACGTGACATAAGTTGTACTGGCTGAGTAAAACCTCCGGTGGCTCATTACTGCCACACTTTGGTCACCGCAGATTTGAAATATGCACGAAATGAGCCGCTTACGGCAAATAAAAGTTATTTAGCAACGAATCGATGACTAAATTAGTTGACAACTATTTTAATAATCGATTTTAATCGATTAAATCGATTCGTTGTTTCAGCTCTAAATGTGTGTGTGTGTGCGCGTGCATGCATACATGAACAGTATCACATGAGTAGCAGTGCGAAATCACTGTATATCGTCAGGACTGAGTGCAGATATACAGTCTTATCACACAGCTAGGAGTGTGATATTGCATTTATACAAGTTTTATGGCACGACTGTGTAAATACATAAAACAACAAAGGAGTGTCTTTAAAAACCCTTCCACCTCTGATTCAAATCTGAATTTGACAGTTTAACAGCTGAGCCCAAGCCCCTGTTACTAATTAGAAAATGTCACTTTCGAGTAGGGCTGCACGATGTGTCGTTTAAGCATCGATATCGCGATGCACGAATGTGATTCGCGGATTAATTGCACAGCTTAACCATCATAGAGTGAAAGTTTTGACAGGGCAGAGAGAGAGACAGCGCGCGAGAGAGAGCGCGAGAGAGAGAGAGAGCGAGAGAGAGCAAGAGAGCGAGAGAGAGACAGAGGGAGAGAGAGACAGAGGGAGAGAGAGACAGACGGAGAGAGAGAGAGAGAGAGAGCGCGAGAGAGAGCGCTGTCTTGCTCTCTCTCCCTCGCGCATATTAATCAATTGACACGACGGTGTCGATTTTTAAATCATTTAAAATGAGAATGTAAGTGTCCTCACCCCATTTTTGTTTGTAAGAGAATTTTTTTTATTAGATTTCATATCGCAATATATATCGCAGAAAAATAAAATATCGCAATGCCATTTTTTCCCAATATCGTGCAGCCCTACTTTCGAGCTAGTAACGAAGGAACATTTGAGTAGCTTCATTGAAAGCTTATTGTATTGTTCTGTGAAAAAGCTCACTGTATTGTGTGAAGTAGAGTATTACGAGAGAGACAGACTGAGTGTGATTACCTACATCTGATACAGCATTCATTCTTCAGATTAAAAAATTAAAAAAGAAAGCTTCTCGGCACTGTGCATTTGTTGGCTCTGTCTTTGAAAGTAAAAACTATTTTCTTGTTTACAACCCTGTTTCAGTCTCTTTCAATAAGTCTTTACGGGTGACTCACTCAAAAATGGCCTTTTGTCGCTATCTAATGGCAGAACAATCTATCTAAAATGACCATCACAAACACACACACACACACACACACACACACACACACACATCATTTCTTAATACAAAATACTATTATCAAATACTACTATTATTTACATAAATATAATTTATTAAATAACAACGGAGGGTCTATTTACACTTGGTGCAAATAGCCTGTTTTGTTGGCAGAAGCTGTTTAGGTTAACTCCACCAGTGAAAGTCAGTCACTAGCTGTCAGCTCTAGTGGCGCAGATGGTAAAATGTGTGTCATACTTTTTTTCACATGATCGACCCGGGTTCGAATCTGCCTTTTGGAAGATAAATTAATTTTCTCCCTTTTCAAATTTCAAATCACTTCAGAAAAGCATTTATTTCAAATGAAAATGAAGTAAATAATCAAAAAGTTTTAAATAAAGTATCGGGTTGGGTAGGTGTAGGGAGGGCTTTATTGTCCCAATAAGGTGGCATATACTGTTTTATAATGTACTACAATACTGAGGTGCAGATAATTTGCACTATTTGAAATAAATATAGAAAATCCTGCTATTTTAACATGGTGTAAATAGAATCTATAGTAGGAATGTTCATTTCAGTTATTTTTCCTAACCGACAACCGACGCTTATTAACCGTTAACCGACAAGATTATTTTCAATTAGAATTGAATTAAATTAGAAAGGAACAGTGTCTGTGACCCATTTACCAAATACTAACATTTGTTTCCTTGGGATTAATTTTACATGTGCAAAAAGCAGCAAACAACAGAACATGAGGATTCACATGAATCACATCCCGCACCTGCAGTGCTATACACACACACACACACACATACACATATATATATATGACCATATATATATATAATATTGAGGTGCCTCTCAATTTATAATGTCGTGGAAAAGTTAATTTCAGTAATTCCACTCAAATTAAATTAAATTCAGTGCACACAGACTGAAGTAGTTTAAGTCTTTGGTTCTTTTAATTGTGGTGATTTTGGCTCACATTTAACAAAAATCCACCAATTCACTATATCAACAAATTAGAATATGGTGACATGCCAATCAACTAATCAACTCCACACACCTGATCTGACAGTTGTCCAGAAGACAATCATTGACGCCCTTCACAAGGAGGGTTAGTCACCAACATTCATTGCCAAAGAAGCTGGCTGTTCACCGAGTGCTGTATCCAAGCATGTTAACAGAAGGAATGGACTGAGGCTGGGGTCAAGGCATCAAGAGCCACCACACACATACGTGTCAAGGAATTTGGTTACAGTTGTCATATTCCCCTTGTTAAGCAACTCCTGAGGCGTCTTACCTGGGCTCATGAGAAGAAGAACTGGACTGTTGTCCAGGGGTCCAAAGTCCTCTTCAAATGAGAGCAAGTTTTGAATTTCATTTGGAAACCAAGGTCCTAGAGTCTGGAGGAAGGATGGAGAAGCTCATAGCCGAAGTTGCTTGAAGACCAGTTTTAAGTTTCCACAGTCTGTGATGATTTGGGGTGCAATGTCATCTGCTGGTGTTGGTCTAGTGTGTTTTTTAAAACCAAAGTCACTGCACCCATTTACCAAGATATTTTGGAGCACTTCATGTTTCCTTCTGCTGACCAGCTTTTTGAAGATGCTGATTTCATTTTGCAGCAGGATTTGGCACTTGCCCACACTGCCAAAAGCACCAAAAGTTGGTTAAATGGCCATGGTGTTGGTGTGCTTGACTGGCCAGCAAACTCACCAGACCTGAACCCCATAGAGAATCTATGGGCTATTGTCAAGAGGAAAATGAGAAACAAGAGACCAAAAAATGCAGATGAGCTGAAGGCCATTGACAAAGAATCCTGGGCTTTCATACCACCTCAGCAGTGCCACAAACTGATCACCTCCATGCAACGCAGAATTGATGCAGTAATTAAAGCAAAAGGAGCCCCTACCAAATATTGAGTTACATGTACATAAACAGTAAAGTTCGTTCAAGCGCCAGCAAAGACAGTATAAAGAAATACCCTTTGTGAGAAGCAGTTAAATCAGCGGGAGTTAAAAGCAGATTGTAAGTGTATTTATTTCTTGTCTCATTAGTGTTTAGTGCAGTTGTCATTGCTAGGAAACACTTGTTTGTTTACTGTGTGGAGACGTGCTAAGTTTGGTCTCGTACTCTATCGCATACGTTGTCAGTGTTGTGCGCTTGCTTAGACCTTTGTTGTGATAAACAGTAAAGTGCGTTCAGCTGAATTTAATTTCCGTTTTGTCGGGTATAAAAAGGGGTAGTATACCGTGGCAGCTGTCGCAGCAGCCCTCCAGTTAAGCCCTCCTCGTGTGAAAACCGAAGAGTGTAAAGACCATCGACTCTACTGTGCGACTCCACCGGGCAGGGACACCGGCAAGGAATATAAGAGTTGGAGGTACTGGTCTGCTCATCTCTAATGATTGGAAATTTAATCATTTACCATCTTTGGGTATCAACAGCTCCTTTGAATCTCATTCAGTTACTGTTACCTACCCTCTTAAAATACATTTTGTAGTTGTCTTATCGACCCCCAGGACCACTAGGTAACTTTTTGGATGAATTAGATGTGTTGCTCTCAACCTTTCCTGAGGATGATACTCCCCTAGTTATGCTTGGAGATTTCAACATCCACCTAGATAAACCTCTGTATGCTGATTTCCACACTCTGCTTGCCTCTTTTGATCTCAATCGAGTGTCAAATACTGCTACTGACAAATCAGGCAACCAGCTGGTTCTTATTTATAATTGACACTGCTCTACTGACCATGTACTGGTTACTCCACTGCACACGTCGGATCACTTCCTCCTCACTGCATAACCTCAACATGGTCACTGACACGTCGCTTACCCCTCCACATGTCATCATTCGATGTAACCTATGCTCACTCTAACCCTCCCAGTTATCTGCAATGGTTTCATCTTCACTTCCTTCTGTTACGGCCAGCTCATAACCGCAACAAAGATGGGACAGCCACACCACTGAATTAATATGATCATTAATATTTATTACAAAATCTAGGGGTTTACACAATACAAAATTCAGACAACAATCGATCCCTAAGCGAGGCAACCCGAGGCCAGCCGGAGATGATGTCAACTCTCCCTGCCTCCCTCATTGCATGAAACCACGATATTTATCTCCACCTCCTAATGGGAGTCAGGTGTCCTGTATCTCTGCGTCCGCCTACAACACAAGGAAAAACAAAACCAACAAATACCAAAAAAGAAACACACCCATACCCATAACACCTCCCCCCTTAAGAGAGAGGATCCTTACAAGAGGACCTCTAAAATGTGAAAATTAGGTATTCGTTAGTTTACGAAAGATCTAAACATAACCACTAAACCCAAAATTATAATCCACAGCAAACCCAGTATGGTCCTTTAACCTGATCCCCCTCTGCAAATTGAACCAGCAACTCCCGGCGCCTAGAAAAATCCATGGTCAAAATGAGAGAAGACAGAAAGAAGAAACAAAACATCTGAATTAGCTGCAAAGAATCTCACACGGGGCACGAGATAAGGCATCAGCCAGTACATTCTCCACACCCCTTATGTGTCGAATGTCCAAAGGATAGGGTTGTAGAAAGAGGGACCATCAAATAAGACGCTGGTTTGGGCTCTGCAAAAAGGGAGTGGATTGGGGTCTGAGTATACCACAACTGAAAAAAATACCACTTGTTAGATAAACTTCACAGCCCAAATCTATGCCACTGATTTTTTTTTTACATCTCTATGAATCAACACGTATTCATCAGCAAGGACTGCCACCGCCTCTACATTCTGAATACTACGCTCTGTTATGAAAATAGCCACATTTTCAGGTAAAGTGTTTTTAAACTGTTCCAACAATAACAGTTCATAGAGTGAATCAAAATCATCTGCCTGGGAAAGAGAGCACCAACGATCAAACTGAATCCTTAACTCCCTTGCAAACTCTGTGAAAGACTGCTGCGTAGCTTTTCGTAAGGTCCGAAACAGTTCCGGAAGCTTACAGGGAACGAACTCGTATGCCTTAAGTACCACGTCCTTTACCCTACTATAAACTTGACTGTCACGAACACTTAGTGTTGAGTAGGCTTTTTAAGCTTTACCACAAAACACACACTGTAAAATTAGCGTTCGCTCACAATCTTCCCATCCCATAAGATCAGCCAACCGTTCAAACAGAGTAAAGAAAGTATCCAAGTCGTCCTCATCAAATTTCGGCATGAGGATAAGAGCACGAGAAACATCAAAAGCTTTTGGAGCTGGACTAACTATTGAGGCCTGCAAATTCCCTGAATGACATCCCAACTTACCTTTTCTAATCAGAGCAAACCTTTGAGATTCAATATCCAACTTGCGCTGCTCAATTTCTTGACTTATTCTATTCTTCTCCATTTCCAAGAGCAACAACGCCTTCTGCTCTTCAAACGACAGAGATGAAAGTGTACATACAGGAACATCCTTTCCTCCTTGATCTCCAGTCACCCCTGATTCAAATACAACAAGAATACCCAAATCAATTAGGGCAGTTTTAACAACAAATACCACTCCCTCTTTTAAACTCTTTTCTTTAGTGGTAAGGCTGATTTCATACTTTTTCTGCTACTTCCAATAACTGTTTCTTAGAAAGCTTATAAAACTTCTTCTCAGTGGGATGCTCAAAAAACTCATCTTATAACATAGTCATCTTAAAAAGCACAATCAACCTCTAGAACATCATTTTCAACATCAACTCTTTTCAAACTTCTCACATTTAATGACTTTCCCCTCTATCTACACACAACACTACCTCAACCCTAAGCTTCGTGCTTCCACCAAGAGCTAAGTGACTTTAAGCACTCTAATACCGTCAGTACAGACTACTCTCAGATAAACCAGAGAGAGACTGTAACAGCGGCAGTGCCCTCAGCCCAGCGTCAGCACAAAAACAACAAACTAAAATAATAAAGAGTCAACGCAAGCGTTGCTTCAGCCTAACAAGGGAAAAGCCACCAATATGAGAAGACAATCGATTTAATCCTCGCTATAATCTCATGCAACTTTAACCGAGACTACCAAACAACGTACATATACCACCCAAAAAGTTATCATAAACAACCTTCATACATGTACGTCGACAACAGGTCTCAACTGCCTTCATCAGTCAAACAAACAAATGCCAAACAAGAGTAAAACATACGTCTACCTCCGCAGCATTTCAATATCGCATTACAAACGTAGGTTAGGTGAAAATCAAACTCACCTACCTCACTTTCATCTCATGTAAATGAGTGGCAAACAATTGTGATGAACAATCGACAAAGAGCAGCGACTAACCAACTTACACATCGATCTGTCCGCACACTCTCCTGCAAACAGCTGAACTGCTGAAAATACCAACAGATGTTTCTCATTACCAAACGCGTATCCCGGACGAGCCCCCAATTTGTTACGGCCAGCTCGTAACCGCAACAAAGATGGGACAGCCACACCACTGCATTAATATAATAATTAATATTTATTACAAAATCTAGGGGTTTACACAATACAAAATTCAGACAACGATCGATCCCAAAGCGAGGCAACCCGAGGCCAGCCGGAGATGATGTCAACTCTCCCTGCCTCCCTCATTGCATGAAACCACGATATTTATCTCCACCTCCTAATGGGAGTCAGGTGTCCTGTATCTCTGCGGCCGCCTACAACACAAGGAAAAACAAAACCAACAAATACCAAGAAAAAAACACACCCATACCCATAACACTTCCCCTAAACTGTTAGCATCTTTTGATGCTAACAGTGCTACTTATACTTTCTGTTCCACTCTAACATCTTGTTTAGATATTGTTTGCCCCTTGTCTTCCAGGCCAGCCCGCACCACCCCTTCTGCCCCTTGGTTATCTGATGTTCTACCCGAACACCGTTCTAAGCATAGAGCTGCTGAAAGGGTGTGGCGCAAATCCAAAAATACTACTGACCTTAATGTGTATCAGTCACTCCTATCTTCCTTCTCTGCTAATGTCTCCACTGCTAAAATGACATACTACCATAATAAAATTAACAATTCATCTAACTCTTGCATGCTTTTTAAAACCTTTTCCTCACTTCTTTATCCTCCTCTTCCTCCTGCTTCATCTCTAATAGCTAACGACTTTGTGCACTGATGTTTTTAATTTTATTAATGAAAAACGTGGCAATTTTCCCTTCCTTTCATTGCTAAAACACTTGAACGAGCTGTATTCAACTAAGTCTTTGCATTTCTCACACAGAACAACCTCCTTGATGGCAACCAATCTGGCTTCAGAAGTGGAAATTCAACTGAGACTGCCTTGCTCTCAGTTGTTTAAGCCCTAAGACTGGCAAGAGCGGAATCCAAATCTTCAGTACTTATACTGCTTGATCTGTCCGCTGCTTTTAACACTGTTAACCACCAGATCCTCCTATCAACCCTACTGGCAAAGGGCATCTCAGGAACCACACTTCAGTGGTTTGAGTCTTACCTATCAGATAGGTCTTTCAAAGTATCTTGGAGAGGTGAGGTGTCCAAGTCACAACATCTAACTACTGGGGTGCCTCAGGGCTCAGTTCTTAGACCACTTCTCTTCTCTGTCTACATGGCATCATTAGGTTATGTCATTCAGAAACATGGCTTTTAATACCACTGCTATGCTGATGACACTCAACTCTTCCTCTCATTCCATCCTGATGATCCGACGGTAGCTACTCACATCTCAGCTTGTCTAACAAACATTTCTTGCTGGATGATGGACCATCACCTTCAACTCAACCTTGCCAAGACAGAACTGCTTGTGGTTCCAGCAAACCCATTGTTTCATCACAATTTCACCATCAAGTTAGGCACATCACCCATAACTCCTTCAAAAACAGCCAGAAGCCTTGGAGTTATGATTGATGATCAGCTGATTTTCTCAGACCACATTGCTAAAACCGTCCGATCCTGCAGATTTGCTTTATTCAACATCAAGAAGATCAGACTCTTTCTTTCGGAACATGCTGCACAACTCCTTGTTTAAGCTCTTGTTCTGTTCAGGCTGGACTATTGCAATGCTCTCTTGGCAGGTCTTCCAGTCAGTTCTATCAAACCTTTACAATTAATCCAGAATGCAGCAGCAAGATTAATTTTTAATGAGCCAAAAAGAATACACGTCACACCTCTGTTTATCAATTTGCACTGGCTACCAATAGCTGCTCGCATAAAATTCAAGGCGTGGATGTTTGCCTACAAAACTACCACTGGCTCTGCACCCATTTACCTAAAGTTATTACTTAAGACTTATGTGCCCTCTAGAAACTTGCGCTCTGCAAGTGAACGTCACTTGATTGTGCCATCCCAAAGAAGCACAAAGTCACTTTTACGGACTTTTAAATTAAATGTTCCCTCCCGGTGGAATGACCTCCCCAACTCAATTCGAGCATGTCCTTAGACATCTTCAAGAATCGGCTTAAAACCCATCTCTTCCATCTTTATATGACTCTCTAACTTTAGCACTCTGTATTCTTAAAAAAAAAAAATCTAACTACCTTTCTAATCTTTTTGTATTCTATTTTCTTTTCATTTATTCTATTATTTAAAAGCCCTTGCTACATTTACTGTGTTAAGCTAACTGAGACTTGTTATAGCACTTTTATATCATTGCTCTTATTGTTGTTTTTGATTGCTTCCACTGTCCTCATTTGGAAGCCGCTTTGGATAAAAGCATCTGCTAAATTAATAAATGTAATGTACATGTTTTTTTTGTTTTTTTTTTATTGGTCTTACGAAGTCTTCTAATTGGTTGAGATGGTAAAATGGTGGGTTCTTGTTAAATGTGAGCCAAAATCATCACAATTAAAAGAACCAAAGAATTAAACCACTTCATTCTCTGTGCATTGAATTCATTTAATACACTAGTTTCACAATTTGAGTTGAATTACTGAAATGACTTTTGAAAGATTCTTAACTTTTTCACAAGATCCAACATTTTGTTTTATGTGGATATTGGAACATGAGTGTAGTAGGCTACATAATAAATAATAATTAGGCATTCAAATACATTGAGAATATGGAAACATTTGATTTTGTGTCTAATGAGAGACCCAATGTTGGTTTCAGTTTCATTTTAGCCTAAATTAATTCGTTTTGGCTTGTTTATATATTGCTTTAACTTCTTAAAGGCCTATTTTTAAGTCTTGTTCTTTTCTAAATAGTGTTAATTGAAAGGATTTGTTGTGCAGTGAGGGGAACTAAAATAGTCTAGCTATATTTACAGTGTTTATTATAATGTTTGTAAACATTTTGCGTTGGCATTAGGCTCTGAATGAAATAATAAAATGCGTCTTATTATACGTTTGGCATTTCTGCCAAAAGTACAAAGCAGTGCTCTCATATACAGCGTTAATATTAAATATAATAACGTGAAGAAATTATGCCCTCAGCCAAAACTATTTGCCCTGAAATTAATAATAGATTAATGAGACCAAATACTGCCCATTTAGATGTACCCAAAACAAATCATATCTCGTATTTAACCACAATAGAGACATCAGAGCAAGCAGCAAATTCCAGAAGATCTGGCTGGGGTGAGGCTACTTTCGGTGGGTTTGAGCTCTGAACAGAAGAGCTTCTGGTTAAGTAGTATTTTGTTAATATCAGCACATTTAATGAGTGAGAAAAAAAAATGGCTAAAAGTTAATGTGATATGTGTGTGTGTGTGTGATGGATGGATGGAACGGAAGGAGATGGCGACTCTGGGCAGGTCAGTGCTCTGGATAATGAGTGTGTCGAGGGCTGCAGGGTTGCTAATGAAACCTCTTAGGGCTCCTAATTATGCAGAGGTGAAGATATTCTTCTCCCTAATGCCCCACGAAGGCCTCATAGATCCCTGGAGAGGCAGTGTATGTGTGTGTGTGTGTGTAACACTTTCTGCTGTCTCACACCTTTCTGAGGCTGCTGATTTATCAGCCTTGTCCCAGAGAGCACAGGCCCTCTAAATTAGACTGAGAGCAGCACACATGGAGAGAGATGGATGGACTGAAGGCACTTACCATCAGTAGGGTCTGAATATAAGCCTCATAAAATGAATTCAATAAATAAGGGCCCAAAAATAGGGCCTGAAACTCTTTAAATGAAGTGATTTTGTCCTGTTTATTCTGTTGAATTAGTTTAATATGTATTAAGGAATTTTATGTGTTTGTGACCCTATTACTAAAATGTGTGGAATGAAGTTTGTGGTTTAATTAGTACTTTATTTACAGTTTAACTCAATACCATAGTTGTTGCAGTTTTCATTATTATTGTAAAACTATGATTAATTAATATAAGATGTCCCTAATACTGTGAGATTTAATTTTCTCTAATCTGGTTTCATTTCTTTCTCTCTCTCTCTCTCTCTCTCTCTCTCTCTCTCACACTCACACACACACACACACACACACACAGCCTGCAGCCCTGAACACGGCTGTGTTGTCTAGTCTTCAGCTGGATGGAGAGTCTGTCTACAGTCTAGTGTCTAACCCCCTCCTGCTGCTGCTGACCAAAGTCATATTTGTCAACTGCGGCGCCAAACTGGAGACCCTTCAGGTGAGATACACAATCACTTTTTGCACCACTGCAGGAATGCAGTAGAATTCACCTTGGTTTGGAACACAAGACAACACACCAATGCACTGCAATAGCAAAACCGTATCACTTGATTGGAATTAATATTAAAACAAGATGAGGGTAACTGAATATCAGTGTGAAACTGGTGTTAGGGGCAAGGAGTGTTCTGCAGTTTTCTTGAACGGTTACTCAATAAGGCACGGTGTGTGTTTGTAATAAGGAACTGTCACTTTTCAATTTCTCTCTCATATGTTTGAGGTCGTTGCTTCATGCTCCTGTGTGCATTACTGAGAGAGACAATGAAGAATTATGAGGCTGTCAGAAATAAGTTAAATTATGACCAAGGTTTCTTTTGTCTCTGTGTGTGTCAAGGCCTAACCCATAACACCGTAGCGGATCATTTGACAATTTGTGTTACTCAGTCCCACATTTGTTACATGGTCCTCCAACATGAGTGGAGCATGAGTGGTTGTTGGTATTGTGGTTTACAAATTCTTATATTCACATAGGGAAAAAGTCCACTGTCTGGCTCATGTAAACACAAACAACGAAAGTGCAGACCTAAAAAAATTGACAGTTTATGACAAGATTCATTATGCTTAATATTGTCAATATTATCAAGAAACATGTGCTGCTTAATTTATTTGTGGAAATTTTGATGATGTCATGATTCTTTTACAAATTAATTTCAAAAGCACAGCGTTTATTTGAATTATATATATTTTTAAAAATTATTAATGTCTTCACTGTCACCTTTTATTAATTGAATGTATCCTTGCTGAATTTAATAGAAAAAGTCCTTACTGACCTCAAACTTTTGAAGAGCACCTTAGAGAAGTAAAAAAATAGTACTTAGTACTAAAGCCATCAAGCTCCATGCATGACAAAAAAGTCATAAAACAGCAAGAATCATCCATACAACTTACATAATTTACATACTTCACTGGCCCTACAGTTGTTTTGTGTGAAGAACCGACTGCTGTTTAAAATGTTTTTCTCAGATGTCACCTACCAAGTGGCAATTAATGATTCAGTTCTGTTCTAAAACTGCTGATGGCTCATTACAGCAAGAAAAGTAACATCCCAGATACCATTTCATCGCCCTGCACTGTATAGCCGTTAATTGTAAAGTCACAGGAGTTCTGCACCCCACTTCCACAGGAGCAGCCTGTCGATAACGTCACTTTCGCAGAAACCTTAAAAAATCATCATTAGCAGAACTGAAGGTGTAGTTCTTACGGTTTCATGTCGTCAGTCAGAATAGGAGTATTTCTAAGATAGATGTGGCTGTCATGCATTCAAAACCACGAGTCTCACTGTTCTCTCTCTCGATGCAGTATAGTACAGCCTTAGTCTCTTGCAGTTATTTGGATTTATTAAATTGTAAATATTAAACTGTTTATTTTCCCAGCAGGGCTTGCACTCTCTTACAGTATTATAACTGTGATGAAGCCACGGTGCAGCATGTGTCTTTTTCTTTTTGTGAATATTTATGTGGTAAGACAGGCGTTACTAATGCATTTATATATTTATTATTTCTCCTCCTTGTACGACTACAAGCACAGGGATGAAAATCTTTCTGCTGCGATTAATTGAGGGAGAGGCGCAGCATGTCACAAGCCCCCCACTGCTTCATGTTCCAGAACGTTATTTCATTAGTGCAAGAACAAACAAACACAAACTCTGACTCTGCGCATTTACAGGGCAGATACACCAGCATACAGATCGACTGTTTGTGTTGTGTGGAAATAAGTTAGTAAATGCTTCTCTCTGAACATTACAGCTTTGGGAGTTTGTTTGCATGCACAGAATGAAGCCAGGTTTCCCCTGTTTTGTTTCTTTTTAGAAACATAAGTTACAATTTGGATCATTTCATCCTTCACTGAACTTTTCTTTAATTAAAGGATCCTGAAAAAAAAACACATTATGGTTTCCACATATTAAAATCTTTGCTTGAGCATCATATCAGGAGGATCATGTGACACTGAAGACTGAAGTAATGATGCTGAAAATTCAGCTTTGCCGTCATAGGAATAAATGTAAATTTTAAAATGTTATTTTAAATTAAAAAGAGACATCCAACCACAAACTTCTGAACTGCAGTGTAAATGTAACTTGTGTTCTTGTCGCTGTGTTTGCGTGTTTGTAAATAGCTTCTGCCCTGGTGGACCCTGCGATATGTCAGTCTACATCAGCAGATACTAGAGGAGAGATCCCCACAGCTCTTCAGCCTCGTGCTCAGCTGCATCGAGAAAGGCAAGAAAACACGCACGCACCTGTTACAGAGTTCTTGTTAGCTGAGATTGCATTGCATTACCAAATAGAGTGCAGCAAAAGAGTCCTGGAGGTAAAACTAATTAATTCCCTTTTCTTCCAAAAGAAGTAGATTTTTTGAGATAATGTAAGTTTTTCCAAGATGTACCAGTCAACTACAAAGATTGTGCTTCTGTAGAAGCCAAAAGACAGTGATTTAAATATCCAAAATAATATACCCTACTAATAATCTCGATGATCCACCAATCAGTGAATTTGTGGTTGCTATGAAACAAAAAAGCATTCGGCTTCAACAATATTTTTGTTGTTTTCATTTGTGGCAGTTAATTATTATTATTATTTTTCCAAAAGTCTTTTTGGGCCTAGTATCTGTTGCAATATATTTTATTTATACTTCAGACTGGGGTGTGGGCTTTTTTTTGGGGGGGGGGGGGGGGTCCTTGGAGGGAAATAGGAAATCAGAAGTGTTTAACAGGATTTCAGATCCCTGCACCGCTTCAGATTTCTTCACCGCTCAGATCCTGACGTCACTTCAGCTGCTGAAGGCACATGTCAGCGACGTGAGATGCTCTTTAGTGGAGAGATGACACAGCTGTCAGCTCTTATTAAGCGGGTCATTTTTAAGGAAGCTGATGTCAACTCGTGGGTGATGTGGAGATTCAAGCTCTGTGTGTGTGTGTGTGTGTGTGTGTGCGCGTGTGTCTATTTCTCTGCGGTGACAGTAACAGTGTTAGTATGAGCTGATGGTGTCAGCACTTCATGTTTGTTTGTGTGAGAAATAGAGACGCAGTGACATACCAAAGGTGGGGTAACTTTGAGGTTTCACAATGCTTGTGATCGGTGTGTTGTTGTTGGGTGTGTTGGATCAGATTTTGCTTTCTGCAGACCATACCTACTCTCAGTGATTGTAAATTGTGTACCTTGTGAAAAAGTGAATGTACGTTAAAGGAACTTCCCAATGGTGCCCACGATAACCACTTAAAAATGGCAATGAGGATTAACAACAGAAGAGTTCTATAGGTTGACCTTATGATCCTAAACATAACAGAAAATAAACATGAAGAAACCTGATTTTTGGGGGGCCAGTTTTGGGATATTTCAGTATTCCATTGAAAGTTTCATTAAATGTTTGTTTCTCTTTGGGCTAATTCATTACTTCTGTTCATTTGTTGTTCGTTTCAGAAGGATTTGGATTTTTAGGAACAGGATTTCACACTCATCAGGATTATGTCAGCTCTGACTTAACATAACATGACACCCTTGTGTCAGACGGCCCTCCTTTCACCCTCACACACAGTCAGATCTAATAAAAGTCTTTCTGAATTTACACACGAGGTCAAAATGTTTGGATCACTAATATATTTTTGGTTTGCTTGGCTGTTTTTTATTTTTTTATTTTATTCTGTTCCAAATAAACCTTGTTCTTTTGAATAAAAAAAAAAAATTACAAGTTTCTACAAACATATTAACCACTATACCTTTTGTAAAAATTGATATAAACAAGTAATGTTTGTTGAGCACCAAATCAGCATATTAGAATGATTTTTGAAGGATCACGTGAAACTGAATTGACATGCCTCTATCCCAAAGAGTTGGTTGGTTGCTCAGATAATAAAAAGCCTGGGCAGAGAACAAAGTTTTATGTTGCTGATAAGCTGCTTAGTTTATATTTATTCATCCAAGATTGAAAATGCTATGAATTGCAAATGTATTAAACCATTCACCATCCTGATGAAATTAAAAGGTCTTTGCATCAAACATGAGGCAGCACTTTCCTTTTAATACTTTGTGTGATGCCCTTGAAATGGTGTCTGAAGGAAAAAATGGAGTTTTGCATTGCTTTAGTGGTAGGATATAGACCCGCTCCTCTGAAGAGTTTTGGATGTTAATGTGGATTCACCAGGGAATCACAGACCAAATGATGAGCTCTGCAGCAAAGCAGCATCTTAATTGGGTTCCTGTGCCTTCGGAATGAGTTTCCTGTGCTGCCTTTTAATCAGACACGCATCAGCTACACCCCAATATAGATAATCAGCGAAGATGTTAAGATGCGATATTTATAAGAGGATACAGGCGATAATTCTGTCTCGTATTGGCGAGTGGATCTGCTGTTTAGAAGACCCCAACATCACGCCTGTCTCTCATGGCATGCAAGGCTGAGTTTGCAGAATGATGTTATATTTGTGAAGCTTTCAAAGCTGGAATAACACCTCGCTGAGGTGTGTTGTCAGTTCCAGTATTGACTGCCAAAAGCATTCACTGTCCTTCACAGAGAGCTGTAGGGAATTTAGGGGATGGCCAGGGATTCACTTCAGCCGACACTCTTGACTGCTGGTCCATTTTATACCATCTTAAGTGAAAATAACATGCAGTGGAATATCTGGACGTGGGATAACATACCCAAGGTAGTGCAGGACTAATGCCTTTTAAGGTTTCCATATCTTCGTTCATTCTTTATTTTCAAGTATAGCTTAGGTCTGTGGTTTTCAAGTTATGAGAACCCATATTTTTGAGGGAAATTGAAATCTTATGTCTGCCAAATCAAACCTGGCATTTAGACAATACATTCTGGAGCCTATGAAGTTTCTGTTCAGCTTGCTCTCTATATTTGACTTGGAATGTGATGAGCTTTTTGCATACAAAGATGTTCTTGCACAGGTTTAGATTCGCTGTATTTTGGTGGCTGAATGCAGGATTTTATCTTTCAAACTGTTCCTGACATATTGTCAGGATACATATAAGTTGTATGACTTTAGCAAACAAGTTGTATGGACAATTTGACTGTACCTTTTTTAGACAAACTAGTATTTAAACCTCTTATTCAGCTTTTTTTTGTGTTCAGCAGGAAGACAAAAATAACATGGGGGGGGGGGGTAGACTGCAAAAGTGTAATTTTGGGGTGAATTATTCCTTCATTATCAGAGCAATGTGTTGGTTTATAATTTTAAAGCCATTTTCTCTGTTATGGATTTTTGCAATTTTAATTAAAGTTTAATTTGCCTTTCATTTTAAACAAAGCAGCAAGAAGTACACATCCAGTCTTTTTAAATAGCTTTTTTCATTATTTAGCAGAAGCATTGACAAAGTTGAAAGTAAATGGCAAAAGGCTCATTTTACTTTGGGAAAACTTTTTGCAGCAGTTTGATCCATTATTCAGAATGTTCAGGTTCAAAAGTATTGATTAGCATTTATAAAAAGGGGTCTTATTTTCTAGTCTTCAAAAGGGCTTGAAAAAATACGGAAAAATAGTCTCTGAAAGAGCATCTCTCTAAACCTGAATGCCTTGAATGCCTGCAGAGTTGTAAAATTAGCATTGACTAACTGCTAGTTGTTCATGGATTACCAACACTGTGAAGCAGAGTGTATCGACCAGCAGGAACAAACAATATCTAATATTCACTTCACTAATAACAGCAGTCTCACAAACGGAATGAATTCCTCTCCAACTGCTCGAACATGACCTATAACGTGTGCCTTGCTTGGCTTTGTGCAATCAAAGTCTTGTCGAGATTTGGTCACTTCATATGATGAACAGATTTAATCTAGGCTTTTATTTACATCTAAATAATGGTGCACACACATACATGGAGCACATCACGAATAAATAAAATAAACACGGAATGTCAAACGTGCTTGTGTTAAGCATGAGAGGCAATGAGGTTTGTTGACAAGCTTCGGTGTTTAACATATGTGAAGAATTTGATTTGCGTTATGCCTAAAATAAATATTTTCGTTATATAAAGTGATTGTATTTCTAAACAAGACTTGGATTAAAAGGGGATTCATTTATTCATTATTCAACTTCATGATCGTTTTGGATCTTGGTTAGCTGGACTTATCTGCTCAGGTTTCATAAAAAAATGCCTGAATTTGTGTTTTGAAAATTAACCAATGCTTTATTTGTCTTGTAAATAATGACAATGTTTTTCCCTTAAATTTCTGACAAGGTCTGCTTGGTTAACTTGATTCATATTTGTGGTATGTTGAAAAAAAAAACTGTGGTACTAGACAAAAGGTTTTATAGTAGTTCTGTAACTGTTTTGTTGATTTGGAAACCCACCTTTACATGCCAGTTTACCTTTCATGGACACACACACACACACACACACACAATCTTCTGGCCTTCAGGCATCAATTTGCTGCAGGAATGGCTACATCTAAACAATCAACACACCTGCCTCTGAAATCCTCTGGACTGTTAAATTCATTACACAAACAGCTATACAGGTTTGCTTTGTCCTTGATCTGACTGGCTGAGCTGTGTGGAAGGGAATGTCTGAAATGGCTGCATTGCGATTGCTTTCCAAGTCTGACCAGCACGGCTGGCTTGTATACTGGGACCGTGGCATCGGAGCTCTGGGAAATTTGTGTGCTTGAATGCATGTGGATGTTGCCACGTGTGAAATAAACAAAGTGATATGTTCATAACCCCCTTTTCAGCATTATTGCAGCTTTGTAGTTGTACTATTTAAGGTATGTTGTTCTCTCTTTCACAATGCTTTACTCTCATGCAACATTATATCTTGCAATTGCTAGTTTATTCATCATATTTGCTATCTAATTGTATTAGTAAGTCTCCCACTGAGGGCCTCACAGAAACATAATTCATCTTTGCTGACCAGATGTCATTATGGAGCTCCTAATGGCAGGAATTGAGACTCCCACAAACAGAATCTGTTACTGAAAGATCTGTTGCGGCTGAAAGCCCACATACATTTGAATTGAAACATGGTTTTATATTCCAGCTAGAAAGTCTTATGATCTTAGTTGCAGACATGAGTGAATCAATGCAACATCACATGCTGATATCTGAAGACCTTTTTAATGCAAGCTCTCAAAGCTGGTACATCGTCTGTATTTTCTTCCAAAATTATTCCGAGTGCATCTGTGAATAAGAAAAGCTGATGTTCTACACAGTTTAATCTTAATAAAAGTACACGGTGTGATATGTTTACCCTAGCAGTCATTATTTGTGCACCCACAGAACATGGATTACTTTTGGATTTCAAAAATGATCAGAAACCCAAAGGATTTCTCAGAATCTCTTCAAGAGCTGTGCTCGGGCATAACCACCAAGATGAGATTTCAATTTGTGTTGGGAGCAAATTTGTCTGAGCAGTTTTTTTTCCTTATTTATCTCTGACTTTGAAGTCAATGGAGCATTTTATGAGTTGGTAAATAATAAAGGTGAATTATTTTTTAATCAGCATTACATTCAGTGCGTTACATGGGTGAGTGGATATTGGTCCAGGTCTTTCATCATTGTGGTTAGTAAATGTCAAGCCCATACTGGGATTTCACTGGTCCACTGAAGAAGGTAACACCGCTTTCATGAGGGCATCTGTAGCAAACTGATTTGGTGGTGTTTTTAATATTCAGAGTAGCAAAGGTTTAGGTGTATTTGGTAGGGCTGTTAATCAATTAAAAATTGAGCTGTATGATGTATTGATTTTAATTAATTTAGCCATGTCTACTTTGTTATAGAGCTTACGTATTGGTTAAATGTGTATTGTTACATATTACTTGTACTTACTATTATAATAACAATTAATTATGCATAATTACAGGCAAGTAACCCGAACCCTAACCATATAGTAAACATACGTGTAGTTCATTAATATTACTCAGTACTTAAATGTATAATTACACTGTAACAAGGACACCTTAAAATACTTTAACCTGACTTAATTATAGAAAGAAAAGTCCAAGTTATTCAGAGCTTCAATCTGAGAACAAGATAATACTAATCTAAGTATTATAATATCTAATTATAATAATAATCTTTTTAAATAATATTAATAATAAATGTTCTTGTTGCTGTTATTAACACTAACACTACAAGTACTGCTACTAATATTAAATATGTGCTCAGTTGTATTCATTAAACATTGTTGAAGAATTTTTGTATTAAGAGTTAAGCCCCTACTATAAATAAAATATGATCACTTATCATGTCTGTACCCTATTAGTCATTGCTTCCCCTTTCTAGAATAAATACCTCAAATAGGGTTGCATTCTTTTTTTTCTCCCTCTTAGCCTCCAGGCCGAGATATTTATGCTTTAATAACATTGGATGACATTTGAAGATTTGAATACATTGAAGGTTGGCTGCATGTATGATGAATTCAAAATTAGAATTTCATCTATTTTAGTCAGCGTACACTTGAGGCTCTTTGTGATATTTTTATGACTGCTTTTCTCACTGATTTCTTTTGTTGGCATGAGGTAATCACTATTTGTGTCCCATCTCTTTGTGAAAGGGAAAGAAATGAGCGCTTCTTTGTTCTGCACACACAGATACATGTGCGTGACTGGCCCATCAATGATCTGGAGCTGTTAGTATATGCAAGGAAAGGTGCTGCTTTCCCTTGCTAAGTGAGCTTTAATCTGCAATGAGGGGACTTTAAAACACTCAGATCCTCACGCAGATCACGCTGAAGGTCACAGTGAGCGCACCTGCTCTGCTTTATCAAGGGCCTTTAGCATTCACAGTTTCATACATATACAGTGCCTTGCGAAAATATTCATACTCCTTCATTTTTTTTTTCACGTTTTATGTGCTGGCTTTTGCTAAGCTGCTTTAAATTACTTTTTTTCCCCTCATCAATCTACACTCCATACACCATAATGACAAAGCAAAAACTGAATTGTTACAACTTCTTAAATTTATTAAAATAAAAAAACTGAAGTAAATTACATAAGTATTCATACATATATATTTATACAATATGAATGCTCCTGAGCTAATTTTTTATGTCCCAGATAAGGGTATGAATACTTATGCAATGGAATCATTTAAGTGTTTCATTTTTGTAAAAATTTGCAAAGATGTTAAAAACCTGTTTTTTGCTCTGAGATTAATGTGGAAGCAGTTCAACATAAGGCAGCAACATAACAAAAAGGGGAGGGGGGGGGGTGAAGGGGTGTGAATACTTTCGCAAGGGACTGTAATACTGATGAAAGTGGATGTACAGCTGTGGACTGAGAGAAAAAAATTGAAATTATCCTTTATTTATTCAGTTGGGTTTCCTTCCTTCCCCTTTCAGTTTTTCTCACTGCCTCCTGTCTCTTTTTGTCCGTCCTTCCTGCCTGCCTTCATTTCTTCCTGCTTTTTCTTCGTCTTTCTTTTGCCTTTTTTTATTCCTTCCTTTTCTATTACTTCCTCCTTTGTCCTTCCTTCCATTTTTGTTCTTTCTTCTTTCCATCCTTATCCTTTCTACTCTTCGCCTCCTTTCTTTCATTTTTTTCTCCGTCCTTTTCTCTTCCTTCCTCTATCCCACCTTTCTCCCTTATTTGTTCTTCCTTCTTTCATTCTTTCCTTCCGTTTCTTTTTTCCTTCCTTCCTTGCTTCCTTTTTATTCCTCTTACTTTGGTTTTCTTTCTTCATCCTTTGGCCTTCTTCCTTTCTCTTCATTTGTCCATTTTGTCTTTTCCCATCCTTATTCTTTCTACTCTTCTCCTCCTTCCCTTCCTACTTTCTCTATCTTCTTACTTTCTCTATCTTAAGTAATTTCTTCCTCTCTTTCATTCTTTCTTCCATTTTTCATCCTTCCTTCATTCCTTCCTTACTTTGCTTTTCTTTCTTCCTTCTTGTTCCTCCTTCCTTCCTCTTCTTCAGTTGTTAAATGTTTCTTCCTAGCTTTCTACTCTTCTCCTCTTTCCTTTTTTCTGACTTTCTCCTTGTTTACTTCCTCTATCCTACGTTTCTCCCTCATTTGTTCTTCCTCCTTTTATTCTTTTTCTTTCTTCCATTTTTTTATGTCATCCATCCTTTTCTTCCTCCTTTGTCCCCACTCCTCTTCATTAGTTCATTCTCTCTTCTTTCCATCCTTTTTCTTTCTACTCTTCTCATCCTTCCCTTCTTACTTTCTCTTTCCTGTTTCTTCTTTTTTTCTGTCCTTCTTTTCTCCCTCATTTGTTCTTCCTTCCTCAATTTTTTCTACCTTCCATTTTTTCTTTCATCCTTTCTCCTTGTTCTTCCTTTCTACTAATTTATTCCTTCCTATTTTCTCAATTTCTTCCTTATTATTCTTCCTCTGTTTATCTTTCGTCCTTCCTTCGTCCTTTCCTTTTTCTTGTTTTCATCATTCATTCTTTATTACTTCCCCTGAAGCACTGTTTGGGCTCCCTGTGGGTATCCAGCCATATCTTAACCATATAGGCAATAGGTTTGTTCCCTTGCATTGCAACCTCATACTGTATCTATGATAATCATAATGATTTTACATCTATAAATGTTGAATGCATTATACATCAATTTAACATTGTCCTCTGGAGATATATGGCAATGTAATAAATTCTGAATATATAGAAGAATGTGTAAAAATCTAGATGGTGCCTCTCATGAACTGGTCCTTCCTCTCTTTCTGTAGTGTATAAATGTGAGGAGCTCTTCACCAACACCACACACAGGAACCTGGCCATTCAGTTCCACCTGGAGTGCAGTTATACCTGCCTGACCTACTACGAGTATCGCAGGGCCAAAGAACACCTGCAAACGGCCCGCGATCTGTCAGGAATCGATGTTAACATGATAGGTAAGAAATCTAATGTAATGTCAAGAAAAATTGTTGTTCTGTGCAGGTGACTGAAAGAGGGATAAACTGCAGTGTGTGACTGAAGTAACTGGAAGATGGAATGAATGAAAGAAAGAAAAATGGATGACCCAGCATTATTGATGGAATGCATGAATGGTTAAATAATTGTTGTTCTCTCTCAGGTGCTTTAGGAAAGAGAACTCGTTTTCAGGAGAACTTTCTGGCTCAGCTCATCTTAGATGTTAAACGGAAGGACAGTTCACCTGTTCCCAATTCTGAGAGTCCCTCCCTCACACCAACACCTAAAGAACTCTTACCAAAGGTACATTAAGTGTCTAAAATTATCTTCATTTCATTACAATGGCAGGTGAATTAAGATAAATTATAGACCATATATTCTATTTGTATGGTTAGGTTTTTTTTTCAGTTGTATTTTGTTTCATTGCAACAGAACAAATACAGTTAATGTATTTAGCTATTGTCACTGGAGCGTCATGTGCAAGATGACTATGTGTAATACGAGTATATTTATTTTCTTTATTGTACTTTTCTTATGTCATTTGAATCACTTGCATCACTTAACTGAAAGAGCCTTAATTAAAAAATAAAATTGCAGTTCTTACTCTCATTTGACACTTGAGTTATAATTTTGGCCTCTGGGTACATGAATACCCGTCACAGTCCCTGTGGGGGCAAGAACGGTGCAGTACTTATCCCATCCATCAGGGGGCGACATTTATTCTCGTGTTGACAGCAGAAGTGACATTGAGCTGCACTGAAGGTCGTGAAAAATAAATTTTATACAGATTTCCATCTGTCTCATTCTTTCCTGTCTTCCTCACTCTGTCTCTCTCCTCTCACCCCGAGGCAGTGCTTTACTTTTATTGCACATTTTTGGACAGCGGTTGAGTTTTATCTGGTGTTTGGCTGATCTGTGCAGTGGCATTGCTCTGTCTGGTCTTATCTGCTTTGGCTGCAAATATGACAAATTGGGGACAGACAAAGATTTCACAGAAAATTCCCGAACCTTATCTGTTTCCCTTTAGCTGGCCCCGGTTTTTGTGTTATGGCCCTAAAAAGTGCATTAAATAATTTTTTCCAGGATGACTTGAGTTTTTGGATTAAACGTGATAAGATCAGTATTGCTTACAAACTCTGAGCTGATGGCACTCCAGTGGGTCTTAGTTGTCCATGTGAAGGCTTTTCAGGTAGAGTATCCGTGTGTGAGAGCCAGTTAGACTTCATTTCATGGGAATTGAATTTGAACATCAACAAATTAGATTTTAAATGGGCTAAAGCAGAGGAACATGTTAATTTGCATATGCCCCGCCCTAGCTAATAAGTATCAATGCTGACTATGATTGATTTCTTGTTGCATGAGCTAGCATCTTTTTCCCATTTGAGGTAATATCTCAGGAAATAACCCTTCTAAAGGCATTAAAGAGCTAAATGCTTGTTTTATGACACTTTAATAATGTAAAGTTTGACAGCAGGATGGGCAAAGTTATAAATGCTGTTCCTAATGCAATAATAATGTCATGTAGCCATAACTGAAAAAAAATGGTGTTTGAATTGTTTACTCTGATCTTTTGGGGATCTGCTCTGGTTCTCATGCCTGTGTGTTTATAGGATCATCAGTTGAGTGATGATACAGTCCTGAACCAGATTAACCTGGCAGAACCATCTGAACATGAACTTCCAGACCTCAGCGCTGAGGAACAGACCCTTATACTGGCCACATGGTGAGTGTCTCAGTTGATATGGATATGTCCTGTTTCACTGGTCGGTGTAGTAACAGGATGGGCACCAGTACCTAGCTACTCTTAAGTGACAACCGTTGACCGATCATGTTTTGTTGATTTTAAAACATTTCATACAGATCGAAAAAGCAGTAATGACTATACACAGATACACAAAAGTGGCCTCTTTTCTAGTTGTGATTGCTTGCCACTGCATTTTTGGCAGTATGTTACAGCCCAATTCACCAGACAGCGATTTGTATCAATATTGTTCATGGTGACTTTCGACTGGATGTGTCATCATCAGGGCTCAATACGAAGACATTTTTCTTTTCAAATGATGGTAGACCATCAAATCACCATTCCTCTTTTAGAAAAAAACTGTATTTTACATTTATTTTAATTGAATCCACAAATGAATTTGTGAGTAGCAAGGATGTTGCTGTGAAGTTAAGTTTCATTTTTATAGAAGTTTTCAATCTTGCAGAGGAATTGCATATACTGCCACTGTCAACAGTTAAATGAAACACACATCCCTTTTTGCCACAAGTGTGTGTGTATATGTCTCTTGGTTTGTGACACTTTATTAAATGACTGTTTTAAGAGTCTACCTTGTGCGTGTGAGATTAAACATGCTTCTGAAAATCAGGTTGTCAAAGCCCAAGCCAAACCGTTTTACGAGTATGACTTCAACAGGTCCTCTGGCTGAAATGTGCTTAAAAATTCATAGACACAAAAATCCAAGGAAAAAATAGTTTCCTCATTCTTCAGATTAGTTTAAGTAGCTGTAGTATTTTAGTTCCTGACTTTTAAAGCCGCTGCTCGACATTAATCATGTTGGTGTTGTGTAAATCATTGTTATTGCTGAGAGTCTTGTTTTATCTTAGCAACTTTGAAGTGCTGCGTCAGGCCTTCATCTTGCAGAATATGGTTTTTGTGCCCAAGTGCACACTGATAACGGTCTTCTCCATCCTGAATAAAAAAAGTGGATGGTCATCCACCCCCATCTCAGCCCTGGGAGGAGGTGCAGGGTTCTCCTACACTGCTCTCTAATTAGCTTTGTTACCAGTCTGTGCGCCCTGTTTGTTGTGGAAAGGTCATCATCCTGCCCGACTGGCTGCTAGGAGACAAATTGCAGGCGTGGAATAATTAGCAGGGCGTAATTATGCAGGCCAGGGTCCTTAATTGGGCTGCGTGATGGTTGAAGGTGAATTATGGGCCGTCATTGGTGCAGTCGAGCAAAACCGCACGTACGGTTTAACGGCATTCTGTTGGAATGCGAACAGCCCACCATACATTTATTATCCTCGGCTAATGTAAAGAAATCTGAATTTAAATGAGAAATTCAGACAGTTGCACCTTGAGGAAAGGAGCTGAAGTTACCTAGAATATTGAGTTATGGGTATAATAATAGGATTAAATAATTGAACTAACTGCTGAGTGAGGGTTGAGATGTGCAAGCACATTTTATCCTTTGACTGTCTGTGACAACTTTGTTTTAATGCCTCTACTGCAATAGATCGGGTGAATTTCATGAGGTGTGGGAGTCGTATTTCAACTTTTATGCATTACATTAATGTGTCATTATGCAAATAAATCATAATGGAAGGATTATTTCATAGTTTTTATTTATGAAATGTCTCAATTCTCAAATGTTTAAAAAGCTGAAAGAATTATGGACGAAGCACAAGATCTTGCATGCACTGGGATTTTTTTGAATGATCATTTTTTGTATGCTTGACTTGTGAACTAAAAGAAACGTGTTTCATTTATGTGCTGATTCTTTTTTTTTGATTGATCGTGGTTTGTTGTTTTGCAGCATAGACTTTCAGAAGAATAATCCAGTTCATAAACTAAATGATGAGGAGCTCCTGGCCTTCACGACGGTAAGACACATGATTTTCTGTCTTTCTCTCACTGCCACAGTGCAGTTGACACATCTCTTATCAGTACACACAGTTGTATTTTCAGTCTGACAGATGGGGTGCATGTATACAGCTCTCTCTCATTTGGTGACAGTTGTGCACCTAGAATGTGTCTACACTAACAAACACAAACCAATGAAATGGTCTGTCGCTTCTGTTCCTCTGCTAGGAACCTTTAAAATTAATGAGGTGTCATGACCTTGTCATTTAAGATGCACTGGTCAAATCTGGCACATAAGTTTACATACCCCTGGTGAATCTAGTTTCATAAGTTTACATCAACGCAAGTCATTTTTAAAAAGAGACATATTTAACAGATATTTACATTTACATATAACAATTATAAATAAATTGACATTGATACTATCCGGTTTAAAATGAATTTATGTAGAATTTGAGAACTAGAAATAAATGCAAAGAAAATGCAAATAAATTATCCATAATGTGCATAAAACTATATATATATTCAATAAATTAAATGTGCAACTTGGGTGGAAACAACTAATTGACTGTTTGTAGTCTTTAGCAATAATTTTGCATGAGTCTCTGGTTTGCTTCAAGACCTGTAAATTCTTTTAATTTCCCAACATTCTCTGCACATTTGAAATAGTCCCCAGACTTTTGAAAAGTTTGAACAACCTGGAAAATTGAGGGGCCTGTACATAACAAAACTGTGAGAGACACTGATTTGTGAGGAGACAATGCATAATATTAAAAACCAAGAGCTAAAATTTAACCTAAGCCGCAAATTTAAGTTTATGTATTATGTAGAATATATGCAAAACCCCTTTTTTTCCAAAAAGAAAAACTTAAAAATGCCAAACGCATTCTGCAGGGATAGGTAAACATATGAGCTCAGTTGTACAAGTCTTATTGTATGCTGTTGAAGATTTGACTTCCAGACTTTGTAATGTCAGAAAGTATGAGATTTGGTATGTTGACACGTCTTTTTATTTTTACATGTAGCGGTTTTGACAGATTGAAAACTGCCCATTTCCTTTAAGCTCATTCACTCAAAACTCTCATTACAGAAGAGTGAAAAACCATCGGAAACCTAAACATCTGGTCAGTTATGAGGAGATCAAAACCCACTTACTGAAACTGAGCTAATGAAAACACTTCTCTGCCAGCAGGCCATAGTGTCTTCCTCGATTATCTTTAAGCCACTTCCTGTTAATTTAATTAGTTCAATGTTTCGGCCACAGACAAACAATTTGGAAAGTTACCCTGAGGGTCACTACTTGTAATCTGTAGCGAGCGTCTCCCCATTAAGGTGTTGAACAACAATTTGGTTATTCTTATTAGCAAACACCCTAAACTAAAGCACTGCATATGTTGTGCTTAATCGATGTGTACCGGTGTACTGCAGATGAAACCCTGCGGCGGAGACGTGCCTGTAAGAACAGTCATATGCTCAACGCGACATTGTCTACATCTGCTGTGAACATCATTTTTAACCAGCAGCAAATTAGCATACAAAGAGTTTCTAAACCAGCAACCTGTGCCCACCAACAGCCTCAATTATTTATAGTCTGTTATTGCTGAGGACAGTTGTGTGTGTGATTTATATCCGTTTACAAATGTCTCTGACAGCAAAATCAACCACTTCAAAATCACAGTTGTGCCTCTCGCTCTATTGTGGAGATGCCATCTTAAAGCGCTTGTATTCTAAACACATTCTGTCTTATGCAGCTAAAAAAAAAAGTTGTGCCTGGTCAAGGGGTGTCAATATGTGAAAATGTACATTTTTCAAGCAAAATATTAACATGAATGAGAAACAACTGGTCACTAATGCATTTTTCCGTTTCTTATTTTACTGAACATTTTTGCATTTTCCTTAACTGGCCTGGAAAATGTTTAATATTCAACTATTTAAATTGCATTTGTAATAGCATTTCCTGCATTTGAATGCTTTTATAAAAACTAGTGTTATGTAAATGCCATATTTTTATGTATTTTAGGTTTTGTGCATTTTAGCATGTAAATATTACTGTCAATATTAAAACAATTTAATATACGTGTTTATATAAATACAAAAAAAAACGAGAAAATTATTCATAATTATAATAATTAAATGTATTTAATGATAGGTTATCTGTAAACCATTGTATTCTACTTATTTTAAAAAAATCTTGGTGCCTTACGTGCTGGATTTACTCATAAACAAGCGCACACACACACACACACACACACACAAACACCTTTTATGTTGTGATGTCAGTCTGGTTGAATCTGAATTCTCCTGTTACTTCTGCTGCTTGTGTAACTGTGGCTGATGCTGTTTAACAGTTCTTTATCTCATTTTCAGGGGTGATGTTTCAGCTTGTCCTCCTCCTACGTTGTTTTCTTCTCTTCTAATTTATACTTGGGTTACTGCCCTACCCATCTTCACAGACTCCGAATCTATTTGCATTCATTAGAAGTTGCCTTTCTCTGGCTCTCGGAGGACCTCGGCTGCTCCGCCTGGCCTCACTGTTCAAAGCTTGATATCTTTATTTGTACGAGCAATGAAGTGAGTCCTCTGCTCTTGTACATTCGGCTGTGTGCACTGCTCTCTAAAACTCTCCCACGTCTTGGAATGAGGTCAATTCTTTTCAAGTGTTTCTGTGTTATGGCCAATTGCAATTTTCCCTGAAGTATTAAGTGACTTTCCCAGACAACTTTAACCTTGAGAGGACATGTTCCAATGCTTTGACAAATACCCGCACCTGTTTTCATGGCTGTAGCGCTGAGATGTTGGTGGTCTCTCCTTGAAATGAATCCCTCCTAATCAACACCTTTTAAGATCACAGATTGTTGCGGAACCCAATTAGGTGTGGTACTGTGAAATATGGGTTTAAATCGGTGGAAGGTTTGACTGTCTGACAGCTTTTGGCAAACAATTCAAAGCCAACTCGAATGTGTCAACACCCACCCCAGAGGCGTCACCGCAAGTCATCAGATATGCCAATCTCAGGTTTGCTTAAGGTACGAGGCTCTGACGGACAAGGCGAAGCAGTGTGATGGATTGGAAATGAGCAGCTAAAAGGGAAAGAGAAGGAAAAATGTGTCTCCAGAGTCTGACCCAGAGGTTTGCATCATATTCGGCAAAAGCTGTTAGAGTCAGGTCCCTCTGGAAAAATAATCTACACTTTGAGCAAAGAGTTCAAACAGCACTTTCCTGTGCCTGATGGAGCTCTGCTTTCTGCATGAACTCTAGAGTCCATATTTTGAGCAGGTTGGAAACAAAATTAATGGGGTAGAATAGGCCTATGAGTCAGTTTGGGATGAGGACATCTTCTGCCTCTGGACATAATTCAATAGAAATCACTGTAGTCACTGTAGTTGATGAATTTGTGCTCATAAACACTAGAAAGAGATGAAATGATTATTTGGGTGGTTTTTCAGTATGGTTGGGAAGATTGAATCATTTCAATGCTGTACATAATACTTGCCTCATCAGAAAGGTTAGCATTGTTAATGGAAAAAAAATATCACCATAAAAAATGACTTGTATAAATCCTTATATAAACACCTGTATGAATGCAAATGTATATCAAGTCAATTCACCTTTATCTATATAGTGCTTTTAACAATAAAGATTGTGTCAAAGCAACTTTACAGTATTAAATGAAAATAGTGTCGATAATTCAAAATGACAATAGTTAACACTTTTCTGTTAAAAGCAGTTCATCGTTGAATTCAGTGATGTCATCATCCGGCTCAGTTCAGTTTAAATAGTATCTGTGCAATCAAGTTGACGATATCGCTTTGGATATTAAGTGTCCCCAACTAAGCAAGCCAGAAGCGATAGCGGCAAGGAACCAAAACTCCATCGGTGACAGAATTGAGAAAATACCTTGGGAGAAACCAGGCTCAGTTCGGGGGCCAGTTCTCCTCTGGCCAGACGAAACCAGCAGTTCAATTCCAGGCTGCAACAAGTCACAATTGTGCAGAGGACTCATCTGTTTACTGTGGTCTTGTCCAGTTGGCCCGGGGATCTGTCTCTGGGGTCTCACATCTAGTTGTCCTGGTCTCTGCTGACATTCAGGGCTGTAGAGGTTGTCTCTAGGTTGATAGGTACTGAATAAATATATATTTTTTAGACTTTATATAAATATTAATGATAAGCTATAACATTTGTAAATGTATGTGATTTCTAAAATATAAAAGGAAAGCCTAAGAGAGAATAATTTGTCATTTCTGTCTCAGATGGTTTGAATTTATTTTCCAAAGACAGATTTATGATTTTTTTCCCCCTATAGTTGTATTATATCAAAACAAATTGTCCATTTAGACAAGAAGCAGCCATCTAATTGACGTGTAAAACAACAAATCACAGTTAATTAGTGTTTTCACCCATTTGTTTGTCGTCATAGGAAGATTAAACTATTTGTGGTGCGGTTACAGGGTATGAAGCCTAAAACTGATATTTAAGCTGTAAGCGTCACTTTCATGGGAATGATAGATGGGTTTACAGACCTGATTGTGATTAGGTTTAGCTCATGAATAATAATTAGATTATGGTTAAGTTAAAAGTACAGTGATTTTCAGAGCTATAATAACCTTGTTCATTAGTAGTCTGGTGTGTGCCAGGCTCTTTCTTTTCCATATTCTGTGCTGTTAAACTCTCTCCTTAATGTCGTTTCTGGATGTTTCGTTTTACTGAGCTTCGTTTTAAAATGCATGAGCTATACAGTGTTTCCTATTTAACCTGCCTTATAGCACTCGAGCCATCCAAGAATAACCAGTGAGATGGAGCGTAACGAAGGGTGGAGACTATCATTTATATGTCAGGATTATTTATTTTCTTCATCCTCAAAATGAAGTCTTTTCAGGGAAGGAAGGGAAGGGGACGTGTTCGTGGCTGAGTTAGCACTTCTGTAGGAACAGCAGGGAATACTTTCATAGCCTAGGCGTTTAACGCTGCAAACACTCTTTCCTCTCATTTAATCATTTCTCGTGAAGAGTGGGAGGATGATAAAAATGTGTGCTGTCAGAAAAAATACATTGACGTACACCCTCAAAAGATGGGGATGTGTTCTTTTTTATGTCGGAGAGCTCATTGCCGTAACTCATCGCGCAAATGTCCTGTCGCCCAGTGGATGACTTCTGGTGGTGAATTCCTGTGGTTTTAATGATCAAGAGTCATCGATTGACCTCAAATACTGTTGCACGTACAGCCGATAATGATTGTATTGAATGGAACGTTCCTATCATTGTCACGCCAAGTGGTAAATCATTTAGGACTTCTTTATCATTGCACATTCGCATTACCGGGATCTGTTGGACATCAATAGGCATTTACATCATATACTGAATCTAGTGCTCCTAGAAATCAATCCAATGCCATGTTTGGCTGTGTTCCCAGATGCATATTATGCCCAGTGTAGGATTACACTGGTAATTGGCAAATCAGGTTTGAAAAACCTTGTTTAGTTGACAGTATGTCCAGGGAAACTAGCTCTTTAGATAATAAGCTTGTTGCGATACTGTTACACACTCCAAGTCAATAAAGCATTTGTTTATGTGTTCAGTCCCATTTTTAGCCATTTTTATCATTTTTATAAAGGAGTTTGCTTCGTACTGCTGTCTTTTATTTCTCTTCTTGATCCTTCCTGTAAACCGCAGGTCTTGGCCATGGAAGGAGTAACATCATTCGCATTAAAATCCCCCTTGTAAGTGCCAAACCCGCTTCGGTTTCAAAGAGCTCCTCATCTGAGATGAATCATATCGGTTTTGAGGCTGTTCTGGTCTGATCTCTTTGGTTTGTGACGTTAAAATGGAGCCCAGCAGTTGGCAAAACCACCTGGGCGGTTTGTTCTTCCTCTATTTGTCAGTGCTTTCCCGCTGTTTTGGCCACTGGGCCACATGTGGTCACCTCCAGGGTGTGGCATTTGAGATTGTGTCAGCGGTTTAGTTTCCGTTTGTCATTGAACCCCCATTAGGGATCTCAACCCCTCCTACTCCAAGTCAATGTAGAGATGGTGTTATAGACTGTATGTAATGTGAGCTTGTGTTTGTTTGGTTGGATTGGGTCGTTTCCTCGCTGTTACCCATGAGGCCGATGCTTGTGTTGATCTCACCAATGATCTCTGGCCAAGGGCAGTGCACTATTGGCTGCATTGTGTGCCTAAATCCAGTGCAGCCGAGTGTGAACACATTGGCTCTTCCATGGCAGTGTGTCCTGTCAGATCTAAGGTGAACACCTGCAGTTTAACTCATAAATCTTTTGTTCAGTGAGATGGGCGTCTTCATTGGGAAATGGCAGGCCTGCGCATCTTGAGAGTATTTCTGTCAACGGTGGCTAATTTGAGCTCGGATATGGAATGGTTGTGTTGCCTGTTTTACATGATGTCATTTTTGAGGGTGTTTCTTAAACTTTTGGGCACTTTTATGTCTCAGGGGATGATATTTAGTAAAAGCAACAGGTTCAACTTTTTTTTTCGGTAATAGGATTACCTCTTATAAACCATGCCTTCAGTTTGGGTACTATAAAAATGGGTATAGATTTTAAGTCTTGTTCCAGTCCCATTTCTTAAAATGTGAATTATATAAAGTCTTTTAAATGTTTCAATGTTTGTGTGAATTTGGTTTGTTTTAATAATTGTATACAAAATGTTATCGATTTGTAAAACAAATCAGTTTTTTATTTACCCTAATAAATGTAATGTACAATATAATACAATACAATAATGGATTTAACAAAAATTGTAAGTCTAACATTAAAATGCATGCTTTTTATGTACCCTTCTCACTTTAAATACTTTGTTAATAAGAATATTTGTAACACTTTAGTGTCCAATTCTCACTATTAACTAATTGGTTATTAGCATGAATATTACTGGGATATTGGCTGTTTATTAACAAACATGTTTTATTCTGCAAGACCATATTCTAAATTATTAAACCTACCCAATTCTTAAAATTAACAACTATTTTAAGTGTTTAACTATTTTGTTTAACTATTTTACTATTTTAATAATCAGTAATTAGGAGTATATTGAGTCAAAATTCATAGTTAATAGTTAGTTAAATGTCAGAATTGGACTGTTTCATGTCTATCCTTGTATCATTAACTTGTCAAGGTTGATATAGGATTTAGAAAGTAATTACATAATTTTTGGAGATTAATCTAATTACACTGTTGAAGATGTAATTAGTAACTAGTAATTACTTTACTTTTTTAGAGTTACCCATCACTGGTTAAAAATGCCAGTAGTTGATAAAAACACCCTCCGACAGGTTCGATTTGGAATCCACTTTTTCCTAGTTGCCTAATTCTTTTCTGTCAAAATGAGGGAGCATCTGGTTTTCACCCGCTGTGTTCAGAGAGCATGTTGATGTCAGCTTAGTGCTTTGTAAAACATGCAAACCACAGTTGATATTTTATGTGGAACAGAGGCAGATTTAAAACATTCATGTGCAACTTTCAGTTCCAGCGGGCTGTATATTTGTATAACGCTTCAAAAGTAGTTAATGTGGCTTGAATGAGAAGATGCCTTACACTCAAGGCAAAATCAGCTGAAGTAAAATGAAAAACATTACCTAGATCTATAGGTGACTTTCCTCTACTGACCTTTCAGATTTAAGGGTTTGAGGATTAGACGTTAATGAGACGTTTCCTCATTCACTGTTGAAATATGCACCTGACTCGGATCTAATTTGTTTTCCCTCCCTTCGTCATGTCTCTGTGCGGGGAGAGTTTATTTATGAGAAAACAGGGCTGCGTTGTTAGGGAAGTGATGTTTATTTTGACCCCCCACCCAACCCACCCCACTGTCTTTGGTGACATGCTCATGTTAGGTGTAATTTTCCATAAAGTACACTCCATGTGATTTGGCCTTGTCATTGGGCCTTCCTGAAGGTCAAAAGACAAGCTATGAGGATACAGTGAGAGAACAAATAAGCCCTTTCCTTCCACTTTAGAGATTTACTTAATTCTCTGTGACTGATTGATTGCACCGAAGCTCTGTTTGATTTCACATCTGTGTTCCTACAGCCCTTGTTTTTCTCTTAGACATCATAATAGATGTTACCATCAGTTCACTGAGGTGATTTGCCACCAGTCTTTCCATCTTCTGCTGATCTGCAGTCTGCTGTTGCTGGTCTCCACTGGCTGGTTGTGTGTGCAGGCATCTTTCCAGTCTACATGTGGATCCAGGAGTCTGCAGGCTGGTTAGATGGTTGTCACGTACCCAGCAAACATCACAGAGATGTATTGTCTGCTTTTTATCTTTAAGAATTAAATAATTTGGTACGAAAGCCTGAATTGAAGTACATTTACATTTGGCAGGTGGTTTTATCCAAAGCATTGCATTAAAAGTAAACATTTTATCATGCATTTCCTGGGAACCCATGACATTGATAGTGCTATGATCTGCTGATTGAGCTACAAAAATAGATATTTTTATCTCATGTATTTTTAAATCATGTTTTATTTTCTGCAGCATTTTATTTTATCGTTTTGGGGCGTGGTATGTCTACAGTCTATCAGTGTATGTCGTAGTAATTCTTTTTGTTGCAAATTCAACCCCACAAATTTTACTTGTTACGTAATCATGTAATTGTATTTTTTGGGATAATCTATTGTAAATGTAAAAGAAAGGGAGCAGATTCAAATACAATTCACTTTGTGACATTTAAGTAAGTTAGCAAAAAAATTTATACACTCATACTCTCAACATTGATTTGTTTGATGAATACCAGAGAAATGACTTTCTCTCCCCGGATCTTTGCTTGTTGGGTGCGTCATCTGTAATATGTCACCTGACAAGCAATTTCAAATAGTTGTAAAGCTGAAACCATGCAGAAGATCATAAATGTCTTATATATATACATATATATATATATATACATATATACATATATATATATATAAATATATACAAAGTGCAGAGCAACCCTCTAGTTTGGAGTCGAGAGATTTATAATACACTTGCCAGCAAAGAATTTAAGATTTAAATATTTGTAATAGTTATTTGCGTCTAATATGCAGTTTGTTCTTTGCGTAACTAATTTAATATAACTTTTATGATTTGATTTATATTTAATTGATTTCTGTTTATTTTTTTTCTGTATTATATTTAAATGATATTTTAATTAAAATAATATCATCAAAGTATAGTTTTTGTACCAGAATTGAACCATTTCTTGGAGCTTCTGCAGTTATTGTGCTTGGATGGATTGGATTTGGATCTGTATAACATAACAATGTTTCTTGCCATTTTCAGCTTCTGTTTATAAGGTGCTAAAATAATATTTGAACCAAAGGTCTGTCTTTCGTTTTGTTGATTGTTTGGGATCTTCATGTGGCTCTTCATTCCCTGAAAGGTTTATGTTTCTGAAGCACCTGCTGTAATCAGAATGACATCATAGCGGCCCAGAAGTGCGCTGGCACAAGTCATCTTACTGGCTTCAGAATGGTTTCCAGGAAGAACTGGCCATTTCATTCTGAACTTGAGCTCTCAAATCTCTTTGGAAAGTGGAACCGTTCTGATTGAAAGCGGGTCAGCCGCTGGGGTTAATTTATAGCTGTGCCGTTTATGTGGCTGTTTCACCATAAATCTTCTAGTTCCACAAGAGCCTAATGACTTTACCAGAGTCCTTGCTTTTCATGTATATCTCTAAATAAATACATGTAAAATTAAGTCTTTACAAACTTTATTATGGGATTAAGTCATTGTCTTTTAATTATTTTTGTTAGGTTTTTACCCTCAATGTTGAATTTTCCTTTAGGACCTTCAGGGCTTCTCTTGAAAGATTTCCCAAAATAACAAGAAATAGGGCGTACCTTTCATCCAGCTACTAAGAAAATTGAGAAGGACATTGTCCTTCACGTTTACCTGAGTGGTCCTGTCACTGTTGAAGGCTTTTACATGCTTCATTGCTCACCATTCAGCATGTTCCATAGGGGGTAGGACTTCTTTCCTCTAATATGTCTGCTCAACTCTGATCAGCAACTTCAAGACCTCAGAACAAATTATCTTTCCTAAGCCAAAACCTTCTTTTTCCCAACTCTGTTCTTTCGCTCAAGGGTACATCTTGGACTAAAGACATATCACACCACCCTATATTGCCAGCACTAGGCTTGTGCACATGTAGAACCTGGCGTATCTGGGATTTCTGTCTTGTTGAATTAGAACTGTTGTTCACGGTCTAGGGACCCTTGCCATATCCAAACACCTTGAGGTGCTTGAGTCATAGCAAAGCTGGTGCACCTTCAGAGCTGGTTATTCATGTTTTCATCGTCAGCTCAGAGACACTGACATTGGATATTGAATGGTAACCTCACAGGACATCTGCTGTCCACCTTTAGTTTTAGTCATGAGGCTTTATTGTCAACATTGTTCACCAGAACGAATTTTGAAAAATGAGAATTTCATGGTAGATTATACAAGCATTGACACAGGGATGCTTTGACTCTTTAGTAAACTGCATTTAGGTCAAAAAGGATTGCATGTGTTTTACAAATGAGCTAAAGCGATTGTGACATGATAGATTCATTCAGACGCAAGAGGACTTTAGGGAAGCTTCTTTAAACAATGTAGAATCTTGGGACTGTTTCAACAGTCAGAAGTCTTCAGCATTTTCAGTGGATGATGCCTTGACCAGATGTAATCAGATGTGTTTGGAGGTTAGCACTCAAATGGTTTCAGGAACAGGGTCAAATTGAAGATTTGGCTCCTTTTCTGTTTGGATTAGAATCGAATTGGCTACAAAAAGCAGGAACTTGAATTGGAATGAACAGAACTGGAATTTAAAAAAAATCTTTATTTTTTTATTAAAATGTTGTTATTTTATCAAAATAAGCATACTTTTTTTTCTATTGGTGACATTTCAAAAAAAAAAAAAAAAATTATTTTTCTATAAGGCCTAGAACTTTAGACCTGTTTGAATTTCAAACTTTCAAGAAATGACACTTACCATTTGAGTTTATTTACATTTTGATTTTAGAAATCAAAGTAATTGTAATATCCTAAATTCAAATTTGAGTTTCGATTCTGAATTAAATTTTGTTTCTCTTTTAATCCTCAATTCAAAGTCAGTTTAAATTCAGAAATTATGGACTTCTAAATACCAGCATTCCCCCATTTGTAAGCCTGCTATTGAAGAGGTATTGCATCAGAACCAATAACGTAGCCACGGATGATAAACTGAATTTTTTTTTTTTTCTTTCAGCAGTTTAGTGACGCACCGGTTCCCCATGAAGTCATGGTGTTTCATTACAGCTGTATTTTATTTAGCTGTCATCGACAGGTTTAAATGATATATTGCAAAAAATAATCATTTTTCAGCCTGTGCTGTGCATGGAATCATACTTGGGCCACCTGCTTTAGAATTAATAACATTTGAACTGAAGATAAAGATGTTGATGCTATGAGATCATGTCTGACACTTTGTTATTCAGAGTACCTTAACGCTTCTGTATTGCATTTGTAGCCATCTTTGAGGTTTTAACCCACACACCTCACAGATTAAAGTAATCTACATGGATATATTTTGTGGCAGCCAGATTGTGTTACAGTAGCAGCTCTCCTAATAGTGACTCTTTTTCAATGTTTTTCGTCATAGATATTGTGCAGATACACATTAGTGATCTGACAGTGAAGGACTATTTACACAGGCTCACAGACAAGCCTTGGCAGTGTAGCGTGCCAGTTGGTGAAAGTTGAAATGGTAGGATATCCTTTTCAACATCCTTTTTTTTTTTTTTTTTTTTTTTTTTTTTTTTTGAGAAATATGTACAACTAAATGATAACTGCCTCTGCTTCTAAGTAAACCATGTGTTTAACTGTCACATGGTACTTATAACTGCTTTTTTCTTGGAATTTGAAAACTGTCAAAATTGTAATCAAACGTAAACACAACATACTTATTGCAAACTTTAACACTAAATTTACCATCTTGTGTAATCATTGTGCTTTTGTGCCCCAAGAGAAATTTATTGTTGACGTAATTTGTCACACAAAATGATCTAATATTCCCTCTATTGCTCAATTCAATGACATCTTAGACTCGGAGTCTCCTGCTCTCCGCTCTTGCCTTGCGCCACTTCAGCAGTATTAATATGAAATATGCAGCCCTTAGTGAATAAGGAACTTTGTATTATATTGCTGGTGGTTTTGTTGTAATTAACCGGTAAAAAGCAAAGACTGTTCAAGAAATTTCACAATAGCGTTTGAGAGTCAGTAATGCTTTCATATTCTACAGAAAGTTTTTTTTTATTCGCAGAAATGAGGACATTTTACTCTTTCTTTGTGTAATTGAAGTAATAAAGGTAAAGACTCGGACCACTGAATACCTCATTTAGGCAGCTCTTAAATTTCCCTCTCCCTCCATCTCTCATGGTGTCTCTCTCTCTGGGAAAGACCACCAAAGAGCTGTGCTGCTACTGCTCACATCTATCGGTCTGTGCCTCGTCTTTGGACGGGTGTCTCTACAGGCAGCCTGTTGCGGCTTTAGCTCATTTATTATTCCAGCTGTGCTTTTATTAGTGATGTCAAGCTTCTGAGTCGCTCACAGAGTCGTCCTTCTTTTTATAGTCTTATACATTAGTATCCAGAAGACTGGCTATTAATTTCTTTTTTCCTCATTTAAATTGTACTTTGTTATAATTAAGAGTGTGTGAATTTTGTTGACCCAAGTTCAAAAATTGGTTAATTTGATTGGTTTAAAAGTTTTAAACTTGAAATTAAATGCTCTAGGGTTTGGAGTTCATCAAATGAAAAATACTTTCAAAATTTGTAGTTATTGGTTATGACCCCATAAATATTAATTTCTTCAATTGAGGTTGAAAAACTAGACTGATTTCAACCACAAATTTATATTTTCATATATCAGAGTCCAGGTGCATAAAGTAAAAAAAAAAAAGGAAAGCAACGTCGATGTCCCCCAGGATAGTGACGGTAGACCCTGCACAAGTCAAAATATTACGTGTGTACTGTATGTTCTCACGGTGCTGAGAGAGACGGACCCAAATGAGGTCTGCTTTGAATTCGGGTCTGGAGTGAAGATACACAGTTCCTCAAGAATCAATGTCTTTCATCTAGTCTGGAAGCTTCCTGAAGGATTAAAATCACCAAACTCTTGCAGACATCTTACAGATAACAATTGTGAAAAGAAAATCACTTGCTAAGAGAGGTTATAGAGACTGGTGAAACATGAAATTGGTGAATGATCAAAGGTTTTGAGCCAGTAAAGATGAATGGGAGTTCAGCATTATTATTTTTTTCCATCTTCTAAATGCGTGTTTTTGATTTTATTGTGAATGATTCATATATGAATAATTTCATTTTTACTTTATTTACTTGAACTTGTGCTTCCAGTGAAAAAATTTATTTTGCTAGACTTCTTTCTCTCCACTTAAAGTCAACATCTGCCTACATCCAATCAATCACCAATGAATAAAACAAAGTGCCCGCCCTACATTTTTCCTTTTTTGATTTATCTAGTTATAATTAAACTGATTATAATCCGTTTCACTCGTATGTATGTCACACTGCAGAAGAAAATATCCATGGCTATTATCCACAACATAGAAAGGAGATCTTATTACAACATTTTTGGTACACTAGCAACAACAGTGTGCCAGTTCTAATGCCATGGTGAAAGTTTGAGCAAAGCCTGCTGACTGTCTTTGGCTGCACTGACAAGTACACAACACTATATAGTACCCCAGCCTCAATGGAGATGAGAGCAGTGGATTTATTGATTTATTTACTCTACGCTGCTGCCATACATATCTAATCTAATATAATCATGCAATTTATTTCCCAGCTATTTACCTCCACAGACGTAACCGACGTCTAGTTTTTGTAACTTGTGTATTTTTAGCATAAACTTGTATGAACTTGACAGTTTAAGTACAATAATACATGAACAAAAGCTTAGTTACTCATGTCATGTGACAGATGCTTTCTGTGCATGTGCTTCGGATGTGAGAAATGCTTCGGAATGAGAAAATCATACATCAGAAGTTTAAATTAATATGATTTAAAACCTGCACACAAATAGTGTGTTTCTGCTTGCACTTAAAAAAGGCGTTTTCAAAATGATATAATAATTGATCTGTGGGGTATTCCGGGGACACTTGAGACTTATAATACCTATAGTAAAAAAGCACATAATAGGTCTCCTTTAAAGCTAAGTCACCCAAAATAGATTTTTTTTTTCTGCATAGAAACTAACCATACACTCTTGGGCTGGTCTGGTGATTAAAATGCTTTCCCTCCCATTTCCGAGCCCTGATACTGTTACCATAGCAACAATGGTTTTTCAGAGCAGCAGAAGTGTGCAGAAAGGAACAGAGGTGCCATTCTGGAAGGAGTGGGAGGGGTCAGCAGCTTGAGAAGTTTCCGTTTCTTGGTGGTTGTTCTTCCCCAGGGAAGGAAACAGCTTTGTGATAATCATCTTGTCAACTTGGCATTGCAGAGAGCAGTGAGACCTCTTGGGGTGGGAATTTGTTTTGTGCAACCCCAAAGTACACACAATGTATGTATACATGCGTGTACTATATATATATATATATATATATATATATATATGAATAAGTATATATGTATACTTTATAATGTTGCATTTCTCCCTCTATGTTTTTGTGTGTGTGTGTATTCACAGCATAGGACTAAGTATCGCCCACCGTGCTGTGCTGAGAACAGTTTCTATTTCCTTTACTTTGTAAGGCTTTGTGCTGGTATCACACACAAAATCAGGTTTGTTGGAGTGATATCTGTCTTCAGACCCAATGAGAACACTGACTTATGTCTGGAAGTCTTTTGAACACACCAACATTTGGGGGCTTTTCCTCTCTTTCTGACTGTTTTGTAAAGCTGGTTGTTTTGAAGGCGTTTCTGTAGTTGTATTCAATTTTGTGGATCCCAATTTAGTTATGGTCTGAGTGAGTTTGGGTTTTGTCTGACCTCGGGTGGCGCTGCTCGTTCTTCGCCCCCTCGGTAGGGTTGGGAATCGTTAGAAATTTTCCAGTTCCACCTAATGGTTCCGGTTCTGATTCTGGTTCCATTAAAATCATTAAAGAATTAAGAAATAGTGGTAAGGAAAAATGCACAATACTCAACTACTCAATGCTCAATACTGTTTATTATTTACTGTCAACTTAATTTAAAGGTTTGCAATGTCAAAATGCAACATATATTACAGTGTACAGATCTTCATAAGTAGGGTTGAGTATTTTTAGAAATTTTCTGGTTCGGCTTCTGTTTCCATTTAAATGAACTATTATTGTTTTTTTACTATTTTACCTTCACTGAATGTAGCGTTGCTGGAAGGTAGTAAGTAATGTTGAGTAATGCTAGTCCATCAATCAGCATGTGTTTCAAAGTTGATGTTTTTTACACTATCCATAACGTTTTGCTTTTCATGCAGGAATAAGCTTGTTGGCCAAATAGTCCCTTGAGGGCTTAGAAACTTGTTAATTTCCCTTAATGAAATATAAACAGTTAAACTTATAAACATGTATACACACTCTCCATAAAGTCCTTATTTTACAAATAATTATGCAGTCAGGAGATGGTGTGATGCAAAGAGAGGTTTCCACATTTTTAAACATTTAAAATGCATTAAAATAAATATTTTCTATCACTTTGTTTATCACTCTTGAAATGACAATAGCAGTCTATTTATTTAGTGGTCTAAGTTGAAGCCAGAATGTATATTAATGACAATATGGGACAAATATAATGTAATTTAATGGTGGCAGGTGCAGCGCGCTGCCGTTAGATGTACAGTCAGACAAAACGATGTGCACGGTTATCAAAGGCGCGAGTGCACATACAGTCATGGGAAACAATGTATTCGGCAATTAAAGACGCAACAGCGCAACGAGTCTGTGGAATGCGTGTCATTGGAATCAATGTGCTCAGTAATTAAAGAGGCCGGGAGGCGTGTCCGTTATTCGGTTCGTGACATCCTTTACGGGAAACGCTGAATACTCAGAACACCGGCGCAAGGCTGCTCACAGCGCTTGCTCACATGTTGCACCAGAACCGTTTTCGGAACCGAAACTTAAAAATTGCTCACGGTTCCAGTTCTTTTCAAAGAACAAAACCGGTTCTGAATAAGAACCAGTTCTCGGTTCCCATCCCTACCACTCGGGCATCTTGTGTTATCAGGTTCAGACCTCAGATATGCCCCCTGGGTTATGCTCCCCTGAAAGAAAGATGGCACACACTTAGAAGGAACTTGCTGGGGAGAAAGACAAAATAATCCACACATTATCAGCTTGAGTTTCCAAAAGATGGACTGCCAAAATGCTTATGTCACTAACAATTTCTGCCCTTCCATCTGATACATTCGGCCCGTTTGGAGACAGCCGAAGTGTCTCTGTTATTCATTATGTTCATCAGACATAGCCTTCAGAGACATAGCCAGGTTTATTTTATTGAAGAATTGTGCAAAACTGAAAAATGAGATATTTCTGGCTCTGTACCAAACCTTGAACGTTTTGCTCTCTAGTGTCTAGAAGATATTTTCTTATATGGCATCCTAACTGAAAAGTGACTTGGGCTAACATAAACACTGTGTATTTGTACTTATTTTGTCTGAGAACCATTGTTTCTTTTGTAATTAGAAAAATCTGTTTTCTATCAATTCAATTACATTTCTGCCATTTTTTTTACATGCTGAGCTAGACACAGTGCATTGAGGCTGCCTTATCTGTGATGATACATGCCATAAGTGTCTTATGAGGCAGCATTACTTTTCTGCCTACTGTTTGGAACAACCTTTGCATTGTGAGCTTGCCAAAGATGCATAAAAATGCAATTCAACTTCAGTTCAACTGGCTACACACACTCTCGCTCTGTAGTCTTTCTGGAGCCCTTGTGTCTGTAGACAGAGTTGGGGTGAGGCCTGTTACAGAATGGGTGAATTTAAATATAGATGTTACCACGCAGATAAATATAAACCCCCACCGTACAGTAACTAACACACAGTAAGAAAATGGACCACAGACTGGTGTTTCTTACAGAAACATAACTCCTCAGCAGGCCCACTTTCCTCCTAAAAATAAATCTGCTGCCATTTTACTGGTCTTGTAAGACAAATTCATCAACGTTAGCAGCATATTTAAATGTCAGACTACTTAGTTCATTGAGTTTGTGCTTCGTTGTCTATAAATATGATTTAAAATATACTGGCTCGAGGACCTTTCCCGATTCCACCCACATCTCTCTTTCCCACTTAAACTATCCTATCACAATAAAATGGCAAAAAAAATCTTTAAAAAAAAATATATATATATAAAATATTGGACAGACAGAAAGATAGATGCTGCCTTAATTCTTAATGGCATAGATTCAACAAGGTGTTGGAATCATTCCTCAGAGATTTTGGTCCATATTGACAAGATAGCATCACGCAGTTGCTGCCATCCATGGTGCTGCTCTATTGGATTGAGATCTGGTGACTGTGGAGGCCATTTGAGTAAAGTGAACTCATTGTCATGTTCAAGAAACCAGCCTCAACCGGTGAGATGAGGCCAGATGGATCCATGCTTTCATGTTCTTTATGCCAAATTCTGACCCTACCATCTATATGTCGCAGCAGAAATCGAGACTCATCAGACCAGGCAAAGTTTTTCCAATCTTCTTTTGTCCAATTTTGGTGAACCTGGGCAAATTGTAGCCTCTGTTTCCTGTTCTTAGCTGACTGGAGCTGCACCCGGTGTGGTCTTCTGCTGCTGTAGCCCATCTGAGTCAGGGTTCAATGTGTTGTGTATTCAGAGATAGTATTCTGTATACCTTGGTTGTAACGAGTGATTATTTGAGTTACTGTTGCCTTTCTATCATCTCTAACCAGTCTTCCCATTCTCCTCTGACATCAACAAGGCATTTTCATCCACACAACTGCCGCTCACTGGATATTTTCTCTTTTTCAGACCGTTCTCTGTAAACCCTAGAGATAGTTGTTTGTGAAAATCCCAGTAGATCAGCATTTTTTTTTAAAAACTCAGACCAGCTCGTCTGGCACCAACAACCATTCCATGTTCAAAGTCACTTAAATCCCCTTTCTTCCCCATTCTGATGCTCGGTTTGAACTTCAGCAAGTCGTCGTCACCACATCTAGATGCCTAAATGCATTGAGTTGCTGCCATGTCTTTGGCTGTTTAGCAATTTGTGTTACCAAGCGATTGAATCAGTGTACCAAATAAAATGGCTGGTGAGTGTGTTAGGGCTGTAAAGTGATTAACATTTTTAATTTAATTAATTACATGATGTGGCGATTAATTAATTGCAAAGTGAGAAATTACTCCCAAAAGATAATTTAAAGTCATTGTTGTGTAAAGCATCAAACAGCTATTACAAAAAGTAGATTCAGCAAGAAACTGTTTATTTGATTCAACATAAAATGTAATGGTTCACCCAATTTGTTTAAAATGTAGTTTAAGAAATGAAATGCTGCTGTGTGTTGTTTGGAGACTAACGGTTCTGCTTTGTCATTATATTTCCGTTGGAGTTAAATTTAACAAAACGGGCAACATTGTGTCTAAAATAACAAAAAAAGAATTTCTGTTGTGGAATGGTTTTGAAGAGTCAGTAGTTCAAAACTGAAATTGAACAACTGTAATTGGTAGAGTACATTTGTAAATTATATATTCTCTGTGTGTTCTCAAGACTTATATATCCTTATATCCTAAATAGGTGAATATAAAAAAAGCATATTTCTTATGTGTTGATGTTGTAGTAAAATGTAGTAAATTGTCTTACACAAATTAAATTGCTGTAAAAGCATGAAGGATAAGGGTGAGCAGAGTGTTTCACAGCATATCTGATCTTTGAAGTTAAAATGGGAGATGGCAAGGCTTTGAAGTGTATGTTGGGTTTAAGAGCAGGAGTTGATGAGTCAGGCTCGAAGTCCTCATAAATCACATGTAAACACTCCTTTGCTTTTTTTCCTTTTCCTTTCTTCCTCTGTAGGTCAGGGTAACTCTTTCCTGTAATAAATGCTTTTAGGGGAGGAGGCCAGATATAGTTCTTGAAATCATGAGGCATATATATGTATGTGTGTGTATGTATACACACCGCAGGCATACTCAGGAACTAACCTTTTGTTCATTGACTACAAATACTCCATTACTCATACTCTTTCTTGTCTTCCAAGAAGACCAGGATCAACCCTTCCTCTCCCTTTCTCTTCTTACATCTCAACCCAGTTGGCTACAAAAACCGAGCTGATCCTCACACAGCTCACAGGTCTGACAATGGTTGACTGTCTGATGGTTCAGTATTTCTTATTGATTTACTGTACTCCTGGTAGACTCACCATCGTCTTACTCTTATTATTGGTGCTGTGATAGCATGATCTGATCTCTGCTTCTGCCACAAATTCATCAGAGCCTCCATTTATGAACCAAATAGCAAATTCAATATCCAATGGCAAATTCTCATTTTTTAAGCATTTGTTTCATTATGGAAGGAATATTTTTGGCATTTCATGTGCTGCCAGTGCCTGTATTAAGTGTGCTGTGAGTAGCTTAGGATAAAAGCATTTAATTTTTTAAAAATTAATTTGATCTTTTAATGATCCTAAAGCACATATGTGAATTAGATATGGCTTGGGACTATATACAGATCTATTTTTAAATTTTAGAGTTGATCTTTAAAAACACAAGTTTATTAACACTGTTAAATATAATCCTAAGCAAATCTCTAAATGATTAAAATGTATATTGTGTTAATATGGTGTTGCAATGCCCTGAATTCACCTGTAGCATTTATTTTAGTGAATTTATTTAATTTTTTTTTTTTTTATAGATCTCTTTCTTTTTTTAGTATCTTTATTTTATCATTGCTCATTTATTGGGTACTATATATAATATATAATTATACAAAGATGTTTATTTTTCATGCATCCCTAGCATGGGTTTTGGTTTAAAATGAAGTTTTAATTGTATTCCTATAGCTCAAACTGTAGAGAATGGTGCTAGCAATGACAAAATCATGGGTTTGATTCCTAGGAAAAGCAAGAGAACTGATTACACAAACAAGCAAACAAAAATAGCTACGGTTAGGTTTACAGTTAAGCTCCTGTTTAATTCCTCTTGGTCCAACAGCAGCATGGCACTAGCAAAGAACTGATTTAAAAAAAATGATACTCTGAATGCAACGTAAGTCACTTTCTGCCAAATGCAAATATGTAAAGGTTTGCTCAACCGTTTACCACTTAAAATCCTTCTCCCAGGTACAGATGTATACTTCTTGATTTCTTGAATGCCTTGTGCTGTTTAAATCAGACACCTCATATATTTTAATCCAGTATTGACGTGTCGGTCTTGCTCCAGTTAAGACAGGATGCTTTTCCAGTAACGTGTGTCGGAAAGTATTTCCATCTGAGTCCTCTAACCCTCACTTACCTGCGGCTCTGCTGCTGTGATACAGGCCAGTGAACGCTCGCGTTACTAGTGGTGTGTGTTGTAGATACCTTTTTAAATGTTTGTTGGTATTTGTATGATTGCTGTCACTGTGGTTGAGAATTTGACAGGAATTTATTTTATTGGTTTATGGTATAGTTGCAGATATGATTTTATACTCATGAAAGTGGGATGAGAAAAATCTGTATGTCCCCATGAGTGATTTCTTCATCTCCCTCTCTCTCTTCCTCAGTGTTTGCTGTCTCAGTCAAAGTTCTGGGCAGTGGAAGTGACATCACTGTGCCTGAGGACTAAGCTGGAGAGAGAAAGCTCACGGAGAGTTGAACGTGCCATGATGCAAACACAGGTAAAATACAGCTCAGAACACACGTTGGTCAAAGGTGACCATACAGACATTTATGATATTCCTAAAGAAATGTTTCTATTTAAAATAAATGCTTTTAATCCCAGATTTCCTCTTGTTGTTTTTGTTGCATTTGTGTGTGCAAGAGAAATGGACAGATAAGCCCCGAGGGAGGAGGATGCTTTAGCTTCCCTTTGGCTGCTTCCCGTTTCCTCTGTCATTTGTCATGACCGTTTGTGTCCATGTTTTACTGAGGAAAAGCCAGAATAGTAAAACCAGAGAAGTGCTGATATGTTCAGGGTGTATTCTTGTGTGTTTGTGTGTGTGTTGGGTATTGGATTTGTCGCCCTGTGCTCTGGAGGAAACAGGACAGCCTGGCTCTTTCCAGTACTTGAATCAAATTTAATTTAAAGGCTTCCAGTGTCTTTCTGACAGAAACTGGTTCATTTGTCTATTATTACGGTGTTGTTGTTTTTACTGTAATTTGTTCACTGTAGGATTGTGAATATAAATCTGTGTCACCACACAGACATTATATAGCTGTTATGCTTTGAAAGGGCTTCAATGCTAAGGTTATGGTTTAAGTTATAGAGTCATCAGTCATATTTGAGTGGCAAGGTTTCTTAAATGGTCATAAATTAAAATCTAGTCAAGCAAAAAATCTATATGTCTGTCTAAATCTAGTGTAGTGAGAGGCAGTATAATTATTACCTAAATTATAATAATTTTTTCATTTATCCATTTCTTATCGTTAAACACTAAAATATAATAGAATTATTATACATTTTATCCATTACTATTTATTATTATTATTATTATTATAATTACTAAAATGTCATTATTATAATACATTATTTTGCTAATTATTTTTTTATTTATCCATTATTTTATTTACTATTTTTTTATTATTATTATTATTATTATTATTATTATTATTAATAACAACTCTAGTATGAAAACACCAAATTGTATTAATTATTATACTTTGTTTTCAATCCATTATTATTATAATTGTTGTTGTTGTTGAAGTACTAGTAGTGGGAGTAAAAATGTAAATGTGGTCTAGTGAGAAACACAAAATTATTTCTTTATTTTACTTACAGTAGTTCCTTTTATTGTTATCACTGTCTGCTGCTAGCTTAAAAATCATAGATAAAGTTATGTTGCAGTAGTTAAACTTTGTTCACTTGCTCTGGCTGATGATGACATCCTCATTTTTGAGCTCAAGCGATGCCTATAGACACGACTGTGAGCGCTGACGGTGATCATCAGTTAAGAGCCAATAGAGCTGAAGGGTGAAATCAGACACTCTCTGTAATAACATACGACTGATGGGAAGGTCATTATCACAACAGAGTTTGCTGTGACACATTGCTCTCTAACTTTTTTTTTTTTTTAGATTGCTTTCTTCCTTCCTTTAAGTTTTAAGTGTTTGCCCAGTAGAGCTGATCTCTGACATCTCAAAACTCAATGTGACGGATTGTTGGGGGAGCCTGACTCTAGGAGGCCACCCTGAGGGACAAGTTTGAGTCCGACAGGAGATCACAGCAAGTCACACAAACACCTGTCCATCACAGAGTTAGAGAAATCCCACTGCTGACACCAGTGAGTTCAGTCACCCTGAGAGCAATCCCGTCTGAGCAGAGCCCCGGAGCGATGACGATAGAGTGACAGCACACTCTCAGATGAGTGAAGAAGGACGAAACACTTTAACAAAGTTAAAAAGATGAGGGAGAGAGAGGAAAATGATGTAGAAGGAAAGTCAGGTGGCACTGTTGAAGTACAAACCCGCACATATAGTTTATATAGCCCTTTTCTCAAAAGTTTGCATGCCCTTTAGCCAGTTATCGAATGTGTTTAGCACTTTCTTAAGAGTGATTTTAAATTAAAAAAATAAGATCATCACAGTTTTTTAGTACTGCCCTGAAGAAGCTATATAACAAAGATACATGTATTTTACAAGACAAAATAACTTGATTTGTACAAATTGCTTTCTACAAAAGTTATCTTTACATATCTTTTGTTCTTTATATTGTGTGTTGCCTTAAGCAACAGTGACTGTTTGCCGTCATTTTGTTTCGATTCTGTAAATGGTGGACTGGCAATAAGACCGCCCTCAGAAAGGTGGTGTTTGCGTCAAAGAATAGAAAAAAACTGGAAAAAAATAATCAGATGAATATTTTAATTTATCAATTTATAAAAAATTTTATCCAGGTCATCAAACTTGACAGTCGAGCTAAGTTTTTGATGTCTATAGTTTGTCTAATTTAATAACTAACATTAAAATTGTTACTATGTAATTTGTTGGTAGTTGGAAAAAATAAATAACAATTTTGGAAAAAACTTTGAAAAAAAAACTTTAGTTTTTAGAGTGAAGAGTTCAGAATTTGCAGGGAAAAATTTAATTGAGATGGTGGTGCTAGAGAGTTTGACGAAGAAATTCAATAATCGATAAAGGCAAATTTTATGCCAAGTTTAGCAGTTTGGATTACAGCGGATTGCAGACTCACGCAAGTGGACCATTGACGCTCCAAATGAGATTGTAGATAGTCAATGGTCCACTTAAGAGATAAGTGGCGGTAATGCACTTATAAGTCTGTGATCCACCATAAAGCAAGAAGAAGAAGCCTCCTCACGCGCCTGCTTGAGAACGTGCTTTAGAGAATTCAAACAGTTTGCACATTGCATGAATTAGAGATACAAAAATGATACAAATGCTGTTCAGTTTCTTGCACAGACAGATCATTTTGTGTCTTTACACATCAATGTATCGTCACGAGCTACAGGGTTTAATTAAGTTTTGTTTGTTTGTTTGTTTTTTGTATGTTTTAGCCATGATTCCCATCCACTTACATTATAAAACTGACAGACCATATACAGCCACACAACCAACACATTTAAGGCCCAGAAAGGTACAGCAGCAAGGACATTGTTGAAATAATCCATGTGGCATCAGTTGTTTACCGAAATTTGTAAAATTGTTGAATAAAGTTATTATTTTTGCTTGCTTCGTGCTAAAAAAATGTAACATTACAGTTGAACCACTGACTATTTTAACAATGTTCTTACTTCCTTTCTGGCCCTTGAATGTGTCAGTTACGTAGCTGTCTATGCAGGGTCAGAAAGCTCTTGGATTTCAAAAACTTTTTAATTTGTTTTCTGAAGATAAAGGTCTTACAGGTTTGGAAAGCCATGAGGGTGAGTAATTAATGACAGAATTTTTATTTTTGGGTGAACTATCCCTTTAATGACAAGAATCATTTATTGTCTGCAGACACAAGCCTCCTTGCAGTTCTAGTTTCACAGCGGTACTTGACAAACTTCATTTCCTCTGCCTCCTCTGGCCTTTCTTCAGAGATCAAGAGCACAGAGTATGTATTCAGAAATGGCAGAAAAGGCACTTAGCCTATGTGCTTGGCATTTTTCTCAGTTTAGAGCAGCTGGTATCTAGGCCACGTAGTGGGCCAGGACTTCAGAAAACGTTTTATTCCCTTTGAATATTCAAAATGGCAGAGTCTGTTGCATTGTTGGATTAGAGGCGCTCTTTGTGACTGCACAGTTGGCCTGTGCGGGGCTTACCCCACGCGCTATCGACTGCCAACTTCTTATTATTCATTTAGGACTCCGATCAGGCCCTAGATGATGTAGATTTCTCTGAACGTAAAATTAAATTTCAGTGCTTAATCAATAATATCCCTGCAAATAGAAGTTGGCAGCTTGGGTCTTTGGTATGGATTTAGACTTCTCATGGCAACTTTGGGGGAAAAAAAAAAAGACATGAGCGCATGTGACGAAGTATTTTTGGAGCAGAAACCATTTTGTTTTGAAGTAATTTACTGGAAGAATGTATTTATTTATTTTTAATTTCGAACATATACACACTGGTGTGTTTGTATGACGAGCAGCTCTGACTAGACACAAAGCTAAATTTTAGCTGAAAATCTGTTTTTAGTTTCATTTAGTTTTGGTTATGATCAGAAATTGTCCAGTGTACTGGGATATGTTGTCTATACACCAAAAATATATTTTACAATTATTATATCACATTATGTTGTATGTACAAGCATATTATATACACTAGCATATTGATTGTCTCAGAGCTACCTAGACATGTACCAAAAAGCCTCATAACTCTAATTTGGATTTTAATTGGGTCTTTTAAAAGTACTACTAGACGAGTTTTACTAAAATGAAGTGCTAAAGCAGTTATTGTAGTTCTACTTAAATGCTATAGATTCCATTTGAATTGCTGTGTATGGATTTGGACTTTCCATAGGGGTTTTTCTTTTCCTCCTTTCTTCAAGTATGCTGAGTCATGAAGTATATGCTTAGTGATGTCATTTCCTCCCGTCACTGTATTTAGCTCTTGGATTTCCTCCATGGAAAGGTTTACGTGTAATTCAAGCTAAACGGCCAAATTGTCAACTGTGGGGGAGTTTGCTTTGCCCCATTTAGTCAATGGCTTGAACAGAATGAGCTGAAGTGTACCTTTTTTAGTTATTGCTTAGTCATTTTTGAGTTTTCAGTCATTTAAAATCAATTATAAACCTATTAGATATAGATATCTATACCTAATCATCCACAGTTTCAGTGGCTTGTTCCAGTCTCTCCAACTCGGTTAGTTATTTTTGTGTGTTTCAGTTTTCGAGCACTGTTTGCATGCAGTGCATTACTTATTTTGTTTTTTCCTTTACTTTTCCATGCCAGCACCCACTGACAACTAATTAAAGGTCTTAAAGCTCCTCTAAGATGTTTTTAGTTGTTTGTTCTTTCTTTAAAAAAAGGAATGTGTATACTGGGTACAGCTTAAAAGCACAATCTTGGATGTTATATTGAAATGTTATATAATGGGTAATTTAATTTATATGCATCTTATACCTTTTTATTAATGTTTTTACATCTTGTATATCAAAACTCATTGGCTTACAACAGTAGAATAAAATATTATTTTATTATTTTTATTTGATTTGAGATAAATATTTATTTAAAATATTAGAATTGTGATGCACTTTCTAATAGACATCTCAGTGATGTGCGTATTTACTGTGCAGCCACGATGTCCTTCCATATCAGAATTCATTTCTCAGCTGCTCCCTCAACCCTTCTTGATCGGTAGATTAGCATTTATTTATCAGAGGCATTTTCCAGCCCTGGAAATGCTAAATAAGTAATTAGTTATCTGCTACCCGCAGACGAGCTTTCGCCATCCTCCATAGAAACTGATCGTATCTACTCAGTCGGAGGTTTTATTAAGTGAACCTCCAACTGGAGTAGGAAAATTGCATCTTTATTGCATTTTGTCGTCAGTTTACGAAATGCATTTACTGGGATATGTAACATTTTCTTTACTTTAGCTTGATTCTGAAATGTTCTGGAACTCAAATGTTGTGGACAATTTTCCTCTCCTCGCTTCATATTGGTGCTGGTTGCAGTCCATATGTTTCAATCAAAGATGTGTAGGGTAATGACCAAAGACAGCATTCTGTGAACGATCATTTTCAGTCATTTATTCTGCAGACAAGGATGCTTCTAATTTGCACTGCTAGGTGTTATTGTGTTTTATCTTACTTTTTGAAATATTCAAATATGGTTTGTGAACTAAATGAGTTTTGAGCTTCTCACTAGAGTCTCAAACAGCAGGCCCACACATGCTTTAACCAAGCATTTAAAAAAAACTGAATAAAGATGCTGTCATTTTGGCATGTCCTGGCAGATCTATTATTTATTGCCATCATTCTTGGAATTTGTGATTTGATTTCTCTTTCTTTTTTTCTTTCTTCTGATTCACTTTTTGCCATCGTGTTACGGATTATGAAAATATATTTAGGTCTGTGGTGAGCAGTAAATCAAGGCTTAATGAGTCATTGGAATAGTTTTTAAATTGTTTTCCCCACAATGCATCTTAATAGCTTGGGGGTGTTTTTAACATTCTCACATATCACACTAACCTTAAGCACAATAAAAATGCTCTTTATATTAATGTCTGGATGTCTGTAATATCTGGAGAGAGATATCCGTTAATATTTGTCTTAAAGGCAGCTGCTGGGCTCTGGAACCTCTGGAAGTTCATGATTTGAAATCCTCACTCATGGCTGCTCAGTTCTTTGAACTAGTTTTCTTGTAGCAAACTCTGAGGAAAATCTGTGTTATTACTACACAGAAGATAAAAATGTCATTAGTAAAATCAACAATGGTTGAAAATGAGACTGGAAGTTTTCTAAATGTCGTTTTGTTCTCTTTCAGACCTTGGTGGATTTCTTTAGTGAGAAGAACTGTCCCGTCACTGAGAGACTCAAGATGTTCTACACCTGCCGGGCACCTCCTCTTTGGGATCTACAGGTGAACTGAATTCCAGTTTGTTTATATAGAACCTCTGTTTATTAAAAAAAAAATCTTTTTTCAAAATGATCATGCTTTAGAAACACTCATTATTTTTTACATATTCTTTTATAGCACGTTTTATAACATGTAATAGCATGCATTTACGCACTGTACCGTTTATCTGAATGGGGGCTTTCCATAAACCTCCTTGTTTAAATGCACAAATTTATGTTAAGGTAATTGTTTTATTTATTTATTTATTAACATATGATATATATTTAGCTATTTTTTTGAGGATGACACAAAAGTACATGTAATACAGTCATGTATTAAATGGCAACCAAGATCCAACATCCTTTGAGCATACAAAATATGTATAATCTGTCTCTCTCAAAATAATAAATTTACTAAATTTCCAGTGCTAAAATAGGCAGATATGCTTCCTGATGTCTGGAGAGCTCAATAAAAAGACTGTACAAATGAAAAGACGAATGAATTGACGTGAATGATTAAACAAAACTGTGTGTAGTTGATAGTTTGTGTGTGTGCTTAAAAGTGCGTTAGAGAGTTTTGGTCTGAGAACTCATTTTACCCTTGATTGAGAACCCCCCCTCCGCCCATAATTCACATATTATAAAGCCAGATTACCTGAGTTGATTGAAACAGAAATGATTGACTCATTTGTTGGTGCCTAAATTGATTTGCTTGCATATTTTCTCTCATTACCAGGCGCACAAGTGCATTGAGCTAATCACCTCGAATGAGCGCAGGCAGCCGTTATTTATCTATCTAGTTTTCAGAAACCCATTTCAGTAAACACAACAGCTGGGTTATACAGCCAGTGTCGCGTCAATAAGAGCTTTGGCAGATAGAATATGAAATTAATTTCCCCTACACGGCGAGGGCATCCAGGGATATGAGATGACGAGTTCATTTTGACAGTGTTTATCAGGTAATAGAGCAACCTTTAACTCTCCGTTCCTGCCTGATTGGCCAATAATACAACTAATGAAAAAAAAAAGCAAACAAATGTTTTCTGAAGAGAGAAGTTGTTAACCAAGTGGATAAATCAAAGAGAAACAAAACAGTGTATGGAGGAGAACGGCAAATTGTAACAGGCCAGCATGGATGAAGGGTTTTGAAAGAAAAGGAATGAAATTACTGAACAGAAAAGGAGTGTGGGTGGATGGAGAGATGGACAGATGAAAAGAAGGGAGGGCTGATGTGATCAGTCCTGTGGATGACATTGCTCGCGCTCTGTGTAATAACAGTGAACAGCAATAAAGCTGGAATTGAAGTCGCTTCTATTGCTGGCAGGGGAATAGAATGCTGCAAAACTGCAATCGAGAGAGAGAGACGAGAGTAGCATGCAGCCAGAGAAAAGTGTGTGTGTGTGTGTGTGTGTGTGTCGAAGTAAAGAGTCGGCAGAGCGTTGGAGGGCATAAAGGTTTTTTTGTTTGTTTTTTTTGGGAACAGATTTCAGAAATTGTTGGATTTGCTTTCAGACTGAATCATTTTGGCATGTATATGAATCAGGAAAGCGTTCACTGTGGCAGTATAGTTGGAGTTGAAATGAGGAAATGAAAAGACAGAAAAGTTGCACAAATGGGCTCCCAACGTCTTTCTTTCTCTGTCACTTTTACTTTTATTCTGTCTCTGTATGTCAGGTTTTCCAATTTAGTGTGTTTTATTGGCAAGTCAAAAAAACTGCATTTTTTTTATTGCTAAAACATTTGCTGTCGTAAAATGAGAAATTGTACAATGTAAATTAAAATAAGTGAATAAAATAAGAGTAGATTAAAATGTAATTGAATCATTTTAATATAAGAAAATTTAAATAAAATCTAAAATAAAAAAAATTAGAGATTTTGTGCGTAGATCTCTCGCTCGCACTTGCACTAACATGCATGTATACATTTAAGAAAAATTTTACATTCATATATTATATAATTTATATGATAAATATATATGTATATAATATAAATATATATATGCAAATGCATGTAAATATGTTCAAAATATATGCTGTATGTATGTGTCTATATACATGCAAAGTATGCACAGTACACACACATTATGTAAACAAAATGTGTTATTTTGGATGTGATTCATCTCTATTAATTTATGAGGAGCCGTACAAGCCATAATTCATTCTGGCAGTCACACACTTACATTCTCCATTCTCATATACATACATTTCTACTCTCACACACTTACATTCTCCTTTCAAATACATATATTCTTGCATTCACACACTGAAATTCTCCTTACTTATGCATACATTTCTACTCTTACACACACATACATTCTCCTTTCATATACATATATTCTTGCTTTCACACACACGTACATTCTCGTTATAAATACATATATTTATGCTTTCACACATACATTCTCTTTAGACATACATATATTTCTACTCTCACACACATACATTCTCCTTTCACATACATGCATACATATACACACATACATATATAGAATGTATGTATTTAAGAGAAGAACGTATGTATGTGCGAGAGAGAGAGAGAGAGTATAGTGGAAACGGAAGGCGTTTAGTTGAAACGGAAAACAGTTTAGTTGAAACGGGACAGGTCTTGATCAGCATGGCTGAGGTAGATGAGGCATTCGCAGAAGTATTTCAGCAAGCTATCTGGGTTTAAAAAATAAAATAAATAAATATTATCATCGTGAAAAGGTTACATGACCTCGTCCTTTGAGCGAGTTGTTATTGAGGACGCGGGCCGAGCCTCAGGTGTGTTTCCAGATGCACGTATTATAAGTGTCCAAGGTTGTTGTTTTTTTTTGTTTTTTTTCTCACTTAGTTTAGGAAGTTAATTAAGTAGGAGGTTGCAAGTTAGGGACAGCGATATCTTTATATTATTTCAATAACTCAAGACTCATTGCGGTTTATTTTGCGGTTTATTTTTAGATTTTTATTTATTTTATTTATTTATTTATTTTTTCAATATCTGGCAACGTCAGCATAACGTTAACAGTCAGTAATTAAAAATAAAAATAAAAATAAAGACAAGGTTCAAAACAGCAAGGCCAGGTTATTCCTGACTTGATGCAATCTAGTAACACAAACGTAGTGATCATCTTTGACCGATGCACTGAAGACGGACACAAAGACGAGAGAAGCAGAGAAAATACTGTACCAGACAGAACATTGAAATATTGAAAGAAACCCATAATTATGTAATTAGGGTGGGGTGAATATGGATGTATTTCTGAGGAGAACTGACTGTCTTCAGAAAAGTTTTGATGGCATTTTCTTTTTTTTCTCTTACCATTGTTAAATTAAAGGAGTGTTATAATAACTCAGTGGTAGTGTTCTATAAGCGCCACCTGCTGTCAGAGATTGAATTTGCATTTTCATCAGAATCAGAAAGAGCTTTATTGCCAAGTGTTTACACACAGAAGAAATTTCGTCAGAAGCTTCCAGTACAGAAAGTACAAACATAGTGCAGACACACACATAATTAAGGTAATAAAACTAATAATAATAGTAATAATAAAATATTCATTCAGCCCATCTGATGTTTTTTGCACTTGCTTCATGTTGCATATATTTTTGTTTGTTTGTTTGTTTGTTTGTTTGTTCAAGGTTAGTTTGGCCAGTAACAGAGCAAAATAAACATTTTATAAATGTAAAAAAAAAAAGAATAAGAACTAAATAATTTGGAAGAGGATGGGAATCGGTTCATTTGAGTGTAAAATAAATAAAATCCTGATCAGTGCATCCTTAACTGGAATAGTTAGGCCTACCTGAAAGACTTGAAAAAGCATGGTTCATTTCAGTTTTATCTTTGAACTTTTGTACCTATTTGTGCAAAATGGTTATTATTTATTACAATACAATGTTACAGTCAACAATGAAAACAATAAGTCTTATTGATTGATTGATTGATTGATTGATTGATTGTGGCAAGTCCTTTGAAAATGTTGCCAGGGCAAGTAAGAAAATTTAAACCACTGGCCGAACCAGACCAGTAGAAAATTTCCTTAGCATTAAGCCCTGTTAATACGATCAAAATCAGTGTCTTAACACTTGTACACAGATCTGTAAAACACGTAGGTTACATAATGATATGTTAAATTTAAAAACTTAAAATATGTACTTGAAAAGAAAACAGGAAGACTTTGAATAGCATAACTGTAACATTGTGAGGAAGAGCTGAGCATGTCTTGCACATGTATTTGCTGGTCTGAGAGTGACTTCCTGCTTAAACAGTAAGTAATGGATACCAAAAAAGGTAGAAATATATGTATATAAAAGGAGAATGCATGTGTGTGAAAGCAAAAATATGTATATATGTGTAAGGAGAATATATGTGTGTGAGAGAGAGTATGTATGTATGTGAAAGGAGAATGTAAGTGTGTGAAAGCAAGAATATATGTATGTAAAAAGGAGAGTGTGTGTGTGTGTGAGAGAGAGTAGAAATGTATGTATTTGTAAGGAGAATTTAAGTGTGTGAGAGTGCATAAATGAATTATGGCTTGTACGGCCCCTCATATTCATTGTTTGTCAGCACTAATATATATATATATATTAGTTTCTTAGTTAATCAGTAGTTTTAAGTAAAGGTGTTTAAATAACGTGGGTAAATATAAAGAAATAGAGTAGTACAATTTAGTTGAGACAAAGTATTTGAATTGATCAGAGCTCTCTCTCTCTCTCTCTCTCTCTCTCTCTCTCTCTCTCTCTCTCTCTCTCTCTCTCTCTCTCTCTCTCTCTCTCTCTCTCTCTCTCTCTCTCTCTCTCTCTCTCTCTCTCTCTCTCTCTCTCTCTCTCTCTCTCTCTCTTACTCATAGATGTGGTGTGTGTGCATGGTGTGTGTTTCTGTTTCTGTCTTTCTCTGTATTAGTTCGTAGCATCACGTTTTGTCTTCTGGCTGATAGGTCACATGATCACCGGCAGCCCCACCGGTGTGTATATCTAGATTTATAGGTACCCATAATGCCTGTGGGACGTGATATGCCACTGAAAGCATGTGAGGTGGTGGTGGGGGGGGAGTTGTCATAGGACCGAACTTCGGTTCAGTGTGTGTTTACTCTTCACAAATACTGCAGTTTTATACATCGCCATCATAAACTTCAGTAGATGATCTCCAGTGGGGGTGGTGCACATCTCCGTATGTTTATTATCAGAAATAAATGGACTTGCCGTGGACACAGCCTACGACTCTTCATCCTTTTTGGCACTTCATCCATCCATTCTCAAATGATCTGTGAATGATAGAAAGAGTTGATAGAGTGTAAACACACGTTTAACCAGTAGCATTCATCAGAGACAGATGAGGGTCATTAATAGCACAGATATATGTATGCATTTAGCAGACATATATATATATATATATATATATATATATATATATATATATATATATATAGCTGCTTCTTGTGAAGCATGACATCAGGGTGATCGATGGCCATCCGCGAAATTCATCCTTTCAGAAAGAGGGTAAGAGAAAAAAAGGGAAAATGAGAGTGAAGATGGTGTGTGTGAGAGAGAGAGAGAGAGAGAGAGGCAATGTGTATCCTTGGGAAGATGTAGAGAAGTGTAGGTGACCTCATGAAGTAGGGGTGTGCGATATGACGATATTTTATTGTGGACTATTAAAATGTCTCCTCAATCTGCTTTTGAAGAAACATCGTAGAATCATGCTACAACACACATTCTATCAGTTGCTGTTCTGAAACCTCAGGCTACGTTTACACGACAACGATGTAGTCAAAAACTGAAAAGTTATTCCCTTGCATTTTTTTTTAAGTTTCACATATACATGACAATGTTTTCAAAACGATTCGCATTTACACTTCTGCAAAAATGACCAAAAACGCTGTATTACGTATGCCAGGCCAGTAGTTGGCGCTGTCCCTTGTTAGTAAGCAGTACCTGTCAGGAAGTGACTATTATATGTTGTATATGATGCGTCTCTGTTGTTTGTTGTAATATTGCTGAATTAAATCCACACTTCGCTGAAGAAGCGGTAGCAAACTCTTAAGCAGCAACAACAGTACCATAAACTCTGCCATTGTTGTGTATGTTTGTTCATGCTTGCCTTTAAATTCGACACATACAAAGATAAAATAAAATAATGACAGATTTTTTTATCTTCACCCACTTTGTCCTAAATATCTGCCAACCCCCCCAAATATATTACCTTAAGACCCCTCGGTGATATCTGTATTTTAACTGAAGTGCCAAAATCAACCAAAGTGAAATGAAAATCACGAAACGCATTCCTTTTTGTTTATTTTTAATATTTTTGGCTGTTTCTGCATGCTAAATATATATTTTGAGTGCCTCCCACATGCTGTGTGTATTTAGCGGCAGGTGGGCTGTATGTTGACTGATCTTGGCTCACTGTTTGTGTGTCTCTGTGTGTTTAGAGGCAGTTGGCGAGTCTGTTGACTGATTTGGGCCTGACGAGTTCTGCACTGCTAATCTACGAACGACTGGAACTCTGGGAGGATGCCGTTGTCTGCTTGGAGCGAATGGGACAGCACGGCAAGGTATGCTACTCAAATGTGTTTTGTTAAAGAACACTTAAAAAGTATCAGTTCAAACTAATTAATGCCAGTGTTGCTGTGGCGGGCTGGTGAGTATGTTCAAATATCGTTTTGATAGTCTTACAGTATTAACCCTTCAGGGAAATCAACCTACAAATGACATGCTTATAGTTGTTTCTAAATATTAAGCTGGGATAAGAGAAAGTGACTTCTATTAAAGATCTTCAAGAGGGATTTATTTCTGCTTTTTCCTCTTGCCACATCCTTCTATTCCCTTTGTCCTTTCTATGTCTCCTGCTCTCTTCTTTCCTTTCTATATGAGCTCCTGTCAGCATGCTCTAACAACACGTGTGTGTGTGTCTCTCTCTCTCTCTCTCTCGCTGTGTGTGTTAGTGCAGATTTCTGGGAGCCATTTCACAGCTTTATTAAGTTACCGTGCACTTTGTGTACCAATCAGATTATAGGGTACATCTGAGGTCAATAAAACCAGCCAATCACCCCCAATCTGAGCTGTGATATTATAAAAATATACTGACATCCACTCCACTGTAGTATCTACCTTTCCCTGCACTCATATTAAAGTTTAAAGCCATAAACTGCAGGTATGTATAGAAAAAGTAAACGACAGAATACCGAGACGGCTGATATGGAGTGATGCTTCATATGAATGGAACGAAATGAGAAAATCAGTGAAATGTGTGAAGCAGAGAGAAAGTGAGGTGAGAAAAGGGCGCATACATTAATCGGCAAGACTGGAGTGCGGAGAAGTGCTTTGCTGGTGGTTTAATTCGTGAGATTCTGTGTTTGTCTAATGAGGGAACATCTTCAGAGCACGGTGTACTGAGGTTTATTTGATTTGAGTTCATTTTATTGTCCCGCAAGAGCTTGCATGAGTACTTGTAGATTGCTGTTGGAATTTACTGTTTGGAGGCTCTATCCATGAATACTTTAACACTATTTTTACTTTATAATATTATTGCTTTACACTGTTTATTTTTTGCATTGACCGTTGTTAGTTGACTCTCTTTTATCAAATGTGAAATTGTAATTCCAAAAAACGTTATTGTTAACACATTTTTATTTCAATTTTTTTAGGATGGGGCTTTATTAAGATTGGAAAGTGTAGAGTAAAATTGAAGCAAAGTGGGAGAGAGAAAAGAGGGAAAGATCCTTGAGCCAGGGCTTTCGAACTTGGCACGCCCACAATGCAATAGTGTTTTATGTTGGCACACTGCCCATTAGGCTATTGGTGCTGACAAGTTTGTAGATTTTAATTATTTTATAAGTTGTCTGTTCAATTTTGATACGAGGAAACAATAGTCACTCAAATCCGAGTAAGAACTGTTTTTGGATACATCCCATATTTTGATAATAGGATGCAAAAATTCCATATCTCATATGAAATTAATTAAAGATTAAGCAGCATATGTAATATTTAGCTTGATCTCCTGAGGTTGAATATGAATATTTTTTTTTAAAAGGCGTATTTTCATGGCTTTTTTTGAACCCCTACCACAACCACCAACTGTGTTTTTTTTGTTTGTTTGTTTTTATCATGGAAAGTGGCAAAGAAAAAAACCATTGGTCATTCTAAGTTAAGAAAACAGTTGGTGACAAAACAGTTTATATTAGAACTAATGGTTTTTTACTTAAACTAAAGGATTAGAGGTTTCTTGCAATTAAACCCAGAGAATTTATCATGGTAAACACTTTCTGGCACCAGAATTTTTCATTTTCCTTTCTGATATTTCCAACCTGTTATTAGCAGTGATGACCTTGTCCCTGATTAGCATCTGTTTGTTTGATTGGCAGTCATGAGATCCATCAGAGGAAACCGCAGCCTCACTGTGCCTGACTGGGCTTCACAAACCTTTGCTGGCTTCAGTGGCACCTTGTTGTTTGTGGGCAATGTGAAATGTTTAGTTTTTAATGGCAGCATGGAACAAAGGAGCATTGAGGTGCTGTCAGACCATGGGGGTCACTTTCTCTCCAGTGTTACTTCGTCTTATCAGTGTTGTTCTTATAGAACAGAAATATATAATACACAAGTAAATAGCTTATTCATCATCTGTCTGGGCCTTTTGAGCTTTCTTTTTTATCTAACTATTGTGTTGAGCACGAAGAGCCCACTTCTCAAATTATGTATACTTACAAAAATAAATAAATAAGCACCCAAATAGAAGTGCTGGCCAAGCACTGTGAATTTTATTGCCTCCCACCCCCTCTCTCCCACTACGGCTTCAGTTCTGAGCGTTTGCAAAAAGCCCTTTATCTATCCGTCCCCATGAGTACCAGCAGGGGTGGAAGGGCAGGAGGCGATGAGAGATGCACTGTAATATAGCACAGCGTCCAGTGTATTTCAAAGTGACTGAGACCGTAAGGGTATGTGTTAATGGTAGCTGAATTTTCCCCAGCTAGATTTAGAAAAAGAGTTCATGGCTTTTACATTTTGAGAAGCTGTTGATGTCTGTAGCAATAGTACTGCTGAGTACCATGTTTATAATGGTGTGTGTCCATACATCCTGAAGATATGTTGATCCTTGTTTCACATTTTGGAGATTCAAGTTTAAGTCTGTTTTCAACCCCTCTCCCAATATAATTTTCTGTCTTCTTTGGTCTTTACCAAAAACTGATGTTTCTTGTTCGAAATTTTATTTTTGATCTTTTTTTAGTCTACTAAATTTAATGTGTCTATTAACTGTTGCTAGAAACACTACTCACTTGTCAAATCTATATTTAGATGTAACTTAAATATTGCACATTTAGCAAAAAAAAAAAAAAATACACACACACATATGAAATGAGAAGAAAATCTACTAATCTTTTTTTTTATTTATTTGTTTTGTTAATTAAAAAAAAAATGTTAATAACATTTTTAATTATTTTTTATGTTTTATTTATTTTTTTTATTTTGGTCTCATTGACTTTGGACATTAAACCCTTTTTTCTTTAGGAATTGTGGATTTTAATAATATAAACGAATGCAACAACATGTATATCATTAGTTTAATCCCAACTATACACTGTATGGCCAAAAATACGTGGACATCCAAACACCACACCCAATTTCAAAACCATTGGCATTAATCAAGAGTTGGTCCTCTGTAACAGATTTCATTCTTTCTTTTCATTCTCCTATTCGAACACAGAATGATCTGAATGTTTCAGTTAATCCCAAAGGTGTTCAGAGGTGTTCAGGTCTAGCTTTGTGCCGGACAGTCCAGTTCTTTCAAGCAAATATTGAGTAAAAACAACTTTGCATGTCATTCTGGATTAAAAAAGAAACAAAGTTTCAGCACATAATTCCCTAGAATGATTTTATATGAAGTGGCATATTAACTGGAATTAAGGGGCCTAGACAAACCCAATAATTAGAAAGAGGTCTCCACATACTTCAGGCCATGTGCTTATTTTTCCAATATGAGGATTAAATCTGTCAAAGTTTGTTTTAATCTGGCGGTACTTTTCTTTTTCTCTCTCTCTCAGGCGGAGGAGATTTTGAAACGTGAGCTGGAGAAAAAGGAGACACCATCCCTTTACTGTCTGTTAGGCGATGTGCTAAAAGATCCACAGTATTATGACCGAGCATGGGAGCTTTCCAAACACCGCAGTGCACGCGCCCAAAGGTCCAAAGCTCTGCATCACCTGCGCCACAAAGAATTCCAGCAGTGCGTGGAATGTTTCGAACGCTCACTGCAAATCAATGCAATGCAGGTATGACGTGCACTTGTGCATCGCTTTATAGTCCTTACACAAGTGTCCTGTAAATGCTGGTAGACCAGCCATACCCATTTTTTACTGAAATAATTCAGGTGTATGCTGGGTACAAACGCTTTGATAGTACCGGCTAGTGTTTTCATTTGACTTGAGCAGAATGATGATATAACTGTTAAAAAAAAAATAGCTTTTACGAATGGTTCAAGTTTTAAAAAAAACGTATTACATCCAATGTGATTTTGGACTGTCTCATTACAGTCCTGCTTTTGATTCTGATACTGATCAAATTCTTCAATCAGTCCATGTATGATATTTGTAAATGATAGCCCAGCTTTTTATTTTAGATAGACAAGGCTAATAAATTGGCTGTAGTTTGAGTATTAACGAATTATGAAAACCTATTTTAACATTCATAGTAATTTGATTGTTTTTTTTTTTATGGTGCTTCTACAATAATGGTAAACTCTTATTTAATGCAGTAAATAGCCATGAAATTCACATGATATCTGTAAATAAATTTTTATTTTATATGAATGGGGCGACAAAACTTGCTGGAGCTGCTGTCTTTTTATATAGAAACGAGTGCAGTTGTAAACAGTGTAATTGGAACGGGACACATCCACAACAGTCAAACATATCAATCATTTTTATGTAGAAAAATAATGGAAAAGCAAGACAGTGGAATGCAATAACACGTTCAATGTGAAAAACCCCTTAGTCTTTACAAACACAGTGCTTGTGAACTGAGGTTGTCGTCTTGACCACAAATACACAAGCTCTAGACGATCAAAAGGATGAATGTACCGAACTCTGACAGAGAACATGAGAAACACTGACATAGAAAAAAAGATAGCAAGACAGCAGTGTGTGGATGAGTGGCATCAGGTTCATCCACCACAGAACCAAAAAAAGTGCACTGCTCTCTTTTTTTCCTTCCCTTACTCATTCTTCATTCTGCTCTTCATCCATAATGCAGAAGCACAGGCAGCAATAAGACAGAGTAATTTTCCCGAGGGACTCATTGATGACCCTAGCGTGATCTTTACCACCGCCTCGCAGTGCTGCCGCAGGGCCTGGCGGAGCTAATTCTGCCTTCAGGCCTAGAACTAAAAGTAAGAACGAAACGAGGGCCTGAGAGATGCAAAGATGAGCACTCAAGAGAAGAAACTGATGATTTAAAACATAAAAAAGAGACAGACTCTTTGAGGTTCATGGGTTCAAAAGACGGCATAAATTTTAAGGGGCAGAATAACACCTTTAAAAGAAGACTGAAGCACTTGAAGTCTCTCATCAATTTTCTTTTTGCCCTCTTCAGTAATTCTCCATTGTTCTCGCGCTCTCTTCTCCATCTTTTATCTCCTCAGTTGGGTGTATGGTTTTCCCTGGGCTGTGCGTATTTTGCCCTGGAAGGCTACGAAGGGGCCGCCAAAGCTTTTCAGAGATGCGTCGGACTGGAACCAGATGTAAGTCACACGGTCCTTGTAAGGAGATCAGTGTCATATGACCGTAAAGAAAGGGCTTGCGCTTAGTTATTCCATACTTGTGCAGTCATATCTGGTTTATGTCTATTGTAATCAATTGATTGTGTCAGCGTGAATGTGAATGCCTCTTTGTTTTTGTTCTTTTATACATCTATAAAACAGCATAGACCGAGTACCCCTTTAGATGTAGTACAGGAGCCTCTTATGCTCCTAATGGTGTACTTAAAATTCAAATGTAGTCAAGTGGCAGGCTTAGTTACTCCATCCAGGTAACGAGTAAAAAAGCTGTTAGGAAATATTCTGTACATGTCTGGTTTCTTATTTATAATAGTTTATTTTGACAAATGGCTGTCACCCGTGGACCTGACTCTGATCGTTTCTCTCCACCTTACAGAATTCAGAAGCATGGAACAACCTCTCCACAGCCTACATCAGACTGAGAATGAAGTGAGTATGAGTGTAAGCGCTAAGAATAAAGGCTGCATCAAAGAAGCTTTGTTTCGCTGGTCTTTTAATCCAATAAGAGCATTTACTTTTTTGTTCAGCAGTGGTATTTGCAGTAAAGACACTAATAAGCAGCCAGTTAAGCTTTCCTTCAATATTTTGGATTACCTACAAAAAGCCAGGCACTGATGAAACAAATAGCATGTCAGTATTTTGTCAGAAAACATGGCTAATTTTGAATAATCTATTGCTGGCCTTGTATTTGTTTTTTTGTATACAGTGCTGTTCAAAACAAAAAAAATTGTTATAAAAGATTTCTATTTGAAATGAATGCTTTCTACTTTTTTGAACACCAAATCAACATATCAAAATTATATGTGACGTTACAGGAACAAATTACAATATTACAATTCTAATATTTCACAATTTAATCATTTTTGATCATATAGATGCAACCTTGGTTAGTTTAAGAAAATATTTAAAACATTTTAAAAATTTTCGCAAACTTTTTAACTACAATGTATATGGATAGATTAGTACTGCTTCTATTGATCTTTTTTCCCATCCCATGACAAAGTGTGATGGACTACTAGACGCGTGTGTGAATTTCTGAATAATCACTAGCATTGCTCACACACACTTATCTTTCTCTGAAATCGCCACCATGTACAAACTGTAGATAAGCCCCTTTTCAGGTTCCAGTTGACCTGATTTATGCTGCTTTTTTGCGTTTCCTTTATTCTGCATCCGCTGGGGACCCTCAGAGGCCTCCTTGCTTTTCAATTACTGCAGGAATGACTTTGGCAGCTGTAATTGCAAAGATAAATCTCCTCCGGGCTCTTGCTGTGTCTACCCCAGGAGCCAGCACTTCGGCACCACTACCAACCGGCCAATAATAACCAGATTTGGAAGCTAAATGCCAGTTAGGACATTTGTTGCTTGACATGATTGGAGGTTGTTGATGATTTCCTGTGAGTACCGGAGATGTTTCCTGGAACACCACTGTAACGGAATGTACCTGAGGGATTCTGGGAATGATTTCTCTTCTGCCCTCGTCCAATTAGTCCAGTGCACTCATCCCTGAGATGAGTCTTTGGAATCTTCTATTAAAATCTGATTAACACTCCCAGGGTCCATCCAGAACAGAGGAAATGTGTGTGTGTGTGTGTGTGGGAGAGATTGTGGACACACCTGCAAGTGTTCAAAGGAAACTAGGCTTTAGATGTTACAATGAAACCCAGCGCTTGAAAAAATATCAGCTTTGTTCCACACAGTGATCTGTGTTGCTGTCTGCAGTCTATACCAGCAGTGTGCTAACCTCATACTGTAAGTGAAGGATTTGAGCGCTCTGATAGCAGTCTGTGTGCCACACACACTGTTTCTCACAAGACTTAAGTCACCGTGGATTCCATGTAGTTGGATTTTAGCACCTTGCTAAACTAAAGGTCCAGTACTCCGTACACAATTTGGTATAGAAACAATGTTAACTTAGAAGTTGCAAGAAAATTTTACAATTAACATGGAATTTTTGAAGTAGAAGGACTGAAATTGTATTTCTTTTACTTTATTTTTGCTCTCTTTCACCTGTTTTTTCACCTTTCTTTGGCCCTTTCACTTATTTATTTGCCGCTTTCGCTTAATTTTTTTCCTGCACTCTTTTCGATGTTTTTCTTGTTCTTTCACTCTTTCAGTTTTTTTGTTCTTTGGCCCTTTTTTCCTTCTTTCTCTCATTCTTTTTGGTTCTTTGATTCATTTTGCTCATTCGTTTTTCTCATTATTTCTTTTGCACTCTTCTGCTAATTTGCTCTTTTTAACTTTTTCCCCTCTTTCTTGTGCTTTTTGCAATTACATTATTTTGCTATTTTGCTAAACATATTTTTCCTTTTCATTCTTTCACCCTTTAGCTGTTTAATTTTTGTATTTTTTTTCTATCCTCTGCTGTCTCATTCTTTCACTTTCTTTCCTTTGGTATTTCTAACTGCAAGTTTGCCAAACCAGTTTTTGGAAGGGAGAACATAAAACTACTTTTTGTTTAGCCGTACACTGTTTTAAACTACAGTACATCCACCAGCAAATTCTATGAACAGTAGTTCTGCTAAACACACTGATCTTTCTGTTTGGTGTGTGTGTGGTAGGGAGAAGGCGTTCCGCACCCTTCAGGAAGCGCTCAAGTGTAATTATGAGCGCTGGCAGATCTGGGAGAATTTCATCGCAGTGTGTATAGACCTGGGCGAGTTCAGTGAGGCTATCAGAGCCTACCATCGGCTCATGGACCTCAAGGACAAATTCAAGGACGTGGAGGTGAGTCAGCCTGACAGTTTTTCTCAGGTTAACGCCAAACTCTTTCTTTTTGCATACATTTCCAAAAAGTTTTCATCAGATAAAATGTCTAACAACATAAGCTTGAAGTTTTTTCTGGCTTGTGTAACCAGTGTAAAGCAGCTGGAGTCTCTTGTGTCTCATGTGCTGCTGTCATCACTGCTCTGACCACACTAACAGCTGCCCTACTGCATGTACAGATGAAACAGTCAAGTGAGAGGCTGTGTCTGAGTGAGATCTGATGACTGAATGTTTGCGTGAGAGAAGAGAGATGATTTCACCCTGATCTGCCCAAATATGTATGAATATATACATATGCACAAAGTAATTCTTACCCTTGATGGGCTTCTGTCTGCTCACTTTCATCCAAACAGCTCTGTATTTGTCTCTCTGCATCCATGGCCCCATCACACCTCTCCTCCATCAGCTGTGAATCTAATAGCGGTGCTGTCATAACACGCGTCTTAAAGCTATACGCCATTAGACATGTTTGTGCTGTGGCTGGTTGATGCACCAGCTGCTACATCCTATTAAATGCATCATTTGTTTTATCATTTGGTAGTCAAATCGCCTGGTAGTTGTTTACCTCCTTCACTTCACAGTGGCTCCGGGGTCATCATACTCGCAGTAAATTATATTTTATAATTTTATTTTCACAGAAATTATGGCTACACCTCAAAAAAAGAAGCTGTTTAGTGCATCTCTAATTTTTAAACACCCACCTCCTACTTTGTGAACAGTGCAAAATCTCTGAAAACTCTAGCTGTGTATGAGCCAGTGGCAAATTAGTTTTGTGCTCTAATTTTTCATTTTTTGCTAAGAAAAATAAATAATTAGTGTAAGCATGCACAATGAAACTGCATATTAATCTTTTTCAAAGAAGTCTCTAATTCGGTGCAATTCTGTTGAAAGGAGACATCCTGTGGAAGCAGGTTTTTAGTGTAGTGTAAACAGTTTTTCAGATTATTTCTTGCAAAATTACAAACAATCTATTTTATACATTTTTATGCAATTTTGCAAGAATTACATACAGATATTTTAGAAATCATCCTAATATGCTGATTTGGTGCTCAAGAAACATTTCTCATCAGTGTTAAAACCATTTGTTTTTGTGGAAATCGTGATAAATTCTTTCATCCTTAATAAATAGAGATTTCAAAAGAACATATGATGATTTGTTGCAAAATGTACATTTTTTCGTTTTACTTTTTTATTCCATCTTGTCTTTATTTTTTGCAGTTTGACTTGATTTTGCATCATTGCGACCAATTCTTCAATTTCATTCTAATTTTAAACGTCATTTCACAATTACTATCTTTTTTTTCTACTTTGATGCGGAAATAGACATCCATAAAAATCTGATGCTTTAAATGGCAAAGAAGTGTTCATATGTTTGTAGAGTTTAGATTTACGGTCACAGGGGAACACATACAGTATAATCCCATATTTAAGGATGGCGTCCCACAGCTGTTTTCACACACACAACCATGTTTTGAAATGATTTGATTGCCTCTTAATATGTTTTAAATTAGAAAGCTGTACACTTAAACATTAGTCCTACTTACATTCACTTCCAACTTAGTTTCCCATTTTTCCCCTCAGTTTTACATTTTTCGGATTATTCGTTTACGTCTAGTGAGCAGCTAGTAGCTCATCAATTAAAAGTTGTGATGTGAAAGCACAAAAGTTGATAAGGTCATCGCTAGCGTTCGCCTCCAGCCCCTGTGAGAGTTTCAGACGGTAATTGGGATCTGGGCGCTTGGCTGGACTCAAAATCATCACTCACTCTCTACAGTTAATTTTACTCCCTTCATCATCTCTTTCTTTATACAGAAACCCTTCAGAGTGGGAAATTAGATGAGAGCAGCGGTTAATAAGAGAAAATGCTGTGCATGTGTGCGAACATCTTGGTATACAGTCATAAGACCAGTCTCTGTCATTGATCCCACCCATTAATTCACATTCCACAAAGAAAAGAAAGACCATCCTCCCTCTTCCCGAGCTAAAAAAAGATGGATCAAGTATCCTCCTATCTCTCTCTCTCTCTCTCTCCCTCTCTCTTAGTACCATTCTTCATTCCCTCATTTCTCCCAGGAGAGTTTTACCTCTCTCCTTAATTTCACGCTGTAAGGGGATTGTGCAGGACTTACACCCAGACACCCATTCAATTTCCCCTGTAACAGTCTTATCCAGTTATCCCATTTAGTCATTTCACATGTTCCACATTAGCAGCAGACAGTCACAGATACCAGACTGACTTTTTTTGGTGTCTGTTTGTGTATAGATTAATTTTGAAATGGATAGATTGAGTTCTAAAATGGTCAAATGGGGGTTGGTTTAATTTTTTTTATTTATTTTATTTATTTATTTTGATGTTGATGTTATCTAAATATAAGCAATAAAAACAAACTTGTTTAACTTTGCCTGTTCTGAAATGCAAAAATTAATAAATAAAATGCTACCTAGGTCTCTCATGCTTACTGCTGTAAGGCTAAATTCATTTGATCAAAAATAGTTAAAACGTAAATATTGTGAAATATTATTCTATTATTCTATTTTTATATATATAAAATAATAAAAAAAAAATGTAAACTTACTGACCAATTTTTTTTAAATGTAGTGTGTATATATAGAGTAGATAGTATAATCATATACTTCTGTTTAGAAAAAAATAAAGATATTTTACTTAAGTTTTTCATCCAAATGCTTTTTTTTTAGATTGTAAACAGAAGTGAATTCATCAGTATAAAAGAGCACTTATTATGTGGTGTTGAGATGATTGCATGAGATGAGAAATGTGGTTATCAGGATCTCTAGGGTGAAAAATGAGATTTCAGGGGCTAAGCCTCTGGAGGAGAAGTCTGAGGAGAGTTTACAGATATTACACCACTGACTTGGCTGACAAAGATCTCAGCACATCTGCTGAACAGCCTGAAGCGGTCCAGAGGTGAATGAAAGAATCAGGAGAGATAGTGTTGTGAAGATGAAAAAGTGATAGCTGTAAGGAAAGAGAAAGGCGATGATGGATGAACTTTTACTTCAGGGTTGTGTGCTGTATATTTTCATGCTTTCAAGAACGATTTGACCACACAGACACACTGTCATGAGAACATGTGGTTCACATAAAACACACTGGTCTGTGTGGAGGCTGTTTGCTCGGATGAAGTTGCTTTCTATCAGTCTTTGCAGTTAAAGTGGGAACATTAGTCTTGGCTGAGTGTCTTAACACACACACACACACGCACACATATTGCTGCATGTCTTTCGTTTTCTCTCTCTGTCTGTTCAAGTCCTATCATTGTCACTGCTTCACGCAAGCACACACACATGTGAAATATGGAGCATGTAAAGTAAATTGGGGTCAGTTTTCCGTCTTTCATCTTGTGAAAACATGCTGCTGAAGTGTTCTAGAATGCTTAGAATGTGACATCATTAGTCATCTTGGGTGAAGCTGTCAGTCATAACACACAATCATATTTGTATTACTTTTATGGTCTTAGTAAATCATATTAACAGAAGTAACCAGTTTTGTAAATAATGACATCAATAACTTTTTTCCACCTCGTTTTCCTGATAATGAAATGAGTACATCATAAAACAAACAAAAAAATCATACTTTTGTTTAGCAAGTATGTATTAAATTGATCAAAAGTGACAGTAAACATTTATTACAAAATATTTGTATATCAAATAAATGTTTTCTTTTGAACTCTGTTGAAAGAATCCTAAAAACATGTATCATAGTCATCACAAAAATATTAAGCACAACATCACATCTGTTTTCAACACTGATAATACTGTTTTTTTTTTCTTGAGCAGCAAAGCAGCTGCTAAATGCTGCTGTAATTACCCAGAATTACTCGTTCTAAACCTACTGATAAAATATGTACAATAACACTGCCATTAAAAGGAATAAATTGCATATTAAAATGTTTTCAAATAGCCAATGGTTGTTTTAAATTGTAATAATAATTTCGAGTATTACTGTTTTACTTTACTTTTAATTTAAAAAAAAAACGTATTGACCCCAAATTTCAAACAGTATACATATAAATCGTTGGATACTCTTTATTATTATTTTTGATCATGTTACCTCTTAATAGAACTAGGCAAACTTGTGCATAAGCAAAAACACCCCTCTCCTTTTCACACACACAACAAGTTAATGACCACAAATTCTGGTTCTGCTTTAGTAATTACAGTGCAGTTTGGAGCTTGTTAGTTTCAGAGCATACAGACACACCAACATATGTGTCCCCATAATTCAAAAGGCTGTAAAAACATACTAAATTGTGTTGTTTTCTTTCTTTCTTTATAATAATGTATTTATTTTTATTACTATAAGGGTAAGATTTGGCTTAGGTCCATTGTTTAATATTCATATAATTGCAGTTTGCCTGTTCAAACTAAACTGTAACACACTCATATGTAAGTGTGTGTGCCTTATATTTTATTAAAAGTGTCAGTCAGAGAAGAGGCAGGCAAACCGAAAGACGTGCTTCAGAAACTGTGTGAGCCGAAATCTTAGTAGTGTTGGGCTGTCACATGGTCAGGACAGAATAAATGTTTGGGAACAGAATGTGGAATGAGAGAAAAGCAACATCAACACACGGTTGTTAGAGTGTTAATGTAAGAACGTTGAAAATAGTGATGCACAAGCCAGGGACATCAAAGAATGCAGAGGTCAAGTTCAGGGATTTGTGTTTTGACCTCATAGCTAAGGTTAGGTAAGGCACAGCAGAGGGTAAATGTCAACCCTAGATTAGTTTTCAGATTAGTTATTCATGTTTGGTTGTTAAATTTAAACTGCAGTCAGTTTTACACTACTGAAAAGTAAGTTCTTTGGCATTTAGTACATTTTCCGTTTGGTTACACTTTATTTTAAGGTGCCCCTGTTACAGAGTAATTATACATTTACGTACTGAGTAACATTAATTAACTAAATGTGCTTAATTTATGGTTAGGGTTAGGATTAGGATTAGGATTTGGTTTAGGGTTACTTGCTTGTAATTATGCATAATTTATTGTTATTCTAAAAGTAAGTACATGTAAGGTGTAACAAGGACACCTTAAAATAAAGTGTTACCTTCTCTTTTTTTTTTCTTCCCATCAGGTCCTGGAAATCCTGGTGCGTTCTGTAGTCGATAATCTGACGGATCACCGTGGCGAACAGGCCTCCAATCTTAAAGCCAAACTGCAGGAACTCTTTGGGCGAGTCTCTGCCCGCTGCAGCACCGACGCCCAAATATGGAAGCAGTACGCTCATCTCTATGGCGATGGCAATAGCAGCAATGTAGAAGACAACGAAAAGGTGAATTTAATTAAAAAAAAAACATTTTTAAAGATTTATTTATTTATTTATTTTTACTTAATTAGTATAAGATAGTGTAAGGAAATAAAATAGGGATCCCCAGGGAACATGCTCTTTAAGTCTTTTTGGATCAAACGCATGAATGTCAATTTAGCTTGAAGAGATCAAACTTTCACCACTGAAATTTGACAGTGGGCTTCCTAGCATGGTGCTGCACCTATAGAAAATATATTGATTTACATACTCAAAATAATCTTGACTCAGTTTTAAATGGAAGACATACAATAGCTTTTATGGGTTGTCATTTTATTACCTACATCTGGTTTGTTCTTGTAGTCTTAACTGCATTTTGATGTGTGTGTTTGTAGGCATTGCAGTTTCTGAGTAAAGCGCATCGGTGTGAGACACAGGCAGCTGGCTGGGAGAAAGACATTGCCAGCTTCAGATCTGTGGTGAAAGGTGCCAGAGATATGGCCAATGGTGAGACTTCACAAACAAACACACACACACACACACACACACACACACAGCCAAGCTTCCCCTTTCTCTTTCACAAGGCCATTTGCGAGGAACATACAGAATCGTGGTCCTGCACTCATTCAGAGAGTCACTCTATCATGGCTACTGTGGCAGCGCGTAAACGTAGAGAGAGTCTGAAAGGGCTGATGGATTGAGAACAAGGAGCAGGAGCAAAAACGACAAACAAGCCTTTTACCCCTCTGACCTCCACCAGAGACAGACTTCTGTTTGTGTGTGTGTGCACATGCACCTGTGTGTGTTTATTAGATGGGTTTGCTTTTGTGTGTGTGTGTGTGTGTGTGTGTGTGTGTGTGTCTGTGTCTCATTAAGAAAGATGTTGAGGGTTTGGTCAGTAAGTGTGTGTTGAATTAAACATCAGTTGGGACAGAACACAGGTTTTGGGATGAATAGCAATTCTTTCTCCGTTTCTAGCAATCTGAATTTCTGTCTTAAAAATCAAACTGTCACATCATTTTATTCTCAGCTGGCATTGAACATGGAAAAACTTGTCTAACCGAATCATGACCCGGCTCGAATGTTCGTTTTCCATCTTTTTAGCATCTCTCCTCTTATTTCATTTCACACACACACATTCTCTCTCTCTCTCTCTCTCTCTCTCTCTCCATCAGCTTGTCCTTGAGTATGCAGGCTGTTTGTTGTTGATCCTAATGATTTATAAAGGGGGCGGCTCGGCAAATGTAGCAGAACCCTTCACACGCCTCCATCCCTTCCCACTTTCTCTGGCCTGCTTTCTGTATGTGTGTGTGCTTCGGGGAGTGTGTGTGTGTGTTTGGGGAGGATTGATCGATCGATATAAGGTCGAGGTAAGTGTGTGAGCATACGTAAGATCATTCTTCACTGGGTTGTATGGTACCTTGTGCATTTGTGGAGATCTTGTATTCATGTATGTGTTGCTATGCATTAAAGCTGTGTGTGTGTGTCTGTGTGTCTGTGTGTCTGTGTGTGTGTCTGTGTGTTGTGAATGAGCTCCACACTTATTAATCACACCACTTTTCTGGCTGTTGTCGCTTCAGGCAGAAACATGAGGATGAGATGTGTAAAGAGAGAGATGGAGATGGCAAGAATGAAGATCTGATGGATAGATGGACTGACTAGAATTTAGCAAGAAATAATTTAGAAAGGAAATGCGAGAATTTAGTAGGAAATATTTTGGGGGAAATCAAAAAACAAATTGAGAGAGAATTTACAAAGGAAGCAAGAATTTAGAGAAAAAAATAAAAAAAGATCATTTAAAAAGCATTTAGAAAAGAAAGAAGCAGAAATTTTTTAAAAGATTTTTTATATTTAATTTATAAAGAGAAAGGGCAGAAGAAAGCAAGAATTGAGAATTTAGATATAAATTATTTAGGAAGAAGTGCAGCAGGTTATGTAGAAAGAAGAAATAATTCATAAAAAGAAAAATTTAGAAAGGAAAATTTTCCACAAATTTAGAAAATAATTTAAAATTAAGAAGCTTTATAAACAATTATCATTTAGAAAAGCATGAAAGATTTTTTTATGAAATAAGAATTTAGAAATAAATAATTTTTAAAGAATTGCAGCAAGAATTTACAAACAAAAATAATTCAGATAAAGTAAATATTTAAAAAATCTAAGAATTTAAAAAAAGTAATTAAAATTGATTTAAGAAGCTTAACATTTACATTTGTGGAAGAACCTAGCTGGATGGTGAAATCATGCTGTAGAGGTGGAGTGGCAGGGAAGACAAGAAGCTTAATCTGTGCCGAGATGTCCGCCAAGCAGTCTGAGATCCATGCAGTTACTGTTGGATCATCTGGTTGAAATGAGATATGAGATAGACCTGTGTGTCATCGGCAGAGCAATGGTAGGAGAAGCCATGTGCCTGTATGATGGGACCCAGTGATGTGGTGTATTTGGAGAAGAGGAGGAGTCCAAGAACTGATCCCTGAGGAACCCCAGTTGACCAGTTGATGTGCTTTGGATACCTCCCCACCCCAGGCCATCCTGAAAGACTTATCATTGAGATAAGATTCAGACCAATGAAGTGGAATCCCTGTGATGCCAAGTGATGGCAGACAGGAGGACAGGTGGATCCGATCATTGACAGTTTCAAAAGCAGCAAATAGATCCAGCAGAATAAGAACTGATGATTTGGAATCAGCTTTTGCAATCCGCAAGGCTTCTGTGACTGACAGTAGCACAGTTTCACTTGAATGGCCACTCCTTAAAATAGCGTCCAGTTAGTTTTTAGAATGAATTTTGGAATTTATGAAATAAGGGATTTTAGGAAGAATAAAAGAAAAGTAGAGAAGGAGAGAATCCAGGAAGGGATGAAAAAAAAGGAAGTGAAAGTGATTGAATGAAAGGCAGAAAAAAACAGAAAACTAAGAATAGGAGAGATTTTCACTGAGAATAGTTGTCTGGATTAGGTGCGTGCGTGCGGAATGACAGTTTTAATGGTGTTTGATGTTGCACTTATAGCCGTAGTGATTAAACATGAGTCTCTCAGAGGTCGTGATCCATCACTTAATGTTAACAGTACTACACACACAAATTAATTAATGACCATCTCTTTGTATTAGGCCACAGACCTTGGTATTGCATGATGCATCACCTGACCTCTAGTGACCTTTGACAGGGCGACACTCACTGTCTCCTCTTACTGGCGGTGCAGCATACAGATGCTTAATGTTCCAGCGCTGCCCTCTGTAAACCGCCGTGACTCTACTGGAGATGAAACTCCTCAATAATTCCTGTCTATGTCTCTCTGTCTCTCAGTCTCTATCAGCTGTAGCAGGTCTAAGCGCAATCCTCAAGAGGCTCTACAGTTGCTGTCTTCAGCTCGACTCAGTTTGAAGAGCCTGGTCACCAAAGCCAAAGTGAGTTTCACACACACTCGGCTCTTAAAGTCTTTAGATTTAAGGCTTTGCTTAAGTCTTTTAAAGCTACCAATAAAAACTGGCCTTTTTATTTGTTTTCTAAAAGTTAGCATTTTTTGGCAATTACTGCCTATTTAATGCTATTACACACATGGTAACACTTTAATATAGGGACCAATTCTCACTAGTAACTAGTTGCTTTTTAGCATAATAAAAAAAGATTTTGGCTTAAAAAAAGGCTTTTTTTAGTACTTATAAAGCACATATTCTACATCCCTAATCTTACCCAATACCTAAACTTAACAACTACCTTACTATTAATAAGCAGTAAATTAGAAGTTTATTGAGGCAAAAGTCATAGTCAGTGGTTTGTTAATTGTGAGAATTGAACCTTAATATAAAGTGTGACCAAATATTTAAGTCGATATAAAATAGTTCTCAAAACTCACAAATCCAACAAAACAGGATATGACATGAGGATTTTTTTTTTTAATGCAATACTGTTAAAAAGTTTGGGAGCATTTTTTTTTAAAGAAGTTAATACATGTATTCAGAGAGGACACATTAAATTTATCAAGTGCCAGTAAAAACATTTACCATGTTAAAAGATTTGTTGAAAAATAAATAATGTTCTTTTGAGTCCTAAAAAAAAAGTGGGTTTTTACAAAAAAAAAAAAAAAAAAAGAATTGAGCAGCACAATGGTTTTTAACATTTAGCACTATATACAGTAACAATAAGAAATTAGAAACAAATAAGCATATTGTATAATAATAATAATATAATCATTTCTGAAGGATCATTTGATACGGAAGAGTTTTCAGCAGTAAAGGCTTGTGGAAATTCAGCTTTGCCATCGCCAAAATAAATAACAATTTTAAATATTTGAAAATACAAAACAGTTGTTTTATAATAGTTTCACAATTTTGCTATTTTTACTTTTTTTTATCTAATAAATGCAGATCTAAAAAATTATTTTTTATATATTGAATAACTGCAATTAATCAATAATTTTTCAGTATTTACAAAAGACCAACATTCTAATGTTTTAAGTAAATGGTGTCAATTTTGATTTCATGTTATCTGTAAATATGTAATGTTAAGTTATTATTATTTTTATTTTTTTTTGTAAATTATCTGTCAGCTGCCATTTATAGGTCTCACTTTTTTTCTTTTTTTGTCTCTTTACAGCAACTGTACACTGATGTTGCCACAGGTGAACTCCATGATGAGCTCAGAAGTGATGTCACAGAGCTCGAGCAACTCATCACAGAGCTGCAGGACCTGAGTGCCCAGCTACGCAGCCAATGAGAAGCCATAGCACTGTTTTCTTCCTCCCTTTGATTGGTTTAAACAGTGCATCTTTAAAGTCATGTTTTAAATGAACAAAACTTCCATCAGGAAATCCTCAGAACCTCTGTCGTTTGTTCAATCAACAGGAAAACCCCTAAAAGAAAGACTTAGTGACTGAGTTAAAGATGTCTGTCATCATGTCCTGATCCAGGGTCAGCTGTCTTTGCCCTAATCGGGGCTGCTGTGATCACACAATGTGATTAAGGTTCCTTAAGATTGCTATGTTCAACAGTGCCTCATTCCAATAAATAAAATGCAGCCTCTTTCTTACATACATAATCTTTATGCTTGGTTTTTTTTACTTGTGTGCATGACGATTTAGTTAATATTCACAGAGAGTAGATTAAAATACAGCTGATAGTTAGGTTCACACAAAATCAAATGCATTGTGTCAGTTATGTAGTTGAGATGAGCTCATGAGAGTTTGAATCTAGGCCTAGACTTGAGTAGGTTGAGTCTGAGTCAAGACAACAAAAGGGTCATGTTTAAGTCAAGATGGAGTGTTAAGGCTCCCGAGACTGACAATACCAAGATTAGGAAAAATCTTGGACTCAGGACAGACTCACTGATGTGTATTATCCTTTTAACTGGAAGACTTTCCTACAGCTGTCATAGTAAGCACAACTCCTCATTGACCCTCCTCACCCTGTCTCTACTGTGTAGTTTGTGCTCTGCCAAAGGGAGTGCTGGGAGATTGCTATCTGGATTCCTTGCTGTTTACCTCTGGATATGCGGCTCTGTTGGGCCTGTTGTTTTAATTCATTTAAAAGAGTGTTTACACAAAATGTAAACACTATGTTTGCTATAAATTACTTTAGCAGTCTTTTTATCCACACTAAACTTAAACTTACTAAACTTAGCCCTAGGTTAATGTATTAAGGGCAACTTTTAACCTGGGGTTAACCAGATGTTTGCCGTTTGAATTAAAATGTTGCTTATAACTGTGGTAAAAGCCCATATTTTATTAATTAATAAGAATATTTTAGGAACAAATTAACAGTAAAATGTTTTAGTTCTGTAAGATATATGGTACACACACACACACATATATATAAAATGTTTAAGAAGTGCCTTATGTTCACCAAGGCTGCATTTTTTTTAAATAAAAAAAATAAAACCATATTACCATAATATTGTGAAATACTGTATTACAGAATAACTGTTTTCAATTTTATTATATTTTAAAATGTAGTTTATTCCTTTTTTGTCAAAGCTGAATTTTCAGCATGTTGATTTGGTGCTCAACAAAACATATGTTGGAAACAGAGACAGTCATTTGAAATCATAACCGTTTTTAACATTATAGGCACAGACAGGGCTTAGACTAAGACAGGATTAGGCCATAGTTCAATTATAGGACATTTAAGTAACTTTTATAATCGTGCTTTAAAAAACAGTACTGGTGTCCATCTGGAGACAAAAAGTTGTTGATGTATTTTAAGATCAATCAGTACACGTTTCTTTCAGTTGAAACCGCTCAATCTTAGAGTACATTTTAGTCTGGGACTTGGCTTGACCTTGTCTGTGAAACCGGGGATAATGTTTTTACTCACTTTTGGTCAATGAATGTGTCCTTGCTGAATAAAAGTATTATTTTAAAAAACGAAAATATTACTGAACACAAACTTTTAAATAATAGCATATAAAATGTTTATCCGAGAAGGTCATTATGTCATTGAGTTTGCAGATTTGGAGAGATTTATATTTACCCATCTGATTTCTCACAAATCTGGACTGTCTTCCTGCCATGACGTCGTCTTGCTCGCACATCTCTCTGTGTCTGTCCTCAGAGAAATGACATCATGTCAGTAATTTTTCAGCATGGTATTTGAGCATTACGGAATATCTGTAAGTAATTAACTTTCATTGTGAGAACATTTCTTTGTTTGCTTGACCGTTACAAGAAACAAGGAAATTGGCAGCGTTCGGTTATTCATCATATTCTGCTATTTATGTACAACTGATGCAAGAACATTGCCTAGTAAGTTGCCCCAGAGAATCTACAGGATAGCTGAGGGCTAAGAAACATGAATCTGACACAAAGCAAACATCCTGTGTCTATTGTGGGAACCACCAAGTGAACAACTTCCAGAGATTACTCAATGTCAACACACTAGTAGAGCTATTTAATATCAATGTCACATACATGTTTGGCATGTTTACTACATCATCCAAAAACTTCTAGTCTGTTTTTCTGAATGGAGTGCTGCATCAATGTATTATTGCAGGCCAATTAACAATTTTTATGAATTTTGAAATCAAAATACAAGGCGTTACTAACATATTTTATGTTGTAGAATAAAATATGAAAATATCTTGATCTTGTGTTAATCACAGACTTTATTTCAGATATTTATCCAAAGCCTCAGTGACTTTGGGATGATAGAACCGGAAATGCTAACTCGTTTCCGAGTGTGGTCTATAAAAATGAATCATGTCTGCAGCACTGCTTTTGGAAGCTGTCAGGATGTGCCTAAAATAAATATCAAGCTCTCCTCAGCTGTCCTAAAGCATGTCTAAATGACAAATGCTGTGACTCAAAAAGCATCAAAAACCAAAATGTGTTTGAAAACCGTGCATTACAGTAGAGATTTGCTGACAGAAGATATCTGCGTCCCTCCCACCGCGGGGCTGCCCCGCTGGCTGTGACAACAATCGCAAAGCACATTTTTAGCTACATAAACTGTTAATTCCCCAGCACAGCTCTCCTTCCTCCCGCAGGGTTGTGGTGATACCACTGATAAAGTGTGAAGTTCCTGTCCTCCCTCTGTGGGCCGCATATGTGACTGTTGTATCATTTAATTGCGTCCCTGCTGTCTCGCACACAAATGAACAACGTGAGAACCCGATGGCCCTGCGTTATGTTCTTTAACAGTTTATATAGCTGTAAAAGTTTGATTGTGTTTGACACAATTGATCTTTTGAATTCCAGCCACTACTATACTGGTGAAATGGCAAACGATTTGAATATTCCCAAGAGGTGAGTTTACAAAATAAGGATTTTGATCCCTAAAGGGGTCTTTTACCTAAAAATGAAAGCGACTGTTTGTAATACACAAATGAATGATACCTTAAATCATGTGACTGATTAAGGAGAGATGTAATCAGTGGAGTCACTTAAGAGTCTGGGTCCATTGCACAGATTTTTTTTTTTTGTGAATCCTCATTCACGTTTTTATGCAATTTATATGGAAGACCAAACTAAGATTTCATAGTGTGGTGTAAACTACTTTAAAGTATGCTGAAGTCTTGCCATTAATATTGCATTTTCTATCTCATCTGCTCTCCTCTTTTAGTTATGATGGTCATTATTTTTAAACTAAAAATAGCTATGACCCAAGAATAGATTTATGACAGCACTGTCTCTCTCTGTTCCTTAACTGAATCCCCCTTTTCAACTGTAGACATTAGATCTGGCAGATGTAACCCGAACTGCCTTTTTATTCAATTAGAGATCATCAATTGATGAATACATGACTTTAATCTGGCAATACTCTCCACAGACGAGAGTGGTTGTGCATGTACATTATAAGAATGGACTGTTAAACACCTGTTTGGTTGCGTAGAAACAGAACAATTTCTTTTGAGACATTCGGTTCTCCTCAAGGATGATCTAATGCATTTAATAAATCAGCATGAAATCTCCTTCCAAATACTCCAAAGCTTATGAGGAATGGTATTTCATTTCTGTCTATCTATCTCTCTGGCCGTCTCACCCACGCATATCCTAGAGTGGGCTGAGCTTAGTCTAGGCCCAAAATGGTCTTGATCCAAGGAAGTTTCTGAGTCACCTTTCAGTAATGCTGTAAAGACGATCTGGTAATCCAGATAACAAGTGTCTGTAGGAGGACAGCGACTTTCGGCTAAGTTTAGGGAATTGTAAGCGTGTGTGAAAGAATGGAGGCATGTTCATCTATTTGTGTGTCGAAACAGGAGGGTGTGTGCGGATGCTGAATGTATTAATAGGATCCGGTTTTTGACGTGTAGGGAGGCTATAGGGTCCCTGTTCATGGGCAGAAGGCTCTCAAAGTCAGATTTAGAGCTGGTAAGCAGTCAGGCATGTTGTAGGGAGAAAGTCATTTGGATCACATAACTGCATAGAACATCATGGACCGCTTTGATTCAGTATTTCTGAATGGTGTCACAAGTAAAATCATCAGAATAAATGAATGGTTCTGATGGCTTTGCAGGTCTGTTACAATAGTGTTGAGAACATCTTAAAAATGGTCTTAGTTGGTTTAAGTTGGTCTCACAGCCTAGTCAACACTCTTAAAAATAAGGCTTCCAAAATGGGGTTTTCACGGTGATGACAGAACGAATATGAGTTTCCTAAGGAACATTTCAGTGAACAGTTCTTAAAGTACAATTTTGCTTAGTGTGATAAACATTTTAATAGTATATTGATCCTTTTTACACCTTTTGTGCAATAGGAAGTTTTCATGAATGTTAAAATGTTCTTCATGGAATAATCTGCCAATAAAGAACTTTTTTTTTAAGAGTGAAGCTGGTCAGTTTCTCAGCTTGGTCAGCTAAAAATATTTCCTTCAAAACCATTTAAGGCCAGCCTAAACCGGTTTAAGCATTTGCCTTGTCAATCCGGTGTCCCAATCTGCTTGAAAGTGCCCAATTTTTTTCTAAATCCATCCAATAGACTAGACGAAGTTTAGACTACAGTACCTTTCAAGCTGTTTTTATTTTCTAGCTAATATCAAATGCCTGTGTATCCATCAAATCCTATGGTATTTTAGGGGAAATTCAGATTAGATGGAAATATGGGAAGGTGATCCTCAAAAACCAGAATCTATATAGATTTCAAAGGCTATATTTACAATGTATTTTTAATAGTCTGGAGTAAGGAATTATTCATATTCAGTAATCTATTCAAATTGTTTACATGCTACTTACCAGTGCCATGTGTTTTTACTGCCATTTTGATGCTGTTGTTGTTTTGCCTTTTTTAAATATGAAATGTTGGCCTGTTCTAGGATACCCAACCATCTGGTCAATTACGTAAGCCACTAAAATGATTCCATCAGTATGTCCTTTGTAAAGCAACGACCATATTAAAGTGTCAGGGTAAGAACTGAGCCGAATATATCTGAAATGGTAACACTTTTTCATTAGATTTCAATTAAATGTAAGTAACCCTGTTTCCCAAGTGCCCCCAAGAGTGTGGCTTTTTCTCTTCGGCACCTGCACACTTTGATCAGAGTGGAAGAAATGTGGTTAAAGCATAAGCTATACTGTGATTATAGTTACTGTAATTATATGCATAATTATGGTATTCTGTTTATTTGAGCTTCAGCTTTAATTCCAGCACTGGCTCGGGTGCATGTAGGCATAGCCAGAGTTTGATTCTAATGGAATTTCTGGTTAATTTTGTATAAGCAATATTAATATTCAGTCCCCAGTTGATTCATATCCTGAGAACCCTGTAGTTGGATAGCTTATTTTTGTGTGGAGTGGAACTGATGCCTGCACTCTATATGACAGGCTTGACTAATGATGGATGCACTTATCCGACATTTTTACAGACGACCCCCATCATCAAATTCATACGTCTGAACGCAGTTCTTCAGTTTTTTTTTTTTTGCTTTTTGTTTAAGGGTTCAGCCCCACATGTGTGTTCCAATAAGAGCTCCATCCCTGACGTCATGTCTGCAGGAGATTGGCTATATGGAGCTCGAGCACAAACTCCTGCCCTTGCACACACACGCGCTCAAACTTTTCTAAGAGTTTTCCAACTTCTGCTCGAGCTCAAATCGCCAGCACGCGAGCTCTCTCGCCACCTTGACTCCCGTTTTCCGTTTCGTGCTTTGAAACTTTCTTTCACTCCAAGCATTTTAACCCTCTTTTAAGTTATGTTTGCCTCTAAGTGTTTTCTTATTGCGAATAGATGACAGCGCGCGAGGGTTTACAACTGCTTCACACGCGACAGAGTGGAGCTTCACTTCTATAGTCATTTTGTCTCTTTCTATCTACAGTGTGTGTGTATATAGTACAGAGTAGTTCTTCCAAACTTTCCCAACACTTTCACTTCCAATGGACATGGCTGTGCTCATGTGGGACATCGTTGTTTCTCTAACGTTATTGATTTCTCCGGCTTCGCTCTCGCCGGATAAGAGCGGCTTCAGGAAACTGTACGTGCTTCAGCCGGGACCGAGCGGTACGGACGGGGTTCACGTGAGCTCTATTTCGTCGCTCGCGGGAGCGTCGGGACAGCCGCACTCCTACAATGTGGAGCTCAAAGCCAGCCTCGGCGGCCAGGTCCGGACCCGAAGAATGGGCCACCAGTCGAACCCGAGCATTCCGATCCGCCAGGACGCGCAGCCTGGCCGACACACACCCAGCCATCATATGAAAATGTCAGGGTAAGAGCAAAGCCAAGTGTATTCATGTCTACATAACATTACATTTCAACCAATAACCTATAGAGTTTTTTTAGGAGAATTATAATTTGTAGGCTATGTAGACTACCATACAATACCTATTAGACAAAATAATATCTAAATTTGCCATTAGGCAGCTACAACAGTAAAATATGGATTATGAATATTCATTATTATTATATTCATTATGAATATTGTGGTATTGTAGTGTTATTTAAAATAATTGATGTTTTTATGCAAAGTTGTTTTGCAGTATGAATGGCCATAAAGTTCATTATCCAAACTAAACACAAATTAATTAGAAATAAAGTAAAGTTACAAAGTAACTTTATAAAAAGTAACTTTAGAAGTGAATACCGATATTGAATGATTTTTTTTAGAGACCCACCAATGGTGCTGATAAAGAATAATCGGTAAGTCAAACCGATTATTGAGCTGTAATTCACAGTTTGATAAAGATGAATATAAAAATTAGCCGTAAGAAGAAAAAATAGTGTAACCTTTCCCAAAAGTAAAAGTTTAGTATGATTTTAAATACTTCCATTGTAATGCATTACTTGTATTATGCAAGTTGCTAACGAAAATTGTATCAGTTTATTACTGTTAAGCAGAAGTAATCTAGAATGTGAGTGTTGTAGTTCCATTAGTTTCAAATTTGCATTTGATTGCCAATGATGTTAGCAGCCAGATGTCACTAAGGAGCAATACATTTGATAAGGCAACCAGTCTACAGTGATCATATCATTCTAAAAAGCAAAGTAACATCTGTTGTTTCAAGAAACCATGCAAACCAGATTAAATGTAGGCTACCGGCTCCCCTACCAATGAACCCGATGCCCCTTAAAAAGTTTCACCAGGCCATTCACAAAGATTTTTCCACATTCCCTACAATCACGAAGAGTACTGAGTGTATCCCAGCCCTGTATTTCTTCATATTTCCTGTGCTTTGGATCAGTTCCTCTTGCTTTGCTCTAAAGTACAGTATGAATAAGAGGACTGATTATACTGGAGCCTCATCCAGCTTTGGCCCCTGGCCTCCCATGTCACTTCAGTGACAGCAGACTTGTATCAGAAACTTCTCTGGGTGGGCGATGAGATTGACTGGTGGGGGGTGGGGGTTACAGGAAGGTTAGTAGGTCCATTGAGTTTGTGTGTGAGTGTGACTCTTGATGTCATTACAGAGTGAACGTCTGTGGGGGGCAGTGCTGTGTTGGTTGGAGCAAGACCCCGGGATCTCAGCGCTGCACTAAACGTGAGTTATGACTATTCTTTTGAATCATGAATCATGACACCAAACTTGAGCTTCAATCTAAAACCTTGCTTGAACAAGGGAAGTCCTATAATCATCCTGAAAGTCTGAATGGTTTCTTTGCTTTAGTGTAACAGTTTTGCTAAAAACTGAGGATTTCACATGAAATCAGTTCTCTAAAGTATGTCAACAAAATTAGCTAACCAGTCTTTAAAACCCATTGGTTTGGAAAAGAGGATTGAGTTTAATTAGAAATAGTTTAGGCTGCTAACACAAAAGCTGCAGTACAATCAAATTTAATGATCATCTAGGAGTTAAAAATCCTTCCCAGCAATTTTACTGATCACAGACCAAGGGTCTGGATTTACACTTATGCCCTTTGGCTTCAAATCCTCACTGTATGCTTTTGAGCAAGACCTATATCCATGTTTTGCTCTATAGTCCCATTGGTATAAAATGGTGTCTAGAAGCTCCCTCTGGACACAAATGTGTGCTAAATATAAGTGAGAGGAATTGTCAATATTTAGTCTCTTTGACTTTTTAAATTCTTTTTTAAAATGCACAAATAGATCAGAGGGTTCAAGTGTTGTTTTGGACCCCATGGTCTTTCAATGAATGGACAAAAACAGTTGAAACAATTTTCATAATTTGTGTTCCAAAGTAAAAAATAAAGTCACACATGTTTAACAGAATTTTCATTTTGAGTGAACTTACCTTTAATGCCACGTGCAGTTGCTGTGGTTAAAACATGACATATGCTGAGACATTTTATGGTGTCCTTCATAAACAACCAGACAGACAGCTGCAGTGCCCACCTGTGATCAGAGTCAAAATGGTCTCAGTGAGATCTGAAGGAGAGGGATGGGGGTGGTTGAAAGGAGGGTGTGTTTTGTTATCATAGGTGTCGATTTCGAGTGGGTGGCAGCGTATGGTTCATGATAGCATATATTATCAAACACTCAGTATATCACAAGATGCTCAAGTTACAAGCAAATCTAATCTGCAAGTTATTGCACACAAAACCCAGAGAACCAACATGGGGTTTATAAAGAAAGGAAATGCAAGACATGACAGAAATGTTTCAGTTAATGCAATGGACAGAAAGTACACAGTAAAAAAATAATAATTTTAGAAACCAAAGAGAGAAGGACACAGTGATGAGGGGTAAAAGGTGAGGAATTTTGAGGCTACAGAGAGTATGATAACCCAGTGGAAGAGCTGGATCAGTTTCTCCTCATCCTGTATGTTTCTGCCAGTAGGTTATATAAGAACCCGCCACAGTACTGTATGTGTGGAAGTACGTGGAGGCCATGGGGGAAAAGCTGGAGTTGCACCTCCACCCACTGTCTGAGTCTTACCTCCAGCACACATTCCTCTTACCCACCTTTTACACATATCCTAGACAATCAATATTGTGTCTACATCCTCTGTCTCCAGTGACATTCCTTCTTCCTTCCCCTTGTTTTTCAGGAATGACAAATTGACTTTTTAGTTTGTAGGGTCTATGGGGCCTCCAAGATTGTGTCTTGGATGTCTGCTGCATTTTGACAAAGTGTTTTGTCTTGGAGCCTTGTGTTTAACATCAGGTGTACATTTTACTAGTGTACAGTGATTATGCAGGCAATTTCATCCAAGTGATCTTTCTCATACATTAAAGTCAGTCTTGGTTCTGGATGTCTGTATTTGATAGATATGTGTTTGTTTCTCAGGGGCTGGTGTGCAAGCTACTAGGCCTAAGCCAGAGGAGAATCTAGGTTTTTGCATTGCTTCTTGTATCGCTAAGACTTGTATTGCAAAGAAAGCTTGTTCAATTTTCTATTCAAATTTTTCAGATAACTGAGATACTTTTAAAGCTTAATATACAGAGACAACTGTATGTAAACCATTCAGTGAGGTAAAGGGTTAGTTCACCCAAAAATTAAAATTAACCTTTGTTTTACTCACCCTCAAGCCATCCTAGGTGTATATGACTTTCTTCTTTCAGACAAATCCATTCAGAGTTCGCCTATATTAAAAATTGTCCTGGCTATTCTAAGCGTTATTATTGCAATGGGTGGGTGTTTCTTTTTCACAGTCCAAAACACGTCAAATAAAGCATGCGCATCCATAATGAAATGTGCCTCACATGGCTCCGGGGTATGAATAAAGGCCTCATGTAGCGATTTAATGTGTTTTTGTAAGAAAAGTGTAGTGTAGTGCAGCTACTTTATTCATGGGTTTTCTATGGTAAAGGCTGCATTTTCTTCGGTTTAGTGACATCTACTGTCAGAGAGTGAATGTGCTTTCATTCAGCGCATCTCTCACTGTTCTCCCCCATGTGCTTCTCATGCATGCTTGTTTAAATCAGAGTACACACAAGTCTTTCAAGCAGCATACAGCTGTGTTGTGCATATTGACCAGTTAATGGGAAAAGTATTCTTAAAATGCATTCCAAATTCGGAATAATTTTGTAATATATAATTATTCACAGCATTTAGAAATGCCCACAATAACAATACCATGCATATTAATTACCCTGATATATCACATCACCAAATACCAGCACATGTCTAATGTTCACACTATTTAAAGTGTTTTGGACTGTTGAACAGAAACACCCGCCCACTGCAATGATAGACCTTAGAAGTGCCAGGACAGTTTTTTTATATAACTCAGATTTTTCTGAAAAAAGAAAGTCATATACTTAACACCTAAGATAATTTGAGAGTGAGTAAATAACAGGCTAATTTTTATTTTTGGGTGAACTAACCCTTAAAGTCCTTTAAAAAAAAGTGTAAACATTTGGACACAATTAAAAAAAAAATTGCCTGTATTTGTATGAGCGCATAACAGGTTCTCTCATTAAACCAATGGCATGACTTTGGGAGTATGGTTATTTGTCAGATTACTCATACAAACAGGCTGACCTTTTGAAAGTGCTGCCCAATCACAGTGATACAGTCTAAAACCTTTCAAATAACAATATTGCTAGCTACTTAGTATTTCAAATTTTCCAGCAAACAAAAATGCAAACCAAACATTTCTGAACAAAACTACAAAAATATTATTTGTGACAGCTCTTCAAGCAAGCACAGTAGCTTTGTTCCTGGATTAAGCATTGATTTTAAACAAATTAGTTAAGTAAATGATTATGACCTGGTGGCTTGTTTCATTCTTGAATGAATCATTGTTTTTTAATAAAATGGTTGAGTGAGTTAGTCAATAATTTTGAAGTGGTAGCTTGTTTAATTCCTGAATAAATTAGCTTTTAAGAACAAATTGGTTGAATTATTGACTTAAACAGCTACTTTAACAGTTACAACTTTCTGCCAGAATGATATAACCTGCAACAGAGTCACTGAAAAATCGCCAACAGCACAGTAAATTCTGCCTGGAATGGAACACATCATGTATTTGTGAGAGATTTTAATAAATGAATATTATAATATATAATATGTAATAAATATATAAGTAGCACTTTAGTATAGGGTCCAGTTCTCACAAATAACTAGTTGCTTATTAGCATGCCTATTATTAACATATTGGCTGTTTATTAGTGCTTATAAAGTACATATAATGCATGACATCCATAATCCTACCCAATACCCTAAACCTAACAGCTACCTTATAAACTAATAATAAGCATCAAATAAGGAGTTAATTGAGGCAAAAGTCATAGTTAATGGTTAGTTAATAGTGAGAATTGAACCTTAAAATAAAGTGTGACCAATTTATTATTTATTAAAATGTCTATCTGTATATATAATAGGAGAAGAAAAAAAAAACCCTGTTTACACGGGCAGAGGAATCACTTTGCAGGCCATCTGGAGCAAACCCAGAGCACATTCCTGCTTCAGCCATCCCTTTTATTTTCAATGGAAGCATCTATAGTTTTTTAATGTCAGCCACACAGTGAGTGGCCTGAGAGCTCTTAAATTTGAGCTTAAATGTAACAGAAGATTTTTAATTGAAGACCTTGGAGGAATATTGAGTGTGGAACAGGGAAGCAACTTTTAATGCCTTGTATTATGTCTCTACTCTATTAACATTTTCCTGCTGACTCACGAAGTCTTGGGTTTATATTGTTTTTATTTTGTTATACAGCACCACTATGGTGTCATTAAGCCATTTGTTTTTATGTTTTGCCAGCCTCTGTGTGCTTTTGTGAAAGGTTATTCTCATAAACGTACAGAATCCAGTTTTTCTGCCAGATCACTGGCGTAAACCCATAAACGTGTCTTATGATGGGGTCACCACTGTGTACACATGCTTTCAAGTAAATTAAGAATGAAATATGACCTTTTTCGTTCATCTGACAGCAGCATTAGATGTTGTAATTTATGGTGACTGGGACATAGTGGCAAGAGATTAATCATGGGTCAACCATTTTTCATTGCTCGTATATTTTTTGATATAGGGGAAAAATGAGAAAGTCCAGGTTGTATTCAGTACCTCCCCTGTCTCTATATATCTTCCTTTCCATTTGTGTTTTAGGATGACTATGTCTCCACTCACCACCTTTCTTGTCTTGGAAGATAGACCTGATTGTAAATTTTCCTGCTAAATGTGTAATGGGGTTCGATTTTTCAGCTTTTAACACTTACCTCACTCAGAAAGTGCAAACAAAGAGAATTGTCTAAATAGAAATGCCTTTTGTTTGTTTGTTTTTTTGTTCATAGATGAAGTGTTTTATCAGGAGCTGTCAGACATCCTCGTAGCTTTGGTTGCTGACATTGAGCCCTATTATTGTACAAGTGCAGAGAGATGCTGGGATATTAGCCTTTCTATTTTACCACCAGGATATTGCACTCCAGTTCTTTATTTCTAACAGAACAGGAAGAGTGTTAATCCTGATTCATTTTTGGCCCATCATGTCCTTTAAATAAATGACAATGTAGACCAGGGGCTGGTTGCACCAGCTCCAGCACCAACTTACTTGCACTACTAAATGTTTGAGCATTGCGCCATTAAGCTTAGTTGAAACATAACCCTACATATAAACTAAATATTTACTGAAGCCTTCAACTAGGAGAAATAGTTGGAATAACCTGGAAGACTGATTGGTTTGCATCAATGAGCTCATGTTTTAAAATGACAGATAAATGATGTTGACATTTACACTTGTTTATATTTTTAGAGAGTGAACTTTGTTAATAATTTAGTTCTTAGCAACTCTCTGACATGAAGACGATCTTAACAGTTGACTTTTAAGTGTGCCTGTCATTTGGTCATGCCAGCGTTTATTAAAAGAAAATAAACATCAAAATTCCTGGATTGCTTTATTAGTATTTATTTATTTAATTTATTTACTGCTTTTTTTTTTTATACGATTCCAGGACCATTATAATTGATATATTTAATTGAATTCATAAATATATTTAAGTAATGTAATTGATTAATTATTTTATAATTTTGTGTCTTTTCAATAGGGAATTTTGATTTAATTAAAACAGTTAATTGCTGTTCAACTATTTCTTTTAACAAATTTGAAGGTGACTTATTGGACCAGTAACTGTAAACGTCCATATTCTGTTTCTGTTCAACTACACATTACTTCACAGAGAGCTTATGAGCTCCTGGCTAAATCTTGCCTTAACAACAATGGCTTGTTACTGGAATATTTTGGTTAGGATGTAGTTTTAAAATATGGCTTCACTTATTTAACAGACTTCTGAGAAATAGAATGGAGGGTGATTGTGAAAAAAAACAGCAGACATGTTTAAAAGTTGTTTGAACAGAGGTTATGTAGTGAGGCTAGGTTCAGTCTGAATGACTGCCGCCTTGTTGTCCTCTCTTCCCTAAGGAGTTTTCGTGCTTGCATTTGCCATGTGATATGCATTCTGAAGCTTCTCAGACTTTCCCAGAGTTCTTTTATTGGATTGAAATCATCAGGAAACATTTAGAGCATTTTTGTTTTTCTCAGACAGTCGTGGGTTGATGGGTGATTTAATTTGTCTGCACAATGGAAGACTGTGTAGCACCGAAGAGCTTACGAATGGTAAAAACTCTAATAAAGATTTAGGACCAGAGAGCAACTTTTGCATTGATGACAGCTTCGATTTAATGCCAATATATAATCTACATCTTATTTACAGTTTGTTTTACAAGTTTTTCAACATGTAAAATGCAATGAATGCTCATGTCTTCCATCTGAGCCTGGATTTCTCATATTGCTCATCTGAAGTGTTTGAGTGTTTTTCCTGAGCTCAGGCATGTGTGCACATCTCACCGCTGAAAGACCGCTCAGTCTTTTTTGTCCCTCAACTGAACACAACCCAAGCGTTCAAGTCACTGGCCAGATAAAACACAACATGAAAATATTTCACCTGGGCTCCACAGCACGGCGGAGAGATGGATATGTTTTTCCTGGCTGTCCATGCTGAAAAAGTGTCCTAGATCTGTAGGAACAGGTGACTAGGTTGAGGAACCTGCTGGGATGAGCCTTAACTAAAGGGAAGAGCTCAATTCTCTTGGTTCCCCTGAATTCACTAGTTGCACCGCTTTTGCATAGTAATGTAGTGCAGTCACCCGTGTCTTTATTAACCACCTGCAATCCAGCACAAACAATCATTTTTAGATTAGGCTTATTGTATTATAGTTTGTAAAAAAGTAGATAAGATCCAATTATTAAGCGCTTTTAGCTTTCAGATTGACTGGGTAAGGTTTAGTTAGAATGTTCATTCATCAACGTTTTCCAGTGTGCATGTCCTAGCCGGGATTTCTAAGTTGCCTGAAATGTCAGAGTTTTGGCTTTGTTTTCCTATTAGCATTCTCTCAACTGGCCTCATACATTATATATACCATATTTGTATCGCTTTGACCTTTCTCTGGAGATCCCGCCTTCTTGAACACCAACACCAACATTGGTAGATTGTGTCGAATGCCTACACACTATAGGTCAGTCATTGCCTTCAGCAGGTATGAAAACAATAGGAAAACAAATCCAAAAACCTGGATGTTTTAGACAATCAGACAAATCCTGGCCAGGACATTTCTGGGAATAAGAGGACATATGGTCATTTTAAGGTCACGTTTAGAATAATCGTGTACTTGCATTCATTTTTAATGACTCATGGCTGATGGCCCAGTGTCACTTATTCCATTTGCACATGCTCATGTCTTTGTAATTGTTTAGTCCCTATAATGCTCATTTATTTATTTCACAGTTTAAATACCAGTCTTATAACACCCTAAGCCACCATTAAGAGTTTGAAAAGTTCATGACAAAGTGATATAGAACTGTAATCCGGTAAAAATAAAAATAAATAAATAAAAAAACCTGGAACTACATACCTGATAGTCATGCAACTTAACACCTTGGTATGTCATTCAAACCATTCGAATCTAGCATTCAACAAAGCAGTATAATTAAAAGTAGTACAGGTTTGAAATGACATGAAGGGAGTAAATGATGACAGAAATATATATTTTTTTTTTGGGGGGGGGGTGAACTTTCCCTTTAAGGTTAACATAAATGTTTATTTTTCCAGTTTAATTAAAGCATGGCTTGTTTGAGAGGAGTTTGCTGTGTCAGTATCTCCACAACAACTTGTGAAATGCCTCTCCTGTCTGCTCACCCTGCAGGCTTCCAGTCCTCAGGCAGTAGCTTAGCATGCTTACCCACGTTACATTCTTGTCCAAGCAAATCCAACTTGTACCTTTCAGATTCAACACGTCTGAAGACGTTAGAGCCGTGGGAGAGCTCTGCAGCATACAGATCCTCTTGAATAAGCTCTTAGATGTGTTACACGTATAAAGCTCAGCGGAGAAATGGCCTGACCACAGCCGCCTTTAATTGGCTCTGTGTCTACTGTGAAATACTAGCAGACTGAAATGGGCTTATCGACCACTCTGTCTGCCGCATTCAGCTGTGCGTGAGCTCTTACACCACTGAGCTGGTTGAGGGTACAGTGCAACACATTTAACACCGATTTGAATATTGACTTGAGGGTTAAAACTAATAAGAAGTTGGACGTGTTGGAATTACCCAGCACTACTCCCCATAGCCCGGTCATCTGAGTCAGCAACATCGGCCTCTCTTTATCAGTCTTTCTTTCCTTCCTGCTCTGTCTTTGTGAGGCCTAACTTTATCTCTCGCTTTCTTTTTTTGGTGCTGTGAAGTTTAGTCAGCAGTAAGGTTTGTTTGAAGAGGCACTGAGCAGAGCGTTGAACAGTAGCCCACAGAATTAGTCATGAGGGTTGGTGAGACGATCTTACTAATGTTTAATGTCGGCAGGATGTCAGCTTGTGATATACTGACTTAGAGATTCACACTGTACAAGGACGTTACAATATTAGTTTAGTTAGGGTTATCAGTGTTCAGAACAGTGGTGCTGCTTAGTATTTAGGCTATATCTCCTTTAACTCATTTAGAAGTTTTTCTGTATGTAAATGTGTATGTGGCATGAGTGAATGAATGATATTCTGTGTGCATTTGTGCTCACATGTGTGTTCATTTTGTGTGTATATGTGGAAGAGGAGGTGTACAAGGGTATGATGTGCACAAGAACAGTGTTCGTGTGTGTACTGTGTTTCTAAGGGCCGTCTCACTTTGTAACCCTGAGCCCCAGAGGACCAATGAGGTACATTGGAAAAGGAGGGAAACCTAGTGAGGGTGGAAAAGAAAACAGAAATCCCCTGCTAAGGGTCATGTCAACTGAAATGAAAAGCTCCAAACCAGCAGTGGTTTATATGATGTCATATTTGATGTAATTGCTCTCACCACTGTCACAAGGCATGTGCATAATAATTTGTGGTCAATAAATGCTAATTTTAATCCTGCTTGTATGGAAAAATTATGTTTCCGGCAATTCTGTGTGTGCTTGGGTATAGTTTGTCTTCAAAAGTAAACTATCTTGAATAAAACCTCCCTATTTATAAATTAAGCACATTATTCTTATTATTAAAATGAAGTTTTTAAATTAAATTTATATAAATATTGATTTAAATCTATATAATGTTTATTTCTATACAAGTAAAAAGTGTGTGATTTTGAATATATCATAACATTCACTGTACTCTAAAGTCTGAACCACAAGGTATATATGAAGATGATAAGATGCTTTTCTGAAATAGTTTGTTTAAAGCAGCTGCTATTCAGTGTGATGTCATAGAAACTGTCAGTGAGATCATCTTTCCTAACATCTGCCTTGAGCAGTGGGCACTGATCCATTTCCTATTTAGGAATCTCCACAGCATTCAATTGCTTAATATGACTAACTATAAATTAGAATTTGCTGATGAGCAGCAAGCTGCCCTGTTTGTGTGTGTGAGAGCAAGTTTGTAGATTGGGTTACAGAGGCCGCTAGGCTCTTTGTAGTTGAATGACAGCTTTGTTCCTGCTCCTCAATGATGTAATTCAGACCACAGTCAACACCCAGTTATCCACTCATTTTCGCTCTCTCTGTTCGTCTGCTTCTCTCTTGCATTCTCTTTGCTCTTTCTCTCATGATCTGTGCAGATAACAGTTCTGACCTTCATATTTATGCCTTGTTCCACATCATATACAAAGTATACTTAACTTTGACCTTATGGACTTTCTACTGTATTAACTATGCTGAGAATATTGTAAATATCTGCCTTTTAAAGGTATATTCAACCTTTGAATTATAAATAATTAAATTTAATTATATTATTTTTATTTTTATATTATATATTATTTTATATTATATTATTTTTATATTATTATTATATATTTAATTATAAATAATTAAATGTTATCATATTTTGTTATAAGTTCTATTATACTAATTGTATTATATGACATTTTTTAATTGTATGGCATTTCTTCTCTTTGTTACAGCTAACTGTACGCCCCCATGCAAAAATGGAGGGATGTGTTTGCGACCCCACATTTGTGTGTGTAATCCAGGCTCTAAAGGGAAATCCTGTGAACAGACCACTCTGCCCCCATCCTCTCATCCAACTGGACCATTAAACGGACACACCAATGGTGGACTTCCAAATGGAGGTCATACGAATGGATATCCAAACGTTCATAATGTAATTCCCCAGCGTCCCATTCCTCAGCAGATCTTCCCACAAGGCCAAGGTAAAGTGCCGTTACCGTTGCCCGGCACCAACATTGGACATCTGACTCTGTCCATGAAGCCATCACCTAACGGACCCATTCCTTATCAACCACAGTGAGTATGATGTCTGGATACAAGATTCAAGATTTGAGTACATTTTCAATCATAATGGTTGTTGGACATTGTACATTGTACTTTTTATTATTTGGTCTTTTAGGTCAGCAAATACATTTCAAACATTTTACATCATGCCTAATTGATTATATCCCCGTGACCAGATTTGTGACTTTCAGCATGAAGCCTGATTCACGCCGTTAATTATTTCATCTTAGAGCAGCAAAAAATCATAGTTGAATAATCAAATAATATGCACTTCCAGCTGAAAGCACAGTGGTGTAATGGCGTTGTAGGATGCTTTTTTTTTTTAAAGCTTACCAGATGGCAGAATTTATTGGTGAAACTGATACTTGAGAACCAATTATATAACCTAAAAAGTTTGAATGTTGGTAGAAAATAATGTATAATCAGACTGTTTTCTTAAAGAATATATGTTCTAGTTTAGCACATACTGTAGCGAAGACCTGTAGTAGTTGTCTAAATGTTTTTTGGACTTTTGTGATTCTTTAAGCTCCTTAGTTCACCAAACATTTTATTATTTTGGAATGAACTCCATAGCTCGGTATCAATGCCAGACATCAAACCAACAGAATGCTAACTGTCTCTTCCCCTTTCATGCCCTCCTACTTCTCTCTCAGCATGGGTTTGTTTTACAGAAATGCCTACTGTTCTTTAGCCGGACTTACTGAAATCTTTTTGCATGACTAACACTTGGGCTTTCACCAGTTTGTGACTCCTGAACTCCTGATGTCAGCTTAGTTTTCATTTTCAGTTTTAATTTTCGTTTGCCCTCAAAACACGATTTTTATGAGAATCCTTTAACGTGACCCTGCAGGCTCTTAAGTGACCTGTTTTTTTTTTTTTTTTAGAGGGTTCTGTGGGGTATGGCTTGGGTTTGTTTTGACTGCCACAAATATAGACGACTGGAAAGTTCACAATCATATCGGATGTGAAGCTTTCTTTATTTCTTTCTAACAGAGCGAATCGGACTGACTGCACACGCTGAGTCAAAATCTTGAGAAGCCACAGAACTGCCCCCATGTTGGTTCCAGGAAAAGCTGTAAGACTGTGGCAGGGCAGGATATTGATGAATTCTACTTAAAATATTAATGAAAGCAGTTTATGTGCTGGGACTGATGTGCTTTTTCAGTCAGAACTTGGATGTATCTGCTTGGTAATTGCTACCAGACCTGTCCACGAAAGCTTCTGTGGGTTTCCACAGGGTTTATTGTGTGTGGAGGAGGTAGGCCTCTCTCCAGAACTCCCCTTCCTCTCAGCTGCAGACAAACTTGCTCAACATTTGAGAGGAATTTCCTGCATTTTAGATATTTGGATTATTTTGATTGTTATCAGTATATATAATCAATATTTAATTATATTATTAGTATAATAATTGGGTTACAAAAGTCAAAAAGACAAGAGTTTTACAAGGTAGGGCCGTCAAGATATCAGAATTTATATTCAATTTTCTGTTTGAGTTAATAGCTTGGAAAGACAATTGTTTTGGCAAGAAGTACACAAAGGCTTTATTGCAACCATCAGTCAAACAGCCATTAGGTAACTGTGCATTATTCATTTATTTTCTTGCAGTTTTATTTAATTATTTTTTACAATTTTATATTTTACATTAAAGAGGCAATTGTGTACTAGAAATGAAATTTTTTGGGTGACATTTTTAAAGAATTATACCAGATATTTCATGGTTAACCTGATATTTGAGAACCAAATATGTTTTATAAAGGTCTTAAAATCTGAAATACTGATAAATTATATTTATAAACTGATAATCAGTCTATAATCATTCATCCATTGATAATCAGACCATATCTATTCTCTATATGTATGAAACAATAAAGCACACACACCTTTATAGTGATTTCACCCATGTGTGTATTAAAAGATTCTAGAAACAACAGTCACCTGTCTGTCAGGCAGTGCTGGGATTTTATTGTAGGTTTTACCTTTTTTTTTTTTTTTACTAAAGTACCAGGATTCTGCCACTCCATCTTGTCACAGTTTTGAAAACTATTGAGTTACTGTTGCTATGCTTGTTCTCTTAAGCCCTATTCGGACGGGACTAGTTTTACAGGGGGTCGTTAGAGAAATTTGTGTTTCACAGACATACTTGGTAATTTTGATTCCGTCCGAATCTGCCGCGTCTGTGTTTTTCTCACACAACCTCTGTAGAAATTCCAGAGCAAATTACCTACTGTTTTTCAGCAAACTCAGTGATCCTCTCAGAAAACTAAATGTCTAAATGCCCATCGCAATGCATTTCCTTTTGTGTTTTGGCCAACGTGAATTAACGTAGATGCTATTACCGCGCGCATGGTTGACATATTTGACTCCCGACAAAGAAATAAAAAAAGAACAATAATAAAATCTAGAGCTAGATCACATAAACAGTTAAGACTGGCTATTGTAATATCAGCGTCAGGTGAGATCACTCACGTTAATTTTTTTTGCACTCAATTACATTGTTTTAATTACATATGTACCTTTTATTAAAATTAAACATGGGTTTACTACAATTTTTTTTTTTTTTAATAGTTAAACTAAAGTAGGCTAATCACACATTAACATGGTTTTGCTACTAGCTTTACCATGCTATTTGTAGTAAATTTATTATACTAATGGTAATCAATCTGAATGACTATAGCCTGCGCAATGCACGCATACAGAGCGTGTGATCTCTGAAATGCCCAGATGTACAAAACCGACCCTCCCACCGGAGATGTAATAAACACGGAGATGTTAGTCCGGTCCAAATTGGTACATGAAAATCGCAGACGTCAGGTGATAAGAATCTAAACTCAAACGTAGTTTAGAAAACTAGCCCCGTCCGAATAGGGCTTTTGACCACTTTTTTAGAGTCTCAGGGTTGCCAGTGTAACATGTGGAAGGAGTAAGTTAAGTATTCATAAATTTTGCATGCAAAAACATTTCACATTATGTTCTTTCACTGTTATTTTACTCTTCAAATGGGATATTTGCAACTGTCAAAATGTGACAGTTATTAGGCCACATTTCCCTCCAAAACCGACTGAATGAGTGAAAGGTTTATTGAAGCACAGGTTGAAGGATTTGTTGGTGTTATGAGTCATCAGTGTGGGTTTAATGTAGTGAAGCTGTGGTTGGGTGTCATCACCGCAGAAACAGGTCAGAGAGATGGTTATTCAGACACTTGGGGAAGGTAAACATTTTGGTTAATTGTGGACAAGCATCAAGGAATGAATAGATGTAAAATCATTTGACCAATTAGAATTAAGTATGAGCCATGTAACAAATCTTTTTGGAGTCTCAATGCAATTAACTCTAACGCTCAGAAAAAGAATCATTTTCAGGCAGGTTTCATGTGCCATGGTTTTACAGGTGTGCAACAGTTGCACTGAAAAAATGTATCTCTGATGATAATTTTGAATTTATAGGTTTCAAAATCAAAAAGTTTTGCAGAGGCCTTGTATTAATATTATAGTGAGAAAAACCTTTAGATTTATAGTTGAATGAGTTTGTGGGTTTGTGTCAAGAAAACCTGATCCATCCTCAGGAACACTGCTGGTCATGGAAAGGATTGAAAGCTTTAGGAGAGATTTTATACAGTGTTTTCTGTTGACACTTTATTTTCCAAGCGTGGATCAATGGAGAGCATTGTGCTCAAGCTGTGTGGCACACTGTATTTACTCTAAACTTATTGTTTGACTAAAGTGATTTGAGGTGTTTAATGTTGAAGGTTATGATTAAGTCTTGTAGTGTTTGGGCTCTGAGGGTTTTTCTGTGTTGACTTATCCAGATCTCAAGTAAACTCATGAATCCTTTGTTGGCAGTTTAGGTGACTTTTAGGTGAGTTGAACACTGAGTCGGTCCTTTTTAAATAGTCACAAAACCATAAGTTGAAACTGACATGGCTAGTTTAGTGTATTGTTCACAACAAGAAAATAATAGCAAGTTAAAATGAATGAAATAACTTATGATTTATGCAAAAGCAGTAGGGAGCACTGTGCTGTACTTTATGTAAAATAATAATTAATTGATCATTTCTATTACTTTTCAATACTTCTTCATTTAGAACAATTAATCCTGAAAAAAAATGCAACGAAATGTATTGTATTTTATTCTTTTTTCATATTTGTATAATTAAAAAGGTAAATTAAATGCCCCAATAATTAGTACTAATTGATATTGTGGCTATACCTGTGTACAGGTGGTTTGTGTGTTAGTATGCTGGGGTAAACTAATATGGAGAAGCAAGTAACCTAGGCTCTATATACTGTACATTTCTGGGTTGGAAGTAAACGGTAAATCAGAGACTAACGAAACAATCCCCTTAATTCCTCTTTCACTTACTATCTTCTTCCCAGTGAGCACAGACTTTTTTCTAGGTAAACTTATATCTAACATATACTTCTTGTATGTGCCCTTCCCCTGTACACTGATGTCCTGGCAGAACATTACCAGTACGTTTTGTTAATTTTTTTAATTGTTAATTTCCTTCAATCCTTAAACAAAGCATAATGCAATGTGTAATTCAAAATACAGGTAAAACACCTGTGAAACATCAGTACAGAAAATACCTTCATATTAACTCGGCACATTGGCCCAATTCTATGGACTTATAGCATATATTATCACCCTTTGAGGTGCACATACTGACTCCACCACAGCATGATGTAACCACTAGCCTCCAGCGACAGAAACCCACCCTAATAGAGCAGTACTGTTAACACACACCTGGCTCTGTAACTCCTGTCAGTCAAGAGGTCTGGAGTTCATTGGTGCTGCTTGGTGCTCATGTCTGGCAGGACTTTGAAGTGTCAGTCACATCCAGGTTAGGTACCACCCTACTCTGTGGAGAAGTGTGAACTGTCCTGCAGATGGGTAATAAGAAACAAGGGAGAGGTTCCTGGTTTCTTTAAAATCATGATAGTGGCTGTTAGCTGAACTCAGTATTCTTAGCATTTTAGGGAAATTATAGATATTTTCAAAATTTTGCCAAAATGTAATTGAAACATGGACAATGAATCTTATTAATACTGTAAAGAGTTTTTATTAGTTATTAATATTGAGTGAAAATCATCAAATAATAATTTATAAATTTTTATTATTATCATTTTATCATTATAAATAATACCTAAAAAGACATTTGCTGACATTTAATCATCCCCATCGAGGTTTCATAGGACTTTTTTCTGATTATGTATTTAGATATTTATTGCAGTGTAAAAATGACTGAATTTAGCTGTCTTGAAATGTGTGCAAATATTCCAGTAACCATGTTGTATGTATGTACTGGTGATAATGTATGGCAAAAATACAATTACCTAAATATGTTTGCACATTAATTAAATTGTGCAATGGGATCACCAGCATAAATACTCATGCTTGGTTGAAAAAAAAATAGAATTGTGTAGGACACAATCAATACTTTGCAGACTTTCACTGAATCAGTACAGCATCTAATCAATGAAGCTTATATACTTTACTTTTAATGTTTTTAAAATTTAATTTATTAGACAAGACTGTTACATATTGATTCATTTGTTTGTGGAAATGAGACAAAAACACAATCTGGCACCAAAAACATGGAGTGTGCTTGATTTTGTGTTAAATTCTGTGATCACAGAATGGCGAAATCCTGGAGGGATTGTTTATTGAAGTAATCACAAAATGGTTATGACAGCTGTAGTGATTTTGAGGTAATCTGCATTATAATGTATCAAACAGCATTAGCATGTATTCTAGGTGTTTCACTTTAGTGATGAAATTGGGTCTGCTGGTGTTTAGGAAACAAATATCCATCTGCAGACAATAGTTACTGAAGAGAGCAAAAGCATCCTGATGTGGGTCGCTGGGTTCATTAGAAGAGAGAGCTGTGTAGTGTCTCGCCGAGCACGAGGGAGGAACTGCAGCGGATTCCGCCAGATTCTGGGAATAACAAGAGGATAAGTGCGGAAAGAGAAGAATAGACAAAGTGGTCAAAAAAGTGGGAGAAGGAAATGGAAAACCGAGATGGACGAAGTACTGATATTATTAAAAGAGGAGGATGGGCAGAGTGGTACAGAAAGAAACGGAGAAGGGTCAGAGAAAGAAAGAGGTAGAGAGAGAAATGGACATGTGAAAATTTAAGTTGTTTATGTGAAAATAAGCAACATCACTGGAGTTCAGACCTGTGTAGCTGTTTGGTTTTGATTGAGAGGGAGTGAGAGAGAGTAAAAAAAATAACTCCCTGCATTTTTTTTTTTCAATTTAATTACAGCACGTCTGCCAGCGTACGAGGTCGCGCCAGCTATTTTGTTGAGACTGGAATTGGAGCTAATGTTTATAACTTCTCTCTCTCTCTCTCTCTCTCTCTCTCTCTCTCTGCCTCTCTCCCTCTCTGCCTCTCTGACATCCCCCTCTCACTCTCATCTTCTCTCTGATGGAGCTGTGGACTTCAGCAGCAGTAGATGGATGATCCATAAGTATTGATTTCCATGTTAAATGTTCATCCACAAGTTAAATTTGAGAACAAAGCTTCATATGGCCTTGTCTCCATATACATCACATTCTCTAGATATTCCAGTTTAGTGGACTGTAAAAGGAAAAGTTGCTCACTACTCAAAGATCAAATTGGTTAAAATTGCTTCTTTTGCTCTTATGAAATTGGTTAGCTAACACACATATTAGGCAGCACAATTGTTTTCAACATTGATAATAAGAAGAAATGTTCTTGAGCACCAAATTAGCATATTACAATGATTTCTAAAGGATTATGGGACACTGAGTAATTGACTGCTGAAAATTCAGTTTCGCTATCACAGGAATGCATGAAAAGAAAAATCAAATAGAAAGCACACAATAATACTGATTAACTGAAGTTTTGATCAAAAAATGCAATCATGTTGAGCATAAAAGAATTTCAGAGACATTCATCTTAACCAACCTGGTAATGTAGACTGTGTATGTTTTTTTTTCTCCATGTGGTACCTTTAATTACCGTGCTCTTTCAGATCATTCAGGCAACCCACTGGCTGGTTGATTTTGAAAATATGTCATTTTGCACATTCCAAGTTATTATATTGCTGGGCTGCAATAGACACATTAGAAGAAGTAAGCAGAGCCGCATCACGTGTGTTCAACCGCTATGCTCCAAAAACCATAATTACAATTCATATTACCAGGATTTACTCTGAATCCCAGCCCAGTGTCGTAAAATTCAATATAAACAGCTCATTATACTTCTGCTCCCCTTGCGCAGAATAATCTTAGGGCAAATAAACATTAGTGAATTAAAAAAATAATAATATGTGGCTTCATGGCCACAGGAGCAGCATTGAGTGCTGACTGGCTCTTTAGAGTGCATTCTGAATCCAGAAGCGAGCGGGTTCAGTTCCAGTCTCAGACAGGTTCCTCTTCATCAGAGACGGCACATGTAAACAGATGTCCCTGCTGATCTAACCTGTCTACCAGAAGAGTCACTTGTGGGCAGAAATCAGCTGGGATCACAGTACCTAAATGGATCTGGCTTTGTACTCTGTAAACTTCTTCTCTTACTGGCCTGCAGTGGTGGTGTGTGGAGGCCATAAAAGATCCTGCTGTTCTTTTGTTGTGGTTTTTATTGAGATATTTGAATGCAGACCACACAGTTTGTTCAGTTAACTGCTCGTCTGCAAACTTCATTTCATATTATGATACTATTTAAGTAGCTTCATACTAACATATTAAACTAATTTCTCACAGAGACTGTGTTCCTTGTTAAGTACCTTTTTGAAAAATGTTAATATTGCTGATGCATCACTGTAATTTGCTGTTTTAGGCAAAGGGCAAATTAGCTGCATTCTAGTTGACAATATATGATCTTTTTCCTTTGATGGGTATTCAGAAATATTCAGTGTGCATTCAGTGTGCAAAAGATTGCATAAATCATAAATATTATGCATTTTGCCACTGACTATTTTTATAGTGCCCTTTACAGCATGAAATTGCATGAAAAAGGTCATTTAGGGTCAAGAAAAGAATACTTTTATTCAGCAAAAACACATTAGACTGCTCAAAAGTAAAGCTGTAAAGACATTCATAATGTTCATGATGTTCTTTTGAACATTCTGTTGATCAAAGATTCCTGTTTTCAACAGTTTTCAACCTTGATAATAATAAGAAATGTTTCTTAAGCATCAGATTAGAATAATTTCTGAAGGATCGTGTGACACTGAACACTGGAGTAATGAATGCTGAAAATTCAGCTTTGCCATTAGAGGAATAAATGACAAAAATTTTAATAATATTTGATTTCACAGTATTACTGTATTTTTATCAAATAAATTCAGCTTTGGTAAATATAAAAAAATCTTTAAAATGCATTATTTTGTGTACCACAGTATTAAAAAAGTCAGGTTTGAAACAATAGTATGAATAATAAAGGAAGAGCTAAAATGTTTGGGTTAACTGTCCCTTTAAGACTGCTTAGTCAACTAGACAGACTAGACTAACTGATTTTTTTAAACGTAGTGTTGAACCCCAATGAAAGCCACATGAAAGTGCACAGCTTTATGGTACAATGGGATATTTGTTCTAGAGTTGATGTTGAAAAGTATTTCAGTACATCCATCTCTATCCCTTTCGGTGGTCCACAGGAAGACAATTATAACTGAACAGTGCTTAGTTGTCTGTGCTAAACATACTGAAAAAATGGTCTAGGCCACAGAGCACATCTGGGCACAAACCCAATGGTTTCCTTACAATGATTTACATTACTGCACACGTGTATTCACAGATTTATGTCACTGTCTGCTGAACATTCAATAACAAGTGAAAGAGAATGCTGGATTTCACATGCATACATCAAATGTGCTGCGTACATTTTACACGTGTGTTATGTGGTGTTGAAAGCGTCCAGTCAGCCCTTCAGGGAGGGTTTTCGTCAGGGATAGTCTTGCTAACGCTGTTTGCGGTTGTGGCTGTTTGGGCTTTACGTCAGTCCTAAGTGTCTTAAGGACTGATATTTTTTGTAAATGTTGTCCTCATTTATATTTGCCTGAGTGTGTAGCCTGTATTTCAATTAGGTCTGGTGTTTTAGGGAGGATCCGTGTGTATGGACAGTATTTGTGTGTGGGTTTAAATTTATTTACAGACTGTGTGTGTCTGGGTGTGTGGTTAGCGTGTAGGCATTTAGAAAGAGTGTATGTGTGTGGTTTGTGTGGGTGGGTGTGCGTATGTGGTTTGGCTTGAGTGTGTGTATGTATTTAGAGAGGGTCTGTGTGGTTGGTGTAGTGTGTTTGTGTGTATATGTTTGAACTGTTACAGTGATCCACAGGTGCTGGGCCGGTCAGGTTTCTTGTGTTGTTTGGTTTCAAGCTGAATTGCAGCCTGGCAGTGAACCAGAGTCTGGATTCATGGAGCACCTCGGGTTAAGTGTGGTAGACCTGTCCAGACACCTGTCAGACAAGAAGCCAGGGAGCAATGCACGAGTAAGAGAGACAAAAAAAGAGATACCTCCTCCCTGTCACTGTGGCCGCCAGCTCGTGCACCTGTTGGGGAAGAGCTATGAGATGCCCGCTGGCATAAGAACATGAGAGACAGTTATGGTGTAGTATAGTCATCTTGGAAGAGATTAGAAGCCAGCTGGCCTCCCTCACAAACACAGTCACAAAATTCAGTTTTCCTGTCTACATGCGCAGGAAACCAACAGCTCTTTCCACACCAGGTCTGGTAACGCAGCTTATTAGGAAGTTCATGAGTGCTGGCTTTTTATGCTCTTGGCTTTATTAGTAATAGTGCTTGCTTAGGCAACGGCCAAACAATCACCCAAACACCCAGCTTCACCGCATTGGGCTGCATTCATTAGTAATTGCGCACAAGTGTTCTTACTTAGATGGGCAGACACAGTTCTCATGTAAAATTCTCATGCATTCAATTTATTCATTCCTTCGTTCTAATGTTTATAAATCTCGATTATTTTGAATGAAGAGCACGTACCTTCAGATGCAAATTAGCATAATACATGCCTAATTCCTCTCCATATAAAGGATTTGCATACCAGCTCTCCTGTGCAGCAATTCATCACTCTCTGCAGATGCATCCTTAAACTTTCTAAAGATGGTCTCTTGCCTGAGAGTATGTGTGTGTGTTTATATGGGAAACTGGTTCTACATTTAAGGTAGAATAAATGGGGTAAATGTCAAACGTCACCTCACCAAAACCAGAAAACAGGTCTCATCGCATTAGCTTGTCAGAGACTGTGTTAACAGCTGTATGAATTAATGCTGATATATATGGACTTAGGTAGGAAAGTAATCAGCTAACCTAGCTAGCTTGTTTATATTGAATGAATGAATGAACGAATGAACTAACAAATGAATGAATGAATGAATGAATGAATGAATGAATGAATAAATGAATGAATGAATGAATAAATGCATGAGACATTTATATAGCACTTGTGTATTACTGTATTCCCAAATTGCTTTACAGTCATATGAGGGGATCCCTCCTCAAACACCACCAGTGTGAATAAATGAATCGTACTGTGACGGCAGCCAGTGCCACAATGGCGCCAGTGCTCTAACCACACACCAGCTACAGAGAGAGAGGAGAGAGTGATAGAGCCAACTGAGTGGATGGGGATTATTAGGAGGCCATGATTGACAAGGGCCAGTGGATGGAATTTGGCATGAATACTGGGGATGCACCCCAACTCTTTACAAGAAGTGCCATGGGAATTTTAGTGACCACAGAGAGTCAGGACCACGGTGCTTTTTACAGTATAGTGTCCCTGTCACTATGCTGGGCATTAGGACCCACACAGACCACAGGGTGAGCACTCCCTGCTGGCTTCACTAACACCTCTTCCAGCAGCAACCTAGTTTTCCCAGGAGGTCTCCTATCCGGTGCTGCCCAGGCTCAACCCTGCTTATCTTCAGTGGAAAATTGTTGCTGTTTTAATCAATTTCAATATCTAAATGTTAGTGAAAAGAATAAAAATATTATTTTAGATATCAATCCACATATTAGGTTATGATTATCTTTGGTATCTCCTTTGAAGGCATCTAGAGTAAAACTGCTCCATATTTAACTAAGCACTTACAAAACACTTGAATCAGAAGTGAGGAGATCTGTTTTACAGAATATGGAAGTCTGTTGCGCATAACCCCCACTGTCTGTGTATACATGTATGTAGATAGTGCGAAAATGGAGAAATGCATTTGGAAATGCTTGAAACACTGTATTCCACTAGTTCTCACCACATAGCAGCTTCCACTGTCCAGGAAATGTGATGGTGTTTGTGTGTGTGAGAGAGAGTTTATAAGCTCTTACACAGCTCATTGCTTTTCACCTGTTCAGGAAAGACATGTTATACTCTTTCTTTTTATGTGCATGGTCTGCTCTTTGTAAACTTTAATGCTCTGTGTTTGTGGGGTATAACTGGCTTTACTTTTGAAAAGACCAGTTTGAATTGTCATGCTGGTTCAGGATGGTTTATGCTGGTCTAGCTGGTGAACAAGCATGGCCACTTTTCTCTACAGTAAAAACTGTAACAACCATACTATGAACCATACAGTATGTTTGGCAGTTTGGTTTTGTGTTTTTTGCTTATGCTTTTCCTGGACAAATTAATAGGCCTTTCTCAATGCTTGTGTGTCTAAATGACTAAATGACTAAATAACTAGAATACAAAATTGTTGCTAAAACATTTTTTATATCTTCGTGCCTGCTTTTCAACCCCAGAGTTGTAAACACTGAGCCAATTGTCTGGTCTTTAAATTGTTTGATATGCTGGTACATATGCCAGGCACAGAACCTAAGTAAACTATTATATGTAAAGACTGTGAGAAAGGGTGAGAGACTATGCTTTTCAACACATTGCATGACAATTAAGAGCAGTACAAACAAACATTTCAAAATGAGACCTCTTTGGAAATATCAAACGAGAGATGAAAGACAGACGGAGCAACAAAGCTGAATAGTGTGAAAGACAAAATGAGAGTTCAATGGGGAAAAGCAACCTCTGTTTACACTCTCCCTGTAAATATTCTCATTTTGTTTGCTGGTTTTTGTGTATTGGCTCCTTCCGTTGCTTTACATTTGATCAGAAATCAGACGCTGTTTATACACTTTGTCCTCACATTCTCGCTTTGTTGTGGGATTGTTGTGGATAAAAAAAGCATGTTGTTATGTCTAAAGCTTTGCTTGCATTGAAAGGCAGTGGACAACTATAGTTGTCACATATAGTAACTGCTAATTTGCATAAAGTCGAACTTTGCAGTATTTGTCAGTATTGATGTTACATAATTGATATCTGGTCACTTTTTAATTGCAATTCAATTTCAGATAGACTGGCCCTTTTATTCTGTCAGCATGCCATAGTTTCTATTTCCATTGACTTACATCATATTTTTGTCTATACAATGGAAGCCCATGGGTACCAAAACTGAAAGAATGGTCAGATACAGGTTTGGAACAACATGATGGGGAATGCATTTTAGGATGGACTATCCCTAAGAGTACAGACACCATACAGACAGTAGGTTTGTGATGTTATTCTAAGTTGCCGACCCTGATTTAGTCCTGTGCGTCATCGTCTTAGAAAGCTTCCCAGCTGTGATTCTGAGCAACCACATCCCTGTTTTCTTCATCCTAATAGATATATGAAAGACGATTACATTTCACATCCGTTTCCTCACAGCTGTGTGCTGTGTTTTGTCTCCTTATTAGAAAGATGTTTGATACTTTAACACAGACATAGCTGATAATTATCTGTACCCATAATCCCCTTACAGACTTCTTGTGGGGAGTTTGGCTGTATTTGGTTTTTACATTGTGTTCTTTACTCTGTTCCAAAAGCTAGTGAGCTGACTATCTAAAGAGCATTTTAAGGGACTTTCCAAAAGGTACACTGTCGCTTAAAATGCACATGATGCTGTCTTATTGGATGGCTAATTTTGGTCAAATTCTACAGCATCATTGTGTCCTTATTTTAGTATTATTTATACTATTATATTTACTAATATTTTAACTTGGCTTTTTTTGGTTGTAATGGCATTTGGCATTTTAGTTGTAATGGATATTATGTGTTTTCATCATTTTTGTTAGTTTTCTTTTTTCTCTGTATAGATTTTATATTTGTTTTAATTTCTAGTTTTAGTACTTCAACTTTTATTTCAGTTAGCTGCCATGGGTAACAAATTGAATTTCATCATGTAATATTTATATTTTATTTTATTTCAGTTTGATTTCTTTTACCAAAATTGATTTTAATAGTATAAGTTAACACTGGTGGTGAAGGCAATCCCAGAATGCACTGCAACAAACTGAAGCAGCAGTATTTCACTCATTCATAACTGAGCTCACTTGGCCAGTAAACTCTATTTTGATATACCAAAAGAAAGAAAAAGGATTTTGCAGAAAAATGAATATGGTTATAACAGAAAGAGATTTTCATGTGCTATGATTGATTTTTGTCTATGTGCTGGCATTCAGCTGTATGCGTGTGATCAACATTATGCCAAATAAATTATGAATCATGTGAATACTGATGTGTTTTCTATGTAGCAAATTATTGGTTTCATTTACATGTTACTAAAAGCATGCCTGCATGTTCAGGGTACTGTGGTTTTCCATATGTACCCATATGTTCCATATGTACCCATATCCATATGTTTTTTGGTTCATTTTGCTTTGATGTACTGGAGGACCCCCTCGAAAACGAGATGTTTCATCTCAAGGGGTTAATCCTCGCAATAAAGATATGTTAATAAATAAATATGGCCTTGAGCAGGTAATTAATCAAAATGAAAACCACATAAATTAAAATATGAATACATGAATAATATAAATATATGAATTTTCAATATGGACATAAATCCTTGTGACAGAAAGAAATAATAACAATAAAATAAAAATAAGGTGTTGACATTTTTGTTTTTGTTTTTAATGTTTGTATCTTGCAGAGTACAAAACCCAGTTTCAATGACAATGCACCAAAGCAAAACCCAGAAATTCATGGTTCAACAGAAAAACTACCACACTCACACACAGGTGAATGGATTCGGACCCACCCTGAACCGGGCCATACCTCTTTCAGTGGGACACAATCCAATAAATGGTAAGTACTAAGTACAATCTCTCTAGAGCTGGATCCCTTTGAATTCAATGCATTTTCTTTCACAGCACATGAGCATGTCAGTTAAAACTACTAAACACCACTGTAACATTTTTTAAAAGACTTTTGCACTATATTCTAAGTCATATGATAGATATGTGTGAGAAGAAATGTAAAAACGAATGATGTTTGGCGTTGTTTAACCTGAATTATATTTACTGACACTGAAGACTGCAGCAGTGGCTACTGAAAATTCAGCTTTGCCATCACACGAGTAAATTATATATTCAAATAGAAAACAGTTAAACAGTCATTTCACATTATTACTGTTTTTACTGTATTTTTCATCAAATAAATGCATCCTTGGTGAATATTATAGATGACTATTTCTTAAAAAAATGTAAATCTTACCCACTCCAAGCTCTTGCACAATAGTGTATGTCTTGGCTTCCATTCTCTATCATTTTGACACATTGATGTAATCCCAAAGCATCTCCTCCTGTTGAAGAAATATGAGAAAGAGTGACATCAGCATCTCAAAATGTTATTTAATGTGTCAGTTTTTATTTTTCAACAAGTCTCACTGACTCTGCATGAAGCCCTGGGTGTTTGACGGAATGACAGATCACACACAGTGAAACATTCCGTGTGCAGAGTGACAGCATGTCTGGCTCACTTAGAAACGTTTAGCTCTGTGTCTGAAACGCTGTGAAATGACAGTACGATTTTGTTATACAGCTGTAGTATGAAGTTTGAGATGATGATAAAAAAGTGTTCCCACAGTCATCAATATTAAAGATGAATATTAAAACTTCCAAGCCTAGAAGAGTTATTGAAACAAATGAAACATTGAAAAGTCATGGGAACTTCTATAGAAAGTACCCCTTCCCCACACACACACAAGCTAATCATACTAAATTCAAGTACAATAGCTACGAAATTAATTTTAAACACCATTATCCATCACAAACCACCAAAATGTCATGGAAAAGTAAGGAAATTCATTGATCAAAAGGTGTGGGAATCCACAGTACAAATTAGTGGTAAGATGGTTCACAACCACAGGCATGTGCGTTTTAGACCCTACTTTCTCACTTCCCCTCTCTGTACTGCTTGTGTGCTATCATCTCATTTATTGTAATTTTGTATTGCTGCAGGTCGGCCCTTAAGTTATGGCCCTATTGTTTTTTTTCCAAGTGGATCCTCTAGTTGAAATCATATAAAGACTTAAGCATTGCCTTGTGCGCTGCACTGTCTAAAGTGAGTTATTAGCCTCATTTTCTCTGGGTAATTTTAGATAAAAGCCTGGCCATGAGGGAAGGCACGAACTGGAGAAAAGAGAGAGAGAAAGAGAGAGAGGAGGAAAATTAAATGACTGAGCATTACGATAAACGGTCATTGAGGGAAGTGCTCTTAGGAAGCAGGTGAGAGGATTAGATACAGTAGTTCTGCATGTGAATGAGGGGACAGTGGAGCGGCAGAACTAATGTGTAGCATGACATCTATTATCCCTTTTCCTGCCCTGCAGACTGGCAGTGTTACACAACTCTGCCGAATACAGCCAGAGCTCTGCTGTAATACTAATGCAAGTAGGAGCCCGTGGGGTATTGGGTAACTGTTTTTGCACGGTGTTGTGGTCTGACATGCCGTTTCTCGCTGCTTTGAAACTCAGCCAAACCGCACTCTGACTGGATGTCGGATCGTACAGAAGTGACCGGGTTCACTCAGAGGGAGACAGACCTTTACATATTACATTACGTTCGTCTGTAGGTCGTAAGAGACAAGCATCTGACTGACTTCCTGTTGACCTCATGTTACATTTGTAGTTTTTGATTGGATTGATGGAAAGAAAGGGGGATTGGCTTAGATCTACAGTTTGAACAGAAACAACAATGCAAACTTCAGATTTAATGACAGACAAATGCTGTATTCGTGTTTTGGTTCACCTAGATTTACTTTGGGGACTTCAAAAAAGTAATTTGTTCACAAATCAGACTACACAGATTGCGCTACATATTTCTGATTCTCTAAAAAAGAAACGTACTCGGTTACTAAACGTAACCTCGGTTCTCTCTAGAAGAGCGAACGAGTACTGCGTCTTAGCTAAGACGCTACGGGAAAAGTCTCTTTTCACGAAATACTGAAGCAAAAAATTATCCTTAATTTTGTATTTTTGTAAAGCGCATTTGCAGCAGTACACAGCCATAGGTGAGACGGCTCGTTCGCTCATTGGCTTGTTCTGCGGCAACTGCACAGCCTATCGAGCGCAGGCTGATGCAACATCAGACCAATAAGGGCGCTTCGCGCCCTTCTTGCCACTTCCCGCCGAAACGGGTGTGGCTCAACCTATAAAAGGAGCTCGAAAAGGCTGACTCACCTGATTTATTTCATCGCCGAAGCGAACCAGAGTGAATCGTACGCACGGCAGAGAACGCAGTACTCGTTCGCTCTTCTAGAGAGAACCGAGGTTACGTTTAGTAACCGAGTACGTTCTCTTACGAGAGCTCTCTCGTACTGCGTCTTAGCTAAGATGCTACGGGAACCCGATGTAAAACGCCGTGCGCGCAGGGATCACACACCAATAAACCTGAAGCAACGCCCAGGATTTACAGTGCACAGTCACCTGAGGGACTCACAGAGAGTCCGGGACAGAAAAGGGGGAAAGCCCTCCGTCCCATATCTAGCAGCATCCGTAGATGCGGCAATATGACATCACACAGCCGAGGCGAGGCCTGACCAATGTGGCAATGCGGGTCTTACGCAATACTGCCCATAAAACAGTCGGCAGCGCATAGCGCTCATGAACTCAGAATTCCCCTCAGGGCCCCGATTCTTCTATACCGACAGCGGCCTTGCTTGCAAGGCGGGAACCTCCAGGTTATAGAACCTGATAAATGTAGACGGCGAGGCCCAACCCGCCGCCATACATATATCCTGCAAGGAGATCCCAGTAGACCACGCCCACGACGAGGCAACGCCTCTTGTGGAGTGTGCTCTGACGCCCAACGGGCACTGAAGGCCCCTGGAAGCGTAAGCTAACGCTATGGCGTCAACTATCTATCTGGATAGAGTCTGTCTCGAAACAGCCATTCCCTTGGAACGTCCACCGAACGAGACAAATAGCTGCTCCGTTTGCCGAAAGGCAGCAGAGCGAGACACATAAGCTCTTAAAACCCTGACAGGGCAAAGAAGACTCAAGTCTCCATCCTCCCCTGACACCGGCAGGGCAGACAGGGCAATAACCTGAGCCCAAAACGGTGTGTTGAGGGATTTCGGCACATAACCGTGCCTAGGTTTGAGTATGACCCTTGAGTCATTGGGCCCAAACTCCAAGCACGACTGGCTCACCGAGAGCGCGTGCAAATCACCCACACGCTTCACAGAAGCGAGAGCCAACAAGAATACTGTCTTGAACGACAGATGCTGAAGGCTAACCGATTGGATAGGCTCAAAAGGGGGACCCTTCAAGGCCTCCAAAACCGCCGCGAGGTCCCACATAGGGACTGACGGAGGTCTGGTAGGATTCAGCCTCCTAGCTCCTCTGAGGAACCGGATGACTAAATCGTTCCTTCCTATTGACTGACCGGACGCCGTTTCAGAAAACGCCGCGATGGCCGCCACATAAACTTTGAGCGTGGATGGGGCTCTGCCCTTATCCAACAGCTCCTGTAGGAAGGAGAGGACCTCCGTCACCTCACAACTAAGGGGTGAATAACCTCGAGCTGTGCACCAGCTGGAGAACACCGACCACTTCGAGGCATACAGACGTCGTGTCGACGGAGCTCTAGCCTGAGTGATGGTATTTAGCACTCCCACTGCGAGATCAGCGGGTAACCGTAGAGTGCACATACATGGAGGGACCACAACTCCGGTTGAGGGTGCCAAATCGAGCCCTTGGCCTGCGAGAGGAGATCTCTCCTCAACGGTACCGGCCATGGGGCGACATCTGCTAATTGCATCAAATCTGGGAACCCTGGTTGGTTCTTCCAAAGAGGTGCCACAAGCAGTATTGAACATCTCGTTTCTCTCACCCGTTCTATCACCTGCGGAAGGAGGGAGAGGGGAGGGAACGCATAAAGCGGGCAGCATGGCCATTTCCGTGACAGCGCGCTTTCGTTCTTGGAAAAGAACGCGGGGCAGTGAGCGTTTTCATGGGACGCAAAGAGGTCCACCTCCGCCATGCCAAATCTCTCCCACAACAGCCGGACTGTTTGCGGGTGTAGAGACCATTCGCCCGTAGGGACATTGCCTCTGGACAGCCTGTCTGGACCCAGATTCTGCAGTCCAGGCACATGCACTGCTCTCAGCGAGCGCACGTTGCGTTGAGCCCAAATCAGGAGGCGTTCCGTCAGCCTGCACAGGTTTCGGGACCCAAGACCGCCCTAGCGATTTATGTAGGACACCACGGACATGTTGTCCGAACGGACTACGACGTGGTGATCCTTGATATGGGGACAAAAGTGCGTCAGCGCGTTCTCCACTGCCAGCATTTCCAGGCAGTTGATATGATGGAGCTTTTCCCGTTCTGACCATAGGCCAAAGGACGGTCTGCCTTCGAGCAGCGCTCCCCATCCCGAAGTGGAGGCGTCCGTCGACACCATTTTCACACTCGGGGAAGTCCCCAGGCTTACACCTGATCGGTACCAGCCGTTCGCTGTCCAAGGTGCTAGAGCCGCAACACAGCTCTGATCGACCTTGAAATGCAGCCGGCCAGACGCCCACGCTCTGCGCGGCACCCGAGCCTTCAGCCAGAACTGCAGGGGGCGCATGCGGAGCAGGCCCAGCCGCAGAACCGGAGATGCAGAGGCCATGAGACCCAGCATCTTTTGACAGTGTTTGAGCGACACAGTCGCGCCGCAGTGGAAAGAACTCGCTGCGCGCTGAATGCCCATCGTGCGCTGTGGTGACAGTCGCGCCGTCATGGAACACGAGTTCAGAACTATACCCAGAAACAGGATCGTCTGACTGGGGTTCAGCGAACTCTTTGCCCAATTGACACTGAGGCCGAGCTTCTCGAGGTGATCGAGTAAAACGGCCCTGTGGTCCACGAGCTCCGCTCGTGATCGGGCCAGAACCAGCCAGTCGTCCAAATAATTCAGCACTCGTATGCCTCTGAGTCTGAGAGGAGCGAGCGCTGCATCCATGCACCTCGTAAACGTACGAGGAGCTACGGACAAGCCGAATGGCAGGACTGCAAACTGGTATGCCTGGCCCTCGAAGGCGAATCTCAAAAACCGCCTGTGGTTTGACGCTATCTGTATTTGAAAATACGCGTCCTTCAGATCTATTGACATGAACCAGTCCCCTCTGCGAATCTGCGCGAGGAGCATCCTGGTCGTGAGCATTTTGAAACTGCGTTTCATCAATGCCTTGTTCAGCTGTCTTAGATCCAGTATGGGCCTGAGACCCCCGTCTCTCTTGGGCACCAGAAAGTATCTGCTGTACAGCCCCCCCTCGCTTTGAGCTTGAGACACAGGCTCTACAGCCCCTTTGCTCAACAGTTTTGATATTTCGGCCCGATGTATGTGTGCTACTTCTGTTTTGACCGTAGTTTCGACGCGCGCTGAAAAGCGCGGTGGGCGTCGAGAAAACTGTAGCGAGTAGCCTCTCTTTAAAATGCCTAGCACCCAATCCGAAACCCCTGGAAGCGCTGACCATGCATCTGCATGAATGGCTAAGGGCTGGATGCGACACGTGCTCTGTTGACTGGGCAACGGCGGCGCTCGAGTGTGCTGCGCATCTGAGGCGGGGAGCGCGCTGATCACAGCGGGCAGATCGCTCATCCTCGACCCCGTTCCGGCGCTTAACCGACTGGAGGGAGGCTGAGCGGGTCCCGTGGGACTCGATATATCTGCGAGTAACCGTGGGCTGCATGTGTGCACTTTTACCACTTTCAACTCACCGTCTGCCTGTGCAGAATGTACGTGCACGGGCCTCGTTTTTACAGAAGCCCTGCGCCGTAAGTGACATAGTGTATGTGGGCACTGGGAAGTGGGCACGTTTACTATGCGGTGCGCTCGACCGATCTGTGTCGATCTTCTGTGCGCTAGCCCTGTGTGCAGGGCTGTGCTTACATGCGGGGATGGGCACTGGGTAGTGGGCATCGTCACTGCATTTAAAGCACCATCGGCCGTGGCCGGACGAGCGTGCACGGGTTTCGTTTTTACAGAAACCACATGACGCGTGTGACATAGTAATTGTGGGCACTGAGGGGTGGGCACTTTACTATGTAGTGTGCGCGACCGACTTGAGTCGACATTATGGGCGCAGGCCCTGTGTGTAGGGCTGTGCTTACATGTGGAGATGGGCACTGAGGAGTGGGCATCGTCACAACATTTATAGCACCATCGGCCGTGGCCGGAACACCAGAAAAAACACTCTTTTTGTGAAACATCTGGGTAGCCGTGATAACGGCTTTTGTGTGCAGGCAAGCGGGCACTCGTGCAGGCTTGCGCATTGCAGAAGACACTGAAGCAGTCACAACTCTTGGAACTGCAACAGCGGCGCGCTTGGGTGAGAGCTCGGCCGCAGCGGAACTCGAACACCGGCGCTTTCCCAGCAGTGCTAGGATGCTTTCGGGGCTTCTGGCTTCACCGCAATCCTCTGGCGCGGCTCCCGCGGCGCGGGGCAACGGCTCGAAGAGCGAGAACGGGGTCCCGAGCTGCTTCTGGAGCGCTTCGGCAAGAAGTGCTTGAACGCCTGTGAAGCTTTCTGGTCCTCGGCAAATCTCTCCACAAACTCGTTGACGGAAGATCCAAAGAGGCCGGCAGGAGTTAGCGGAGCGTCAAGAAACGCAGCGCGCTCAGACTCCTTGATGTCAGAAAGCGTCAGCCACAAATGCCTCTCAGCCACCGTAGCGGAAGCCATAACCCGTCCCATGGCCGGTGCAGCGGACTTAGTAGCGCGGAGGGAGAGATCCGAAGCACTCCTCAGATCCGCGAGACAGATCGCTTCAGGTCCCATCTCATCCAGCTTGCGGAGAAGATCGCCCTGGAAAATCTGTAGCGTCGCCATGGTGTGTAACGCAGACGCAGCCTGCACAGCAGCAGAGAATATCCGTGCGAGCAGCGATGACGTCATGCGGCAGGCTTTGGATGGCAACGCCGCCTTAGTCCGCCGTCCAGCAGAGGGCGGGCAAAGGTGCGCTGCTATAGCCTGTTCCACCGGCGGAAGTGACAGGTAGCCTCTGTTCTTAGCACCGTCCAGTGTGGAGAATGCTGACGAAACAGATGAGCGGATTCTCGCCGAGAATGGAGCGTCCCAAGCCTTCGCCACTTCTTCGTGAAGCTCAGGAAGAAAAGGGGCGTGTTTTGAGCTTGAGGAAGAGCGCTCAACCCGGAAGATAGCTACCATCCAGCCGGGAACGTGAAGGGGGCGCTGGTGCAGACCACTCGAGGCCGAGGCTCGCCGCGGCCAACGAGAGTACACGCATCAGCTCCTTATCGATATCCCCCCGTCTGCTGGGCCTCTGAGCAGCGGGCGCGAGATCCACGGAGCTCGCCCAACCCTCACTGCCCGAAGCAAGCAGAGAGCACGTGTCTTCTTCCTCCGACGCGGGCCTGAGATCCACTTCCTCCGATGACGCGTCGGCAAGCAGCGGACGCTGAGCATCGGGAAGCGATGCAGGGGAGACCGGCGAAGCGGAGGGAACCGGCGAGCTCGGCCGAGCTGGAGGCGGTTCTGGTAGGCGCTGCGAGCGGCGCTTCTTACGGCGCTGCGGCGCAGCGGATGATGCAGGCTTCGAGAAGGATGCCAGGCGAGTCCTCAGAGTCACCATAGGCATCAACTCGCAATGAGGACATCCGCCATCAGCATTGAGTTGATTGAGTTGATTGACCATTGCATGGTCTTCACCCAGACAGGGGACGCAGATGACGTGACGATCTCCTTCGCTGAGCGGGGTTCTGCACGAGCCGCACGAAGGCATCTTTATAAAGACGCAGCTCTTTTGTGAATGTGCGTCGCAGGGCGAACACACACACAGAATATTACAGAACAAGGATTGTAAAGGATATGGGCGCCGGATAGCGCAGCAGGAACGGCAGTGGAAGGCGGCGGTGCCAGCGGCTTCAGGATGGCTCGTCCTGCTGATATGCTCTTCCAGATGGCGCTTGCTTCCTCGTGATCCAGCGATGCGTGAGCTTCGCTGAAGAGATGAAAAATCAGGTGAGTCAGCCTTTTCGAGCTCCTTTTATAGGTTGAGCCACACCCGTTTCGGCGGGAAGTGGCAAGAAGGGCACGAAGCGCCCTTATTGGTCTGATGTTGCATCAGCCTGCGCTCGATAGGCTGTGCAGTTGCCGCAGAACAAGCCAATGAGCGAACGAGCCGTCTCGCCTATGGCTGTGTACTGCTGCAAATGCACTTTACAAAAATACAAAATTAAGGATAATTTTTTGCTTCAGTATTTCGTGAAAAGAGACTTTTCCCGTAGCGTCTTAGCTAAGACGCAGTACGAGAGAGCTCTCGTAAGAGAACTGGCATTTTATCTCATTATATTTGATTCCTGTTTAACTTGTCAAAAACATAAATTTGGGTATGTCTTCCAAGGTAGCCTAACTAGCCTAATTTGTTAGCAATAGACATAAAGGGAGCGCAGGGTAAAAATATAAATTTTCCTGTTAATCATATTCTTGATTTGAATTATCAAAATCTTTTTTATTATTACCGCAGCATTTACAACTTCAGGTGAAGTTTGTGGACTAATTTAAAAGTAAAAAGATAAAAGGGTCTTTACTGCAAAATAATTACAAGACAACACACTTTTCTATTAATGTGTCTAATTCACAAACAAATGACTTTTTATTGAACTGAAAAATAAGCAACCAGTGTCATTTAATTCCTGAACATATTACTCTCTTGATCCATTTCTTGTAATGAATCATTCAAAAAGACTAAATTAACATTTAAATCAGTTTGTCATATCCTGATATAAATGATGAAATACAGACGCTGTATTAATATTAATGTATTTAAAGAAAAAAAAAGAAGAAGAAAACTTTGAGCAAGATTAGATTTGCCATCTCGTGCTTGAAAGGCAAGAATTATGCCTCTAAGCCACATTAGCTCATGTCCAGGTATGGGACTGAAATCCTAGCATCAAATCTGAGGTTAGGTTTTATAATCAGTTTTATATAAAAACTAAACAAGTCTGTGATATTTCCTATGGTAATTTAGATTTTCCAACTAAAATTGTATTTGTGGTTTATGGTAGTTATAGCAGACTGACTAGTTTCTCAATGTCTTAGGCGTCTGGCACCCGGTGAGGTCTGTCCAACACAAGAGGCGGCCTGTCAACAGCCCTCTGTGTGTGTGTGTGTGTGTGTGTGTGTGCTTGAGGTGCTCTGGAAAAGCCATTCATCTCTTGTCTGTTACTGTACACTCTCAGTGTGTCTTCCTCAATTTACTTTCCATTCTCACTTCATAACAGCTGTTTGATCTTTGAGAAAAAGTTACATGTTAGATTCTAGTTGATGTACTAGTAGTCTTATAAGCATAATACAGATGTTGGTGACTTTTGGTGAAAAAAAATTGTAAAAGCCACAATCACACTAATGCAAATTGCTAATGCAAGTTTCTCATACAAAGTTATGATGTAACACACAAACTGTATGGATGGTCTGCACAAACCGTATGGACTACTTTTATAAAATCTTTATCGTATAAACCTTTTTTTAGGTCCCATAGAAGAAAGTCATTGGCAAGTCATGATGTCTAATTGTTCTTTTTTTTTTCATAGTATTTTTTGGTGAAATAACCCTTTAACGAGATTTGTTTTAAATGGATTGGTGGAGGACGAATGACAGTATAAGGGTCATGAATAGAGACAAAGAAACAACAGAAACCGAAAGCAGACAGAAAAACAGGCAGGTAATCGAGCAGAAAACAGGCCAGGACTATCTCCAGATGTCTGACTGGAAAATATTTAGTGAGACGGTGATGCCAAGAGTATATCAGACTGCAATTTAAATAACATGCTCACTAATACAATGAATTAATTAATTAGACGCGGAGAGGAGAATGTGGGTAGATTGTGTTCCACATAGTTTTGCAGGTGGAGATGACATCATTTCAATTAAAGGAATCAGGACAGACTATTTTAGGAAAATAGTTTTTCTTGCATTTTTCAGATGAAGGTGTGAAAGTCTATTTATGCTGCTAAGAGATGAAGCTGCTTTAAGAGAGAAAAAGAGGTTGGAACTGAACTTCAACTAACAACAATTTTATAATCAATTAATCTGAATTTTTTTTTTGCATCTAGCCAAAACTGATTAACATAAAAACTATACAGTTTTCCTAGTTAATAGTATTAATATGTCTGACTAGTAGTCATAGCTTTTGCTAGAAATAAGAGTTAGTTGGGAAAACCCGACATTCCCTCTTTTCATCGCTGTATAAGGCTTGGAGATGTGGTCACTTTGTCCGAATCCTTCGAGAAGAGCTGGGTCTGGTCCCAGAGTTGTTTGCTAGTCTCTCTCTCTCTTTTTCTCTCTAGCTCTTTTGCTTCTATTTTTTCTTCAGTCACCTCCTCATGTTCCAGAGACTGAGATATTGGACCAAGGACAGAGAAAAGGAGGGAATGGACGAAAAAGGAATCAGTCACAGGGGAACACGTAAAGGAGACTAAGAAAAGACAAGACAGCAGAAATACTTTTTTCTTTTCTCCAGCCTCTCTCCCTCTCGCTCCCTCTCTCATTTCACTTTCTTAAAGCTGAACTCCTGAGCTGTTCTGCCAGACACTGCCTACAAAAGTGAGAGAGAGTCGTTCTGAGTTGTTTATGAAAGCCATGCCGTCCAGACTGATGGATTTTTCTCTCTTCTCTCTGTTGATGTCTCTGGTTTGCTGGGCTGTAGTAGGGAACCACACAGGCCGGATCAAGGTGGTCTTCACCCCGACTATCTGCAAGATGACCTGCACCAACGGCCGCTGTCAGAACAGCTGTCAGCAGGGCAACACCACCACTATCATCAGTGAGAATGGGCATGCTACGGACACGCTCACAGCCCCCAACTTCAGAGTCGGTGAGTGGCATCGCCGCCTCTTCTCAATGTATTGTAGGAAAAATGGGAATTTTCATTCATCTAGGTCTTGTAGAACATATTATTCCTTTGTTGGCAACTGGACTTTGTTGACGGTATGTGTGTATGCTTGCGTTTTTCTGTATACTGAACGGAGAACAGCTGGCCGTGGGCCTGTTACATCATGTCCAGCCTTAGACAGGTCTATAATTATGGCTGATGTTTGGATGTGTTTCTAGTCGCAGTTCAGAGGGGAGGTTTCATTTGCCTGGCAGATATTGTGGAAAAGTTAAAGATGCTTTAGACTGTGTCTGAAAAACCTACATAATTGGACCTCAGTTCTTCTAGGTTCCTTTCCAACAGTGATAATTCACAATGAGGGCTCAGAATGGATCGAGAGCATGTGGTTATGACACAGCAGAACGTCTTCTGGCCTCCGGCTCAGCCAGTTCATGTTCATTTACTGCCCGGCTCGGGGTTCTTCACGCACTTCTTAGTTGCGTAATCTGGTGGTTCCCAATCAGGGCATTTGGAAAGAATTTGATTTGGCTATGGTAGAGTCTTTGTTACTTTTTTGTTAACTTTTCATTAATATTTGCCCATATTATTATGTATTTTCTTATTTTCTCATGGATGATGAGTTTTACTTCTATCATATTTGAATTCCAATATAGAATATGCAAGTTACGGCTGTTAAACATTCCATTTAGATTTTATGTATAAGTAAATTAGACATTTCCCTCAGGGTAAGTGTGATGGCCCCAGAACTGTCAAAACTGAAAGACAAACTCGGGTGTCTTATTATAGACCGTAGAAGCTACTTGGTGAGCCTTTTTTACCAACTATATTTTTATATTAGTTTGAATATTAATGCTAAATAATATGAATTGGTATGAGCACATTTCTAGTCAATGGGGTTTGGGGAGTACAAGACAAAAAAAAAGTAAAAAAAAACACCTCCTTTCTAAGTAAAATCAAAAAGTACATTCACTTCTTGCTCCACTGCTGTATTGGGCCATTGCAATTAGTTACTTTGTGACTTGCATTAGGGTCAAGAATGAAGCAATAAACACAATTTATACACATAGTTGTTACATAAGTGTTACTTTTGAATCCAATTACTTTGTGGACACAAGGGTAGCATTCATAGAGGGGTTTGTTTTCACCAGTGGGTTTTGTAATCAGCACCCGGCAGGTTGAGCGGCTGAAATTGTATTCCATATAAGAGGGTCAGGAAAGCTCAGAGGAGTAAGTGTTCGGACAGATACTCTCAGTATAAGCAGAGTTTGTGCTTGGTGCTAAGATTCTCTCTCTCTCCCCGGCAAGCTGTTTGTCTGAATGAGGCGATCGTCTGGAGTGGGTGAGTGTGTGCGGCCTTATAAGGAACACAGAGCGTTCTGTCAGCTCTGATCCAGACGTAGCTGGGAGGAGAGATCCCAGGCCGAGCTCCAGCACTGTGGAGAATGGAGACACACACACATTAGAGTTGGATCAATACCAAGATTTTGGCTTCGGTAATCTGGACCAACCTCTCATACCTCAGCGTTGATGCTAAATCAATACCTTAAAATAAATGGTAAATAAAACTAGGGCTGTCAGTAGATTCAGTAATTTGTCTCATCTCAGAGCAAATATGCAATAATTAAATATAGCTTTCCCTATACATCACCCTTCAAAAGTTTGGGGAATGTCAGATTTCTGATGCCATATGATCCTTCAGAAATCCCTCTTATACTCTGATTTGATGCTCAAGAAACATGTCGTAATATTATTATCAAATTTTTTTTTTTTTTTCTTTTTCTTTTTCTTTTTTTACCTGAATAGACAGTTCAAAATAACAGCATTTATTTGAAATAGATGTTTGTTTGATAGAATAGATAGTCTGTATTGCTGGTTTCCACATGAATGAAAAATTATACTTATTGAGGTTTCTGACAATACAATTCCGCCATTCAGATTTTACGTTTTGTAAATATAGATTTTTCAATGTCAAATTTGTTAAATGCATTAAAAAACATTGAAACTATCACATCATTGCATGAACATTTATATTTCATATAATACTACATGAACCTACATTCATGCACTACATGGACATACTGTACAGTACTGTATAGCATATATTGACAAATGGGTCAAGTATCAAAACTGGCAAAATGACAGTGTCATGGTCATTTTACTCCATGCACACATAGAGACTGTCATACAGACCTGTGAAGTATTGATCAACTCTAGGTTTTGACTGCCACATTGATCAATAGACCATCTCATAGAACTACAAATGCATTATCACAACTGATCGACGTGTAGCTACAAGCTCCTTTATTATGATTGCACTGGAGAGAGGAATGTATTGGTGCACTTATGAAAATCATCAGTGATGTCCAGACTGCTCCAACTGGAGCTGGATGTTCATCCTGAGTGACTGTGTATGTGTAAATGTCTCACCCAAATGCGTTGTTGGACACAGTTGTGTTGGGTGTTTTGACAGTCATCCCCATGGAGCTGCCACTGAACCTGTCTGTACTAGCAGAGGCGTCAGGGTTTACAGGAAAATGTTACTCCGTCTGTTCATGGGCCGTGGGTGCCTGCTCTTTTTGGTATTCCAGGTGGGCTAATGACATTGCAATTACAAAAAGCTCTGATGACTTGCTTTTCTGTTCTCACTTATGTGAAACTCATTTTCCAGTTTTGAAATGCATTTAATGTCTGTGTGTGTCCCTGAACATTCTGTGAGAGTTCTGGTCTGAGTGGAAGAGAAAGATGAAGTGATATTTTCATCAATATTTACATGTCATCAGAAAATCTTGATATAATTTTTTATTAGTTGTATAGAAAAATAGAATTAGTTTGGCTGTTGGACTCATGAGTTCTTTAAGACTGTTTGTGTGTGTGTGTGTGTGTGTGTGTGTTGTTTTAATTTGTGGTTCAGAGTGGTGTTGTCTTAACAACTGAACATCATACACATTCAAAAGTATATTAAAAGTATATCAATTAATACTTTTATTCAGCAAGGGTGCATTAAATTGATCAGAATTGACAGTATAAAGAATGTTATTGTTATAAAATGTAAATGTCAAATAAATGCTGTTTTATTGAACCTTTTGTCAAGGTTTCAATACACAGCACAACTGAGTAAGTCATTGATAATAAGAAGAAATGTTTCTTGAACATCAAATCAGCATAATAGAACTGTTTGTGAAGGGTCATGTGACAATGAAGAGTAGAGAAATGACTGCTGAAAATCCAGGTTTGCCATCACAGGAATACATTCCATTTTAACCCTATCAAGTCGATTAACGCGGATACGCGTTTTGAGTCATTTTCTCCTGATAACCCCGAAAAGAACTTAAATTACACTTTTTAGTTTTAATCGTACAGATAAGAGCAATACATCGATCGAATCTGTAAAGGGTCTACTTTTTTTGGATACAGACATAATAACAACAGAACTTTGTGCACTTATAAAATAAAGATAACAAACAAGGTGTGCTGTCTGCAGCCTTTGTCTGCGCTGATCTTCATTTACAAACACGTCATTTAAATGAACTGTAACTCCGTGAATACTCAACGAAAATACATGAGAGAGATATCAAGATGAAGTAAACAAGATGATTTTACATCATTTAGAAAGAAAAATTCTAGGCTACAAGCTCCAGTTCTCAAAAATCCCGGGAACCATTGTTCTTTATGTGTTTTATTGCCTTATTCAAGCGTTTTAACATTTTTAGTTTTTCACTAACCACGCATAATATTTTTTTTCTCAAAAACACAATCATGTACATACATGCATTTCACATATTATTACAGCCCAGTTTGTGCTGATTACAGTGAGATTAGTCTTTACCCATTTAGATATTTATAAGAAACTGAAAAAAGCACAAATGTCAAGGCATGACAAAACTTCTCCAGGCCCCAAAAATACCCTTAGACTCCAGAGGGTTAAAATATGAAAATAGACAACAGGTGTTTAAAATCATAAAAATATTTCACAATAATTATACATGTTTTATCATCAGATAAATGCAGATCTGAAACTTTTGAATGACAGTGTGCATTATATGAAACACATTGCATGGAATAAAATACTTCTGTATAGAAAGTCAAAACCTGTAAAAAAAAATGACTAACATGCTACTGATGAAAGCCAACTATATAACTATATTATTTAATATTAGCATTCTAAGCCTGTGGTATATTATGCCACCTGGCTAAAATCATGATATGATATCATACATAAGTGAAGTTAGTTGGCATATTTGCTTTTGGGTTGATTGATGTAGAATATAAAATAAAAAATTAATTGTGAACATCTGGAAAATGTGATACAAAAATTACAATAAAATACAAAGGTCATTTTAGAGTTTTGTGGCACAAGTGTACAACATAAATAAAAAAAAGGAAATATGTTATGTATTCATATTGCATTTTGTTGTTGTTGGTTTTCTCTTTGGGGTTTTGACTTCTTTCATTTGCACCTAGCTGGGTTTTTAAAATGTTTACTCCACCAGAGATATTCTGCTAGTCTCTAGTCGAGTCTGTCCTGCAAGGCCTCTCATTAGAGCTGCTCCTGGCTGTCAGCTCATCTGAAAGTCATTGTGTATGTGTGAGAACCTCTGTAGTAGTCATCTTGCTATAGATAAAGCCAGCTCTGACAATAAAAATTGTCTAAGCACCAGATCAGTAGTGTTTATATCTCATAAATATATATATATACCTCTTTTATATAATGTTATAGTCATTAATGTGTGAAAGAGTGAAAGTTTATGATTGTGTGGTCTGTCATTCTGCTCCTGCTAGTTGTCTTGCCATTTCTGCCGCATTAAATTGGTTTACTATCATACAGCTCTATTTCCTTCTGTCCGGGAGATAGTGGTGCTGTGTAGTATACTAGTTAGGCAGGATGTGTATAAATGTGTGTGTATGTGTGCGTGATTCAATGTTGATACATGAGTGTGTCAAGTTATTGCCTGTGATTCACTGTTGGCACTGTGGAATAGTCCTAGATTTCCCACTAGAGCAGAAATAATGAAAGTGTGTGTGCGCATGTTGTGTATAAATCATGCTTTGTCAGAGTGAATGCAAATATTAATATAAATACACCAATGTATTGGAAAAAATATATGTATTTGTTTGTGTGTGAGTGTGGGATTGTTTAGCTATACCTTGGGGAAAAAATTGTCACTGGAAGACTGTTAAATATGACAAAACCTCTCTTTGGGGACATTTGGGATTACCCTCATTTGGAAAAATGAATGAAATAATGCTTCATGAATAAAAAAAGTGTGTAAAAATGTATATAAAAATAAGACTGTTATAAGTCAAATGTTCGAAATAATGTCCGATACCACAACACATATATATCGTCGTAAAATATCTATCCCCAAAACATTTATTTACCTCAGCTGTGGGATAATTAAATACATTCATCATTTTGCTGGTGTTATTACTGAGCCGAACGTGATCTAAAAGCTCAAGTAAGATTTTAAGCAGTGTGAAAAATGGCTAAATGCGAGCGAGGCAGAGAGAAAGTCGAAGATGTTTCACGGCAGAATGGTCCGTCACCATAATGGCATGTTTCAGTGGAAATGTGTCACGTAGAACTCTCATTACACGCCACCACAAAAGTTCCTAAACAGCTTTTGTGTAAAGCATTTAAACACCTACACACACACACACAACAGCCCACAAGCAAACACTTGCTCAAACATGGGACGAAACTAACGTTTGATGATAATTTTGTTGGTTCATCTGTGTATATGTTTGTCAGTCTCTTAAATGTGACGGGTCTCTGAACAGGAAGTTGTCACTAAACTAAACATTGCTTTGATTAACCATGCTTTGCTCTGTTTGTGTATGTGTGTGTTTTAGTTGTTTGCCATTTGCCCTGCATGAATGGAGGAAAATGCAGCGCTCGGGACAAGTGCCAGTGCCCACCAAACTTTACTGGAAAATTCTGCCAAATGGTGAATCCCAACGGTCACCAGGGTCAACATACTGTTGTAAACGGACAGAAGACACACGTCCACTCAACGCACACGTTACCCCTCACCTACGGCACTGGACAAAACCAGGGTAACACTTTTATTTTTGTGTTTTTACCTGTAGAAAATCCTCCTGAAACTTATTTCTGTTATTCAGAAATACATGGCTTTGCTGTTATTAAAGAAATAATCAGAGCTCAGAATTCCAACAAAACATTATTGTCAATTGTCCTTTGTTTTCTTAAATAATAATAATAATAAAAGTCTAGGTTACAGTGAGACACTTATAATGGAGGTCAATGGGGCTGAGCCATAAACATTTAAATACTCAGTATAGCTACAATATCTAAACAAAATGTGTTAGCATGAGTGTGACGAGTGGGGCGGGGCCGAGAGACGTGGGAACAGAGTGAGGCCGGTGGAGTGATTGGAGATGAGCGACACCTGCTCGACCCACCGGTCTCGAGTCCCACGGAGGAGATGGAAGGATATAAAACTGGAGCGACGACAGTGAAGGACAAGAGAGGACCAGGCCTGTATTTTAGTTTGTGTTTTGGTTTTGATTTGTGCGCGTCAGTCGTCCGTGAGGGGCTGACACGCTGTTTTGTCTTTATTTTGTCATTAAAATATCATTTGATTGTCTGCCGGTTCCCGCCTCCTTCTTCCCGATGATTATGGAGTTTTAATTTAATTAATAAAAAAAACTTGAGATTTCTACAGTTACTTTAGAGTTTTAGGGTTTATGGCATTGTGTTATATTGACAATGAAGTTGTAAAACTGGATATTATTTTACAAGGAATCAGTTAACATTACACCACAAATTCTGTTGACTGAGCTCAACTTTGTATTGAAACCACATGAATCCCCTTTAAAGTGTAACTTTTCTGTAGGTTTGGTGAATGTCCATGTGAAACATCCTCCAGAAGCCTCTGTCCAGATCCATCAGGTGTCTCCGGTGGACAATAACGGGCAGGTCAAAAACACACAGTCCAGCCGCACTTTCACCTACCACAGCAGCAGCCAGAGCATCCAACACGGACATACTCACAGCGGCGTCATTTACCCCAACCAGCAAACATACCCCCAGTACCAGCCGGTGACTTCCAAGAACCAGCTGGGACGCTGCTTCCAGGAGACTGCTGGAATGCAGGTCAGAGATACAAAGAGTGTTTGTTTGTGAACTCCTGTATAAAGCTTTCATGTGAGGAAATGCAATATTTACACTATATGTCGATCTTTCACCCCAAAAATGAACTTTCTGTCATCATTTGCTCGCCTACATGTCATTATAAACCTCTAAGGCTCTTTGTTATTCTTTCTTCAAAAGGAGATATTTTGAAAGATGTCTCTGTGTTTTTATCCATACAATGAAAGCCAATGGGTTCTCATTTAACTTTATTGTATGGACAAAAACACTCTTTAAAATGTCTTCTCTAGCTTTACCTTTCTATTCATCTGTATCTCTGTCTGTCTCACCATTGCTGTGAGCTGTGAATCATCCATCCACTATTACTCTCAGTCTCTCACTTTTAATGTCTTTTAAACTAACTCATTTTCAGCTATCATCAGATGATCAAGAAATAAAGTGAAAGACAAAATGAATAGTGAGATAACACTCCCACCAGAACATTGTGGTGCTCAAGGGAACATCTGTCTCTTTAGAAGAGCACTGCAGATGAAAAACAAAAGAATGATTCTCAAAAGAGTACCTGTCTCCAGAGTAAACGAACATCCAGTTGTCTTCTACTGCTATAGTTGCTAGTCTGTCAAGTTATTATTATAAAGTTGATCTCAGTCTTGTATGTTTACTCTAATAGTAAACTGCTGTGACCCTTTTTGCAACCATTTGGACTTAATTTGCAACTATTTCTTTTCGTGTCAGCAGAGAGGAGGGTGTTATCAAGTCGTTTGAGTTGTGTATCATTGCTGTCTCTTACATTGTTGTTCACTTCCTGCCTGGTTCAGGAGATTAGATTGAGTCAGGGGAGGGATATCCGAGTGTTGATCAGAAAGAACAGGGATCAAGAGCTGTGTGTGAGCAGAATTATGTATGAGTGTGTGGTAAATGGTCTAGATGAGTATCTCTGTTTTTCTGTCTTATTCTTGAAATCTTTTGTTAACTTACTGGATTTGATCGTGTTTTGTTGTTGTAGTGTGGGAAAGCTCTGCCTGGCCTGTCTAAACAAGATGCCTGTTGTGGGACGGTGGGCACATCATGGGGATTCCACAAATGCCAAAAATGCCCCAAGAAAACATGTAAGTTACTGCCTCGCTCACAGAAACAAAAACTTTGGTCTTGCACAATTATCTGCCACATTTTTACATAGAAAAACAACCATTAAGACAATCATCTACCTAGCTTTCACAAACATAAACACTCATCTCACACACATAAATTGTCTCAAGACATTTTTCTTGTTTCCTGCTCCTAGCACACAACTGACCCTTCACAGAATCTGACATTTTTGTCCGACAAACAAGACAGGAGAGTAGATTAATGCAGATGAACTTGAAAAATGGTGTGTTTTGACATATTTCCATGGTTGAAACAAAATACCCACTGATGTGCATTCATGTTTATTTTCATGCTATAACTAGTAAAGAGGAAAAAATTATTAGTTAGCATGCCACTTGAACTGAGGCACTACAGCAATCTGTCACTACACATTAAAGAGCCACAAAATGGTATTTATTGTTTTAATTTCTTAAAAAATGTGCAGGCTTAGGCTTTTTTTCATACCTAAAGTAACTGCTCTGTCTCGTCTAACGATTAGGGTGGGACTTTATGAATGGTTAATTGAGCATACAAGTTAAAATATACTTTATTGACCCCAGAAGTGAGGATGGGCATGTTCTGCATGTGTGCACTATTTGTTTTGGATCAAGTGCTCAAATAACTTGCTTGACTTGCTTATGTGCACAAAAATCACAATGTGCGCAGACATCCTTAAACCAAAGTGGAATGTGGACAATAGAAGTATACTTTCCACTTTTACACAGACAAACATACGTCTCTTTTCATGACCAAAAATGCATATCTCACTTACGCATGAAAACATCTTTCTCGCACAGCCAAACATCTGCCACATTTTCACAAACAAAAATACCCATTTCTACATCACACACAAAAACAACAGTCTCTTCATCATGTAGAAAATCATCTACCTCATTTTCATTAGGAAAAACACCTTTCTCACCCTCATACCCTCTCTTTCTTTCAAACATCTGTTTTACCTTACCACACACGAACATCTGTCTGTCCCTCACACACAAACTCAAGCATATGTCTTAAATTTTCACTTTTAGTCTTTTAATTGAAAAACCAGAATGATTGAAACTAACTATTGTATGATCAGAGTGAAACACACGTTAAACATTAGTATGTCTGGGCCTCTTTTGAGATGAAACACTTTCAGAATGATTGTGCACAGTATTCCACAGTAGTGCGGTCCAAAATGAGCGGGAAAGCAATGATTCATCAAGAGGCCCAGCATTGATTTCTCACTAACTAAAAGAAACTATGAGGAGTTCTTTTGAAGACCATTTGATGTCAAACCTCCAAGTGGCTGTGACTCAACAGACACATGGTCCTAATATCACAGCGAGAACAAGAGGGAAGGGGTGCATTCCGCAGAGAAAAGGCAAGTGTGTAATGAGTGGGCAAAGGAAAGAGAAAGCTGTAAAGTATTTGGTTACACGTGCTATGTTGAACTTACTGACATGCTGACTCACCTGGCACATAGTCCCTTACATACACACACACACACATACACAGATTTACTCATGCAGTCGTGATTCCTTCATGCTTAGTCACTTCTCTGAAGTCACTCCATACAGAAAACCGTTAGCTTACCACCCCTCACGCTCTCTTTCCCTTCCCTGTATGTCCGTAGATGTTTCTGAAATTCTCTGCCCATATATGGGCATCACTGCATTCTGTGCATTCTCAGACATAACACTTGATTTAAACCTTATGGAAGTCACCAAAACAAACGTTCACGAGTTTCTAACATTTTTAAGGATTGTTGTTTCAATCTTCAGATGCCAATTGAAATGTTATTCCTTTTCTTGAAAAGTGTGGTATATTCATCTCCCACTTTTTCATCTCATTTTCACGTAGATGTTTACTCAATTTTGGAGGCACAGTGGTTCAATATAGCCATGAGAGGTGTGAAGTTGATGTGACATTACCGTTGTCTCCAAGCTCTGTTTACAGCAGCTGTAGGCGAGCACTTACTAGGACATCAGCTGGCACTGAACGGAAATAGAAGTGCATGGCAGAAACTGAACGCAAGTGTTGGGGTAATGAAGATGTAAACAAGTCTGGAGTTCAGCCCCCTTTATGTCTGAAGCAGGCTCAAAATATGACCCCTGGAAGTGCCGATGCCGTTCTGTTCTCTTCCAAATGAGTCATTCTGTCTCACTCTCTCTATGTTCTATTTCTGTAATTTATTACGGTCATTACCCATGAGAATAAGAGGGAAGTAAACCCTGTTCCTGTTACGAGTTCCCAGTCGCAAGGCCTCCCCTGAGACACACAGCTACAGAACTATGTACAATGTTCTTGCTGGCTTCTTATCTTTTTTTAATCTATGAGCTCAGAGACGATGGTGCGTTTAACAACACACTATATAGAGTGATTCATGATCTGTGTTTGGATGTGTTTTTGTGTAGTGTGTTAGTGTAGAACATGTAAGAACAGTGTTACCCTCTAAATCCTGAGTGACTGCGTTTTGCTTCCCTTTATATCCCGTTGGTTTCCTGTGGAAATTGGTTTAAGAAATTGAAAGATATTATGAAATTAAAACTCAGCAAGGATGCATTAAATTTAACTATATCTAAATTGTTCTTTTAAACGTGCGATTTTTCAGAGAATCCTGGCAAAGACGCACACATTTTTTTACCATTATTGATAATAAGAAATGTTTCTTGAGCACCAGATCAGCATATTAAATGATTTCTGAAGGATCATGTGATTCTTCGCTGAAGACTGAATAAATGGCTGCTGAAAATTCAGTTTGCTATCACAGAAAAAGGTTATTTAAAAATATATATATATTAAATGTTATTTAAAAATATTACTGTAAATAAATGCAATCATGGTGAGCATAAGTTACTTTGAGAAACAAACAAAAAATACTTTCTTGTGCGTGTTCTAACTACATCAAAGGTTTTCTTAAATTTGCTGTAAGAGAAGGCTTGTCTTTAGAGCTGTATCTAAATGTGCTGTTTTTTTACCTTCCACCTCCTCATTCTCTCTCTCTTTTTTCTCCATAGCGATTCCTTTGATTGAATGTCCTCAAGGCTATAAGAGGCTGAATGCCACTCGCTGTATCGGTAAGATCCATGGCTTGTTTCTGTTTCTGCTTGGATTACTTTATTGCTCATGCATGCATATGTGTATGTATTTTGTATTTGTTTTTATTTTTTGGTTCTTGCAGTGGACATGTTTGTTGTGCTACATTTTTTCGTGCTTGTGTAGTTATGCATAGATTGTGATGATTTTTTATAAGATGCATGAGTAAATGTATCATTGTCACATTCTTATAATTCAGTTCGCCCCCCACTGGCCTTTGCATGTCACAGCTGGCCACATACACCATATACGGTTCCTTTTATTACATTGCCATTTTAAAACAGTGTCCCAGATCCATCACAGACAAGACTTTCTTTCACCGTTACGAGGAGAGACAGGTGGCATCTTTGATAGATCTTTCTAATCTATGTTGAAGTTGGATGTAATAGCAAGCGATCCAACACATCAGGGCCAGCAGCCAGAAAGACTTCAGGGCTTTTCCTCAGCCTGAGTCAAAATTAAGTAACGCTCATGCTGTCACATACTGTTAATATATGCCTTGGCAATGTAAACTCTTGTTTAGCATGCTAATAAGACAGATTTGGGATGGGGACGCCTATATTGTTTAATTACAAATAAAAACAAGCTCAGTATTCCAGTTAGTAACTATAAAATTGCTGAAGCTGCTCTTAATTACTCAACCAATCAAAAGTTTGGGGTTGGTAAGATTTTTTAATCCTAAAAGAAGATCAACAATATTGTGAAAAATAACTAATATATAATATAATATATATAACTAATATATATATATATATATATATATATATATATATATATATATATATATTTATTATAATTAAAAATAACTTTTTATTTGAGTATATATTCAAATGTAATTTTAATGGTTAGAGACGGACTCGCAATCGAAGGGTTGTGAGTTTGAGTCTCGGGCCAGCAGGAATTGTAGGTGGGGGGAGTGCATGTTCAGTGCTCTCTCCACCTTCAATACCACAACTTAGGTGCCCTTGAGCAAGGCACTGAAGCCCCAACAGCCCCCGGGCGCCGCAGCATAAATGGCTGCCCACTGCTCCGGGTGTGTGTTCAAGGTGTGTGTGTGTTCACTGCTGTGTGTGTGCACCTTGGATTGGTTAAAAGCAGAGCACGAATTCTGAGTATGGGTCACCATACTTGGCCGTATGTCACTTCACTATTCTTTAATGGCAAAGCTGAATTTTCAGCAGCTATTACTCAAGTCTTCACAGTCATATAATCCTTCAGAAATCATCTTTGCTCAAGAAAGTTTTATTAGTATTATCAATGTTGAAAAGAGTTGTGCTGCTTAGTATTTTTGTGGAATCCGAGATACTTAGTTTTTTTAGGATTCTTTGAATAGAAAGCTTGAAAGAACAGCATTTATTTGAAACATAATTTCCTTAAAACATAATAAATATCTTTACTGTCTCTTTTGATCAGTCTCTATGACCCCAAGCTTTTGAGCATTATTGTTTTTTAGTGCGGTCTATGCATCCACATTATTCTATATCAAGGCTTTGCAACCTTTGGTACCTATTTGTCTTTCTGACTCTATTTCTCCACACACCTCCAGCCAAACACATCTGCTGCTAGCAGCCACCAAAAGCCACCTCAGTCTGCCAAACCCAGAGCTGAACCGCAGCTAAAAGTGAAGCAGGCTGTGTTAAGGGGAAGTGCCCAGCGTGTGTCCTGGCCGCAGGCACTCTGGGTCGAGAGAGACTGGTAGATCTGGGCAACATTGAGACATATATAGAAATGCATAGAAAATAATAGTAATAAGAAGTTATTTAGTCTCCAGTAAACTCTGAAACAAGCCAAAAATAGCTTTTATGTTAGGGGTTGTCATTATTAATAATGCTTAAAAGTAATTTTTTGTTTATGGTCTGCAAACATAGTAGCTGATCATGTGATCATTATGGGTGCCATGTTAAAGGGTTAGTTCGCCCAATTTGCAAAATTATGTCATTAATAACTCACCCTCATGTCGTTCGAAAACCGAAAGACCTCAGTTTATTTTTGGAACACAGTTTAAGATATTTTAGATTTAGTCCGAGAGCTCTCAGTCCCTCCATTGAAGCTGTGTGTACGGTATACTGTCCATGTCCAGAAAGGTAAGAAAAACATCATCAAAGTAGTCCATGTGACATCAGAGGGCCAGTTAGAATTTTTTGAAGCATCGAAAATACATTTTGGTCCAAAACTAGCAAAAACTATGACTTTATTCAGCATTGTCTTCTCTTCCGTGTCTGTTGTAAGACAGTTCAAAACAAAGCAGTTTGTCATATCCGGTTCGCGAATTAATCATTCGATGTAACCGGATCTTTTTGAACCAGTTCACCAAATCGAACTGAATCGTTTTAAACGGTTCGCGTCTCCAATACGCATTAATCCACAAATGACTTAAGCTGTTAATTTGTTTAATGTGGCTGACACTCCCTCTGAGTTAAAACAAACCAATATCCCGGAGTAATTCATGTACTCAAACAGTACACTGACTGAACTGCTGTGAAAGAGAGATGAACACCAAGCCGAGCCAGATAATGACTCGTTCACGAGTCAAGAACCGGTTGCATCGGTTTTCGGATCACCAGTAGTTCTTTCTGACAGTTCGATTTAATAAATCGGTTGAAGAAAACGGTTCACCGGTTCTTTTGCGCTCGACGTAATGGCGTCGTTGGCGATGATTGCAAGCCTTCGGTTTACCTGGGCTCATAACATTAGCACAGAATCAGTTCAGAATCAATCACCAAAAGAATCAGTTCGGTTCAGACGCTCTGTGTGTCAGTCTGCTTCACGCTGAATCACACATGCGCAGTATCATCAGCTCCTCGGTTCTCGAATCGGACACGTCTGACAGAAACAGTTCTTGACTCGTGAACGAGTCATTATCTGGCTCGGCTCGGTGTTCATCTTCAGTTCTCTTTTCACAGCAGTTCAGTCAGTGTACTGTTTGAGTACATGAATAACTCCAGGATATCGGTTTGTTTGAACTCAGAGGAAGTGTCAGCCACATTAAAAAAGTTAACAGCTTAAGGCCGGTGACACACTGGTTGCATGGCGTTTCTGCTGCGTGTCAGGAGCGTGGCGGCTGCCTCGCGTTTTCTGTGTCTTTACACACCAGAACCGTGCTTGACGCGACACTGGCGCACTGCTGCTGCTGTAGGGAGACCGCTGACAGACCAGGCTCTTGTCTTCATGACAACGATATCAACTTTTTTTTACACACCTACACCTATGCCTACTGATAAAGGACACCGTCAACAGTATTGACGGCAAAATAGACTATGCTTGACAGGTGCAATATTTGAAAATCGATAATTATTTATTTATTTTTTAAATTACATTTATATCTGAATTTATGTTAACCTATAGACTTTAGACTTCAAAATGTCATGAATTAATATGAATTTGTGTACAAAATGACATATAAACATATTTTCCTATTATATTTTGCCTGGAAACGCTTTCAACATGCGCACGTGTCGCGTGAAAAATAGGCGTCGGTTCTATTTCTAGCATGCACGCATTTTCCGAGCGGCTCGAGCCGCGCCTGAGACGCGCGTCTCACGCAGGCAGTCTGCAAGCTCTAACCTGTTAACATGGGAGCCGAATTAAAAACAGACACGCCACGCAGCTGAGACGCTTGCGCCATGCATCCAGTGTGTCGTCGGCCTAAGTCATTTGTGGATTAATGCGTATTGGAGACGCGAACCGTTTAAAACGATTCAGTTCGATTTGGTGAACTAGTTCAAAAAGATCCGGTTACATCGAATGATTCATTCGCGAACCGGATATGACAAACTGCTTTGTTTTGAACTGTCTTACAACAGACACGGAAGAGAAGACAATGCTGAATAAAGTCGTAGTTTTTGCTAGTTTTGGAACAAAATGTATTTTCGATGCTTCAAAAAATTCTAACTGGCCCTCTGATGTCACATGGACTACTTTGATGATGTTTTTCTTACCTTTCTGGACATGGACAGTATACCATACACACAGCTTCAATGGAGGGACTGAGAGCTCTCGGACTAAATCTAAAATATCTTAAACTGTGTTCCAAAAATAAACGGAGGTCTTACGGGTTTGGAACGACATGAGGGTGAGTTATTAATGACATAATTTTGCAAATTGGGCGAACTAACCCTTTAAGTTCCCTACAGAGCACTATATTTCTCAAAAGTACTATTGAATTTGGAAGGTCTAGTGCTCCTTTAATTTCTTCACCACATTAGGAGGCGTGAGGACGTATGAAGAACAAGCCCCGTTTTGATGATTAAAATGTATCTTAGATTTAATAAACAGGCCTCAAAGCACTAAGGGGGTTACCTCCATATCTTAATGAATATTTGAGCATGGTTAGTTTAGAGCACTTCTTAGTGCTCAGAATACCTTTAAGTTTGAACTTAATCACTGTCCTGATAACACGGCCTGAGGGTCCCAAACTTTTGACGCTTTCCTGCGTCAGGCCAGAGTTTTACTGCGTAAGTGAACGTGTCTCTTGTGGTTTGGGTGTTCTGCCAGGCTCTGATTCTCCCACTTCTCTCTTCCTGTCATTAGTCATATTTCTGTCCTCATTGGCAGGTTTATGCTTTCATAAACATGTCTGACAAAGAATAATCAGCCTCATCTCCACACCTTTTAATCATTTAACTTATGTTCAAGTTACTTTAACTGTTTCTTATTATTTTCACTTTTATTAATTTTTAACTTTTTTCTGTATAAATTATTTAGCATATCTTTTTTAATATTATGCTTCGAAAGTGTAATCATTGTGTAATTACATGTGTGATAACATTTTACAGTAAGGTCCCATTAGTTTACACAGAAAGGAGACATTTGAAGTAAAAAAAAAAGAAAGAAAAGAAATTAATGCTCATTGTGTAGCACTATATCAGCACATGTAGTGCCAAGTTAACCTGGTTTGTGGGTGGTTAGTGGATAAGATGCAGGTAGCTGAAATAATATGTGCAAAAGTGGTTTAGATTTTGTAAATACACCCCACAGGAGATCTTTAAGAATCTGCTACCATGCAGATTCTTTAGTTGTATTGTGTAAAGAGATGTGGGGTTTCAATGGGGACATTATGATGTCATGGCTTTGAGTGACAGCTCCTCTGGGCCAGTCTGTATTCTGGTGCAGATGTTTGGATGCTTGAGGGTTTGAGTGTGTGCCCTCTCTCCATGAACATCACTCTCATCATGAACACATTAGCATTGCATTAGGAAATGTGTTGGATCTGTGTCTCACTCTAAGTGACTGGGAATGATGGCTGCCCACGCCCTTAACTTGCACTCAATGGCCTCTTGGAGGGATATTAGTGCTCTCTCTCTCTCTTTCTCTCTCTTGCTCTCTCTCTCTCTATGTGTGTGTGTGTGTGTGTGTGTGTGTGTATCACACCATAGGGGTTTATATTAGCTGTGGAAAAAATCACATGCATTCGTTGTGCCTGTGCATGCACATATACTGCAAAATGTAATTTTATTTATTAGTAATATTATGTTTTTTTAAGAAACATCTCTAAGAAGATCATTTACTTGAGAGGCAGAAGTGCATAATATATTTAGGGGCCGAGCACCGAGGTGCTCCGTTTCTTATAAACCTTGAATCTGAAAATTATGTTTATTTTCCCAACCCCACTGGCAAATAGTTTTTCATGTTTTAAGCATTTATTATCATTTATTATTATTATTATTATTATTATTTATTTATGTTCTAAAACCAATCCAAAAATCTTATTTTCTTCACAAGTAAATTTATCTATGGGGTGTTTTAAGCATTTTAGATTTAAATGCCAGAAAACAAGATGAAAATATACAATGTGTTCATCTAAACTCTTTTCTTGTATTCTCGGTGTAATACTGTTATCATATACTTGGCCTCATGTTGTTCCACGCTGTCTTAACATTCTTTCTTCTGAAGAGTACATAATAAGATTGAAAAATGCTTCATAGTTGTTTTGTCTATACAATGAAGGTCACCATAGTTTTGACTCTCGGTGGACAAAATAATTCTTGTTTTGACTTTCTTCAAAAATATTGAATTTTGTGTTCCACAGAAAAAATATGAAAATTCCTTATTTCTGTTATTTCCCTCAGATATTGATGAGTGCCAGATTCAAGGAGTTTGTCCCAATGGAAACTGCATAAACACCATGGGAAGCTACAGATGTATCTGCAACCCAGGCTTTGTGCCTGATCCCAGCCTGACCACCTGCTTCCGTAAGTCTTCTCTTCTCTTCTCTTCTCTTCTCTTCTCTTCTCTTCTCTTCTCTTCTCTTCTCTTCTCTTCTCTTCTCTTCTCTTCTCTTCTCAAATCCAGTGTAACTTGGTTGGCTGATGTGTTTGGCATATCCCTGCTGTCTCCTTGTTTACCTACTCAAAGAAATCTACAAATGTAAATAGATTCAGTGCAGCTAATCACTTCAGCTTGACTTCAGTCTAATCAGACTGGCTGATTAGTCTAGCTAGCAGCATGATTTAACATGGCTTCTAACACTAACCGAGGCTGTCCGGTGAACAGAGTGTTCTCTGAACATGTCTGAACTGTCTGTGTTATTGTGATAAATATAGTGGCTGATCCTTCTCCTGGAAGTCAACGCTTGCCAAATTACACTTCTGGTACACACCGTCATGTCCTTTTGTTCAGAGAAGATCGGAGTTCTTTTAATCCTCCTTTTAGCCTTTGTTTTTTTTGCTCATGTATACAGTATGTTTTGGCTGACAGTATAAGCACAAATCTGCTGTTATCTGCTATATAAAAATGTTGAATTGTACATCTCTATAAAAAACTTGGCTGGAAATTGGCTATTTATTAAAGTGGGTTAGGAATGAATATGCGAGAAAGCACATAGACAATTATTTTATACTGTATATCTACACATTAACCTGATAGCACTGATCCATATTGTCACATAAGACAAAGTGTCAAAAAAGTAAGTGTCAGTGTTTTAATGATTTAACACTGGGTCCCATTTACTACTTATGAAACACATAACAACATACAAATACTATATGTGACCCTGGACCACAGTGATATAAGGGTCAATTTTTCAAAAATAGAGATTTATACATCATCAGTAAGCTGAAGCTTTCCATTGATGTATGGTTTGTTAGGATAGGATATTATTTGGCAGAGATACAACTATTTGAAAATCTGGAATATGAGGATGCAAAAAAATATAAATATTGAGAAAATCACCTTTAAAGTTGTCCAAATGAAGTTCTTAGCTATGCATATTGCTAACCAAAAATTAAGTTTAAAAATATTTATTTTACTAAATATTTTCATAGGATATGATCTTTACCTAATATCCTAATGATTTTTGGCATAAATGAAAAATTTATCATTTTGACCCATACAATGTATTTTTGACTATTGCTACAAATATACCCATGTAATTTAAGACTGGTTGTGTTCTATAAGGTCAAATTTAAAAACATTTTTAGAAACATATGTATATTACCGTTTTTTAAATGTTTATGCTTATGCTCACCAAGGCTGCATTTACTGTAATCAGAAATATGGTAAAACTGTAATTTACTATTTTGAAATAACTGTTTTCCATTTCAATTAAAATGTAATTAAAAATTAAGGAACTACAGGAACACTTAAATGTATTCAAATGTACACCATTTAAATGTATTCTTCAGAAATCTTTCACCAAATCATAACGTGCTGATTTGGTCCTCAATAAATATTTTATCATGAATGTTAAAAACAGTTGTGCCACTTAATATTTTTGTGAAAACCATGATACATTTTTTCATGACTCTTGATGAATATAAAGTTCAAAAGAACGGCTTATATTTGAAAGATAAAAGATAAAAATAGATTTTTGTTATAATGTAAAAGTCTCAATCAAGAGGTCACTTTTGAACAGTTTAATCTGTCATTGCTGTACAACCCCGCCCCCCGCTTCTGAACTGTCATATCTGTATACAAACATACATATTTAAGAAGGTGCTTCCTTATGTACTAACCCCATGTATATAACCTTTCTCAAATGCTTTATGCTTAACTGACTTCTTTGCACTTACTGTAGTTGTATTCTTGTCCCGTGTTCTTGTCTATCTTGCGTTAAAAAACAATATCACTCTTTTCATTCACAGTCTGTCATGCTTTCCCCTACACTCTGTTTTAATGTGGTTATAGAGGCAGTTGTTCTTTTGTTAAGGCATTGTAGTCATGCATAGATGGAACACAAGGTGAAGGGAATCTCTTTTCTCTTCTGTTGTTCTTTATCTCTCTTCCATGTTTGTGTCATACACCGTGCACACTCCTCCCTTCCCTCCCTCCTTCCATCTCCATGGTAACCAGCTGAAACACCTGCTCTTCATGAGGAAAAAGGTGCTTGCTTCCGATTGGTCAGTTCGGGGAAGCAGTGCTTGCACCCTGTGTCCACTCAACTGAGTAAACAGATATGCTGTTGTAGTGTGGGCAAGGCCTGGGGTCCTCATTGTGACCACTGCCCCCTACCTGGGACAGGTAAGCTACATGAGACACCCCCTGTCAGCCCCACCTGTTCTCCTGGTATCATTCCCTCTCTGTCCTACACTTCAGTGTGGTTTGCATGTGTGTTCCACAGCTCGGCTATTTAGATGCTTTTACACGCCATCACTCTGTTTTTGTTAATTCTGATGTAGAATTTTGCGTTTTCATATACACTTCTTACCTTACATTTGTATTTGCCTCCCTGTGAGGCCTACAAAATTTCTTGATTTTTGCCTTTAGTGCTATCAGACCATCAGATAGATATATAAAGGATAGTTGGATTGAAAGATAGATTAAATGGACAGATTGACCGACAAATAGATCGATAAATGGATGGATGGATGGATGGATGGATGGATAGATAGATTTGTGCTTGTGAATATGTTGTTGAGAATTTTTTCCTTCTCTCATAGCTGCGTTTAAAGAAATCTGTCCTGGAGGAATGGGGTATCATGTCACCACACCATACATTTACAAGCCCAAACCTCCTAATGGACACAGCCAGACAGACGTTCACAGACAGAGCAAGCCCACCATCAGACACCAAGTGCCTGTGGATCCTCCCATGCCCTTCCCCACCCTACAGCAGCCCGTGGAAGCTCTCAGCATCACAGAGAGGCAGCTACCGGGTGAGTCACACAGGACAGAAACTGTGAATGGCTTTAAGCTGCTCTATTTATCCATCCGTCTGAATTAGGTATGTGACTATACAGACATTGTGTTTTGTTTGTTTTATATATGCCTCATGCTGGATATTACAAACGTGTTAAGGAAACCTGCCAGATTTGGGTTTGTGATGCAAAGTTTATTTACATTATGGTCTGCCTGGATGCATTTTATGAAGGAGAGACACATAGACACACTATAACAACACCAGCAAGAACTCTTTCACCCTCTTCCCTGTCCTTCTTTCCTTCTCTTTTAAATGTCATCACATGCACGCTTGGCACCAAGCAATGGAATGAGACTTGGCACCAGTCTGGAGAAGACTGAGATCCAAAATGTAGCCAAGCTTCTGTTGTTCCTATAGAAAGTGAACACAGGACTGTTCTCTCTTTGGCAGAGACAGAAAGTCATTAGTATTGCTTCCACCTTGCAAAACCAATGTCAAAGCTGATGAAGGATTCCAGAAGATCAGTGCATCGCATCATATTTTCTCCTTTCACTACTCTCACACAAAATGAACTGCACAGATTTTTATAGCCCCTCTGCAAAAGCAGCTCATAAAAGCATTGCAAAGCTGAAAAGTGTGGTGGAGGTGGGACAGGTTCAGAGAGAAAGTATTTGTCCTTGGGCTTTATTAAGTTTTGTCCTGTTGCTGGGAGACAAAGTTGCTCTGGAACTAAAATTGGTCCAGTGAAGTTCACCCTTTTATAAATTACATGACGAAATGAATGTTTTTTATTTTATTTTTCTTAAAATTAAGATGCATAGCTGGAAGCACTATTTTACTGAATTTACAAATGTGTGAGTATTTGTTTTCTAGCTTTGTGTGACACAATTAATTTCTGTGTTTTTATATGACATAATGACCTGCTATAGTGCCCACAGTTCCCCGGCAGGTAGGTTGGGTTTGATTCAGCAGTAAGATCTGCTAAATACGCAGCACAGCTGATGCTTTCATGCACACATCAATGCAGCACTGCAAAATAGCAGCAGTCTTGCGTGCAGGAACTGCAAACATTCAAAGCATGACATCATCATGTCATCACTACTGCATGGCCGCTGTGTGCTCAGCATTCTGCTCTACAAATGCGCGTGTATGTGTCAGTGTGCGTCCTTTGCTTTGTAAATGATTGTGTATGTGTTTTTAATTGGCCTTTATTAACATTTACAAAAGAGCAGTTTTAAGTGGAGGTTTTGAAGATTTAAAGTTTAAGATTTAGGCTTTGGTTGTTTAAAACGGTAAAAACTTATTACGCTCAAGATGGGTCTAGACATGCAGTGTTTAGCTGGTTTGAAGCTAAATGTCTCTTCAGTTTATGAAGGATAGAGACTAAAAGTCACTGTATTATTTCAAGAGCACTCTCGAATAATTTAATTAGGGAAGATGTTTCTATGTGATCAACTCTTTGAGACTCTTTAACAGCTCAGTTTAGGAAAGCATGGCTTTCAAGTGAGATAAGCAGGCTTATTCAAGTGTTTTTGGTCTCTCTGTGGAACAAAATGGATTTGATTTCACCCTTTTTTTCTTTTCTTTTTAATGCTTGGTTCCTCAGATTGTCACACTGGTGGAATCCTATGAAGAACTTCTAGGCACCCTTTCAGTTCTCTGATGATTGTACAAAGTGTAGCCCAGAAGTTCCTTCATGTTCCTCCAGTAACCCAGTGAGGTTTTGATTCATTTATAATAAAAAATATATATACTAAAGGATATTTGAGGGACCTTCAAAAGATGCCTAGAAGTTCTCTGAAGGATTCTGCCAGTGTAACAATCTGAGGAACCCCATTTTTTTATTTCACAATTATTTATATTTTTATGGTTTAACTTTCTCATCCCAGAGCTACTGTAAATTAAGAGGGTATTCATTGTTTAGTACATGTGAGTGTGTGTGTGTGTGTGAGAGGGTAAAGGGCAGGGTTGGAGAGATTGCATCTCGCTTTGTTCCACACAACTTAAAGACTCTGTCCCAATTGCCACCTTTAGCCTTTGCGATCTATTTCCACACTTTGTTTACATAATTCTAATAGGCTCTCAGATAGTATGCTACATCAGTTCCACCTTGTCTCAGTGGCACTCTTCTCTCTGAAACCTAAAGTGATTAAGAGTATCATGGACTTTGCAAGACCGCAAAGAATCAAATGTGCCATTTGGGACAGGGCCCAAAATATGTATAGCTCTGCCCACTTTAACACCCAATGCTGTCAGAGCAGAAGCAGACTGAATTGCTTATTCCTTTGCTTAAGTTACCAATACATTTGCTGTATCTCTTTGTGGATCAGTCGATTACTATGTGTGTCATTTGTTTCTTATCTGTTTGAAGGAGCTTTATATCCACATGAGTGTTGATAGGTCAGTAGTACAGCCCGGACAGGCCCAGCTGTCACCAGGGGTATCTACAATCAGGATGGAGCCTGCCCTCCCAGGTCTCAATCCCACTTGTACTTGCACATCCCCATAATAACCTCTTCACCTCTTTTGTGACTGGATTAAATTGGAATAAAGCGATTCATTTCAGATGTGTCTAAGTGGCCTAAACAAACACATCCAGATGGTGACAACAATGGGTTGATCTGTTATATGCCCCTGTGGTGATAGATGTTTGACATATTTACTTTTTGTTTGTCATATTGAGAGAGATCATGCAATCATTATTTTGTTTTGTAAAAAATCTTGTCAATGGCATTTCGTAGGACTTCTTGGCAGACTGTTGAATGTCCTGAATCTCTTCTCTTTCTCTTCCTATGTTGCCCCATTCCCTGTCACTCTTCAGAGGTAGTGGAGAAGGTGTCACCACCCGCTCCTGTGGCACTTCCGCCCTCCATAGAAAGTCAGGACATCTCCCCAACACAGCTGGCTGGTGAGTCCATCCATTCATGTAATGTATATTTGGGATGCACATTATTACTGATTAGTCTATAATTATATTCATGTTTTGGCTGGAAAATTACTGTTTTGTATAGATATTGTAATACTGATATACCAAAAGTTCGAATCAGTCATTTAAATGCTTCATCCATCTCTATTCGGCTCAGTCCTCTTGTTTTCCTATGGTCATATTTCAAGATCATGTTTTTAAAGGAAGGAAGCTCCAAACACTTTTTCTTTTAAAACATGTAACAAACTCAAAATTAAAAACTGAACAGACTGCTCAGTGAAACATAATTAGATATTTTGTGCTCTTTCACCTCTTTTTGATTCTTCTTCTTAACTTAATTTTTATTATTAATCCAGGATTTTTATTATTAATCCAGGAAGAGGTAAGCAGAATGTTCCACTTTCATAGGTCAGAACAGGCCACAGCAAGCAAGGGATTAATTAGGAAGTTGCAAAGATATTTTGTTCATTGTTTCTGAGCAGATATCTACTGTATCTCAAACCCTAACATTCATGTATTTTATTATCTTTGTTAACACCAAGTCACCTAACTGTTGGCACAGGGTTAATAAGCCAATTTATGCAATACACATTCTCCAGATACGTGTTCAGCCATTCTTTCCTTCCCTCAGAGAAAGAAAAAAATCATACAAAAGCCAATAAATGTCTGCTTCCAATAAGTGATGGAATGCATTACTTTTTTGTTGATTCAAAAGTTAATGTAGCCCTTCATTTATTAGTCTCTGATGTTTATTTAATGCATTGCCTTTAATGTGAAAATGCAAAAAATTACCTTGTTCTTTATTTTCTCTCTCTCTCTCTCTTCACAGAGATTGATGAGTGTCAACTGACACCTGATATCTGTGGTGCAGGAATCTGTTATAACACTGATGACAGCTACAAGTGCATCTGTGATGACGGCTATAGAATAGACAGCGAGGGCACCACGTGTGTAGGTGAGAGTTCAAAGGTTAAACTACTGATATTGTAGATCTCAACAGCCATTACCATTAAAAAGAACTGGCTCTCTAATTCATTCCTTTGAATTATGTAATGCATCCGTAAATCCATCATACATCCATTTGATATAGTCAGTCATTGATTAAACGGACAGTGTTTGTCAAGGAACCTCTTAAAAGGATAGTTCACCCTAAAATGAAAATCCACATTTAGTTCTAAACATGTATTACTTTCTTACTTTCTATTCTCTGTGGAACACAAAAAAGTAACCTCTAACTCTAGCACTCTCTATTCTAATTCTATTCTTTAAAAAAGTGTCCTTTTTTTAGACTTGCAGTCTTTTCATTTACTAACTGCTTGTTACTAACACTAGCTTTTCTTATCTTTTTGTATTCTATCTGTTTTCTTTTAACTGATTATCCAATTAACAATAAATAAATAAATGGAAAAAAAAACCTTGCTACATGTACTGCGTTAAGCTAACTGAGACTTGTTATAGCACTTGCATATCATTGCTTTTTTGTTGATTTTGACTGCTTCCATTGTTCTCATGTGTAAGTCGCTTTGGACAAAAGCGTATGCTCTACTAAATGTAAATGTAGGTATTTTGAAAATATTTTTGCCCAAACAATGAAAGTCAATGGGGTCCAAAACAAAATTAAATAACTACAACAAAAGTTTTACTGGTGTTTTATTTGGTATTCCAACAAAGAATGCAGAATTATCCTTTTGGGAGAACTTTTCATGAAAACATCATCTTAGTCACTATAATTTCTAATGATCTCAAACAGAACCAAACATTGACTACAATGCTCGTTTCTACGTAGAAATAGTCATATTTATATTTAATTTTACTAATCTTCACTTGATTTTTAGACACAATTTTAAGTATATGCCTGACTTTGTAAAACGTCTATGCTTCTAAATCCAGGTGATGACATCTTAGTAGGTTATATGCTATGAAAACACTAGATTCAAATTTGTGTCTTAAACCACCTGCAAAGACAGATCTATCAATTACCTGATGATTATTTTTGACAGATGTCGACGAGTGTGCAGAGAGCCCAAGTTTGTGTGCTAATGGTCACTGTCAGAACACTCCAGGCGGATTCCTGTGTGCGTGTGAGCCTGGCTTCATGCCTAACGAGAAGGGCACCAGCTGCTCTGGTAATTACGAGACTGTCCCATATAAACTCACCGGTGTACACAAACACACAGAGTAGGGTTCACAATCTTTGACTGGTACATAGATTTACCATTTAATTTCTTCAGCTCCTTCTTTTTAGAATATTTTTTTGATCAGTTATTTATTTTGTGGACATGAGAAGATACATGTCCCGTTTGGAAGTTTGAAGGTCTGTATTTTTCCTCGTGAGCCATTAGCAGTCCTCTCCTTCCACTTTCTTGGCGCTTATTTTGATCCAGACAGGTCAGCACTCAGATGAAGTCTGCTTTTGGTCTTGAACCGCGTTGTGGTTGTCTAAATACAGGCACAGCTCTGTCTCTTTCTCAACTCCAAATACATCCTGTGTGTGTGTGTCATTAGCTGGTTTTCAGGGTTTGCAAACGAGGTAGAAACCACCTCCCTGTGACACACTTTGAGGTTTGTGGAGGAAGAAGAGAGGTATTATCGTACCCTCAACCGAGTCACCCAAATACCTCAGCACTGCTGCAGATGAGAAAATGTTCACGATACTTGGAAAACACATCTTCTCCTCATATTAGGATATCCAGAGTACAAGACATCTGGAAACTCCTGCCCAGAGTTACTCATTACATCCATTTTAACTGATATGGCCAGCTCATTGGTTTCTCTGGTTAACTGGTTTAACAGTTCCAGTAATATCCTCTTTTAGTTTCATAGCAGTTACACATTTAGGAATGTGTCCCACCTTTATTCCACAATCTGCATTTGTGAAACTCCTACGGAATGGGGAGCGTCAGCTCTTTAATGCTTTTGTTTGTTTGCTCAATCCCAGTCTATGAGACCGAAATTATTTCATTTTTGATCTGGGAGATTGTTTTTTACTATTTGATTATGCACAATAATGACATTTTCTTCACATCTACATCACTCATTTGTGCATTTCATTGTGCTCATAGCACCGCTAAACATCAGCGCCAGCATTATTTGTAAATTCGGGGTTACTGAATTCAAGTTCTAGGTAGGTTGGAGATTTGTTATGGGATTTTATACCTTAATATGTGACCTTGTAATTCAAAGAACATTGAAAAACATTGTTTTAAGTGTTGAAAATGTGTCCTCATAAATACAGCTGTCTGCTTTAATGTAAAGCTCTTTAAAAATCTGTTGTGGGGGTGATTAGGTGATGTGTTTTCATACTCTAACTGCTTTAATGTAACAAATCCATTCAGTGTAGAGATGAAGTATCTTTGGCAGTCGCTGGAAGCAATGAGAAAGGCGAATGGATGGTTGAGCATGTAAAAGTAAGAAGGCATGGTGCCATAGTACATCACAGTTCCACAGTTAAGAGGTTTTTCTTGGAGTTACTTCATTAATAAAGGTGTAGCAGTGAGATGGAGAACAAAATTAGCTTTCCTGCACATTTTGAGTCGATGGTTTCCTTTTCTCCTCACAGCAGGACAGCAATAGCACCCACCAATAACAACAGACCTTCCTATCAAACCTTCACAGCTTGCACATGCAGACTCTCCACTATCTGGATGGATATCATGAACTCGTATATGATTTTTAATAAGTCTGTTCATCTCTGCTTGTGTTTATGTAGATATCGATGAATGTCAGGATGGGAGAGTGTGTCCGTCCGGTCTCTGCTATAACACTCTGGGCTCTTTCATGTGTTCTCCTTGTCCGGATGGATTTGAAGGGAGAAATGGCCAGTGTGTTGGTAATAAGCCTTTTTTTTTGTTTGTTTGTTTGTTTAGCACAGCTACTTTTTGACTAATGAGGGGGCCTTTATAAATGTTACCCACAGAAGTGTCTTTCTTCAAATGTATTGTGTGCATGACCTTCTCTTTGCAGATATAAATGAGTGTCTGGATGAAAAAGTATGCGCTTATGGTCAGTGCTTCAATCGGGAGGGCTATTTCGTTTGTACATGTGATGAAGGATTCTCGCTCACTCCTGATGGCAAGGCCTGCATAGGTACTACCCTTCCACAGTTCAGCAGCTTTGAGTATTTTTCAAAGATTTGGTTTGTCTTTATCTTGTCTAACAAATGACAGATAAGCCTCTCCAACAGCTAAAAACAGATAAAATGCAAGTGAGCAAACTGCAAATTTGTGTGCATCACAGACATTGACGAATGCCAGGATGATAGCGTGTGCATCCAAGGTCACTGTCAGAACACAGAGGGGTCGTTTATCTGCAACTGTGAGCCTGGCTTTATATTGTCGTCCACAGGAGACCAATGTAACGGTACGAGAGTGCATGTGTGTGATATGTAATCATGTATTCATTTTAAGGGCATCTGGGATTGATTCTGTGTGCAATGTTGAAATATTGATGTTTACAGATGTGGATGAGTGTTTGGAGTTATCTCAGACCTGTGATGGTGTGGGGCAGTGCGTCAATATCTTGGGATCTTACCAGTGCAACTGTCCACAGGGATATAGACAAGTTAATGGCACCAGCTGCCAAGGTGAGAATCGTACAAACCTAAATATACAGAGGCTTTGTTCTAGAATAGTATACTATCTTACTACTCTTAAAGTTTCTGCAGTATGTACTATATATAAGTGCAATTATTTTTTTTAAGTGTGCTGAAAAGCACATGGATGAGCAATTTGATACAATTTAAGACTCCTGCTGAAATAGATTTTACAAGATTTTGGGAACTTTTTAGCTGATAAAGATAGGAAACCAGTTGGTTGCCCAAATTAGAGCAAACTTGCTATGAGTCTAGCTAGACCAGCTTGGCCATTCTGGGTGATCATCTTAAACCAGCTAAGACCAGAAAACCAATTTAGGCTGGTTTAAGCCACTGCTTGGAAATACTGTTACTGATTTAATCCCTCAATTCTTATAGATGTTGATGAGTGTGAGGATGAGACACAGCTGTGCGTCCCCAACGGAGAGTGTTTGAACACAGAGGGTTCGTTCCTGTGTGTGTGTGATGCCGGCTTTGTGTCCACCTGGGATCCACCAGGCTGTGAGGGTACGTACACACACATTCTCTCATCAATGCATCCTGCTGTGGTTTGTCCTGATTCTCAGAATTGCTGTGTTGATATTTACCGGTATCTGATGTTTAGGCAAAATTAATCTGTTGCTTTGTTGAAAAGTCCCAGTGTTTGGCAGCACAAGAGAGAGTGAGAGAAAGAAAGGGATTGTGTGTCTAATGGGTTTCACATATGAGCCAATGTTATTTTTCCTCTAGTGGGACGTGTGTATGTGCTCCTGGGGCCCAGAGAGGTGCCAGAGTTGTTTTAATATCCCCGTCCAGCAGTAAAATGAGGAGAAGGAAGCATTTGAGCTGAATGTCTAGACAAAGCGAATATTACATAAAATGACCTACTCAAAACCCCAATGTGTGTGTGCCTGCTTTTTCAGATGTAGATGAATGTGGGGATGACAGCAGATGTGTAAATGGTACCTGTTCAAACACAGAGGGCTCATATCTCTGCCATTGTGAAGCAGGCTACCGCCTGGAGCCAACCAGTCAGACGTGCCAGGGTAAAAATCTAGAATCAAAATCATTTTGCTTTTTCTGTATCATCCTCCACCCAGAAGCTCTTTGTTGATTGGCTTATTAGTGTGCTGATTGGTTGGTTATGCTGTCTGTCAGATATTGATGAGTGTGCTGACTTGGGGGCATCTATTTGTGGGGTTTGGGCCTGTCAGAACACACTGGGCTCTTACCGATGTGAGGCACCCTGCCCACCTGGCCTTTCTCGAGGCGAACATGGCGTCTGCAATGGTGAGCACCCATGGGCACCAGCTTCAGACGTGATGTCACCGCCATTGTTCCACCCAGCTCACATTGTTGTACTGCACATCTCCATATTCTGGTTCTGTTCAGAGCTGTTTGTTTTGTCTCTTGTGGCTTAATCGTTTGCTAATTAACACTGCAGACTGCAATTATGTTTCCAATCAGACATACTCATTCTCATTCCATCTCCATTCAAGTATTGTTTTTGTTCATATACACACTACTGTTTGTAAGGTAGGGGTCAGGAAAGGAATTAATACTTTTAATCAGAACAAATGCATTTAATTGCACATTTTAATGTCATAAAGGATTTCTATATCAAATAAATGCAGTTCTATTGAACTTTCTATTCATCAATGAAAGCCTGGAAAAAACTGTATCACGGTTTCCAGAAAAGCTGCACAACTGTTTTCAACACTGATAATAATAAGAAATGTTTCTTGAGCAGCAAATAAGCATATTAGAATGATTTCTGAAGGGTCATGTGACTCTGAAGACTGGAGTAATGGCTTCTGAACATTCAGCTTTGCAATAAATTATATTTTAAAAATATATGCAAATAGAAAACAGATGTTTTAAATTGTAGTAATATTTTACAGCATTACTATTTTTACTGTATTTTTAATCAAATATATGTAACCTGTGTGAGAATAAGAAACCTTTTCCAAGAACTTTAAACCGATCTTACTTAACTTATCCTAAACTTTTACAATAGTAGTGTGTGTAATTTATTATCTCTACTATTTTGTTCTTTCTCTCATCCCTTCATCTCTGCCCAGTCCAGCACACAAAAAGCTCTAACATCTCCCATTTTCTGTCTTATTGTCGCTCTCTCTCTCTCTCTCTCTCGTTCTAGATGTGGATGAGTGTACTCTGAATGAGAATACCTGTGGAAGTCATGGTGTTTGTCAGAATACAATAGGCTCCTTCAGCTGCCAGTGCGATCCAGGATTCAAGGACTCTCAGGATGGGCAAGGTTGTGTGGGTAAGTTCCCCCCCCCCCCTTCCTAGTTGCTGTTATTTTCATTCCATAGTTTGACAATATTCAATGAATTATCACTATTAGAAAGCTTACTGGAACTTGACAGCTAAAGCGTTGCTTCTTGTTAAAGGGATAGTTCATCCAAAAATTAAAAATCTATCATTTATCTTCATGTAGTTTAAAACCTGCATGACTTTCTTTTCCCCATCAACCACAGATAAAAATATTTAATATTTCCACATTCTCAAACTTCTGTCAGTCAATCCTGCTGCAGTATGTGTTTAAGTGTAAATGTGTGCAAGTCTGCAGAGGAAGGAATGATTTATATTATAATATTGTGGTCTATTCCTCACAGTATGCTAATGTGTGACTTTAAAAGACTGATAAACAATGGCACACAAGATATGTGGAGTATGTTACGACTGAGTCTTCATCTCAGTCAAGGGTACATTATTTTAAACATTTGTCAAAATACTATTCAATTCTTTCTTGTTCTCTTGGAGACAAGAATTGAACTGATAGACGTCACGTGTGTATGGTGTGTTTGTAAAGCTCTTGTCCTGACAGACATGTAAACCAGAGCTGGAGAGGACAGCACTCTCTGAGATTTTTTGCCACTTCCTCTCAGACAACATAAAAAAGATGGCAGACACTTTGCTAGAGCCATGATTGATGTGAGTGTTTAGTTTCTTCCAGTCTGAGGGTGGACGGCTCAGACCCCGGTAATGTTTAAAACACAGTGACCGGGGTGAAACACATCAGTGGTCCCCACATACACACATAGACACATTAATACACTGACACAGAGTCAAGTCCTATTAAAGTGATGGAGCCACATGTATTTATGTGGCCTGGTGTTTAGAGGTCCGGAGTTGGTGGCTGTATTAAAATAACACAGTGTTCTTGTGCAGCCCACCTTCTGAAAGAGAGTAAGAGCAGAGACAAAGTTTCACTTTTAGTATGCGAGTAGGGATGGGTGGTACGTGCAAAAATAATTTATGGATAATCATAATTAGATTATCATTAAATGAGATGGAAAGATGGATAATTTTAAATTTTAAATTTTACATTCAATTATACATTAAATTATCCCACATGTCTATTTAATGTATATATATATATATATGTATGTATGTATGTATGTATGTATGTATGTATGTATAGAATATGTAAAGAGAAAGAAATTTTAAAATTGTTATTACTGCAGTCTTCAGTGTCCCATGATCCTTTAGAAATCATTCTTATATGCTAATATTTTAATATTTCTTATTATTTTCACCTTTGAAAACAGTATCTAAAAAAAATTTTTTTAGGATTTGTTGATTCATTAAAAGTTTAAATTTTTCAAAGTTAAAAGTTAAAATTATTACATTTTTATTTATTATTTTTGCTCAATTTAAATTATCCTCGCTGAATAAATTGTTAATTTCTTTCAAAAACTTAACATGATATTAAATTATTAGATGTATACAGCTATATACAGTATATGCCTTTAATTATTTTGATATGTTCTCAGTTTGTGATTAGTTTGAGCAGAGAATTATTCATACATACACTAGCAAACAAACACGCACTCTCTCTTCAGTCTCTGAACAGAGGTTGTTTGTCTTGCCGGCTTATGTAACTGGCCACAAACAGCCTCCATCGTTTCTGGTTTCCCACGGCAATAACACACACTACACACAAACGCTAATACACACAGGACATGCATTCCTCTTTTCCTCCCACTTCTCTCTCTTTTCTTTCTACTCTTATCCATTCTTCCATCTCCCTCCTCAGTTTCTCTCCTTACCACATCGCTTACTATTTCTCTTCCTCTCCTATCCCTTTGCCCTCCAATTACCTAGAAAGACAGGGATCTCAGGCCTAATAAAATGCTTCGCGACACGATTCCAGCAACAAGAACTTTTTCTTTTTATAGTGAAACCGAGCATTTTATGTAACAAAATCACAACATGCTTTTCTGTCCCATTAGTGAAAGTAATAGTTGAGAAAGCCGCTAAATGCGAACCTGTATCACCCTTGTGAGCACCCAAGTTTAATATGTGTTGGGAATCCACTAGGTCAGCTTTCCTTGCCCCATGCAGTCGTAGAACAAAATCAATGATATATGATCTATAGACATTTCTAAATATCATTTTTAGCCCTTCTGTACAAGCCAGCTTCCCTGTAAGTCTTGGACTGTTTTAATAAAGCAAAATGATAACATCTAATCCTTTTCCAGAGACTGAACATCTTAACTCCTTATGTACCTGAAAAAAAATAATAAACTAAAGCATTATGGAAAACCTATTCTGAATTAATTTCTTGGTTCCAGTTGTTGCTTAAAAAAAGTATATAGCATCTTTATAAACTTTCCAGAGACTAGTTTTTCTTTCCTCCATACACATCCACCTATAAATACAGAACATTTAATTACCACCTATAAATAGATGTTTTGATGGTTTACAAATTAAAATTAAAATACAAAAAATATATCTGCATACTGTATAAAACTTTTTTTTTTTTTTTTCAAAGAAATTTAAAGAACCTACATCATCTGGGAAAGCTTAGATTGAAGCACTTTAAAGATTCAAAGTTCGTGAACCTTAAGTACATGAAACTGATTCATTTCAAGGAGTAGGAAAGGATTGCCGTTTAGTAAGTGTGTCACGTGTTGATTCTGTAGCTGCTCTGACAAGATTCAGTGAAGGATTTGTCAGACTGATTTAAAATGGTAATCTCTGTGTTTGTGAGTCTTTCTAAATGAATCATTTGTAGATCCAGCTCATAAGAACGCTTTAATTGTAACTCAAAAATGCTCTCACTGTATGTTTTGCTTTTGAGAAAATCACAGTTAAAGTATAATTTATTTTGTCGTGACGCTGTATATTAAGCAACAGTGCAGAAAGCACCCAAACACTTTTGTGTGTAGAAAATGATCCAGTCAAACCCTACTCTAATCTGGAGTGCATGGAAAAATGCTAGTATATATCAGTACAGTAATACATCAGATCGTATCTGTCTTTTAAATTGTTTATCTGGCACTGACGTCCATTTCCAACTTTTTATCATTCCCTAGTGGTGCAGCACCCACGCTGCTGTTGACTTCAGACGACCGTTTAACACTCCCAGGCTCATTGACGAGCTGGCCCACCATCACTGAGCGGGTCTGGAGTGTGTACGTGTGTGCGTTTGGCGGGATGGCTCCATTAGAGCATTCAGAGTCTATTGCACATAAAGGCTCTCCACACAAGTTGATTTATTGCATCCTTTTGTATGTGGTTCTCTGATATGATTGATAAAAGCAAGGGAATGAGAGTCACAGATGTGTGGAGCATTGAGAAGAAAAGAGAATAACAGAGTAGACAGGAGAAGAAAGCCTTGTTGCAGGAAGTAGACACTTGCATTATAGTGCTACTTTGATCATCATAAATTCAAGCTGTCAGAGACAATCGGCAGAAAAATGGGGCTGTTTTATTTACTGAAGTCAGTTGTGCACATTGTTTGTCATTGCTTTATGAGGTTCCCAAAAGCCACAGTTTTGATAAGGAAAATGAATGAAAACTGTGCAGAAGGCTCTGAGCCAATCAGAAATGATCAACTATGACTAGATAATGACCAGTGTTTCACAAACTTTAGAATTCACGTAAGTTTGTGGTTGTAGAACGTCTGGTCAGAAATCTGGTGAAACAGCATCTTTGTGATAACAAGCTACTTTTGTACTTGCAGAATTATTGTTGTTATTAAGTATCATACTTTTAGTCCATAGAACTTGTGTGCTATATTTTTCAAATCTTTAAAAAACATCATATAATACATATAATGCGAGCAACAGATCAAAAGTTATTCACTGATCTTCCACTCCAGTGAGCTGTTATCTCAAGAACCACTTGCGACCAGATTGAGTGAGTGAAATTAATTTTTCAACTGATATTCTTTTTAATGAACCGGTTGAAATGGAGTGAACTATTCCTTTTAAACTAGAAGCCTGTTAATGGTATTCAGCAATACTGAACTGACTGTACTAACACTATTAGATGCAGACTGAACAGACTTCATGTTTTCTACAGGGCTGCTTTACCATTAAACTGAACTACTTTCATAAAATTATGAACTAAATCAACACTGAACTGACCTCTGCTAAACAATGACACTTGTTTTTTAGAGCTGCTTTACGTCAGAATTCATATCTGCATCATTGAATAGTTATTCTCCTGTTTATCCCTGCAAAGCTGCTTTGAAACAATCTGTATTGTATAAAGCGCAATATAAATAAAGGTGACTTGACTTGACTTTGTAGAAAAGCAAATGATCTCATCCAGCACAAAACAGACTCCTGCAGATCAGATTGTATCTTCAGTTCAATGATAAAACACATTTTCTTGCCTGCAGATGTAAACGAGTGTGAGCTGCTCAGGAATGTGTGTGGTGAGGCCACCTGTGAGAATCGTGAAGGCACCTTCCTGTGTTTGTGTCCTGATGAGATGCAAGAATTTGATCCGATGTCGGGCAAATGCTTCTCTATACCACCAGGTAAAGTTGTAGCCTACTGTAAACCACCACCGCAATGTGATCGACTAATTCATTGTCCTACAGAAATCCCACAAACAGTGACCTAACCCAAACCTACAAGACCTACAGGTAGCCATAGATTGGCTTTTATCTGGACAGATGACCCCTGTCCTCCTCCTACGAAACATCTCATCTTCACTGTATACCTGAAATGATTCTGAAGCTCACATTTTAATCTCAGTTTTAGAGATCCTCTAGTGCAACAGGACATTAACTTCATATCATCAGGGGCCAGCTCTGAGTCGATCAGAAGGAGGCAAGGCATGATGAATGGGGGTTCTAAATGATCTGGCAGGAGAGAAATGAGATTCAGTCTGAGGATTACAGAGGGACCAAAGCACTCTGGGGCCCAAAGCACGTAAGAGCTAAAAAGAAGCTCCCACGCTAAGATAAAAAAAGACCACTACGGAGAGATATACAAGACGACCCATCAGAATGAGATCACTGCTTTTGAAAGTCTAGACAACTCTTAAAGATTTCCTGATTGGATTTGTGATAGTTTCTTTTATTGTTTGTCCACTTTAAACATTCTACTATCTATAAGTCAACTAACTTTCCTTAAAGTATTGGTGGACTGTTAAGGTTAATAGAATTAGATGACATGTACTTATTATTACTTTACTCAGTAGAATGTGTGTTGGAGTGCCATCAACATAAAGTTTTAGCAGATATTAAGCAGACAGTCTGCTAATAGTTGCAAAGTTACTTACAGTTAACTATCAATAAGCACAAATTACTGAGGCAAAAGTTGTAGTTAATGGTGTGTTAATAGTGAGAATTGGACCTTAAAATAAAGTGTGACCCTGTTTTCACCATAAAACACTAGTTACGCATGTAACTGTGGTTCTGTGAATTCTGGATGACCGCCAGAGGCAGTGTAAACACTATGGATTATCGCAGCGCCAGCTAGATAGGTCGAGAGAATATACCAACAAAGTCACGTGGCGTGACGTATGCTGAGCCCTGGAGGTTATAGGCTACAGTAGCTCAGCAATCTTCCTCGGTACGCCTTTCTTGCGCATTCCGAGTGACTGAGAACTCTGGCGGTCATGCAGAATTCACAGAACCACAGTTACATGCGTAACTAGCGTTCTGTTTCATTCTTACTGACCGCCAGAGGCAGTGTAAACACTATGGATGACACATACCAACATAGTCATGAGGAATGCCACCCACCTGAAAAAATTAAGGCTGCTCCAGAAGAACCGCAGAACTAACGGCGTGATGAGCAGCAACGTTGACCTTATAAAACCTTGCAAACGTGCATGGAGAAGCCCAGGTAGCAGCCGTGCAGATATCCACCAGGGAAACTCCTCTAAAAACAGCCCATGAAGATGAGATGGCCCTAGTGGAATGGCAAGTAACCCCCCAGGGCAATGGTCTCCCTGCTGCCTTGTAAGCCAGCATAATAGTCTTTACTATCCAGTTCGACAACCTCTGCTTCGATACTGGAGCACCTTTCTTCACACCACCATAGCAGACAAATAACTGGTCTGACTGTCTAAACTGAACAGTAGAGTTCACATAACACCTCAAGGCACGAACAGGACACAAAAGTTGGGCACTTGAGTCAGACTCTGAAGAAGTCTGAAAAGAGGCCAGTTCAATGTGCTGATTTATGAACTGAGGAAGAAGGACCTTCGGAAGAAAAGAAGGATTGGGTCATAGAACCACCCCAGAGTCATCTGGTAACCAGCGCAAGCAATGTTCGCTAACAGACAGCGCATGCAACTCACTGACTCGTTTCGCAGTAGCAATAGCTAACAAAAAAGAAGTCTTCAAGGACACCCATTTAATGTCAATGCTTTGCAAGGGCTCAAACTGGGGTGAGCAGAGGAATGCAAGCACGAGTGACAAATCCCACACAGGGAAATGAGGATTCCGAGCAGGGTTCAGACGGCGCGCTCCCTTCAGAAAACTGCAGACAAGACTGTGAGAGCCAAGAGAAGAGCCACCAACTGGAACATGATATGCAGAAATCGCAGCAACGTACACTTTCAACGTGGAAGCTGCTTTTCCTTCCTCCAGTAAACGTTGAAGAAAGCTTAAGACACTCGGAACATCACATGTTGCAGAATCAAACCCCTGATCTTCACACCATGCAGAAAAAAGCTTCCAACGGGAGGCATAAATCTGTCGTGTGGAAGAAGCCCTAGCATTAGAGATGGTGTGCATAACAGCCGGATCACAATGTTCCAGGGAAGGATTTAGCCCAATGGGCAGACCCAAAGCTGCAGATGAGCTGGGTCCGGGTGCCAAACACTGCCCTCCAGCTTCCTGGGAGGAAGCTTCCATGGATTTCCTGTCAGAAGTCTCAGCAACAAAGGAAACCATGGTCTGGCTGGCCTCCGTGGTGCCACAAGTAACACTCTGTGCTTGCACAGCGAGATCCTGTGCAATGTCTCCCATAACAGAGGGATGGGTGGAAACGCATATAGCAGGCAGTCCAGCCATTTGTGAGACAGCGCATCCTGGCCCAGTGGACTGGACACCTCTGTCCTTGTGAACCATATTCGGCAGTGGGTGGTCCTCTCTGAAGCGAAAAGATCCACCTCTGCTCTCCAAAATCGTAGCCAGATCTCCTGCACTACAACTGGATGAAGCCCCCATTCACCTGGATGTACTTGATCCCGGGAAAGAGCATCCGCTGTCTGGTTGCACACTCCTGGTATATGAGCTGCCCTCAGTGAAGCGAGTCGTGGCTGACACCATGTCAGGATCTCGTGAGTCAACCGTAGAGACCTGCGGGATCTTGTGCCGCCCTGGTGGTTCAGATGGAACACTGTTGAGGTATTGTCAGTCCGAACAAGAACATGGCGGCCTGCCAGAACCAGCATGAAGTACTTTAGGGCCAAAAACACTGCCCTTAGTTCTAGAAGGTTAAAATGCTCTGTGGCCTGGATCTGTGGCCTCCTGGAGGCTGCTGATGTGGTGGGCGAAAAACCCTCGAATCTTCAAGAATACGAGGTCTTTGAGGGGGCTGTGGCTGAGGTGCAGCGTGCCGGCGGAAACGTAGCTCTGGTGTGGCATAGTGATGTCGGGTATGAACCGCTGGCATCCTAAAAGCAGGATTGCGCTGCCCCTGTGTCAGTTGACGAGTGGCTTCAGACAGCTTTACCCTCTTTTCCAACAGTTCTGGGACATTTGGACCAAAAAGATGCCCGGGACCAAATGGAAGATCTCTCAAGGTCTTCTTACAGTCCTCCGGCAGTCGTGCTTGGGCAAGCCACACTTGACGTCGGGCTGCCAGAAGCGTGGCTGTAAGACTACCCAGCTGGCGGGTCACAAGGCCTGTTGTCAGCAAAGCAGTTTGCAGAAATTGTGAAACAGAGTGATCCTCATTTGCAGGTTCCAGCTTACTGGTGGCCGCCAGAAGTAACTGGCAGATTGTGTTTTCTGCTTGAGTAATGTAGGCAACAGACTCACATGCCTTTTTTAGCAAGGAATCCGTACGACCGCATTGCGCACTGGGACATCCCACATTTCCTTGTAGGGCCTCATCAGGGGACACCACCAAAGCTGCCACGGGCTGCTCTATTTCCAGCGCATGACCCACCCCGATAGCATCTGCTTCAGCCATAGATGCTAGCGTTCGAGCAATCTTTGAGCGCCGCTTAGGCGGATCAGAACCAGTGAGAGCATTAGAGAATTCAGTCACAAAATCCTTACATGGTGGCATGGCAAAAGAAGCTGCAGCTGTGGCCCATCTGAAAAACACATTAGTTTGGGCAGATTGTACAGGTGACTCATCAAGTCCTATCAAGACGAGCATCTGCCATTCGAAGCACAGCCAAAGTATCATCGGAGGAGGACTGGGTTTGTCCAGATGACTGAACTGACCCCCCACTAGACCCCTCCGCTGCTGGTTGACCAATGGGAACAGACTGAGGTGATGGTTGTGCAGAAACATCCATAGTATCCCCATGATTGTGAAAACAGGAATCTGAAGCACTTGTAGAAAGCACATCAAACTTTGAATGATGAGAAAAATAAGGGGAATCAAAAGACTGTTCCCTGGCTCCTTGATTCTGAACATTCTCATCCTTCTGCGTCATATTAACAGGTGTAGCAGATGTGTCAGGCTGAAGCGAGTGAAGCAGGCGTTTCAGTTCGGCCATCTCTGAAGAAAGCGCCGATACCGTCATAGACAGCGAACCTTCCTCAACATGTGACTGTACATCACCTCGTGATTTGGCCTTCTTATACGGGGGGGAGCACCAGCTGCCGCCGATGCCCTGCGTTTCCGAGTGCGTGAAGCGGCTACATCTAACTGCCCGAGTTTCACTGTTGAATTAGGGTCTAACTCGGCAAGACGGAGCTGCCGTTCCAAAGGCTGCAGTGCATGCACGGGTCCGTGAGAGCCTCTCGCAGATGTTGAATACCCAAACACGACGGGCAAATGTCATGACCGTCGTCAGGGAAAAGATGATTAGGGCAAAGCTTGCAAGCCAGTGGGAAACCAGTGGCGATCGAGCTGTGAGCCATAATTACTCGCTAATAACACCCTCGGACAGCACCGTAAAGTTAAGTTTAGCGGGAAGAAAAAATATACAAATAAAATAAACAATTACCTCGGATGAACCGACAGGTAATACCACAAATATCTCACGAAAAAAGGTAAAAAAGTGTCTAAAATGTCCGGCATATTGAACCGAGGAACAATCGAGGAAATAAAAAAAAAAAACACTCCAAATAGATCAACTGAGACCGTTAACTAACGTTAGGTGCGGGAAAAAAACACTAGCCACCGGATTGCACCGAGAGGCACAAGTGTTATCGACGAAGTAATAACTCACCAAGCGCTGTAATTAAATCCAAATCCTTGTAATGTCGTAGACGCGCGCTGTCACAGCTTGTGAGGACGAGTCTAGCTGCTCAGTAAGCTGCAATAGACAGCGCGAATAATCAACCTATCTCAAACAGGAGAGAATGCGAAAGAGGAAGATTGCTGAGCTACTGTAGCCTATAACCTCCAGGGCTCAGCATACGTCACGTCACGTGACTTTGTTGGTATATTCTCTTGACCTATCTAGCTGGCGCTGCGATAATCCTAGTGTTTACACTGCCTCTGGCGGTCAGTAAGAATGAAACAGAACTGTCTGTTCTTAGCATTTATTTGCATATGGTTAATGTTGTTTTAGCAACATAATTACTAAATTAATTATGCCAATCAGGAATTAACAATGAAATACAACCAAAACTGCAATTTATATACTCAATTCAAAATCTTGTAGTTTGCAAAACTAGTTTTTTATAAATTAGGTGATCTGGGACAGGTTTTGTTTACAACTAAAGATCAGGTGTGGTAGATAAAAAAAAAAAAAAAAAAAGAAAGAAAATAGCTTAAGGTTTAAGGGTTGGCACTGGCTAGATTGGAATCAATTTGTTCCTCTAGTGGTGAAGAATATAGTGGAACTGGGAAATAAAAGAACAATGTTGATTGTGTGTGTGTGTGTGTGTGTGTGTGTGTGTGTGTGTGTGTGTGTGGCTACACACCAGCTGTGCCTGCAAGATCAAGTAACAGGAAGCTTTTTTTTTTTTTTTAGATCTTAGCCAAGTGTTTTATTTAAGGACTTTCGTCCAAATCCGCCTGCCTAATCCTCCTCCCCTCATAAAACCACACTGTCTCCTGAGCTGAAACAATTTTTTTTTTTAACAAGAAGTACCCTGGTATGTCTTACCAGAGCTGTAAATTATGTTTTTTACATATAAGGAGCACAGTGATAGAACACCATAAAACTACAATCCCAATATATTGGAATATGAATTACGTTGAAATAATAAAAAGTCACTCAGTGACTAAAAAAGCCAAGGATGAACTACAAAACGTCTCTCTGATGTCGTACACAGTTTCTGCTGTGTACCTGACCTTTGTTCTTTAGGTGTTCTTCATTTGTGGATTACTGTATTGGAGTGAAATATTGCAGTTATCATTGATTGATTTTTTTCCCCCCTCCCCCTTTATTTTTCTGTTCTTTGTGACAAATCATGATTGAACATTTTATCTGAATATTTTAAAAGGACAAAACATCCGTTCTGAGTTATCTGTGTTGTGTTGTTGTCTTGTTCCCCACAGTCACACCAGTGGAGAGGAAAGAGTGTTATTTCAACTTGAATGATGAGAACCTGTGTGATAAGGTGCTGGCCAGCAGCGTGACTAAAGAGGAGTGTTGCTGTACGCTAGGAGCCGGCTGGGGGGACAACTGTGAGGTCCATCCCTGCCCCATACCAGGAACAGGTGCTCAATTACATCACGCACAATGACAAATCTAAAAAGTACAGAACTAAGAACTGCAAGAACCTGATAATAGTGAATGAATCATTCTTTTGAAAGGAATCTTTGCAGTGAATTTGTAGACTTGGTTCATTTTAGGTAAACTATTATTTTTAACCAGAGTTGTATTTTCCCTGTTTTAAAACTTAACAAAATATGATGGTGGTGAAAAGATAAAAAAGTCAAGGCCAAATTTACAACTCCAAGTAGGAGCTATTTAGGCATCATGCATCAAGTCAGTGAGTTAATAAAAAAATAAAAATAAAGTAAAAAAAAATAAAAATTAAATGTAAAAATCTCAGTGTAGGAAAAAGTAATTAAAGAGACACAGAAAAGGTTTAAAGCCATTACCATTTAAGACTGTAATGATTCCTACAACATTTTTTACTGAAGGGAAGTATTGCGCATTAGTGCTTATAAATCTGTCTGTGCTCATTTCTTAATTTCAGACAGGCATATCAGATAGGACTGAAAATTGCTGTAAGTTTAAATGCAAAACAATATCAACCTTTCTGCAGATGATGGCTGCTGAAAGGTGTTCAATACATGTAAAAGCTTGTCTGTCCTATGATGACCTAAATGACTGAGAATCTTCACAGACAAGCCAATTGTAAATCATGTCTGGAGCTCATATTAATGTGAAACAATCTCTCTCATCTCTGTTTTGCTTTACCAGCTTATAACTAAAATCAATCTTCAACTTATATCCACTAATCACCATTCTTTAAGTAAATACAGCAGACGGTTTCCTTTATAAACTGCTGACACTCTCCTTTGCAGATCAGTTCTCCCAGATGTGTCCGGCAGGCCGGGGTTACATTCCTCCTGGAGATCCCATGATTCCTACAACCATCTTAGCAGAAAGCTTCAAAGGTATCTATGTGTCTATGTATTTTTAAAGGGATAGTACACCCAAAAATAAGCAATCTGTCATTAGTTACTCTGTCACACTATTTCAAAAACCTGTATGACTAACTGACTCTGTAGAACACTAAAGAAAGTTTTTGTACATACAATGAAATCCAGTGGGGTCCATAACAACACCGGACCCCAATGACTCTCATTAGATGGACAAAAAAAATAACAAAAAATAATAATTTCATTTTTGGATGAACTGTCCCTTCAATGTCTGTTTGTTTATGTGTGCTTATCTGGTTTTATGTTTAAGCGCTGATGTGTCTTGCACTTTTACCCCTATTTTATGTACATATTTTTGACTTTGTAATGCGTAGAAGCGGCCGCAGACATTGCTTAGCATCTGACCTACATATGCTGAAACACACACACTCAGCAGCCTGCTCCCCAGTGTGGGGAAACCTCAGTCGCAGGGCCAGTCTAATGCTCTGATTTAATTTATGAATGCAGCGAGAGTGTGGTTTGGCTGGTGGCAGCACGAGTGAATGCGATGTGGTCGGGATGTGTGTGTGTGTCAGAGTACGCTTGAATGGAATGCTTATGGATGGTAAGGATATTTCCTCCCTGTCAGTCTCCAGTCAAATGACATTTCTGCATGTAGCAGATCCCTAAATAAGAACACTAACCAGAGCAATGCGTCCAGATGCATGCTGATCTGTAGGTGTGGTCTAAGGTTTCAGGTTTATACTGAACTGTCTGTTTGTTTAATGATGAAATAATGAAAATGTGTTTATGTGTGTGATTTGCAGATGCAGATGAATGCAAGCTTTTTGAAAATGATATCTGCAAAGACGGCTATTGTCTCAATACCCACGGTGGGTATGAGTGTTACTGCAAGGCTGGACTCTACTATGACGAAAACAAACTGCAATGTGTTGGTAAGGGCCAAAATCACAATCTGCATGTAATCTCTGAACAACTGTGGATTACCCTGTCTCATCTGTCTTTTTTTCGTAAAGGGAGAGTTCATGACGATTACCTCATGTTGTTCCAAAGTCTTCTGCAGAGCACAAAAGAAGATATTTTAATAAAAACAAATCAATTCCGACCTGTTGAAAATGGTTATTGTTATGGAAAATAATGGTTATTTCATTGTAAAAAAAAAAAAGAAGTTGTTATTTTTAAAAATATCTTCGTGTTCCACAGAAAAAATAAAAAAATCATGTTCCATGAAGTTATTTTGAAAATTTCCTACTGTAAATATATAAAAATACAGTACTTATTTTTTATTTTTTTGCAAACTCACTTTTACTGATATTCAAATACCGTATTTTCTATAAGACTATAAGTAGCACTTTTTTTCATAGTTTGGCTGGTCCTGCGACTTATAGTCAGGTGCGACTTATTTATCAAAATTAATTTGACATGAACCAAGAGAAATGAACTAAGAGAAATGAACCAAGAGAAAACATTACCGTCTACAGCCACGAGAGGGCGCTCTATGCTGCTCAGTGCTCCTGTAGTCTACACTGAAAACATAGAGCTCCCTCTCGCGGCTGTAGACAGTAATGTTTTCTCTTGGTTCTTGATTCTAAATAAATGCGACTTATAGTCCAGTGCGACTTATATATGTTTTTCCCTCGTCATGACGTATTTTTGGACTAATGCGACTTATACTCAGGTGTGACTTATAGTCCGAAAAATACGGTAGTTGTATCTCGGCCAAATATTTTCAGATCCTAATAAACCATACTTACACACACACAAACACACACACACACACACACATACACACACACACACATATATATATATATATATATATATATATATATATATATATATATATATATTGCTACCTATTTGAACAAGGTGTTTAAACACAAATGCACTAATAATATGCTGTAATACACAAAATGTAATGAAAATATTGAATAATCTAGTGTTTTTCATTTTTTTTAAACAAAATGTGCGTGTCATCACTCCTTTCTCAGATATACACAGATCAAAGCAGCTTGTTGCAGTTTAATGAAATATTTTAAAAGACAGTATTCAGAAATATAAAAAGTTACATGAAAGTGTTTTATTTTAGTCTAAGTATTCTTAGAAAGGTTAGAAAGTAATCTTAGAAGGGTTTGTTGTTCATAACATCCTGCTTTAGCTGTTTATTGCCTGTGATGTTTGGCCTTGAGTTGTCTCTGTGTTCTTTAGTTGGTTTGGAATGACAGACTTGTGTGTGTTTTTGCGTGGGTGCATGCAACTTTACATGTTGAAAAGATGTGTGTATGGGTGTAAGTGTTGGCCTAGTTTGGCTCACCGTAATGGCAACACATTTAAATTGGATTTAAATTTAAATTTTAAACCTGCTGCAGCTGCCGGCTTGTGGCTTGCGGCCACATTATGCATGCAGCATGATAGCAGGTTATATGTATGTGTAAGCTTGGGTCAAAGGGCTACATCTTGCGACCGGTCAGGGCGGCACAGCCATTATGATCCAGGCCACAGCTCTATGGTGCACCGCAGGCTGTCTGGCTGCCTAAACACACATGCACACACTCACACAAACCACAGACCCACGGCAATGGATTCTTGCCCGGCCGTACTGCCTTAAAACTGCCACACCCCTGACTGCTTTACACACACATATTCAGTGTAGCCACAGACATTTGACTTCCTACACCCACACTGATATACACAAATGTGAGCAACCACTCACTCTTCACACACACAAATATGTCTCTCTCACTCGTTTCTACATGTGTCAGTCTTTTTGACACCAGGTCTGTGGTTGCAGGTTCTGGAGGAGGCCGCAAACTTTACATACTCACTGTGGGCTCCTCTGGTTTTATGCAAACAAGCAATTCCAAGAGGGGTCCTCGCACCGTGATGCTCGGGCCCTAAAAATTGTTATATGGCAGATTGCTGTCGTGCTGAATGCTGTTGAAACTGTTGTTCTTTTTGCATCTCTATTGTACATATTGAACTTGCTCATGGTGTCTGTTTATTTTCTGTTTCTCTCTCCGTCTCTGGACTCTGCAGACACTGATGAATGTGCAGATGAATCAAACTGTATAGAAGGTAAATGTATAAACACATATGGGTCATATCAGTGTTTCTGCACTCCGCCCCTGGTTCTTGCACCGGACAGCACTCGCTGCATTTTACCCTCCTTGGCAGGTAAAGTCTTACATCAACTGTAACAAAGTACCATGCACCTGAATCCCTACAACACACTGCAAAATCCCTATTCTGTAAAGTCCTTCACTCCAAAAACCCTCACCTTAAAGCCACTAAAATCACACTATAAAACTCACACCCTAAACTTGTCTAAATCAGTGTCCCAGCTCCCAGAACTGCACATTTTGGATGTCTCCTTCTTATTCATCTCCTAAGATCATTAGCGGGGTTCTCCATGACCTGAATACAGTGTGTCAGATTAGTGAGACACCTCAAATCTGCATTGTTGGAGTTCCACAAGGAGCTGGATTGAGACACAATGCTCTAAATCCTTTTCATCTAAACCCTAAATTCTCTCAAACCTATATTCTCTCCGCGGAAACCCTACATTTTACGTTTGATACACTACAGACTATTATTATTATTCATTATTTGCTCTTATCTGACTTGCTCGTCTTGAGCTCAAAGCTATTCTAAATAGTGTCATACTGCCATCTAGAGGATGGTCAGAATAAGACCTCACTTTTTTATATAGATTTTTCACATACATTGTATTGTTTTTTTTGTTTGTTTTTTTTTTCTAAGGTTGAATGAAATGTCTGCAAACTTAACTGAAAATTTACTGGTAGTTTTCTGCAAGGACATGTGTTTTCTGCACATTTTAAGCATATTTCAGTATTCAAGTTTCATTTGGTTGACACTTACAAATGCTATTTACTGTGTTTGTGTATTTACAGGACAAAGAGAACCTGATGTGTACCCAGGTATTTGCTGGGAGACTGTAACGGAAAGGATGACCTGCACAATGCCCATTCCCAATCTACAGACCACGTTCACAGAATGCTGCTGTTTATACGGAGATGCCTGGGGCATAGATTGTGCTCTCTGCCCACAGAAAAATACAGGTATAAAAACACAACTTCACAGCAAAACACGGAGCATAAAAATTTGGAGCAGCTTTGTTTTTTGGAGTTCATTTGTAAATCTGATACCTCAAGATGTGTGCTCTTTCTTAAAATTATTGCAGACACAAAGAACCTGCAAACACAAAAAAAAAGGAAATCAAAACAAAACTCTTTTTAACTCTCATCCAGAGGCCTATGCCACTATGTGTAATATCCGTCATTTTGGTGGACCCCGTCGCCCGTATGGTCAGGATGCTTTAGTCGCTGGCCCAGTCACTGAATACGGCCCTGAATTTGACTCTCGACCTCTGAACCCCGACGACACGCTGCGCCTCTATGAGGATTATGAAGAACCTAGAAGTGAGTACAAATATACAGTTGAAATGATTATTGATAGTCATTATTTACTCATATTCATGTTTTCTAAACCTCTCTCTCTCTTAGATCCATATGATGCGTTTGAAGGACTGAGAGCTGAGGAATGCGGCGTGCTGAACGGATGTGAGAATGGACGGTGTGTGCGCGTGCAGGAGGGATACACCTGTGACTGCTTCGATGGGTACACACTCGACATGTCCCGCATGGCCTGCGTGGGTGAGCAACAGCAGAGTGTCACATGATGAGGGGATCAGCATGTGGGTGGGATAAGCTCAGGTTGACATTTCAGTTTGTTTCAACTCTAAAGATTTTTTTTTTAATATTTTATTTACATATTTTATTAATATGAGATTGGATTTATATTGTGTTATTAGAGCTTAAACCTCTGAAGGTTGGAAGTGATTCAAAACCTTGTCTGTAATGTAACTTTAAAATTCTCCTTACTAGCGAATGGGTGTATTTTTCTTATATTGTCACGGATCGTGATTATCATGACTCATCTCCTGAAATGAGGCATGACTGAGCAGATGATATACGCCCAGACACCGAGTGGCTATTAGGGTTGGGAACAAGTAGAGGTTCTTATTCAGAACCAGTATATATTTTTCTTTCGTAATAATGGAATGACATTCGTTTGCATTAATGGTTCTTGCATATGTATTTTTCCTCCAACGTACCTTACTAAAATACTTTGATGGAGTTCCTTGTGGTACTTTTCAGTGACACCGCAACACTGTTACAAAATCTACAGCGCAAAACACTCTCTGAGACCGGCATAGTCCAATTCACAAACAAATAACATACTGTAATTCGCAGCCTGAGTATTCTGATTTCCAAACCAATGACTATTATGAGTCATATTTTTTATTGTGTGTGTGTGAATAAAAAACAAAGCTTGTTTAGTCCTGTTTCCAAACTCTATGAATCATATAACCATAGCATTGTTATTCTTAAATTGACTCAGTTCTTTTAAGTGAACACAAAACATATATAGTCCGGTTCTCATATGATTGACTCTTTTAAATCTGCTCTTTATAGTCAATCAGAAACATAACACACAACCAGTGACTCTTATGAATCTTTTTTTTCTTTTAGTGAATCAAAAACATGCAACCAGTGTAGTTTGATTCCCAAATGAATGACTCTTATACATTATTATTTAATGAAACAAAAACTGCGAGGCTTAGATCAGTGTACTGTCCTTTCTAACTGGTTTATATAACAGTCTGTAGTTAAGGCTGAAGCTGTGTCCCATACAAGACATGAGTAATTAACTCTCTACTTCTCTGACAACATTTGTTTTGTGTTCCAGATATAAATGAATGCTCAGAGCTGAACACAAAGATGTCTCTTTGCAAGAACGGCAAGTGCATCAACACACAAGGCTCATATAAGTGTGTGTGTCTGCCAGGATTTGTCCACTCTGCCCAGCACAACTACTGTGTGCCCCAAAGACAGAATGCAACCAGCACGAGCACGGAGTGACCACCAGGGGGCGCAAGATACACTAAAAACACTCTTATTTAATCAAGGCCCATATACTCTGCACTGTATAAAACAAACACCCAAAAATTGAACCTAGAAAAAAATTCCTACTTGAGATGAAGAGTTTAATGTGCTATCTTATGGTGTCTATGAGAGAACTGTATAAAATATTTGTTTTATTGGTCTATGTAAGTTTATTATTTTTTACTGTATTAGGAAGTAGAAAGGTGTGAACATAGCAGAGGTGATATTTCAGCAAAATGACAAACCCTATGACCTTAAGCTGGGGGACTGCTTTATTTTAACCCAGTCAGAGACACCAAGCGTGTGGATATTTTACTAATGCAAAAGCCAGACTTCCAGTTTTCTTTTTGATTTTATTTAGTGTCTTCTCTCTTCTTTCTGTTTTGAATTCATTTATTGGCTGATTTTATTTATCTCATCCTTTTCTTTTCTATTCATATTTCACATTTTTTTCTTAAGGCCTTAGCGAGGCAGACCACACCACAAACACACAAACCTTCAGTACATAGATTCATAGGAAACATACAAGGCACAAACTGTTTTCAGTGTCAAATCTTTAAAATAAGCTTTTTATATGAGCTGCTTTGTATTAATGACAGACACCAGCTAATTTTCTATGTCTGGGACATTAGTCCACTGCAGATGTCTGCCCTGTGGAGCAGGCATGACCTTTAACCTCACCTATCTTCTAGAAATTGTTTCTTTGAAAAGAAAATAATAAAAATGAAGTGCCTTTATGTATTTTTTCAGATGTTTTTAACAGAAATCTTTTACTGCATTTGATGGTGAAATGTCTTGCCAGATTGCAAAGCTGCTAATAAACAGCCGTGGGATTTTTTTTCACTCTTTCTGAATTTTTTTTTTTTTTTTGACATTTAAACTGAAGAGTTGATTAAAAACAATGTATTTGTAATTTGTACATGAATAAATATCGTCTGAATATCCATATAATGTATTAAAAGTCTTGAAATAAATCAGAGATGGTGATGTTTATACACCTTTAATCTATGCTGTGTTGTCTACATTAAATATCAGTGCCTCTTAACTGGGTTATAACCAAAAAAAAGGGTTTGTCTGTCAGAGACAGAAAAGAATAAACAATGTTTAATACAATTGATGGAATCTGACACACCACAGAATAACATTACATCACCTTAAATAATAGAAAATAATAGTTTTAAATAACAAATACTGTAGATTTACAGCAAATTCTGTTCTCACAATGGGTCCCATAGAAATCATGTCCTTTGTCTCACCTGTTTATCTTGAGCCATGATCTTGTGTTGAGAAGTCAGGTGATTTATGATTCACATCGATTGTTTCTCAATGAAAAAAACAATGGCACAAACTTAACGAATGGCTTTTGATATCAAAAGGGCTGTAATGACTTATTGTACAGTTCTCTGGAATGCTGCATTCAGGTTGGTAAATCGCGTCATCCACAGGTCTGCTTATATTTCTTAATATTTCCCGCAGTCCATGACAATGTATTGAAGACCGTCCATCCGGGTAAGTGGAACAGACAGTACTTTCATACCACGGATTTTATAAAAAAAAATACTTTAGAGAACTTTTAAAGCTTAAAGGGTTAGTTCATCAAAGAATGCAAATTCTGTCATCAATTACTCTCTTAGTCACTACCCTTATTTCGTTCCAAACCCGTAAGACCTTCGTTCATCTTCCGAACACAAATTAAGATAGTTCTGATGAAATCTGAGATCTCTCTGACCCAGCATAGACAGCAAAGCAACTGAAATGTTCCCAGTCCCAGAAACATAGCATTTACATTAATAAAACAATCCATGTGACATCAGTGGCTCAACTTCAATGTTGCGAAGTTATGAGAATACTTCTTGTGCACAAAGAAAACAAAAATAACTATTTCAGTTGTGTTGCTGTCTATACAGGGTCAGAAAGCTCTCATATTTGATCAAAACTATCTTAATTCTGGTTCTGAATATGTCTTCTGGGTTTGGAACGACATGAGGTTGATTAATTAATAACATACCTAATTGTAATTTTGGGATGAATGGGACTGAAAATATAAACAAAATTGCCACAAATATCTCCCGTCAGCCATTGGTCGAACAAACAGATAGCCACGCCCACAGCCCACGCCATTGGTCAAATAAATGTTGTCAGCTGGTAGCTCAAAACAAATGGTGAAACTTTGACAGTAACAGAGACATGTTGATAGTTTTGTAAAAGTAAACTTTTTAATGGCTTGCTCGTTGTCTCTGCGTATTAATCTGCAATAAGAGTATTTTCCCACCGAAAACGTTACATACTTTGACTTTTAGTATTGTCACTGTGTTGATCTTTTACTTTGTTGATAGTTTTATACATTGTAATTGATCACGAAATCAATATTTAATGTCCACTGATCTATTTGCATGTCTTAAGAATATTTTAGTATTTATTATATAAGATTTAAGATTTGTGTGCTTTATTTGCATTTCTTTACTAATTTGTCCTGTAAATATTTCTTTTCAAAGCACACAAAAGCAAGGCAGAAAGAAACTGACCTAAAAGGCAAATAGAGATCATCTAACAAAACAGGTGAGCAGAGATAAACATTTATTAATTTTGTACATATTATATGAGTACATAGTATATTTTGTACCATAGTATATGAGTATAGTACTTATATAGTATATATAAATATATTTATCAAATGACCATGCTATCATAATCTAATACCATTACTATACAGTAACCTACTTCTCACTAAAGATTATTTGTTAAGACTAACTCAAGGGCAATTGCCTTTACTTTCTGCTTTTTAATGTCAAATTTATGTACTGGAACTGTGTGTGTGCGTGCGTGCGTGTGTGTGTGTGTGTGTGTGTGTGTGTGTGTGTGTGTGTGTTATAGAGGGAGAGAGAGAGAGAGGTGGAGGGGGAAGAAAGGTACAGAATGATTGATTGATGGAGTGAAAAGAGACAGAGCAAAGGGAAGTGAGGGGTGGGACTGAGTAAAGAGCAGTGGAAGTGAAGGGGGAGGGCCAGAGAAAGCAAAGGGAGGAGAGCGGCAGCATGCATCTGTGTGGGGTCAGTATCACATGCTTGGCTCTTGCACTCCACACTGTTGCTGATTGTGTGCTCTTTGATCTGAGTGCATTTGACATGCAGTACTTTCTTTCTTTCTTTCTTTCTTTCTTTCTTGTGAAGGGAGACATGAACTTGCAGAGAGATTCGCTGGATGATTCACACCTATGCTGAGTCAAAAGAGCTCCAGTGATCTGCACAGGCAGGTAAGATCTCTTTCATTTGATCACATAACAGACTGTCGCTCTTTTTTAAAGCCTCTGGTTCAGTGGTTAAACACAAACTAATGATAAACCATGGCATGTTGGACATTAGTTCACACACTCTGCACAATCAAAATGTGTGTAGTCTGTAGTCAGATGGTTTTACTGTGATCTGAAGAGTACAGAAGGCAACTTTACACTCTTAACGCAAACATGTTGCAGCAAGAGAGATTTGACAGAGGAATTCCAAGGTCACAAACTTTTCTGGTGGTGTATCATGTTGTGTCGTGTTTGTGTGATAATCGGAGCCAGTTTGGGAAACACTGATATTTATTTGTCAGTCCAGATGATCACAGGGCTGGTCAGTGTCTGTACATAGTAGGTTAGTCTGACCATCATGTTCTGCAGAGAGTGTGTGTATTGTATGATACACATATGTATTGTTATCATGTATTGTTTGATTTTGTGCATATATTCTTTTAAATTTATTAGCAATATGGTGATATATACATTATATTTATATATATATATATATATATATATACACATGGACTACCTAATGATATAATTTATTTTAGGGTTACAGTTTGGGTTAGTCTGTAGTAATAATTCACTTATATTACCATGTCTGTAAGAGTGTAGCTCCTTAAAACATATTGATTTAAATTTATTGATGTGTGTATTAACATACACACAATTTCCTGCAAAGCAGTGTGGGGACATGATGCTGATTTGAGTCAGTCCACATTGCAGTCTGCTCAGATGTTGCATTGCAAGTGTTGTTGTAGTTTCAACTTTTGTACATAAGTCACAGGGACGATCGTGGCCCAAGGACATCTAAGTTCTCTCCGAATCCCACTCGCACACATGGATACACACTGACTCTTTCTTTCCAACACATGCATGCAAGTTTATCTCAGCAGCTCACTCTCACTGGTTTTATTAACCATGTCCGTGTTTCAAGTTAATGCATTAATGGAAAAATCACAGTTAATCATCATCGTCTCATAAAGTTTTCCATAAAGCAAACAGCAAATAGAAGAGGTCATGTATACTGCAGCATTAACCTGTGACTTATAAGGACCTTATTTAGAGCTGGCCACAAGCCTAGTGTCTCTAAACAGTTCTTGTATGAATTCCTGTGCAGTAATAAGTCATTACATGCACACGTGAACATCTAAATTTGGATTACAGGATGTTAAATTACTGTTGTACAACAGCTTCTCTCTTTGAATCAATGACTATGCTTGTCAAATAAGGTATTCAGAGATCTAAATTATGCATTTTTAACATTGATAAATACAGTAAATAATGGAGTTTTTTTAGGATTATAATTTGCATATAGTTAGTGAACTTCCTATACAAACAATAGAAGTCAGTTTTAGTTGGCTTGGTAATCAAGGTGTAAATAATAACCTTCTCTGTTCTTTTTTCATCTCTTTGCTCAGTGTGCTGATAATCTGTGGGTTGGATCAGCGGCCAGTAATATTTAAACTCTGTTAACACATAAGCACTCATGTATTCGCTGAACACACACTCATTCACAGAGCTGTTGTTTCTGCAGTTACATAGAGTCTATGACGGCAAGTGTAGGCAGGTGTCTGTAACATGGATGGTTCTTCCTCACTGTCTCACTCCACTACATACTCTCCCTCATATGCTGTCTCATTTCTTTTTTTTTTCATAGTGTCTTTTTACTTGCTATTTCTATTTCTTAACCATCTTTCTCTTATCTGTGTTATTTGCAGTACAGTTGTGAGCCAGTAAAATGACGGACTATTTATAGAAGCGTGTCGATGTGTTTTTGCGCCCTGCTGCGTATGTGCTCACATGTCTCTTCTTCTCTCTTCTTCACATCTTCTGTCCATATAAGAGTGATTCTTTAACTAGCCTTTCAAAAGTATATTCACAAAGTTTTGCTTTGCTGATATGGTCAATACATGTGTACGTAAGTCTGGATTGCATCATTTGTTCACCAATGAACCAGATCCTCTGCCGTGAATGGGTGCCATCAGAATGAGAGTCAAAGTAGCTGATAAAAAAACCCAACAATAGACGAAAAGTAGTAGTAAAGTCCATCAGTTAACATCTTGTAAAGTTTGTAAGAAGTAAAGGTGTTTCCACTGTAAACTGTCGCTTCTGTTTTATAAGCCATTATAACTCTTTCTTCAGTGAAAAAGTCCATCCTTGTTGTCCCCTCACATCAAAATCCACTGACATATTTGTTTAGAAACCTTTTCACTTTTAAACAATATTTGATCTGTGCATAATTTTCTCTCGTTAAAGGCAAGACAATTTATTCACAGGAGAAAGTATTTAGGATAAGGGTTTGAAGTCTTGACAGATTTATTTATCACAAACACACAGCTTTCCGCTTTACAAAATGTTCATTTATGACTATGATTCATGCTTTTATCAGCTGTTTGGACTTTCATTCTGACAACACTTTTTCACTGCAGAAGACCCATTAGTAAGCAAGTGATGTAATGGTACATTTTTCCAAATCTGTTCCATTTTTGGATGAACTACTGAACTTCAACCCATTTTCTTTCAGCAATTTGACGTATTTCTTCTTTTTCATGAGAAAAAAAGTGTAATAACTTGATTCTGTCCATAAGGAATTTATATGATGGGTAAAAGTGGAAGCAACCTAGACCGTATTCAAGTTTGTTTAAATAGTAGTTATCCAATTGCCACACAACCTATGTGATGTCAGCAGAAAACGGAAAGATGTTTCATTAAAAAAGGAAGTAATTATATTTTTATTAAAGGTAGTGGTGGTGAAGAAAAACTTTTTTTTCTTTGAAATGACATGCACCAATGAATCATTAACAATATGAGGAAATGGTGTTAATTTTAATTTCCTCAATCGTTTACATCTTGTCTTCCTCTTTCGAAACTATAAATAAGGTACAGAAATTCTCACATATTCTACTGTGGAACCAGATGGCAGTGAATTACAGCAAAAAGCACTTAACTCCCGTCAGAAACTCCCTGGATCAGTCTTTCAGTAGCGTAATTTAAATGTCAAAAGTTACTTCTTGTGTCATTCAGTGCAAGCATAATTCAGGGTCATATGTATGTAAAGTACACCGGTAACATTTCCTCATATTCAGACAGCATGCATGAATTCACTCAGTCACACATTAGCTACAGCTTTTAATGAGAGCCACAAAATCTACCTCCACGAAAAGACACAATGTTTTTATCAGGTCTTTACAATGTGTAATATTATCCAAGACTTCCATAGTATTAGATAAAAGTTACATGTTAGTAGTTTGTAAGTGTGAAGTCTGGATAAATGTCTTAGTCGTGATTACTCAACAGCAAAATCTGGTTCTGAGCAGTTCAACATTTTAGTTAGACGTTTCAAGGAATTTCTAAGAATGTTTCTGTGTGAATCCAAGTAAATGTTTGGTAAACTGGATTCTTACACAAGGGAGGCATGGTTTCATCAAAGATATGACCTCAAATCTTCCACAGCTTTTCATGTGACACAAACCTCAGCCACATAACAATTAGTGAAAGAGGTCGTTCACAGTCGCCCAAAACATTTCTAATCATTATCGCCCGCTCCCATGATTTTGTGTGTCCAGTGCTCCTGCAAACATTCTAAGATTGCATACATTTTTCACGCAACAGGGATCCGCTATTAATATTTAAATCTCTTTTGAATGAGCGCCCGCTCTTCATTTTCACTTTCGATTTTGCAATCACGTGCTCCCTGTGAAAAGGAAGATCAGATATTTGTCATTGAGCTCAGGATCTGTAGAGCAGCAAATCTTCCAGCATGATCTGTCAGCCATCTCTCCTCTCATCCCGTGATCAGTCAAATCTGACTCCTGCACCTTTTAAACTGTGGGTTGATTTTCCTCCATGGGTTTGAAACGTTGCATAAATGACATTTGACTGAAATGCTTGTATTGAAACATTTTGCATTTGCACGATTACAAACAGGGCCAATGGGCACAACCTGCACCGGGGTCCTGCAAACCCGAGCTATGGCCCTGATTCTACCTATGATGAAACTGTGCTAGATGTTAAGTTTTGTGAAGGAGGGCCACTGGTAGGAAGCTTTTTAGCTACTGTATGTTTATGATCAATATGCATAACAGTGACTGTAAAATATGTATTTTAGGTATGGAAATTACATATTTTGAGTTTTGATATTTGGGATTGTGTTACTTTGGGTGCTTTTGTCAATACTTTAACCACCAACCAACCACACCTTAACCCCCCGCCACACCCGCACCCACAGTTCGGAAAACTAAAATATGGGCACCCTAACTTAAATATAAATCAGTCTTTTCACATTTATTAATCTGAAACAGCTTTTTCAGAAGGGTGATGGACTGTCAGTACTTTATAAAGAGGTTTCATATGCTTTGTTCTTGTCTACTGTAGGGCCCTATGATTTTCGCGATGTGGAAAGCGTGGACGGAATCGAAGAATCCAGTCATAAAAACAGAATTCACAGTTTAACACAGAATATCATGGAATTTGTCAAAATTTTTATGAATTAATCAAAAGTAGGTCGTTACACTTAAATAAAGTCCAATATGGACTAGTTTCTGTAGCTATTAAGACGCATGCAAAAGTCGGTTTAAATATGAATCCTGCATGTTCTGCGTGTCTCTGTTAATGAATGCCGCAGACTAGTAGTTTAATTTTCTACACACTGAAGTGCTTGATAAAAAACATAATCCAGAAAAGTTTAAATGGATATACAACAGAATTTGGGAAAAAAATTACTGAATTTAGGAAAAAATAAACCAGATTACATAGACACAGCACACATCAGTAAAAATAGCCCAATACTAATGTTCTTGTATCTGTTTAAAACAAACACTATTAGAGTGTGAAACAAACTGTGTTGGCGGAGCAGGATATGTGCTCATTGTTTGTGTTTAGCTGGTTCTTTTTTAGACTCAATGAGACGAAAGAAGATGGTCTGCAACCCTTTTAAATGAACAGGAAGGAGGACAGAAAAACAGCTGCTGGTGTTACACACATACACACATAATGCACATGCACATTTAGAGAAAAAAAGAGATAGAGGAAGGACAAGTGTCCTTCAATGTTGCTATGGGCTATGTCGTCATTTAATGATGATTCACTGAACTGTTCACACATTACGATGTGAAGTCAGTGATGTGTTCTCTAAAATGTTGGAATTTATGCTGTAATACAGTTAGGCTGATGATACACAGGGCAACTTTTTTTGAACAATGTTTCTTGGGCATTTTCCCACTGAGAATGGGTAAAAAAAATTGTATCTGGATGCTTTGTGTCGGTCGTGGGCCCTGTGTCTCATCTAGTTGCCCATTGATGTCAACATTAATCAACCATTAACAATTAAAATTTTTGTGTGCTGCCGCTCATCCCTGTATGTGTAATAAAAAAAGTGTATGTGCACCCACCTATAGGCGCATTTTACTAACGCGCTCTTTAAATAACAAAGAAAAAATATTGTACCAGACTTTAGATCAGGTTTGAGTTGGTCTACGGAGCAGTCTACTTTCAGTTTTTCAAAATAGCAACGTGTCAACAATGCGCCTTAACACTCCTCTTTTTTAGACCAGCACACCCATAAGCGCAAATCCATTTGCTATTTAAACAACGCGGCGGGAAAATGAGAACTCCGTCGGGCTGAAACTAGCAAAAACACTTGGGTGAATGATGGGACCCTTTGTTGATTATTAACAAAAAAGTACCGATAAGTCTGCCTTCAAATGTACTAGGTTGCTCTTTCATAGCAGTAATAATAAGAGGCTTCATGAAGTTATCAGATGTGATTCATACATGTTTCTGCTAAAATATCCTTTAGAAAAAAAAACATTTAAGTGCCATTTCAATAATCTGGTATATGGAAAATACATTTGGCACCATGGTATATGCCAAAGCTCCATAAAATGCAACTATAATACTTCTCTAATGGATTGCAAGTGCCTATATAGTATTGGTGCATTAGATGAGGAGGAGTAATTTTCAATTACACACCCCTGTCCTGAACAGGTGAGAGTTGTAAATATGTCTCACTGTATTGCAGTCCTGAGGGAAGATCTTGTATCATTCAGTGGTTCTGCGAGACTCACCTGAAACTGGAGTTAAATTCAGCTGTTGCATGTTTAGTGTTACCAAGCCATTACTTGTGCAAAGCTCTTCCGTTCTGAAACCGGTCTTCACCCCTGTACTGCGTATACAAACCACAGACAGATCGAAGAGCTTGTACCTCAACCAGTCCCACTAAAACAGACCAAACAGATAGATGGGAAAATGCAAGCTTTCGTAGGGCATACTTGGGGGTCCTGAGGGTGGGTGATCCTATCTGTGAGTAATCCCTGCCCGTAAATATCGGCAGTTGAATGACACCCCGCTGGGTGGGAAGTCCTGTTGTCTCTGAATAAATTCTCCTCACTATGGTAACCAGAGGGGCTCGTCCCCTCAAAGAATGGAAGCTGGAAAAATAGGCTCTGAATTTCTATACATGGTAGTTATATGAATTATATCTGGCACTTGTTTGAATAGAGGGCCTTCGAAACAAAAGAGAAAGTTGAAAATTGGGGTTGTCCATTGTTTGAACATGCTGTTAATGTCCCTCGCTGTTGTTCGGTCTTAGAGTTTGATGTATTTGCAATTGGTTTGTCGCTTTCATTTGAGAACAGATCAAGGTCATGCTGTTTATTGAAGCTATAGTTACTCTGGCTTGATTATTTTGGGGGAGGCGGAAACCACGTGACGCAGATCCACTCCGTGTCTATGACATCCTGTTCAAAAGCCACTGACTGGAAAAAAACAACCTGCCTTTATTTAACCCGCATTGGTGAGGAGAAAGAAAAAGACAGCAATGCTTACACTCCTGACTATTGTCTTGCACTCATTATCTTTTTCTTTCCCTCACTCCCCCTTTTGCACACACAAAAGGACAGATTGCTGGTCACCGCCACCCCTCCCGCGTGTGTATTGTGACGTGGTTCCTGTGTGCCGGGCTTCAGTTTACGGTGTGTTTTGGAGTATTTTTAGCCTGGCACAGGAACGCCTGCTACACAGACAGGAAAAGGGCCAGAATAGAAGGAAGTCCATTCGCCTTTTAGACAAACAATCCCTTCATCTGCATCAGTGAACTGTGGGAGAAAGAGAGAGAGAGAACGAGAATGAATATTTCTCACATTCACTAGTGCCACATGGTGTTCACAGGCCTTCTTGCTGAATTTCACAATGTTGAAAACTCTAAATATTCACTGTCGCATTTTTACAGACACCATTCACTTCCCCTTTCTCTTTGCATATAACGTTAAACATTTTAATGGTTTAATAATGTTAAATATTTATTTTTATTTTTTTAATTGAAAAAGCATGATTTTCTATAATATATTGTTACTGTATTTGAAGCCAAATAAATAATTTAAATATTATCATTTATATAAGTGTGTCTTTATTCAGCACTCTATAATATTAGATGTGTAAAACAACATTAAGAGTAACATTTTCAATTCAATTCAAATACATTTGTAGTGTTTTTATTTATTTATTTACTTTTTATTTTTTAAAATAAAAACTATTGTTCCAAATAAGTTTTCCAGTAAACTTTGAGAACTTTAAAAATATGTTTTAAAACATTTATTTATTTCCTTTCAAATTATCCATTGCGATTCTCAATGAGTTTCTAAACCCAAAAGTGTTTGCCGTAACTTATGCATCTTCGATAAGATTTTAAGTCAATAAATGCTGATACAATTTTCATTTTTGGTTGCACAGTTCCTTTAAATGAAAGTGTAAAACTGTTTTTAATAACCCATCTGTCATGTGTTGCAATTGCCAAAAGCTATATATTCGGTAACAGATTCCTCCCTTTCATCCAGATTTCTGATCGTGAGGTAAAGCAGTTGCCCTCTAAGGCCAGATGCATCCCAGACTTTAGAGTGAGTTATCATTTTTGTGCTTTTCAAATGTGTCACGAAATATCTGAACTTATCCAGGTCCTCATCAAGTCAGATCGTCGTCTAGTTTCAACTCTTGGTCTAAATGTCAGAATGAACAACAGACCAGTCAAGTTAAGATAAAACTTTTAAGTAGGTTAGCATTAGCATGTCTCTTTAAAAATGCATGGTGTTGGGGAAGTTTCAGCTCAGTGTGAGGAACAAGCGACAGCCACTGCTTTATGAATTATACACCTCTCTTGTTCCTCCGGATAATTACTTTGTTTTAGCCTTTTCTATATGGCAATTTCACACAGACTCTAGTTCCTGCTCTGTCCCTTTGCAGTGTGTGGCAGGATGTTAGCAGCTCTGTTTCAGAGAGAAACGTTACCCAAAGTTGTGTTGTTCCTTTTTCATTTGCACGGATGCTGTACCCTTCAGTGTTAGAGAGTACCTGACTCAAAGCAGCAGTGATACTACTTTTTTCAGAAGCGTGAAAGTGGATACACTGGTTTCAAAATATTTTATTTGGAGGTTCCTGTAGGTCAAACAGTAGAGCACTGCACAAGGTCATGATTATGTTTGGCTTCAGATTACTTATACAGTTGAATGCAATGTTGCTTTGGATAAAAACATCTTCAAGATGCATAGATATAAAAATAAAGGTCTTGATTTTCCAGTTACAAGCTACTTTTCCAAAAAGTAGCATTGGAGCATGATCACTGTTATGCTGCATCACAGTTTTATAATCAAATTGAAATTGTACAAGCTGAGGCAAAAATTAAGCACGCTATATCTTGTATCTGTTGTATAGAATACCGCTTTGAAAATTCCAGTTCATTTTAGTGAATTGATTTGTTCAAACAGTTGTAAATGTACAACTTCAAATGATTCACTGATTTATTTCCCTGCACAGGAAGTCCTTGTGCAGCATGCTACGTCTTTTGTGTAGCAAAATATTTTGTACATTTTTGGGTTTTCGTTTATGACACACAGCTACAGCTGACATGATATCCAAACTATTTTTTTTTTTGCCAGATAAATACTGCTGTGGTTGCAGTCAGTGGTAACCAAAACTGTTCAGTTACTAACATTCTTTAAAAAAAAAACTTCTAGTGTTCCAGGTCATTCGGGTTTAGAGCAAAATGATGGTGAATAAATGATGGCAAAATTATATCAACTTTGGGTGAACTGTACATTTAACTACTTTATGAGTAGCTTGTAGTTTAGGAAGTCAAGTTGCTAGTTCTAGACTAAATCCTATAATTGATGTACTGACAGGATGATTCATGGTTCATAATTTGAACTGTCAATCTGAAAGATGTAAATCTCAAAAGTACACAGGCTGGGGCCCTGATCTGATTTAGAACTGCTGGTGGTGTTGTGTTTTGGGTTTGCTAGGTTCATCTGTAGTAAATCAGGCTTTATAGAGCGACTGTCTGAATGAGGTTGTGGGGAGGTAACTCATTTACTGATTGCATGTCTCTGGCGTTGTGTGAATGGTTCAATGGAGCAACATGAGTTTTGTGTCTTTGTGTTTGTGTTCATGTGCATGAGAGCTTTCTGTCTGCGTGTGTGAATGTTCTTGTGTGCGTGCATCCATGCATGCTCGTTTCTATCTTGTCTGTATAAGCAGTGGAAACTCTGTGTGAATATTGTGATGTGGTCCTCATCACAATTACTGTCTACGAAGAGAGACAGATCTAATTCTTACTGTAGTTTAATGTTGGTCAGGTTACTAAATGTTTTGTAAGGGCGCACTGTACATGTGAATTAAACTTGATAATCAGCCCAGTTCAAAACATTTACAGTAATAAGGAGGAAATATACAGATCGAGGAGAAGGAAACATGACTGTGGTTTCTACATTTTTGTTCTTTAAACCATTGCTCAACTAATAACAGGCAGCAAGACATACATAGACCATCGATATTTTTCTTTAATTTTCATAATATTCATTAGCCATTCAAAAATTTGAAGAAAATGCGAAATGTTACTCAAGCAACAAATCAGCATATTAGAATAATTTCTGAAGGATCATGTAACCATTTTCCTTCGCCATCACATGAATAAATTACATTTAAAGATATATTCAAATATGTAGCACTGTAATAATTTAATTCATAATAATATTTCACCTCACTTTTTTCTCTGTATTTTTAATTAAAGAAATAGCCTTGGTGCATATAAGACACTTCTCTTAAAAATACAACACTCTTACAACAATAACATCAACAAAAAACTGGTGACACAAAGCAGCATTATATCACTAAATGGTTGCAAACTTTAAAATTGACAATTAATTTTTGCTGAAAATCCAAAGCCATACAACATATGGACTTATGCACATGTAAGCTGTGATTGTCAGGAAATTGGGAAAGACATACTGTATGTCATTTTTCTGGAAAAATAAATGGTAAAATGGACAAAAAATATAGTAAAAATGAATGCTGTTTAAAAATACCTGCACTACAATAACTGCAGGTGAAATGGCCTACATCAGCCTTAAGTCATACAGAAATGCTGATATGCTTGTCTTCTGTGACCTTTCTTGAGGGTCACCAGGAGTGTGGGTTTTGAACAGCTGCAGTCCAGTTCACTGAGAACCCAGTGACTTCATCTCACTACACACACACAGATGTAGAGGGCAGCTGTTCCTCTCTCGCTGCCAGACACACAGACATCTGCTACATCTGCTTTTCACCCAGACACTCTGTCCTGCTCATCCTGCCTTATTGCACATCATATGAAGTGCTTTTGTCTATAGTGTAGTGCCAATAAGAAATATCCAACTTAATTTCTATTGCTGTATCTTTTTGGGTTTTCATTTTCTTTTTCACTTCATTTATTTTTATTCATTTTATGTCTCTTCTAGCTTGATTCTCACATGTCCACTTCACTGTCTCTTTCTTATCATCTCTTCCTCTCCCTTTTGTATTCATCTTGTCCCCTGTTCATGTTCTGAGCCCTTCTGTCACTCTGATTGGCTGTGATGATCTGTCATATGGCCGTCTGATGTGCGTTGGTGTTTACAAACAGCCGTGGAGGACAGTGGGATAGTGTCAGTCAGCTGATCGCAATCTGTTCTGTTGGAGAGGAGTTCTCCTGTCCTCAAACCACAGACACTTTTGGAAGTTACACTTGACTCTGTCCTCAATGTGAAGATTTTGGGTTAGTGAATGAGGGAAATGTGAATCTTTGGCTCTTGTGTGAGACTTATGAAAAGCATCTTCAATCTGTGCTCACTCTTTATGTTATTGACATCAGCACATTCAAGTTCTGAGTCCTTGAATATTCTCAGTGAGTAATTCTCTCGCTCTCTGTTTTGCTCTGATTTTCGAGAGCTTTTTTGGCGCTCTTGTATTTATGAGAATATTAAATGGTATTTAGGTCTTGTCTGGGGCAGTTTATTCCATTATCTATTAAAAGTAGCACTCCTGCTGTTCGAACCTCACATTTAAAGACAGCATTAAATAGCTTGATGAGTGCAGTATTCTTTCCTGTGTTGATGTGTTTCCTTTTGAAATTAGAAGTTTGGGTGAGGCATATAGGGTGTCTTTTCCCCCTTTAAAAAAGTAGTTCAGTCATGGTTATAAGCACAATTTGTTACAAGCTAGTAAGAAGCAGTTGGAATTCAAGGGCGGGTCATTCTCATTCTAGAGAGCATTTGATTGGATAACAATCTGTGTAATGCAGGATAAGTCACCATTTTTTAAAGAGAGATAAGCTACATTTTAAATGCATACATTTGTGATTTTAGAAGTGTACTAGCATATACACTACCCCTAAAATTATATTTGATGATATTGTAAAATATTATTATAACTTTAGAATTTCTGTATATTTTTGAATATACCATATTTTTAAGCATCTATTTGTCACAGTGTCTGGGTTGTGTTCCCTGGGTGTCCACTAGATGTCCTCTTTTCCCACGGTGTCTTTCACTTCATTAATCACATTCCTCACGTCCCTGCTTAATTATTGCACCCAGCTGTCACTAATTACCTATCATCACACCCTGTCAGTTTCCCATTAGCGCTTGTCTCTCCTTGTGTATATAACCCGGTCTGTCTTAGTATGTGTCACGGAGTCGTTGTTAATTCATGTCCGTCATCTTGTCGTGCTCTTGCCTTGTGTCCTTGTGGGTGCCCTGGCTCAGGTGTTCTGGTCCCTGGCCGAGGGCATGGGCTACAATGATGCGGCCCTCAAGGACTATTTCAATGGCGGGCTGGATGATCCAGTGTCTCAGGAGGAGATGGCGCAGTTAGAGACACTGGAATTCTGGGAATTCGTGCGCTACCTGCAGCATCGGCTTAGGTGGGATGCCCCAGCCACTTCTGTCTCTTCCGGCGGGGTGGTCGTCAGCCCAGCACCACTGCCCAGGATGGCAACCAGCCAAGCGCCACAACCCAAGATGGCCGCCAGTCCAGCACCACTGCCCAGGATGGCTACCAGCCAAGCGCCACAGCACAAGATGGCCGCTAACCCAGCGCCAATGCCCAAATTGGCCACCGTTCCAGCGCCACAACCCAAGATGGCCGCCAGTCCAGCACCACTGCCCAGGATGGCTACCAGCCAAGCGCCACCATCCAAGATGGCCGCCAGTCCAGCATCACTGCCCAGGATGGCTACCAGCCAAGCGCCACAGCACAAGATGGCCGCTAACCCAGCGCCAATGCCCAAATTGGCCACCGTTCCAGCGCCACAGCCTAAGATGGCCGCCAACCCAGCGCCAATGCCCAAATTGGCCACCAGTCCAGCGCCACAGTACAAGATGGCCGCCAGCCCAGCGCCAATGCCCACTTTGGCCAACGGTTCAGTGCCACAGCCCAAGATGGCCGTCAGCCTAGCACCACAGCACAAGATGGCCGCTAACCCAGCGCCAATGCCCAAATTGGCCACCGGTCCAGCGCCACAGTACAAGATGGCCGCCAGTCCAGCACCACAACCCCAGATGGCCGCCAGCCCAGCACCACAGTACAAGATGGCCGCCTGTCCAGAGTCATGGCCCAAGATGGCTGCTTGCCCAGCGCCGCTGCACAGGATGAGAGTCTCAGCTGACCCTCCAGAGTCGAGTCAGGTGCCCGTGGACCCTCCGGAGTCGAGTCAGGTGCCCGTGGACCCTCCGGAGTCGAGTCAGGTGCCCGTGGACCCTCCGGAGTCGAGTCAGGTGCCCGTGGACCCTCCGGAGTCGAGTCAGGTGCCCGTGGACCCTCCGGAGTCGAGTCAGGTGCCCGTGGACCCTCCGGAGTCGAGTCAGGTGCCCGTGGACCCTCCGGAGTCGAGTCAGGTACCCGTGGACCCTCCGGAGTCGAGTCAGGTGCCCGTGGACCCTCCGGAGTCGAGTCAGGTGCCAGTGGACCCTCCGGAGTCGAGTCAGGTGCCAGTGGACCCTCCGGAGTCGAGTCAGGTGCCAGTGGACCCTCCGGAGTCGAGTCAGGTGCCAGTGGACCCTCCGGAGTCGAGTCAGGTGCCAGTGGACCCTCCGGAGTCGAGTCAGGTGCCAGTGGACCCTCCGGAGTCGAGTCAGGTGCCAGTGGACCCTCCGGAGTCGAGTCAGGTGCCAGTGGATCCTCCGGAGTCGAGTCAGGGCTAGTCACCGATGACCCTCCAGAGTCAGGGCTAGTCACCGATGACCCTCCAGAGTCAGGGCTAGTCACCGATGACCCTCCAGAGTCAGGGCTAGTCACCGATGACCCTCCAGAGTCAGGGCTAGTCACCGATGACCCTCCAGAGTCAGGGCTAGTCACCGATGACCCTCCAGAGTCAGGGCTAGTCACCGATGACCCTCCAGAGTCAGGGCTAGTCACCGATGACCCTCCAGAGTCAGGGCTAGTCACCGATGACCTTCCAGAGTCAGGGCTAGTCACCGATGACCTTCCAGAGTCGAGTCGGGTTCCAGATGACCCTCCAGAGTCAAGTCTAGTCACTGTTAACCCTCCATTCCTCACGTCCCTGCTTAATTATTGCACCCAGCTGTCACTAATTACCTATCATCACACCCTGTCAGTTTCCCATTAGCGCTTGTCTCTCCTTGTGTATATAACCCGGTCTGTCTTAGTATGTGTCACGGAGTCGTTGTTAATTCATGTCCGTCATCTTGTCGTGCTCTTGCCTTGTGTCCTTGTTTGTTTATGTTTGGTTTGGTTTTGTTTGGTATCGACCTCTGCCTGGACTGTTTACCCTTTTGGATTGCCCTTAATAAAAGAGTTACTCGCAATTGGTTCTATCTCCGTGCCTCATTGGATCCCTGCCGTGACACTATTAATCCGCTCCTTTTAAAATCATTCTAAATAAGTGCTCAAGATTTCTTTTTCTTCTTATTATTAATACTGTTAAAAGCAGTTGTGCTGCTTAATATTTTTATGGAAACAAAGATCTTTTTTACAATGTAAATATCTTTACTGTCACTAGCTTACTTATAACTTTTGTACAGTGCATGGACAAAAAGACATCGATTTTGTATATGCCTTCTCTATGCTGTCCGAACTGAAAGAAGCCGGTTTGTTTAACATTGTTACAAAGAAAAACGTCGACATTTCCAACAAGGTCAAAATCTATTTATAAAAGCATTTGACAGAAATATACGAAATAATTCAACAGGGAAAAAGTCTGAGTCTTGAAATATTGAGTCAGGTTGGCAACTAAAGAAGGGTTTGAGAAAGATTTGACATGTATTTTCTCACAGGAACACAGTAATGCAGCTAATCTAACATTTAAGAGTGTAATTTCTTCATTTATGAAATTTAGAAACTGAAGCATATATGTAGGATCTAAATGTTGCTGACATTGTTTAATAGTGATTCATCTTAAATCATTATTATTAACTAGTATCACACTGCATTTTAGATCATGCCGGATTTTATAGAGCTTAAATCATACATTTCTTATATATTTGGTTTCATGTGATGGTTGTGTAACTGATGTCTGAGCGTGTGCTGGTCTGGATGAGGCGAGTCAGGACAGGTTCCCGCTGTCAGCACACAAACTCACAGATGAGAGAGGTGAAAATTAGCCTGAGATATTTATAACCACGGCGCTGGTCCCTTCATCTCTGTGGTCAGGGATCTGTTTTGGGTGCAGGTGTATTTTAAAATGCATTTCATTTAGATCAGGATGGAAATGTCTGATGGTTTTGCAGTTATTTTGCACGTCTCTCGCATAGATTCCTTCATCTCTTCCATCACCTGACTTGCTGGGGTCATTTATGACATCATGAAAGGGCGTCTCCAAGACAACGGCAATGAATTCCAAACAGAGTTATTGACAGTAGCGCAGGTACCTCATTTGCCCTTGTATCTCACACATGACTTCACACAGGGACTGTTTTACTTCAAAGACCAGGATGCTGATTGAAGGTCCCACAAGATTGATCTGAGCCTTCTCCGTCGCAAGCAGCTGCTTAAACTCTGTGTACATTTGCTGTTGTTGTTATGGCTAGATTTGATTTCCACTGTCTGTATTTGTTGTTGATCCTTCAGATTGCACTTTTTCTGATCCTCACTGCAATAAAAATAAACCCAAATCTAAAATTAATCTATTAGCTATTTGTGCACAGGAACACACACTTACCCTGCCCGTTTTGATAACATAGATAAAGGATTCAGGAAAAAACACACGTCATCCGGAAAACTGAGGTACACATCACAGCGTAAGACAGAAATAAAACAAAGCAACACAAGAGGAGCAAGATTTAGTGGCAGTTTAAAGGGCTAGTTATCCGTTACGTGTGGGCACGCACACGTTCAGAAGTGTTAATGAGTTAAGACACTATTATTATCTAATCAGGTAGTGTATGTCCAGCTCAGTGGGCCAGAATGATGTCATGCCATCTGTGTGGAATTGTGATGTGTGATGTAGCGTCATGCAAACAGAGCTCCCGCCAGAGAGATGAAGTATTGATAGCTGCGATAGGGAGTTCATAGAAGAATAAAGGAGTCAAACCATTCCACTTTAACGCAGGTCTGTCTGCTGATGTGGTTTGGAGAGAAGGGTTAGGGCGAAATACAAAAGGCACTTTATGGATACCATTAGTTTATTTTTTAAAGCATTTGAGGCACAAACCCCATGTTATTTTGTTTGTTTGCCTTTTGTAGGATCTATTAAATGTGTTAGATAAACTATTTTTGTAAAAAAAAATACATTTGTCTTCATTTTTATTACTTAACACTCTTATATTTAATTATTTTTATGCACATCCTTCTTAATGCAAAAAGCAAAAAAAAAAACATAATTTTGGGAGCATAATGGGAAGACAATAATCTATCAGTTTTCATATTTTAAATCTATTTTGATATTTTTTACTGACTGCATTTTTTGTTATGGCTCAAATATTTTAGCTTTTCCTAAGTGATAGCTTCTGCCATAGATCCATGGTTTGGAAATTTAGCAAAAATGGCAAGCCTCAATTTAAAATGAATTTAAAATGAAATAGCTAATTTAGTTTGACCACCTGAGGTTGACGATGAACATTCTTGAAGGTTAGGCACTTCCTTTCCTTTTTAAAAAGAATTTCAGGGCCTATTTTGTACTGCATTCATCGAAAGTGTGAAAAAGACGAAAGATCAGCTGACAAACTTTATAGCAAGAGGGGATTACTTAACAGCATCAGTTCATTCATTATAAAGCCTCATCAGTTCATTCACTAAAAAGCCCCTCGGTGCAAGCATGTGGAAGGCTTTATAAAATATTTCTTTAACTTTTTTTTTTAAAATAATTGACACTGTTTTGTTTGTTTCTGCAGTGAGGCACAAGTCATCCATTGTTCTGCTGAGCACACTGAGCACATTTAAAGGAAAAGAGACGTGGAAGAGAAAAGAAAAGAAGAGAGAAAGAGGGTGGCTTGCCTAATGGCAGAGAGCTGGATGTCCCGGTGAGGTCAGGTCGGACGGGAGGTCATGGGTTCATTTACGCTGGGGAAAGCTGCTTCTCTGGAGCTACTGCTGGAAGCCTGCATTCATGCATTTGGTGAGTGTACACTAAAATGATTCATATTTGTGAACACATTGATGTTTTTTTTTAACAGATTCACACACCAATCTCAGACTAGCTCAGTTGCTAGAGCTCATGTTGGTTCATATTCATTAATTGACTAATAATCACAGTAATTGACCACTTTTATTGGTTATGGTTGATGCCATTTTGGATCGCTGTGATTGCATATGATTAATGACCTCTGTTGTGCTTTATCATAGTTGCTAATAACTATAAATGATCATACATAAAATTCCTGCTGTTATTGATCAGTATAATCACTGATCAGTGTTATTGACCCATGTTATTGATTGATATCCTCCGTTAGATCTTTATATCAGTTTTCATATATGTATCTCATATCTCTGTTTTTGAGCTGCTATTCATACTAAAATGTGTAACCCTCTCTTTCTCCATTACTCATGCTCTATTTTTTCTTATAATATATTATAAGTTAGCACTTTAGTACTGCCCAAGTCTCTCTATTAACTAGTTGCTTATTAGAATGCCTGTTTATTAGTATTTAGCCTATTTATTGCATGACAATATTCTACATCCCTAATCCTACCAAAAACCTAAACTTAACTACTTTACTAATTAATAATAAGCAGCAAATCAGGGGTTTATTGAGGCAAATGTCATAGTTTATGGTTTGTTAATAGCAAAAACTGTACCTTAAAATACAGTGTGACCTATTATGTTTTTTTTATTTTTAAAATTATGATTATATTATATTATATCTGATCTTCTAGTATTCCTCCCTCTTTCTGTGACGGTCTCTTTCTGTTCTAGATGATGAAGGAGAAATGCATGAAAATCAGCTTCCCCGAACCCTTCTTCTGATGCATCGCTGGTATGTGTCCTCCACCGAGCTCGCTGGGAAACTTCTGATTATATATCCTGTGGCAGTCAAGTATGAGTGAGTGTGTGGCTTGTGTGTGGTGTTTCAGTAGATATCTGTTTTTAAGAGTGTTTGATGTTCGATCTCAGTAGATACAGTACCAAGTGGCATCTCCAAAAAAAAAAAAAAGATACTACTATACATTTCTTAGCCGTTAATGCAAAAACTTATTTTTGTGAAATGTTTTACTTGAAAGTGTGCTTCTGCTATCCTTCTTTTATATAATAATAATAAACTTTATTTTCTATAGCGCCTTTAAAAGTTACATCTCAAAGCGCTTTACCAAGGCTTACAGAAAAAAAAAATCAATAAAAAACAAATAAAAATACATTGAGATTGACCATCAGAGAAACATATCACATATCTAACTGGAAAAAATACGTTTTAAGAGAAAATTTAAAAATACTAAGGGATTCAGCCTGTCTGATTTCAGTAGGAAGAGAGTTCCAGAGTTTAGGTGCCACAGAAGAGAAGGCCCGGTCACCCATAGAGCGTAAACGAGTTACAGGAATAAAATGTGTAACATAAATGTGTAATATATAAATGCCACTTGAATTAATATGTTGTTTAATGCAATGCCATTCCTTCACTGCATACTGTATGTGCATATACTGTACATCCATAAATTCTCCAGCATGTTTAATGCTCCTTGACTGTCTATCACGTATCGTGACAGTGAGGGAGATGACTGCCAGCGGACACGACTGAAGATCTGCTATTTAATGAGGTAAATAAAAACAGCTTCCGTTTAACAAGATAAACAACCCATTTATTCCCCCTGAGTTTCCTCTTCTGAATGATTTAAGGTGTTTATTTGCATTGCTAGGCAACAACAGAACATGTCGTGAGGAGGCTATTATATAGTGGTTTTTTTTCTTTTTCTGTTCTTCCTGCGTGACTGTCGCCTTCGCTCAGAATGAGGAGTGATGATGTCACAAGGACAGCAATCGCTCCTTCAGATCAACATTTGTCCACAGTGGACACTTTGTGTTTTAGTGCATAGCAAAGAATGATTCAGCGATTCATCCATCTATTATTCACAAAGCATGTCTCCTCAGGCAACCTTTCCTTTCTTCTCTGTTCACATCTGCCTGCCAGTTTTCAGATCTATCACTCCACCGAAACCACAGGCTTTTATTCAGGATTTCAGGATTTGTTTTGAGAATAAATACAAGACTATGTAATGATCTGGGAATTAACATTTAAAGGCTGGAATACACTACTTGACTTATGAAATGTGAACTGATTGTAAAATTCTAGACATCATAGATTTTATAAACAGTCTTTAAGGGCAAACTGGGCGACATAAACAACGACTGAGGGTCTTACACTACCAGAATTGAATGTCTTTTCAATCACAACAAACTCTCACAGAAACATATTTTTTGGGATTAACGCCTTGAGATGCATCATCTCATTTTCTCTTCACACTAGGTGACGCGTCAACATTACATGCTCTAAAATTAGCTGAAAATGTCAAACATGTTTTCCTCCGAATGGATGGAATCATAGTCTGAAGCTAAAAAAATCTGACTGTTATTATCATACACTAAATCAAGAAATCCGTAAACTCAAATCTACAGACTGGCTCTGACTATAGCGTCAACTATAGATCAGGAGGAAATCAGGGCAAAACTGAGAGGGTTTATTTTCCTTTTAGGCCAAAAATGCTTGCTAATGTTGTCACATTGGACTTAAACTTACTTACCTACTTTTAGTTTTTTTCCCATGGCTTGTTACACTTGTGGTGTTCCCGGGCAAAAATGACCTACCTGCAAAAAATTTCACTAAAGTGAAAATGAGGTTAAAAAGCTCAGATCATTGAGGCCTACAATCAACAGAACTGCAAAACCTGTGCTAAAACAATAAAAATAATAAAGATTTTTTAGATTTGTTAATAATGTAGCATAGCAAGAAATTTATAAGCAATTTTTGTAGGTTGGTCAGTTTGACTGGGAACACCGCAAGTGATCACTAAGCTAATAAAAAGAAAAAGTTGGAAAAAAACAGCATAATAATAATAATAATAATAATAAACATCTGACAATGAAATGTAAAAGGAATAAGGATATCTAAGATTTCAGCCCTGTTTCTAGATCACTGATACATTTGACCATGACCATGCAAAGTCTTGTAGATATGATTAGATTTCTACTTTTCATCAAAGCACAAAGTTCTCTGTGGATCATGCTAGAGAACAGTCGTGGGGTTTTACACAAACTTATGGCATTTATGCAGCTTGTCTAGGGCTGGGATAAACGATTATTTTTTAAATGATTAATCTAGCGATTATTTTTTCAATGCATCGATTAATCTAACGATTAATTTTTCCAGACCGATTCGATTTCGATTATCTCCCCATTAATTGACTACTAACAATTTATACATGTTGATTTACATATCTGAATGAAAAAAACATCAATTCCTTAACATTGCAATATATGTTTATTGCTCTTAAAATTACAAAATAAAAGACTGACTAAGAATGCATTACTTTGCACTTGTAAAGAGATAGCATTCAATAAAACCTTGAAGCCTTGAAAACACATAGCTTACTGAAACAAGATTACTGAACACATAGGGCCTAGCTTACTGAAAAAAAGGTCTTCTTTCAGATGAAAATAACAACAACTTGATGTCTAGCATTCAATAAAAAAGTTCACCCAAAATACTTGTTTAGAGCAATTGAAAGAATACAGTAACCAATGTAAACTTTAGGGCTTTAAGCTAATACAGAGAGTGCTTTTCCAAAAAATAAAAATTAACAGTGGGAGCCAGCAGCCTGTCATGGAGAAAAAAAAATCTCCGAATGCTCCACGTGAAACTTTGGCGTTCCGCCCTTTTTCTTTCGTGTCTAATGATTTTGATTAATATGCACAAGGGAGAGGGAGAGCAAAAAGCGCTCGTGTTGTTTGAAGACTGTGAGTGCGCGCGCACAGCCGGGGCTCTCTCTCGTAAGCGCCCTGTCAGGCGCAGCACAGTCATTATATTCTACATATTCTCCGATCAAATAAGGCTTTGACAGCTGCCAAAAAAAAAGATCAATGCAGAAAAACCCCTGGATTGGTTATATAACGTTGGACAGAATGTTGATCCGGCCATCGCGTATATTCAGCGCACATAAGGCAAACGTTTTTTAGAGAAATAAAAACAGGTCGACGAATCGATGCGCATATTTTGCATATGCGCATTGCTGGGACAACGCGTCGAGGTCATCGATGACGTCGACGCAAAAAATACGTCGACGTCATCGACGACCTCGACGCGTTGTCCCAGCCCTAAGCTTGTCATTTAAGCAAAAAAATAAAAAGATATTCATAAAATGCATGTTGATTTATGGGTTTTGACTATCAAAATATGTTAATATGTAATGCATTTAATACACAATGTAATTAGCAATTTAAATCGTATTAAGTTTTAAAAGTCTAAAATAGTTTTATACTATTTGATATAAAAAAGACAAACACACTTTCAAATGTGCACACACCTGTGGTTAAGGTAACTTATCAGTTATCAGTGTATATTGAGGTGTTGTGTAAAAGTTGTTTGATGAACTTTTGACTCCTGCTCTCATTGGTCTCACTAATATGCACAGTTACACAATGCAATACTTGGGTTGTAACCTCCTAACTGCATGATGTTACTCTGACTCATACTGGGCATACATTCCAGTTGATGTTTATGTCTCAAAAAAAAAAAAGAGGAACTGAAAAACAAGAAAGAATGTGTTTTTGTGTCTCAGTGCCCTTAGTGAGTCCGACAGTCAAAAACATCTACATAATTAATGATAAAAGGCATGCATCTGACATAAATACGCTTCATCCGTTCCTTTCTCCAGGGACATGGTGAGAGTCACCAAAACAAAAACATCACAAAATGAAGGAGGTCAGTGTTTTGTAGAACTGCATCCTGCTGTGGGAAAAGTAACCTTGCTCGATTTAAAACGTAGCCTTGATATTTACTGGAAGCATCCAATCAGGCTAGATTTGTTGCTGTTTTTCAGGAGGTCCACAGGAAATCAACTCTGCATGTCTGATAGAACTACAAGAAGTATTACAATAATACCATTGTTTTTTTTATAATCATGTCAGGTTTTTGGACGTGTACCATTTAGACTTATTTATACCCACTTATTAATGTTTTCAAAAGCAGATTTTTATGCTCACCATGGGCTGGATTTATTTGATCAGTGCATTAAAAACAGTATAAACTTTAATATTGTGAAATATTATTATAATTTAAAATGTTTTTTTTTCTCCTGAATTTTTAGCAGCCAATTTTCCGATCTTCTGTGTCACATGATCCTGCAGAAATCAAATTTGCAGAAATTTTTCTACAAGCAGAAAATTGCTGATTTTGTGCTCAAGAAATATTAATATTTTGTTATATAACATAATATAAGTATTCTAAATAGGATTCTTGTAGGATTATACAGTTAGTTATTTTTTTTTTATTATTAATATTATTTTTTGTTTTTATTTACAGTTTTTTCCCCTTGTCGTCTGTCCCCAGAACAGACCTGCAAATCTTTTGGGGGTTACAACATGCCAGTTAAGAACCACAGCTATAACATACCATGAAATCCCATCTAAACACTGTTTTGCTGCATATAAATATGGTAATTCTTGCTTCAAAGAATTAACTTGTACCATCACCGTACCATGGTGCAACCATAATACTTTTTTTAAGGATAAGATGAGTTTAATTAGCACACCAGCAAACCAACTAACCAAATGTTTGCAAAGTTGTGAGCTGTTTCTGTCTTTTGCGTTTGTGGTCTAGACAGACTATGCTTCAAGGTTATAGTTCCCCACAACTTAAGTAAGTACAGTGATGATGGGTTTGAACATTTTCTCAAGGCTGTTGCCTGACAACAAACAGCATTGAGCATGGCAACTGGAGCAGTACTGAGAGGAAACTGATATATACAATGTGATTGCAGTTACTACATTTAGGTTTCTGTTATTTCGTTGAAATCGAAATGATCTGGGGCAGAAAATAAATATATGTAAACTTTCCTTTTTTGTACACTTTAAAAATCACTTTGTGTTTAGCCACCACAATAAAAGTTCAATGTTATTTACAGTTAAAAAAAACCTGTGTGTGTGTGTGTGTAGGTACTGGATAGCTGAATTCCCTGCAGAGTTTGATCTGGATCTAGGTTTGATCCGTCTTACAGAAGAATTTCGAGATGCAGCCGCTCAGCTGGGTGGTGATGAGCACATTAAACTACTTGACATTTCTACAATGTGAGTGTTGTTACAAAACACAAACACTCACTCAGGTTCTGAAGGTTGTGTATCTGCTCACAGCGTGCCAATCATTGACTGTGTCATTACTATTGACCTATTTGGCTTAATCATGAGAAACCTTTTTGATTGAAATGAAAATACTTTGTTGTAAATTCAAATGTTGCTCTTTTATGGCATAACTTGACACTAATGAGCATGTGTTTTAATCATGTGGAAATGATTGCAGAGAGCATTGTGCACCTGTCACTAACTAACACTAAATGGCATCTTACATTTTGCACATTATAATTCATGAGATCATTTCATGATTATGAGATTATAGCAGATGTTGTGTCATAATGAGCCTAAACTACATTTTTGTTTGTGCTGCGATGTTAGTGAGATAACAGTGTGACATTATATAGAGGAAGATCTATTTTCTAAATATTATGCTGAGGTAATATTGTTATATTGTTGGAGAATAATCCCCTAACTACATGGAATAACTCTGGATTTGGATTGAGCATAACACAGTGAAAACATCTTTGTCTTTTCAGCCCCTCGTATGACTGGATGCGTAAACTGACTCAGCGAAAGAAGCAGGTGAAGAAGGGTAAAGCGTCTCTGCTGTTTGATCATCTGGAACCCATTGAGTTGGCCGAACACCTCACCTTCTTAGAGTACAAGTCCATCAGGAGGATATCGGTTAGTGTGCGCAGCAGAAATGGAAAAATAGAGTGTTTCCTTCGCCTGGGAAGGCCAGCAGCTGTAGTGGACTTACGTCAGTGAAGATAATGCATGTGTGTGTGTGTTTGTTTTTGTGATATAGAAAGAAAAAAGGATTACGCATATGAGAACACACTTTAGTTCACTTATCAGCTCTGCTGATTTTTTCCATTGGCCTGCATTGTTATTCTTAGCAGCTAACAGTATTTTTTTAGTTAACAAACATCCTTCCTTTATCCATTCCTCCCTTCTAAATACTAAGCTTTGGAAAAAGTAATGTGATAGAAACCATGACATTTAAAGGGGTCATATGATGTTGCTAAAAAGAACATTATTTGTGTATTTGATGTAATTAATTGTGCTTATGTGGTTTAAGGTTCAAAAAACACATTATTTTCCACATACTGTACATTATTCTTTCTCCTCTATACCCCGCCTTTCTGAAATGCGTCGTTTTTTACAAAGCTCATCGTTCTGAAGAGCGAGGTGTGCTCTGATTAGCCAGCTATCCAGTGCTTTGTGATTGGCCGAATGCCTCAAGCGTGTGATGGAAATATTACGCCCCTTAACATACTGTAATGCGTGTCCTGGTCAGAACACCAGCGAGACAAGTCAAAAACAATAAAACTCATTACAAACGAGCCATTTGTTGCATCCAGTGGGGACATAATTATGGATTGTAATGACTTATACTGTGTTTTTACGAGTTGCGTTATATCGCGCCGTGCTGCGTAAACATAAATCCATGTCTGCATTTGTGCTTGGAGAAACAACAAACAACAAGCCCTATTCTACACCAGCAGTTCTCAATTCCCGTCCTCGCACTACCCAGCGCTGCATATTTCACATGACTCTCTTTGCTAACACACCTGATTCAGATAACCAACACGTTAGAAGTGAGCTCCGTGCATGAACTGTGTTCCCATTGACATGGTCCCTTTAGAGTGTTCATTGCTGCCTACTGCCTAAACAGGGGAAATCTGTGGAAGTTTACCTCACTTCGGAAACATTCATTCACTGATTTGCGCTGAGCAACGTCTTCACACATGGACAAGTTTGACATCATATACCTCTGTAAATAAGTCTGATTTAAATTCACATCTCGCACACTTCGATGCATATTGAATGTAACATAAATTCGATTTAATTGGAATCATGGCTTAATATCCTGTGTTGTCCACATAGTGCACTTGCGTTCAAATAGAACAAAGTCTGAAGCGATAAGAGAAACATACAAAATGTGCAGAGCAGGGGGGAGCGAGGTCTGGAATTGAGAACCACTACTCTATACCTGCTCACAATTTGCATTTGAATCATCAGTGGCAAATCCTTTACTCAGGTAAACGTTCTTACAGACTGTGAGTCAGAACAGCCGGCATTGTAGTCTAACATACTCTCTCCGGATCAGGAAACAGTCCTCCATAAAATGTGCTCCACACTAAATATTTGGGTTGAACTGTTCCTGAACAGTGTTGTAAATACAACTTTACCACTGATTTCTAGATGTGTCCTCTTTTGGAAGGCCAAACAACATGGCACCAGTGGAAACTGCAAGAATCAAAGTTACGCCTTCTTTCTTTGAGTGAATATTTGGGTGGTAATTTGCAAATCTTCCCACATCGTGATGTAGACATGTGGGAGGGGGAGTGTTAGAACGAGACCGTTTTGGAGGGGAGTGTGGTTGACTCTTAACTGTAATAAAATATCTCTTTGGATTTGAGACTTTAGTCTTCACAACTTTACAGATCTTCTTTATGCACCAAGAGCTTGTAACACTCCATAGAGAAAGGAAAACTTGAAATCGCATCATATGACCCCTTTAAAGGAATAGTTCACCCAAAAATGAAAATTTGATGAAAATCTACTCACCCTCAGTAGTGGTAGTGTGCACTCACATTCTAAAGGATCTACAGTATTGGTGAGCAAGTGACGTAATGCTAAATTTATCCAAATCTGTTCCAAGAAAGAAAGAAAAAAATCTATATCTTGGATGGCCTGAGGAAGTGTAAATTAACAGCAAATTTTCATTTTTGGGTGAAATTGAAATGTGTGTGTCAGTCAAATTGCAAACTGGACTTTTTAAAAGCTGCATATGAGAGACTTTAGGGCGATCTGATTCACCAGAATGAATCCGTCTGTATATTTACAGTAACCATCTAAATGAACCTCTTCACTAGAATGAAGACTGGCTATTTAATTTAGCATGCTTATTCACAAGTATCAAAAATGAGTTTGTTATTGGAAAAGGTTTGTTACTTTGAAAACAGCTGTACTACTTTGTTTCTTTCTAAAACTAGTATGAATTTGTCCCTGTTTATGTCCTCAGTTCACAGATTACCAGAGTTACGTGATTCATGGCTGTCTAGTAGATAACCCCACATTAGAGCGCTCCATCGCTCTGTTTAACGGGATCTCCCAGTGGGTTCAGCTGATGGTTCTCAGTAAACTTACCCCTCAGCACAGAGCAGAGGTCATCAACAAATACATCCATGTTGCACAGGTAAGAACATAAATTTATCTTCAGCTTGTCTAACAGGATCGGAGGATTCCTGAAGAATGTAATATAATATATAATAATACAGGGGTAAGGAATAAAGGAACAGGAAATGTAGCTTCAAGGTAATGACGCCCATAAAATGATCGAATTACTCATTATGAAAGACTAAGTTTGGTAAAAAGCCAGGATTCTGAAAAACAAACGTGCATTCTGAGTAGTGCACTAAAGCGACACGCTGTCGAACTGTACCCTTGATTACGCAAATGCGAGACCCTTCACCCAGCGAACCAGTTTCTGTCAGTGCTTTCTGAAAGCAGCTAGATGACATTTCCAGGCCCTTTGATATGTAAATGTCTGCCAACGAAAGAGTTTGAGGGAGCCGCCTGCCTGCTCTCACGCCGCCGGGGGTGTATGAAACGCCTCTATTATGAAGAGCATCCAGGCATCCCTTTAGTACAAAGCCTGTGCTTTTAGTATCTGTTTTAAGGCCTGCTGGGCATGATCTGTGTCAGCTAATAGATGTTAAGTGTTGAGCTGTCGAGTTGCTGGAGCTCCAGTAATAAAGGAGAGCTCTGCTTTCATGAGATCAGCCAGCACTTGTGCAATTATGCTGCAAATGAAAAGCCCTAGATTATATATGAACTAATGAACTATCAATCTATCTATCTATCTATCTATCTATCTATCTATCTATCTATCTATCTATCTATCTATCTATCTATCTATCTATCTATCTATCTATCTATCTATCTATATATCTATCTATCCTATGTCTGTCTATCCTATCAGATATCCCATTTATTTATCTATCTGACAGTCTATATGATTCTTCTGTCTCTTTCAGAAACTGCTCCACCTGCAGAACTTTAACACGTTGATGGCTGTGGTTGGGGGTCTGAGTCACAGCTCTATTTCCCGGCTGAAGGAAACTCATTCTCACCTCAGTCCAGAGGTCACCAAGGTGCAAAAGTCTTTGCAAAAACAGCTGTTTAATTTTCTCTAAGAATTATTAAGAAACGATTCACTCCCTTGTCCGTAAAATCAAGCTGTCATTGGAGGCCAACTCCCAGTGCTGAAGCAGTACATGTGATGTTACTTTTAGGAAACATTGTATAAGAAACATAATCACAGTCAAAAGTATTAAAAAAATGGTTTAGAAAAGTAAAGTTTGTTTTACAAATGTTAATTGGTTTGATATTTTGATATGTAATGCAAATGAATACGTTTAGGTTGAATTTAAGTGTCTATATACAATTTCAGACACCTGTAAAGGAGAAAGTAGTCAGACATGTGATATCTAGAACATATGAAAGAAAGAGGTGATTAATTTCACTAACTTGTCTGTCCAGATCTGGAATGAAATGACAGAGCTGGTTTCGTCAAAAGGCAATTACTGTGCTTACCGCAAAGCCTTCAGTGACAGCGAAGGGTTTAAGATCCCAATCCTAGGTGTTCACCTGAAGGACCTGATCGCCGTGCACGTGGTCTTCCCAGACTGGGTGGAGGATGGGAAAGTGAACATTGTTAAGATGCAGCAGCTGTATCTCACCTTTAATGAGCTGGTGTCCCTGCAGAGCGCTGTGGCTCAGGTGGAGCCCAACATGGACCTGATCTACCTGCTCACTGTGAGTTCTACTCGCATGTCTGTGCTCGTCAATCTCCACATTCAATCAAAGCCTCACCGCAGCACTGAATCATTTCATTTATTCATTCAAATGAGGGGCTTTCATTTATTTTTTTATTTTTATTTATGTCTGTTTGTGTAAAGCTGTCCTTGGATCTGTACTACACAGAGGATGAAATTTATGAGCTGTCCCTTCTTAGAGAACCACGTAACCCCAAATCTCAGGTAAGAGGAATAAATGACATTTTAAAAGTATTCAAATAAAAAATTTATTTATAAAATATTACAGTTTTAATGTGCTTTTGATCAAATAAATGCGGCCTTGATGAACATAAGAAAATAAATAAATAAAAATACCTACCCCAAACCTTTGAACTGTTATTCAAAATGTTTTGGTCATTTAAGTGAAAATTTAATAAGGTTATCCTGTCTTTTACTGTAACCCATTTGATATTGTGTTCACAAGTGTAATTGTAACAGGCTGTTTCTTCCTCTCCCAAAGAATTTTTAGCTGGAAACTTTCTTTTGTAAAAATTAGCGCAGAACAGAATTAATTTCATGACATCCATGATTTTTTCTGAAGCCCACCTCACCCACAACGCCCAACAAACCTATGGCTCCGCTGGACTGGGCCTCTGGGGTCACCACCAAACCAGATCCCTCGGTGGTCAACAAACACATCAGGAAAGTGGTGGATGTAAGATGCTGGCAACATCAATACTCACAGACATTTATGATATTTATAACATTATAGCTCATGTTTTATATAAATCAAAATGATTTTCATATTTGTTCAAATATATAAATGGCACCAGTTATTTTGCAGTTTTATAAAGGCAGAATATAAAGGCCCTGATTATGTCAAACATATTTCAGTGGCTCCAAACATCCTGAATGGTTTAATCATATGAATTTGATTATATGGTACATTATATCAGTGCACATTTTTATGCCACATGCAGAGAACAGTCCAGTCATTTAACAGATGTATGTATTTAACTTTTGCTCAATGCAACACATTCACTAAACTTGTGTATTCCTGTTTTTCATTGCATGTGAAGTCTGTCTTTCGTAACTATGACCATGACCATGACGGATACATATCTCAGGAAGACTTTGAGAGTATTGCTGCAAATTTCCCATTCCTCGATTCCTTCTGTGTGCTTGATAAAGACCAGTAAGTAGCAAACACACGCACTCAAAATGTGTGATTCTTGTTAAAGGTCCCTGCAGTGGCAAACTGCTAATAGCATTTCTTGTCTTTGTCAATGTTCCTTTATAAGTCTGGGCAATAGATTCAGAAGTGCTTGATGATATTGGAAGGGACACATTTTCAGTACATAATCTTATTTCTGACAGGGTCAATTTAGTGTCTGGAAATTCCTCAAAGGGTTCTTTCCAACCCGTGCTAAACTCGTAAGCATGTTTTATCGCTGCAAATGGAGCAGAGCATGGCATGCCGACTAAACATCACAGTAATGTACTATTGAAACAACAATAATAAATTATTCAATTGCAGTTTTTTTTTAGTTTTGGGAAAATACAGCATATTTTTAAGCCTGAGACTTTCATTACCACTAGATGAACACATAAAAGTTTATTTATGTATTTAATTTTAATGATCAGAGAAGATGCATCATGTGTAATGCAGCATTAGTGGCTTGAGGCCATGCAGCTGCTCAGTGTGGGTTACCTGCCGCGCTGTTAAAAGGCTGAAGGTCATGACTCCCGGTGAAGGATGCACAGCATCAGACACGCACAGACTCTCTCACACACTCACAAATTCCCCAGGCGTCCTCTGTGGTTCATCTTAGCAGTCAGTGCTCAAAGTGCATTACTGGCGTGTGACTGCATGCATTTCTTCTGAGCTCTTGCACTCGCACTCATGATTCTGTTTTGACACAGGAAGCAAATGCTTTATGAGCTGGAGGCTATCATGATGATCTCTCTCTCTTTTTGTGCAGGGATGGATTGATCAGTAAGGATGAGATGATGGCATATTTCCTGCGTGCCAACCCGCTGCTGCAGTGTAAGATGGGGCCTGGTTTTATTCACAACTTCCAGGAGATGACTTACCTGAAGCCAACATTCTGTGAACACTGCGCTGGATTTGTAAGAGCTGATTTTATTTGGCTCACACTAAATTTACATCTTTCCTTTCACATCAGCACCATTGATAATGTATTTTTGGAGGTTCCTGCTGTGCAACACTTATTCAAAGATACTCTCTATGACCAAAGTGCAGAAGACTTCTGAGGGTTCAGCTCTGTGTGTGTGCAAACAAGCATACCTAGCAAGATCTGAGTTTACCACAACATCACTTAACCAATGCAGACAGCGTTTAAAGGTTAAATCCAACCTTAAAACCACAGTCTCTAGCTGTTTTTCACTCCCAAGATGTCTGGCTAGTTGAGTTAAAAAATTTATTGCTGTTCTTCTCATTTACAGGCCAAGTGGCTGACTGTAAAAAATAATGAAATACACTACTGTTCATAAGTTTAGGGTCAGTAACATTTTACTTTTTAACTTTTATTTAGCAAGGATGCTTTAAATGAATCAAAATTGATAATAAAAATGCTGTTCTTATTTACTTTCTATTCATCACAGTTTCTACAAAAATACATGCACTGTTTTAACAATGATAATAAAAAATGTTTCTTGAGCAGCATATTAAAATGATTTCTAAACGATCATGTGACCCTTAAGTAATGGCATCTAATAATTCAGAATTTGTAATTACATGAATAAATTACCATTTTTACATTTTAAATTATAATAATATTTCACAATATTACTCTTTCGACTGCATTTTTTATTAAAAAATAAAGCAGCCTTGATGAACATTAAAGACTTCTTTCAAAAATGTAAAAAATTATTACCGACCCCAAACATTTCAACAAGTTACAGTATATAATGTTTTTGGATTATTTAACAAAATATAAAACAACACTGGAAATTTTTGTACAGTGCAGAAAACAACACACACACACACACACACACACACACACACACACACACATATATATATATATATATATATATTAATCATATAATACAATGCCATTCAGACATTTTTAAGTGTCCACATACTTTTGAGGGTCATTGTTTGCAAAAAAATCTCCGGCTTTAGACACAGAGAAGTTGTCTTTCCTAGTAAATGCAACACATTTCCTGTTTCCACTGAAGTGAATATTCTGGGCTGATGAACTATAGAATGAATGTATACACTACAGTGAGTGTTTAGTCAAAGTCACTGCTGCTCAAATTGTTCTGTATTTACACAGATGGTTAGACAGGAATCCGCTGAGTTAACACACACATTCTTTTAAACAGATTTTCAGACACACACACATATGCACAAAGATCCACCTTGACACACTGTATTGCACAGGAAGGGTGCAACGTGTGGAAGTATCCTGTTTATTACTCACGGGTCTGTGTACAGAAAACTGTAAACTCAAATGGCATGAACTTGCTGCTTCTGTCCCCAATTCATAATTACTCTCATGCTTCTCTCTCTCCATTTTGTTCTCTTCATGCCCTTCCTCTTCACCCCTTCGTCCATGTTTTCAGCTCTGGGGAATTATTAAACAAGGATACAAGTGCAAAGGTAAGAAATAAATAAATAGAGCAAACCACAATCGATGTTGATGCTTGAACAGGGCTCTGATTTTCTTAATTCACTATTAGTTTTCTGTTTATTTAGTTGTTAATAGTGGGTTGTTATGTCCCATGCACATGTGCGTAATATATATTTTTAAAGATTAGTACATTTTTTTTTTACTTTATTTGTATACTATTGCCATTTATAAAGATAAACGCAGACTTTCTGTTGTCTGTTTTCAGACTGTGGTGTGAACTGCCATAAACAGTGTCGTGAGCTGCTGGTTTTGGCGTGTCGGCGTCTCCCTCGGTCCACGTCACTGGGCAATGTGTCTCCTGGAGCACTCACACACAGCTCTTTACCCAGCAGCCCCAGCCTGCCCACATGTAAAGGTGAAAACACACCTGTACAGTACATCACCATCTGCTTATCTCACAGTAAAACAGCGTGAAACGCATAGATGCAAACACAAACATGCACTTGCCACTAAAAACTGCTGTAAGGTGTTTTCTATATCCATTGAAAAAAATCATCTAATGTGAAAGTAAATTAAAAAAACTCACACACACAAAAAAATTATCTTCGTAAGGTTTCACTGAAGAAGAAAAGTAAAAATATCTAATCATCCTTTAAAATAAGCTCAATTTATCTGAGAAGCAAAATTAAAATGTTTCTAGTTTCTAGTATATATGTATATATATATAAAATAAATAATATAGAAATAAATATACATACTATATACATGATCATATATTTTAAATTGTAATTGATTCCTATTATGGAAAAATAATTAATCAATGTTGTAAACAGTTAATACTTTTGTGGAAACCATGATATATTTTGTGTCAAGATTGTTTAATTAGAACATCAAAATGTTTGAACATCACTGATTTTGAAAATAGAATGATTTTGTGATATTATTCATGTCTTTTGATAAATTTAATGCATCCTTGCTGATAAAAGTATAATTAATAGGCTATATATATATATATATATATATATTAAATCCACAAACTTTTAAATGGTATTGTACACTGATGGACATATTTGCCAGACAAAGCTAAATATATTCAACAAGCAAAATTGTGTGCGACTTGTTTTAAAGAACATTAGAATTTTTCTAGTTTTAAGCTTAAATGAAAATTTATTGGGAAAAACTATTAGCCAGTCATTGTTTAAACATAAATCAAGATATATTCTTTGAAAACTATTTTTTTGTTTGTTTTATTAAAAATGTTTAATAAAAATTTAGACAAAAATATATATATATATATATATATATATATATATATCATTTTCTTTTCTGATAATAAAATATTGAAGGAATATTCCCTTTGCTCACATTCTCTCGTGCTGTTATTGCACAGATGATGATGAGGTGTTTACGTTTCCTGCCGTGTCGTCGTCATCAGGCTCTGATCTGGAGGGAAAGTCCATCACCCTGATGACTGGTTCAGCCCAGCGCATCTCAGTGCGGCTCCAGAGAGCCACCACCAGTCAGGCCACGCAGACAGAACCCCTGTGGCCCGAAAACGGCTGGGTGGCCGTCGCAGACAGCGGGTCACATACCTTCCCCAAAATGAGATACAGGCCTCACCGCAAAGCGTCCAAGAGCAAAGGCTTTGCTCGCTGGGAGAACGACACCCAGAGTTCAGCAGCGACGAGGAGCAGCAGGAACTCACAGGAGCACAGCGAAGAGTCACAGCAGAACGGACTCGCAGAACAACATATGAATAAAACCAGGACCTCTGAGGTACGACTGAGAGAAAAGCATCTCATTTGAGTTCTGAAGAAATAATTCTTTAACTATTTTAAAGCTGCAGAACTGGTGACCGCCTTCTTTTTTCATTATCTTTTAATTCCTATATCTCTTCCAAGGCCCTAAAAATTTCTTTTTATGAAACGTTGCTCCCCTGTTGACATGGAAATGCCAAGGTTTTGCGGTCTGGTCTTTCGTTGCTCTAGAGATAATCTTCATCAGCGGCCGCAGAGCCGAGAGCGCCACACCACTCACACTGATGGGCCTAAATATGGAGTAGCACTAACCTGAGTAGGGCTCTAGGCTGTTATTTTAGGACCTGGCAGACACTTAGTTTTGGGTTAATAAAATGCAGAGCATACGTCTGACCAGGATTGTGTTGCTGCGTTTGTTAAATTCAGATCTCAGATGTGTTATTTGTAGAACAGGCTATAAAAAGCAGGGTCACTTGACACACAGGGATTAGACTGCTGCTGCACCTGTCAGCGTTACAATGCAGAATTAGTTTTTTAGGTGAGCGGTTCATGAATATGCATGTTTAGACTAACTGAAATATTTTTTAACCTTTTTAGACGGACAAACAAAACAATACTACAGTCAAACTATTTTATAAAAATAAGTATATTAATATTTATTTTCATTTGAATAACTTCTTCTAAGTATAAATATGCATATATAATAAATATTAATATAAAAAAATTTACTTGTTTTAAAAATTTAAATTCAAATGTCATTTATTAATATTATTCATGTTAATATTATTAATATTAATCAATGTTGAAAACAGTTGTGCAGTTTAATATTTTTGTGGAAATCATGATATATTTAATGTCAATACTAAATAGAACAGTATTGATTTTTGAAATAGAAATCATTTGTGATTTTATTAATGTCTTTACTGTCTTACTTTTGATCAGTTCTATGTATGTTTGCTGAATAAAAGTATTATTTATTAATTTTTTTTTCAAATCTGTACTGATATAAATGTTTGCCAGACAATATCAAATATAAAACACACACACACATACACACACACACACACATATATATATATTGCTTACTTCCCCACAAAATCCCAAAACTGAAATTGTCCTGAGCAGGCAGCACTAATTATTTCCCCAGAACAAATGTGTCATGCGTCCTCATGATGTTTCACTGTGTGTTTTCAGATCAGCTGACTTGACTGCTCTGTGGGCCCATGCAGGACACCCTGGAGCCTGTCAGGACCACGGCCCAGAGGGCTGTCCGCTCTAGGGGGCATGCTGGGGTGCCTCATGCCTTCAGTGGATCAGGAATAGGGCCACTATTTCCACAGCCACAGTAAAAGAGGGGTGGCAAGCCACCCGCTGACTGAACTGGGGGAAGGCCTGCATCAAAGGAAAGGTCTCGGACTAAACAGGGAGTGACTGCGCTGTGCTGTCCTGGTTGAAAATCAAACTGAGAATCACTGGAAGCTGATGTGACGGATACATATAATAGATGAGTGAGCAAGAGTATTTAAGGTATGCTGTTGATGTATATATGACGCACGCTCTGATTTTCATTCTCCAAAAACACTACTCTGAAAGGACACAGTGGATGTGAAGGTTATATTCAGGTTGTCTGAAGTCGAAAGTGGAACTGGGAAAATATGTATGATCGAACATTGAAACACTAACTTCATTAATGTGTTACCCATCAACACATTATTATCTGAAATGGAAGGTACGTAGATTTTTAAAACCCTTTACCCCGAATATAATTATTAAAACCACTTACACTGTTTTACAGATTGTTTCTCCAATGGTTTGAACCATAGTTGTTTCTCCTGTGCTTGCAGACAGGTGACCTCTGACCTTATGCATCATTACATCAGCACTGCTTAGCAACATTGATAGCTATGTAAGGTTAAAAAGATACATTAATTAATTCTGCCGACACAGGTGTGCTGTCAGCCAGGTGTTTATATGACCTCTGTTGCTAAGCGCCAGATGAGTGCATCTATAGTCCGTTGTGCAAAGTTCCTTCAGCACCATTTGTTCTGAAATAAGTTTGACACCTGACAGCCTCAGATGGGACAACCCTCATAAGACAATTTTTGCTGACAGTGTGTGTGAGAGAGACCACGCAGGTGGATCAACAGATGAACTGAGACAAACAGTAATTATAGTGAGTCTTTGAGCCTATAGGATTAGATGCTCTTCTGGAACAGCATTTGCAGATTTAAAGAAACAGTTCCCCCCAAAAAATGAACATTCTGTCATTATTTACTCACCCTCATGGCTTTGTAACTAAAATGAGTTTATTTCTTATATTTATTGTGGAAAACAAAAGGAGTTTTATCTGATAGGCTGCCCTATTTTGATACAAAGAAAGTTAATGGTGACCATGTCTGTCAGGCAAGATTTTCACTGAATATCATCTTACAGGGATTGTTCAGCCTAAAACATGTCGTTCCAAATCTGTAAGACCTTTGTTCATCTTCAGAACACTCATTAAGATATCTCTGATGAAATTCAAGATCTTTCTGACCCTCCATAGACAGCAACACAATTGACACAAGGCCCAGAAAGGTAGGCAGGACATTGTTGAAATAGTCCTTATATAAAATAGCTCTATAAAATCAAATCAAATAGAGATTTTAAATGGACTATTTTAACGATGTCCTTACTATCTTTCTGGGCCTTGAACCTGTCGGTTACGTTGCTGTCTATGGAGGATCAGAAAGCTCTTGGATTTCATCATAAATATCTTAATATGTGTTTCGATGATGAACAAAAGTCTTACGGGTTTAGAACAACATGAGGGTGAGTAATTAATGACAGGACTTTTAATTTTTAGGTGAACTATCTCTGTTTATTCCTCTCAAAAAATCTAATTAGAGTATTATTCTAATACTATGCTAATGTTTCTGCTCTCATCTGTGTATGTCTGGTAAAATGATGCATGTGTATCTGTAGTTCTAGTTAGCGTTCAGATTGTCAGAAGAAAGGTGTTAAAAGCACATGCTTAATGTAATTAATTTAGATTTTTATGTAGCATATAAAGCATACTACTGAAAGGGATAGTTCACCCAAAAATTAAGATACTGTTATCGTTTAATCACCTTATAACAATAATATATAGAAGTTCATACAATGAAAGTCAATGGGTGCCAAGACTGTTTGGTTACCAACATACTTCAAAATACCATCTATTACTTTGTGTGTGTGTGTGTGTGTGTGTGTGTTACCCTGTGGGATATTTCTAATACATCTGTTATCTTTCACTTATTGATAAGTGAGAATTACTGCTGAAGTGTTGAGCACCCATTTGACATATGAGCAGCAGCAGCCGAATCAACACAATTTCTTGTGCAAACATCTTTATGTAATATAAGCTTTGTGAAATCAAGAGATGTGTATTGAAAAACTGATGACTCTTGCCATTTCTGGGCCATCAGAAGATATGGTCAGTAATAGCTGCTGTAAATTGACCAACCTTGTCATTGCTGTATTAACTATAGTCTTATGAATGCTTCTGGTTGATGCCAGGTTTGCATGAGGGAAAGATGTGTATTTACTACATTTTGAACATCAAGCATACAGACATGTTTATTCCCAAGGTTATTTCTGCACTTTTTCCTCATTAAATTTCTGAGCTTCGCTATATATATATATATATATATATATATATATATATATATATATATATATAAACCAATCTAATTATTGTTAGGATTTTACCCATGTTGAAAGAAGGTTGTGCAGAGAGCAGGTCATCTCAGCATCTCAGGGTTGCCAGTGAAGATAAGCTTGACCTGTAAAACTGAATATTAAACACCAAGGGACTTTTGCCATCTTGACTGGAATATTTGGAGACCATTTATATAACTTTAGCTGGAAAAGACATTATAAAGGTATTACATTAAATGTATTTATAGTGTATTTAAAAAAAGGAAAAAAAAGAAAAACTGTAATTAGATTTGAACAGTCTGCTTTAACTAAAATGAGTGTAATAACTGTATATGTCATATGTAGAAATGTTCTGTGATTCCTTCAGTGCACTGTTACAATTCACTTGCTGTTCATGGAAAACCAATAAATACACTACTCTAACACAGACTAATCAACTATTCAAACATTCTGTAGCTTTTAGGAAATATTCTAGGTTGTGTTTAATGTTTCCTAATGACTGGTTTAAAACTATGATTAAGTGACTTTGAATGTTTAGAAATTAGTTTAGGCCATTTTGCAGGTATTAAACTAAAATAAATAGCTTTCTATCACCCCCATGTGGCCACTGTATTTCTAAGCATGTCACAATCAAACTGCATCATAGAAATCTGCTGAGTTTCTGTAGAACTCTTGTATTTAATTTAGTAAAGTTGTTTCTATCAACTATATGTAACCTCTGGTATTTTATTGCCACTATAAACATGCAAGAAAAAGAATCTTCATTTGAAATTGATCCGTTTTCTGTGATTAAAAAATAAATAAAAATACACCACGAGAGTGAGTTCTTTTTCTTTACAGTTTAATCATTCCAAAACCTTTAAACATCGGAAAGGTGAACTGTATCCACTCTTTCCCAAACCAGCAGAAAGCTCAAAAAGTAATTTAATCAATCTCGGGTTTTTCTACACAGTCAGCAAACGAACATTCACACGTGAGCATCCAGAACTCAGCTGACCTTTATTCATACATTAACAAAATCTCACTGAGGGAGATGGGAAAAAAAAACATTTTCAAGTGCTGACCGTTGAAATTACAGGATGGACATTGAGAACTAATGAATTCAAAGTAACATTTCCTTAAAAAAAAAGGAGAATAACAAAAGTTTGATCACTTCCTAGTATAAGGCTTTATCAGATTGCGAGTCGGGGCAGCGAGATCAGGCAGTAGACTGGACCGATGTCAATCATCAATGAGGAAGGAAGAAGAAAACAAACCCAGCATCGCACCAGAGTTCATCCTAGGAGATTTTGGCAACCTAACCTCACACTTCCAAATAACTAAATTAGCTTAAATGGTCTGCAGGAAGCAGATTTGTTCAAACCAACCGTATAGATGTAGAAGCGCATTGTTCATTCAGAGGAGATCTCTGTAAAACTCCAGAGGCACCATGGGATTGATGAGATGTAATGCCTGTCTGCTCATTCAGAGGCCTGCGTCTCTCTTGTCTCCCACCCTCAGAGAATTGTGGGTCCTTTTTTGAAGCTGTAGATCGCAGTCTGTTTTCAGCTAGTAAACTGTCTTCCCTGCCCAAAACCGGCCTGGTTATACTGTTGCCCACCTTGCTGAAAGAATTGCTCAAATTGACCCCCTTGGTTATAATTCTGCCCTCCTCTTCCACCCCATCCTCCTCCCTGCCCACTTCCCCTTCCTCTTCCTCTACCCCCACGCCCACCCCTTCCTCCTCTCTCCTGGTGTCGTCCTCCATCCTGATAGTAGCTCTCGTGCTGGTATCCTCCTCCAGGGTACCCCGGTCCTTGCTGGCCTCCTTGGTATCCTCCTCCTTGGTATCCCGATCCCTGCTGGCCTCCTTGGTAGCCTCCTCCTCCTCGATATCCGCCGTCCTGGTAATGACCCTGGTATCCACCTCCACCAGAGCCGTCCTGCCAGTTCCCCTGCGCTTTACCTCCACGGTGGTCTCCTCTTCCACCTCTGCCTCCTCCACCTCCTCTCTCATGACCTCCACGGCCACCCTGCTGCTGATCGTAGCCACCTCTTCCACCACCTCTTCCTCCTCCGCCACCGGAGTAGTACTGTCCTCCGCCGCCCCCTTGTGGACCATCCTGCCGTTTCTGCCATGTGGGCATCTCTGGAGGTGGGGCTTCGATCTCATTGGGTCTCCCTCCTCGATCAGGAACACGACCCATCCGGACCTAATAAACACAAGAATAGTTAATTCTCTGGGATGTACACTACCGCTTAGCCTTTTATTTTTTGGAATGAAATGAATACTTTTATTCAAAACATAGTTACACAAATGTATATTTCAAATAAATGGCTTTCTTTTGAACATTCTATTCAAAGAACCCTGAAAACAAAATGTATCAGCGCAACCGTTTTCGAAATAAATAATGTTTTTAGCAGTAAATCAGCATTTTAGAATAATTTCTGAAGGATCGTGACAGCTGAAAATTTAACTTTGGCATCGTAAGTATACATTACAATTTTTTACATTAAAATATAAAACACTTTTTTTTACTGTATTAACACAATATTATTGTTTTTATTTTTTTGATCAAATAAAGGTGGGCGTAGTGATCATTAGAGACTACTTTTAAAAGCATTTGAAAATCTTATCAAGCCCTAACTTCTGAAAGAGTGCAGCTACAAAAGAATCGGTAATAACATGCATTCAGAAAGCGAAAGTGCATTCAAAACTAACCCACCTTGTTAATGGCACAGGCTGTTTTCTCCCTGATGTGACCACTGCTTGTTCTCAAGATCTTGGATAAATCTTCTCTAGCAGCAAACAGGTGTGCCACAGACACTCTGGTTTTAGTGGCCAGCGCCGCTCGAAGAGGCTGGTACACTTTTGAAAGTTTATCAGCATGTGTCTGTATAATATTTACAAAGGAAAGTGATTTTAAATGTACTTCACATCACATTTTTTTATCATTCTACAAGTTTAAGCAGTGTTTTATGACATCCATAAAGTAAAAGAGAGATTCTTGTACCTTGGCTCTTTCTGACCAGCCAAAAGACTGCACCGTCACATCCAGTCGTTTCAGCAACATCTTCCTTCTGACGTCATACTCATTCACAAGTGCTTGGTTTATTGCTTCAATTTTCTCCTGGAGGTTTAAGAAAGAAAGAAAAAATACACGCTTTCAATTAAATTTTCCAAATTTAACTCAATGTTCAAATTTCAAATGGTCAGTTTAGTGCTTTTAGATATCAATCAAAATAGCTAACCCAATGTACAGGGCCCAGTGGTTTCTTCAGCAGAGGTTCTCCTATATGAGCTGGAGGGACCTTGGACAAAGCCTCCTTCAGCTGTGGGAACATACAAACAATGATTCTCACTCACCAATAAACATGTACATGCATTCTTATGTAAGCAGAAAATATTTTTATGCAGTATTACATCAGCTTTAGAACAGGTGCATCATTCTAAAGTTTATTAATCTGGATTATTCTAAATTAAATGTGTAACTTCAGTTAATAATTAGAACTGGCTCTAAATAGGATCATAAAAATTATTAACAAATCATGATTTGAAAGTGTAAAACAGTGTTATTTTACCATATACTAAAACTATTAAAAATGTTGTCATTAATTTAAATAAAGCTGACATAAAATAAAATATTAGATAAAACACTTAAAAGCAAACAAAAGTCAAAAAGTGTTTTCTTACTGAAATGAGGTAAGTTTAAGATGATGTACTAAACTTAGCCGGTCTTAGTACACAATGTAACTTCAGATTATTTGAGTTTTAAATAGCAAAAATATCAAAACTCTTTGGTCATTTTTAAGCAAGATGCTAACTAGTGGTATTTGGCATTTTTCAAATATCGGCATTGGCCAATAAGTTTTTCTGCTCGGCCGATGTGTTTAAGGCGGGACTTTATTTTGACAGTGCTAAAAACGGCAGCACCTGAGCAGTGCTCATGTTCTCCCTCTTGTTTACTGACGATGTTAACAGTTTTGTCTAATACGGATAGAAGTCTGTCTAATAATCTAATATAACGGTTAAACAAAGGAATTAATGTATACAAAAAGTATTATAATGATTGCTTTTATATTATTAGTAATAGAAAAGCAAACATTAATACTTTCTCGTTTGACATCAGCGTTAAGCAAATACACATTTATATAATTGAAACAAATCTTTTACTGACTAATGAATATTTAATTTAACAGACCATGCAAACTTACTAAAATCCAGCTGTGAGATCTTGTGAAGTGTGCATTTTTATCCAGCAAGATCTCATGTTCTCTGTGTGACAGTCGCTCCATGTGAATTTAATGCTTTTAACTTTAAACTTGTGATTTCAAATTAAGCTGCACTTTATGCATTTGCCCACATTTATATTTATGCCATTTTCACTGTGTGCTGTCTAATCTACGATCTAATCAGATTCAATCATCTATCCTAAGCTAAAAGTGTTACTGTCAGACCCGGTGCTGAATGGAATCGAAAACTGTAAACTCAACTGTTTAGCACTAGGGGGAGTTGGAAAATGAGCCCATTAAAAAAATTATTGTGCAATGTTCCTTTAAAACAAGGCTGCAAATAGGTCATACACTAATGATTTAGAAAGGGGCCTGCCAATGACCTACGATGGAAGAAAAGGATTCACGTTCTGTCTTGCCATCTCCATCATCAGTTTGATAAACCATCGTTATCTCAATATTCCTCTCCCCATTCCTTTATCATTCCATTTACTCCACATCCCTTTCTATTTTTAATCTATTTTTAATTTAACATTCCTCTCCCTTTTTATTATTATTATTTGGAGAATAGCAGTGGTGTCAACAATGGCAACCATAATGAATTTTTTTTTTTTTTTTTTACTTTTTATACATATTCAAGTGAGGAAATGTATCTCCTATCTATCATCATCACTAATATTTAATAATCTTCTTATATTTTTTAAAAGACTATATTCCTCACATCACTATTTGTGATCCTTCTGCTTCATTTTTTCAATCCTTTTTTTCCCCTCTCTTCTCTGCATTAACAAAATCCACTGGAAATATTTCTAAGCAATCAATGTCATAACAAATGTCTTGATTATATTTGTATGGTTTACAACCGAATGTTACTATTACTACTACTACTGTATTTTCCGGACTATAAGTCACACTTTTTTTCATAGTTTGGCTGGTCCTGCGACTTATAGTCAGGTGCGACTTATTTATTAAAATTAATTTGACATGAACCAAGAGGACACATTACCATCTACAGCCGCCAGATGGCGCTCTAATGCTGCTCAGTGCTCCTGTAGCCTACCACTGAAAACATAGAGCGCCCTCTCGCGGCTGTAGACGGTAATGTTTTCTCTTGGTACTTGGTTCTAAATAAATGCGACTTATAGTCCGGTGCGACTTATATAAGTTTTTCCCCTAGTCATGACGTATTTTTGGACTGATGCGACTTATACTCAGGTGCGACCTATAGTCCGAAAAATACGGTACTATTAGTATAATACTATTATTATACTAACTATTATTATATTAGAGTGTTGTCACGGTACCAAAATTTCAGTATTCGGTACCAATACCAGTGAAAATCCACGGTTCTCGGTACCAATTTCGGTACCAAAGCAAAACACAAAAATATGCTAATTAAAAAAAAAAAAAAACGTTTTATCACTAAAAATAAAACCAATGCCATTCTTTATACTTATTTACAATTGTGTTTAAAGTTTTTCAACAAGTAATATAATTATGAAAAACAGTAAACAAGTTTCACCCAAATTTAATTTGTCTTTGCATTTTATTTTTGGTAAATAAAGGGGATTTGCTATTAAAATTGGAAGAACATGGAAGAAATATTGTGTGATTTATTTCTTTAAAAAGTTTTATAAATTTTTTCAACAGTAGTAGCAGTATCACATACATTCTACTAAATAATAATAATATTTCTAGCACAATGCCTTTATGTAAAAATGAACTTTTATTTTGACGGGTTTCCGTGAATACCTTTAAATTGACACTGGTTTTACTCAAATGAAATGGTAAAATGCTTGTGAAGTGACTCAGAGCAGTTCTGGTGATGTTGTTTATGTATTTATGTCCTCACTGAGATGGCAGATGCTGAAATTACTGCAAGCGTCACACGCTTCAGTCTATGAAGTAAACAAACCTGCACGTCTCTGCCATTAATTCACACAGAGATGCGCAGAACATGCAGGGCACGTCCTGATTTTGCTGAGTTAGATGTGTTCCTAGGTCAACATATTTTGTTGACCCTGGAACAACATTTTACTCCAAAAATGTATTCTTGACCATATCCCTACACCTAAACCTAACCTTAACCATGAATATTCCCTAAAATCAGAGGAAATGATAGATGAATGACACTGATGTACAAGCACCAAACAGTGATTTTAAGCGTAAACTTCACAAAATCTATAAACTGGTTCTTCAAATCTGACTGGTTAATCACAATGTTGTTCCAGGGACAACAAAGATGTTGTGTCCAGGAACATGTCTCACTTGGTAAAATCAGGTTCTGCAACACGCAGGATTCATATTTCAACCAACTTTTGCGGCTTAACATTTGCAGATACTGGTCCATATGGAGATTTGATTCGATTCATTTATGCTAACTTGGACAAATTCCTTGACTATCCATATTAAAATGTAAGTTTCATTATCATGACTCATGTTTTCTGCTTCGCGGAAATCATAGCGCTTTATGCGTCAAGAACCGGGTTGACTGGGTCCTCGGTACCACCGGTACTTAAAGAAACCTGGTACAGTCACATTTTCAGTTTTTTAGTACAGACTTTGTACCGAAGTACACTATTATATTATTATATTTTTTTACTCTCTCTCTTGCTATCTATCTGTCAATTTTCTTGGTGTTGTCATTTGTTTTGTTACCTTCTATTATGCCTGCTGTCATACTTTTCCTTCTATTGTCTTCTACACCATATTCTACACCATACTCCTACTGTCTTCAAGCCATCAGACTCCTCAACTCCAGATGACTGAGGGGATAAGAACTGATTCACACACTGGACGGATTTGAACCACTCTCACACACATCCCAATCGATTATCTACCTTCGCACAAACAATTTTGTATAAATTTCTGCCGTCGGCACTGTTCTCCCAGTATGCACTTTGTAGTCCTGTGCAGTCTGTGTTTAAACGTTTACAGTTCATATTTTAAAGTCAGCTCTTTTTCTGTCTTCTTAGTCCTATTTTACTTTTACTTATCCTATTTAATATAATTTAATAATGGCCAGTTTAGTTTCTTTGTAGTCCTGTGTTTTTGTCTTTGTAGCACCTTGATCCTGGAGAAAAGCCAACTCAAAATATTAATAAATACTATAACAGCATATAAATAATATTAAAATAACACACAGAGGTTTTCTGCATGAATCCATTAGTGATCCCAATGTGTGTGCACATTTAATATACAGTCATATAAATTGCCTGTAATTAAACCCAACCTTTTTCTCAATACCACTGAAGAACTGGAACATGGTGATGCTCGGAGGAGGTTTGGACATGCCCAGAGTCATACAGATGCCCTTCAGCTCCATGAAGACTTTACTGCCGCCTGTCTCCTGCCCCTTCTTCTGGGGGTGGTTCACCATGATCATCCTAGCCGACTCAAGCTCGGAGATCAAGAAGCCTAGAAGAATGGTATTAATATGAATAATTTTTATGATGTACAAGGATCTTGCACCTGTTTCTTTAGTATCATTGAGATACTATAGTAGTTTTTTTTATTCATATTCAGAATTTTTATCTGTGCCATATTCATTTTAATTAGTCGTTTTGTGGGAACTTCTGCCTTGGCAACTAGCTGAAAAAAGTTGAAATTAATATTTTTATTTATAGTTAACTTGTTTTTAGTTAACTATTTCAAGTAACAAAATTCAAAAAGCTTCATAGGAATGAGCAAATGATTTTGTTTACATACTCAGCAGTAACAGGCAGTTGTTTGCATTCAGCAGACGTTTGGTGACCTCTCCAGTGATGAGAGCAGGATATGGACAGCACAGCTCAGCTAAAAGACCACTCATCTCCAGCTGAAACCCCTCAGCCTCGCTTGGACCTGCACAAGCCACACACAAAACCAATGATTCACATTCTGACTGACACTTTCTTCGTCTCGTAGATCAGTGGTTCCCAACCACATGTCTGGAGGCCCCCGAACACAGCACATTTTGCATCTCTCCTGTGTCTGACACTCCCAATTCAGGACTTGGAGTCTCTACTAATGAGGTGTGTTTGATTAAGGAGAGACTGAAAACATGGAGTGTTTGGGGGCCTCCAGGAACAGGGTTGGGAACCACTGTCGTAGATGATATCATATGTGTGGGATCACACTCACAGTTGGTCGCCTGCACATTCTCCTCTAGTCTGCAGTAGAGCTTTAGCTCAGAGACAAGCCAGGCACACAGTTTAGTGTACTCTGGAGATGCAGCACCACCAGTCACAGCCGTCTCAAGAGCTCCATCCTCTAGGAGTGGACCCTGGTATCTGCAAAAACACACACACACTTTTTATTTGCTTATGTTTGCATTTCAAGATGGTCCTGAGTCATTCCGCACTTTTCCTGCTATTCAGGAGGATTTGAAGTGACCCACTGATGTTTCAACCTCTGTTTATCTCTGTTATATATTTTTAAAAAGCTAGATGCATTAAATTAAGAAAATGAGACTTCATACTTAAGTTAGTTCTGATCCTCAAATGACATTACTAATAATTTACCTATTACATCTAAAGGCTTTTAATCTTGCACAAATACGACTCATACCTACCAGTTCTTCACTGATTCTAAAACAATCTACGGATTGACAGATCTGGAGCTGGGAATGTGGTGGCAGAGGTGTGTTCATTTAGTCTATGATGATTCAGGCTATTTAAGGCAGTGGAGATATTTGAGATATCTGAAGCACTGAGTGCTGACGCAGCACGGACCAATCACTTCATTGATTACGTAAATCATGCTGTCAAATACATGTGCCAAAATCCCCAGCTTTAATATGACAGACAACAAATCACGGCTGTTGATGGATACAAGAAAATATTTGAAATTAATAGTTATTCGCCTCAAGTTGATACAATCAACAGCAGTTCAGAATAGGGAAAGCGGTTCTGTGTCTCAGATCGTGCAGAACACCGGTATGCCGGGACATGTGTGCACGAACTCAGATTTACGCCGTTAAACCGAAAATCAAAACGTCTGATAAAACAATAAAATATATGCCAACGAAAGATTTGATTCACCTACCCTAGGTCCTCCAATGAATCAAGAATATCAGTGAACTCCATCGCAAATTACTCCCTCTAGCAGCCGTAATGACTGCACTGCTGGGTTGGCATAATGGGGTCCTTACAGCTCCTGTAGACGACCAGACACATTGCCGGATACGTTTTATCAGTCCTTGTGTTCCCCCGTAAAGAAAATAAACAACATTATTTTTTAAATAATTATTAATTAAATCATAAAATGAATCATTTATTTAATTGTATCATTAATGTATTTATTGTATTCAAATTATTTTTGCATTTATTAATTATTTGCTACATTTCATATGCATACTTTAAATATTACTTCGTTTACAAATACTGAGAATACCGGGTCTATAACTTTTTTTAAATATTTTTTTTTTACATAATTTGTTTCATTGAATTTGCATTTTGTGAAATTTAATTGCACTTTTTTTATTACGTATTATCTATATAATTGTATTGTTCACCGAAGAAAAAAAAGGCGTCACTTGTTAATGTTATTTGTTAGTTCACAATATCCCGAGGAACACAGTATACCCACTGTTTGCATGTGTGCCTCAATCCAAAAGAGGTGAACCAAATTACATTATGGCAATTTTTTTCAACGTTTACATCAACATTGTATATGTATTTGTTTGTCTAATAACGTAAGTGCAACAGTTTTGAACTGGCGTCGTTTGGACAGGCGTCTGTGAACGTCGCTGTGGCTCCAGTCCTGCAGGCGACGCTGTGGCCGCGCTCAGACTCATGCAGACACACCGGAGCTCAGATAGTGAATGAAAAAATAAACTCGTTGAAACCATACATGAATTGATTCGATATTTATGCACAAAAATGTACCGAGGTACGTCAAACCCGGACTATCACCGGCCACCGGTACCCCCTTCAGGGTTCGGACACCCCGCGGCATCTTTTGGACCTCCGCCGTTCTGCCCTCCTTTTGGGGTTCCTCCAGGGCCTCCATTCTGCGTTCCTCCGCCCGCTCCTCCTCCGGGACGCCCGTACGGAGCAGGGAACGAAAACTACAACAGAGAATCGTTTTACGAGGTGCGTGTTTGTCGGTCCAGTCATAAACCCAATCCGCATCTTCTTGTCGCAGGTTTGGCTGCATCCACCTGGTGAAAATGCAAGATTGATATATATATAATATAATGTTAAATATATTGTGTATATATCTTTGGTTTCGTTACGAAATGCATTTTCAGAGCAGTGCGTGAAAGTAAGGTGAATTAATATTAAATGTGGTAACTGAAAGGCAATCTCAAGCAGTGGCCTGCAGTTTACAATGGCACTCGTTTGTTTGATTGATTAGTGGCCTGCAGATATTTACATACTTTGTCATTTAATGTCATACTTTTTTTTATTTTTTTATTTTTGATTTAAAACTTATTCTTTCTAGGTTTAAATGGCAGAAATTTCAGATTTTCATTGTGATCTTAGATTTTGTACTGGAAATTATTTGTGTCTTATATCTGTATATGAATATAGACATTTTATTTGCCAGTGTGTAGTGATATATCTGTTTTTCTCTCATTCCTTTCTGTCCCCTGCAGAACCGACCCTTCGCCAGCCACACTGCTGACCAAAGTGGATCCAAGCTGATCAACTCTCTGCTTAGGTCTGCAAATCAGCATCAGCTTGGTCACACCTCAAACAATTGGTCAACCCAAAGTCTAGATGAGCAAAACCAAGAAGTTAGGTATAAAGAACTATTGTTTGAAATCAAAATTCCTGTGATGCAAAGCTGAACTTTCAGCAGCCATTTCTCCAGTCTTCAATGTGCACTTGATCCTCTAGAAATCATTCTAAAATGCTGATTTGATACTCAAGTAACATTTATTATTTTCAGTATCGTGTGTACATATAAAACTGGTAATCCTGAATCCATTTCCATGTGTTTCAATAAAGGAAAAAGGCAGAAGAGTTTCTCCGAATCCTGGAGGCAAGTGACCGGATTGAGCTGCCAGGAGATAAAAATGATAGTGGAACAGGAGACAAGCATCCCAGCCAAACACGCAGTCGGAGCAGAGGGAAGAGCCGTCCACGCAGTCGCAGCAGGAGCCGTGGAAGGAGCCGGGGTCGTAGTCAAGCTCGGAGTCGTGGAAAGAGTCGTGCTCGCAGCAAAACACGCAGCCGCAGTCGCACTCGAGGTAAAAGCCACACAAGGGCCAAAAGTCGTGTGAGGAGTTGTAGCCGCAGTCGCAGTCATGGGAAGAGTGGAACACGCAGTAAGAGTCAGTCCCGCCCGAGCCCCAACCAAACAAAACAGTCATACAGAGGAACCGTTGAAGGCAATCACAACTCTAGCAGCGCCAGCAGCGGAATCAGCCTTGCCAGTAGTGCCATGCCTGATCTATTTCATGGACTAAAACAGATCCTACAAAACAAAGATCTAGACAAACACCTGCCTTTGGTCAAGAATGCCCTCCTTAGAAGCCAGGTGCGCCACACTAATCTGTCATGTTTTGAGTTTGAGTTTCTATGTTTTTTGGTTTGTGGGTCAATGACACAACGTTTTATTAAAGCTACACTGTTTATTTTTTTATTATAATTTTTTTGTAATGTCATTTCCGCACGCAGAGAAATGCATCTCAAATATCATTCAAATGGCAAATCTTTGGGGAATCGCCAGTTGCCACAGTTTTTTCATATTCCACTATGTTCTTCCCTCAATTTAGACGAGTTGATATGTACCTCTCCTGTCTCAGTGCGTGCACTGAATCGCTGTCGGTGCAGTAATATCATCACTCCTGAAAACTCCCTTTCCCCCTCTCCCTCTAATTTCCGTAAATACAACTAACGTGAGGAAGAGTGATGATATTACTGCGCCGAGGTCGAAGTGCTCTTCCGCCATGAATGATGTTAAGCTAAACGCTAGCATAGAGGTGCCGCACGCTACAGTGATCGAGTGCACGCACTGAGACCGGAGAGGTACATACCAACTCATCTAAGCTGAGGGAAGAACATAGTGGAATATGAAAAACTGTGGCGTTTTCCTTTAAAAAAAATCACATTACAATGCCATTCATACAGACTTAAATATGAGTAAATAAACTTTAGTTCATTAGTTTGACATAACCTTTTATTAATGTAAATTTATAATGCACGATTAAAAAAAATCACTTTCAAAAATAGATTTCACAACATTTTAAGATGGTTAAGATATGTTCAAGGTAAAAAAAAATTGACAATTTTAGAGGCAATAAATTTTAACTTTTCTTTAATTTTAACATTTTTAAATTTTAACTTTTTTTTTTTTTTTTTTTTTTTTTACTTTAAATCAACTTGAAAGAGTACATTTTTTAGGAACCTGGTCCAATCCTAGACACCTGTCTTTTTTGCTGCTGCTAATACTTGACATTGATATTTATTTTGTCTCGTTGACTTTCACACCCATCATTTTCTCTACAAGTAATATGAAATGTCTTCTAAACAGAATACTGAAGACACAAGGGGAATGTTTCCAGCAAATCAGTATGCAGGCTTCCAGAACCTAGAACCTGAAGCCTCTGCTGAACCCCGTTATGGTTCCATGCTTCCTCACGAGAGGGCTGGCGGAGACGGCGGCAGCTTTTCCAATATCTTATCCTGGAACACACCCAACCAGCAGCCTGAAACCAAGCCTGCGTTCCAGACTGTTGAAGATGAAGAGAAATTCCTTTATGGAGAGGAAGAGGAGCGATCCAAACCTCAGGCTGTGACTGTTCCGTTGGCCCAGACGAGATCTGTGAGGTCTCCGGTTCATCATCTCAGTAAAGAACACCAGACTCACGGTCTCCAGGAACCCAAAGCACATGCCGTGTCTGCTACCATGCCGCCCGCTGCTTCTGGCACAACGAAAGTCAGTCCAGAGGAATGCGAGAAGGTGAGAACCCTTCTGAGGACCATCGGCCTGAATCCAGGCATGGCTGACATCTGTAAAATGGCTGCCAGGCTAAAGGAGAAAAAGGGAGAACAAGGAACACCTGCTTCGCTCCCGATGCTCAAACCAACCCTGGAGGCGCTGCAAGCACTGTCCAGAGGTCAGAACTGGCATGTTTTATGCTTTTTAGTTGTCATTTTTACCCAAACTTTAATAAAGACCAAGCAGTATTCAGCACCAGAGTTAGAGAACATGCGATCCATGCCAGATGGGGGTTTTCAAACTATTTTGAAAATCTTTTCAAAAGAAGTAGGCCTTAGTATACAACTAAAAAGGCTGAAATGATCTAAAAAAAATTGTTTGGGATTGCATTAACTGGTCTTTTAAGTTGCAGAATTGTGTCTGGAGATTCTTGAAAGTGCATTTTAAGAGGCTGCATTGCATCATAGCTGTTGTTTTGTTCTTGATGTCTGTCAGCTATTTGAAGAAATTATAAAAGACCAAGAAGACTTCATAAGGACCTTGTGCTTGTAATGCAATCAACTTTTGTCTGTTTTCAGTGACCAAAACCGATGACAGTAGGAGTAATCGCTCTGGAAGCAGCCATTCTAATCACGATTCCAAGCGTGAGGGAAAGGTATGGAGAGTTTAGTTTAACACTATCAGCTCAGTATTATGTCATACTCCCAAGAGTCTAACTGTGAACACCTTTGACTTTTTTAGAAGACGTATGAGAAGGAGAGAGACAGACGAGAGAAACAGATTCAAAAGAAAAGGAAAGAGTACCTGGTGAAGGAGCTGGAGGGTCTTCTGAAACAGGAAGGTACTAAATGAGCACTTCAACTTGAGCAATGTGTCTTATTAAAGATGCTATTAGCGATTTCAGCTGCCTTGCATTAAATTAGTAAACGCAAATAAATAAATTACATTTTATTTAAGAATTATACCCATTTTAATAGTACCGTATTTTCCGGACTATAAGTAGCACTTTTTTTCATAGTTTGGCTGGTCCTGCGGCTTATAGTCAGGTGCGACTTATTTATCAAAATTAATTTGACATGAACCGAGAGAAATGAACCAAGAGAAAACATTACCGTCTCCAGCCACGAGAGGGCGCTCTATGCTTCTCAGTGCTCCTGTAGTCTACACTGAAAACATAGAGCGCCCTCTCGAGGCTGTAGACGGTAATGTTTTCTCTTGGTTCTTGGTTCTAAATAAATGCGACTTATAGTCCAGAGCGACTTATATATGTTTTTTTCCCTCATCATGACAAATTTTTAAATTTTGGTTCAGTTCAACTTTTTATTTATTTGTTTGAAATATGAACCATAAAATACTATCATTTTTGTTCAGCAAAAATATATTTATTTTTAAAATATTGTTTATATTGTGGTTCAATTCAACAAATTATTTCAACCATGAACCGTGTAATTTTTTTTTAATAAAATATTTTAACCATAAGCCATACAGCAATATAGTTTTTGTTCAATAACTTTTTTTTCTTTTTTGAATCATTAACCTTGCTGTTATTTTGTACTGCATTTACTTGAACCACAATCCATAATAATAATGATATTGTTTTGTTATTTGTTCAGTAAATCTATTGTATTTATTGATAAGCTTTATTATATTGTTTTCATTTGGGTTCAGTTCATAAATTAGATTATTCCATTTACTTTAACCCTCTGGGCTTCTTCGTAAATGGGTCACACTTAGCTTCCTCCCGCCCGAAAACGGGCGAAGCCTTAAAATTGTACTTTACTTTTTCCCAGGATAACCAATCAAATATATTTTTGTTCTATAATGTTTTCTGATTATTATTTAGAATTTTTAGATTTTTTTATGATACTTTGCATTAATTATATAATTTTTATGAGCTATTTTTTCCATTAGAATTAATATATCATTTTTTTTTTATATTTATTTAAAAAAAAAAAATTCAATAAATGCAGCATTTCACATCAAAATAGAGTGCCAGCCTAAAAAAAAAATGTTCCAGGAGAAGAACTTCATCTAGTGGCTTTAAAAAATAGCCACTTTTGTGTAATGTCCTGTACCAGCCTGTAGGCTGTCTATAGCTTCCTATATATCCTATGTAGAAAGGCTATTTGATTCCTTTTGTTGTTTTAGACATGATTTCTCTATCTTATTCGTTTTTTTTATTTAGATATACATTTAGATATTCTAAAAGATGATTACTTTATTTTCTTAACAAAAATGTTTAGATAAGTATCAGGTTTTGCATTATGATTACAATCAAACTATAGCATTTGGTTAGAAAGGGAACACAATGTGTGTGTGTGTGTGTGTGTGTATGTGTGAGTGAATGTGTGTGTGTGTGTGTGTTGCATTTGAGCGAGAGTCTCTTTTTGTATTTTTTATTTATTTATTTTTGCATATTCTCAAAATTTGCTGTTGCAGTCTTACCAGTCTCTCTCTTTTTCTCTCTCTCTCTCTCTCTGTGTGTGTGTGTGTGTGTGTGTGTGTGTGTGTGTGTGTGTGTGCATTTGAGCAAGTTTTTTTTTTTCATTTATTGATTTTATGTGGAATATTCTTCAAATTTGCTGTTGCAGTCGCCAGTTTATCTGTGTATGTGTGTGTGTGTGTTTGTGTGCGTGGGTGTGTGTGTGTGTGGGGGGGGGGTCTTATTTGCACTCTTGATGTTCTAGAGTGTCACCCCTTCATTGCTGTACACTTTTTTTCAGCACAGTTGCTGATCTGTAGCTTGTACCACCAAAAGTTTCTTTGAGTTTTCCTATTTTTTCGTATTTCCCATTCATTTCCTATGTCGCCCGTTTTCGGGCGGGAGGAAGCTAAGTGTGACTTTTTTTTTTACGACCCTTTAACATATCAGAATCATCTCCTTGATTTTTTTGTGTGTTCATATAGGTAATACAACAAAAGTCACCAAGTTTCATACCCATCCGATGAAGCAAAAAAATTAAACATTTCAAAACGTTCAAGTTTTCGCCCGTTTTCGGGCGAAGAAGCCCAGAGGGTTAACCATGAACCATATATATTTTTTCAGTGCAACTATTTATCGATTTTATTTAATTAAATCTGTTGATCATTATTGAAAAGTTAAGTTTAAATATGCATCTTTGCAAATATACGTTTATGTATCAACAACATGCATCTTGATTGTAGGTGAGGGTGATTTGATCCCAGTGATGGGTTTCTTCTGCCAGCGTTGTGAGGAGTTCTTTGGTGATATGAACAGCGCAGAGAGACATGTAGAAAGTCACAGCCACAAGGACAGGAACAAGGTGACATTATAAATGCCTTTTTTACCGCGGATCACTAACTCTAAATTATATTACACTGCATCTGTAATTGTGGGAAAGAAACAAAAGCTTTCTCTGTTGTCTTTGCAGACATCTGGGTCACAGGAGCAGCACAGGGATGCTAAGAGACATGAAGACCAGCATCACACATCATCTCACAGACGAGAGAGCCCACACAGTAGGTCCTCAAGGGTCTACCAGGACCACAAGGAACGCAGTCCTGACAGAAAGCGCACCAGAGATGAAAGAAGCCCTCATTCTACAGATATCAAAGTCAAAAAAGAGCCAGAGGGCAAAGACAGTAAAGATGAGAGTAAAGACAAATACAAAGAGAAAAGAGATAAACCCGATGACGACGTTGATGCAGAATCAACAAAGAGTGAGAAAAAGAAAAAGAAGAAGGAGAAGAAAATGAAGAAAAAAGAAAAGAAGAAGAAAAAGGACAAGGAGAAGAAAGCAGAAAAGGATTCACCTTAGTGTTAAAGATCTTTCTTCTAAAAGCGTCAGCTGTGTTTGAGCTACATATCAATCAGCAATCATTGGTGAGTCTTCTCTGGTTGAAGGCCTCAGAATGCCCAGGCCGGATTGTTAATATGTTAATGCATCCTGTAGGTGACACTCCAACCGCATACAGTGTAGTACAGGGATGCTTCAGACACTTTCAGCCTGTTAAATTTAAATGTGAACAACCAGAGATGTCAAACTAAGGCCAGAACTTTCTATAAATGTGCAGACATTCTGGTTGTATATCCAGCCCAACCTGAAGTTTGTCTCATTCGTCATTGTCCTATGAACAGTGTTCCACAAACCAAACACGCTCTAAAATATATAAACAATAATACTTCGCTTGAAAAATTTGTGTGCAGGAATAAAAGGTTTTTAGATTAGAGGTTGGTGGTCAGTGTTTTCTATTTGCTTTATAAACCTCAAGTTAATGCCAGGTTGATATTACAAAAAGGTCCAATTTCAATAATTATAGTTTGTTGTTGAATTGGCTTGATGTCCAGTGTTTGATGAATTTTTGTGGCTTTAAGACAATATATGCAAACAAAAATAATTTTCAGCTGCTATCCGTTTAAGTGTTTTTCTCTTATGAAAAAAAAGACCAAAAATTGATGACTCTCTACATGATCCAGTTTTCTAAAATGTTATCTAGAGTAATACCTCCCCTTCCTTTAATACCATAACAGCTAGTAGCAAATCAAGGCTCAAACCAATGCTGTCTAGCCAAAATGAGAGTCCTCTATCCAGAATATTTAAAGTTAAGGTTCAAAGTTAAAACACCTTAATGATGGATTTGTTTCTTACAACCACTGCTTTTCCTTAACTAATATATTTAATGACTCAGATTATTGTGATGCTTTTATCAGCTTTGACTCATTTTGATGGCACCCATTCAATGCAGAGGATCCATTAGTGAGCCAGTGATGTAATCCAACTCTTTAAAAATGCTATCATCTTTTACAAAAGATGCTAGACATGAAAAAAGAAAAAAAAACATATGTCCAGTGCAAGTTTACCCTGAAAAATGATGGGAAAGCAGTACAGTGAAATGCAAAAAATGCCTTGTGTACAAAGCTAGCAAGATCATTTTTTTTCATTAGCAGTATTTCATTATATTTAATGTTTTAAACAATGACTTTGGGGCACAGTGGTCCATAAACATCCCCTCAAGCAGCAAACTTTAAAATACATTTTCCAATGATCTGGAAATGGCACTCTTCAAAGACATACTGACCCCAGGTCTGGTTTGCACCTTCTAATAAACTTCTAAGCAACATTAAATTTTACAAGATGTTGTAAAAAAAGAAAAAAAAGACAGGAAGACAGCAGAGCAGGTCTCCAAATACTGGTATTTTTCCACATCTACGCTAGAGCCCTCACACCAGAAACATACATTAACAGCTGTCACATAAGAAAACTGTTCAACAGTGAGGAAGATAAAAAAAAATGATGTAAGGGAAACTAACCTTAAATAAAATAAACAAAAAAGACATTAAATAAAAACAACAACAGGAAGTGTCAAAGTTCATTCATTTGGAGTGTAGTAGAAGGTGCAAAAGCTAAAAGCTGAACTCTTGTTTGCCGCTGGTTGGTTAGTGTGTGTACATGTGTTATATAAGTGTGTTTAAACCTTTTATTAAAATTAATATAGCCAATTATAGCGAAGCATACATTTCCCGACAGCACCTGTTTATAGAAATCGTTATATGCTCTTTTATGTATTTTGGGTCTAGGTCTGTGTGTTTTTGGGACATACTGAGGATGGAGTTCAATGGCTCTATACCTGCTGTCAGTGATGTGTTAGCAAACAGGCTGAATTCAGATAAATGGAGAAAAACAGCTTAAACACATTAACGACAGATTTGGTATGTGCTAATGAAAGGCTACTGCAAGTTGTATGTGTGTGGGACAGAGGGCCTACCGCTGATTCACGTCAACCAAAGGAGTGGTCAAATAATGTGGCACTGACCTCTGTGTGTGTGTGTGTGTGTGTGTGTGTGAGAACAATTATGATTAATTTGTTTTCTTATAGTCACAACATTACAAAAGTAACATTGACAAAGTTGGCACATTATACAGTCACCTGACTCACATTTCTCTTATTCTCGGGCTCATTCTTACACAAACACACGCGTAAACACGCTTGCGAGCGCAAGTGAAGAAATGTCCCTTCCACATGACACGGGTTCATTAGGAGATCCTTCAAAAAGGACAATCAGCACACCAAGGCTGATTCTGAGCTTCCCTCAGGCACACTGCAGAGGTCAAAGTGCTGAGTGATGACCGCCATCACTTCCTCTGGGACAGAGTCACAGCTGTTAGCTTCTTAAGGCAGGACTGTTGCTGCTGCTGCTGCTGCTTTTCTCAGTTTCTCTGAGTCCATCTTTCATCAGAGCAGAAAAGACCTGCAGGAGGGGGGGGGGGAGAAGAAGTTTAGACTGCTTTATGTCATTCATTTGGATTAAAATAAGCATTTTCTTTATGAAGATCACATTAAAACAGACTTGGATCAATTTTAACATGCCTTAACAAAACCTTTAACATGTTTTTTGTTTACCATTGACCAAATGATCATTTAAATTTCAATTACGTTGCTTAAAATTATAATCAAAACCAAAGTGAAAAACTTCTCAATCTCAATATTTATATTTAATAGGGCTGCAACTAACGATTATTTTGATAATTGATTAGTTGGCTGATATTTATTTTTTCGATTAATCAGATTAAACCCCCTATTTTAATTTTGCTGTCAAAAACACACTATTCCACATTCTGCCCAATGTCCTTAAAACAAATGTGCCAACAGAATGCTATGAAAACATACAGTGCTTAATTTATAATATACCTGTCATAAGACAAAACAAATATTTTAGGAAACAGTCAAAAAAAAGTAATTCTAAAACCTTAAATACATTTGTTTTAATACATTTGTTAATCACTGTAGGCTATATAGTGTATATAGTTTAAATCTCTAGATCAAAAATGAAAATAAAGATACTAAAGACGAATAAAATCACAGTAATGCTCTGCAGGAACACGTGTCGCATGCACTTTGATCAGAGTCAGTCTCCTCTTACTGCAGTTGCCTAGGGCACAAACTGACTGGGGGCTGCCGCAGGAAGGTTTTTTTTTTGTCTCGTGACCATCATGCGCTCCTACACCCATATATTAACCTGTTTAATCCCACCGGTCACAATAGTGACAGTAATAAAAGGTTTTCACTTATAAAGCTCTAAAAACCTTATTGACAGATGTTTTAATGCACAAAAAATAAAGGGTCTCATTTAAATATGTGCACTTTCACATGATAAGTGCAAATTGTCACATGACCAGAGCAGCTTATTTCCTGTTTGCACCTTGAGAAGATGACGGCTGCATCAAAGCTCCAAAACTAAAGGCTAGTAAAGTGTCTTAACATAAATATATGACAAAGATTTTCGGGACACATGATCTTTAGTGTGTCTAGTATTAATATATGCATTCACATATATTTAGTAAAAATGTACTCATATATGAGTAAACATGTTAATGGTCACAATAGTGACCGGTGGGATAACAGTGTACTTAGGTACGGTGTACAATATAAATCCAATTGCAGTTGATAGTGAAAATGACAAAAAAATATATTGCAATGACAAAATAGAGCACTAAATTAAAAATTCAAATGTTACAAAAATGTTGTAATACTCTAAGCATTAATATAAACATGTTATGTTATATTTTACAAATAAAGTAGCAATTTTTATTTTTTTTTATCTCAGTGTTCCTAGCAATGTTGGATTAGTTTTTTTTAAGCATAATAGTAACCATAGAATATGAACAAACAGTTTAAAATAGCTGGGCTAAGATATCAAACAATTGTTTTGACTGCAAAAATATGTTATTTCAGTACACACATTAATCCCACCGGTCAACACTTGTGACCTTACATAAAACAATATTTCACACACTTTCCCCCCAAAAAAACAAAAACAATTATTGATTATTTCAAAGGGTTACTAATGACACATCATTTGGATATATTTTATGTCTGGGAAAAATTTGTGATTAAACGGGTTAAGCAAAATAATTTCTGACAGTTAACAATTTTATCGATTTTATTGATTAGTTGTTGCAGCCCTAATATTTGATTAAAAATCAACTGTCTCACAGTTGTAAATGTGTGTATTTCTGACCTGGTTCCACCGGCGGTTGTTACTGATCATCTGTGTGTTTGCGATGCAGGAGAAGAGTGTGTGTGCAGGAGTGTTTTCAGGCAGCCGGGAAAGGAACTGTGCACTATGGATGAAATCCATCTGCAATAGAACATCCTGGTACAGCCTCAGAATTCCCAGTCCTGTCCGGAATAACGCCTCCTCTCCATCTCGGCAAAACACATCCCAGACACGACATGCCACGTCCAGCGGTAATGACTTGCTGTACAGAGTGAAGATCCTGAGAGAAGGACAGAAATAAGTCGCAAGAGAGAAGTTTGCTCAGATGCTCTGTTTCTCTGCAGGTGGGAACTTAATAATTATTAAAAGGTTCCATTAACCATTCACAGTTTTGAGGAAGAAATATTGGAAAACAAGATATTACATTTTGAGAAAAGATATTCACACTTTTTAAATTAATTTTTAAATGACTTGTTTGAATGTCTTTTTAAAGACAGCATTTAATAACATAAAACAGAACATAAAAGCAGCCCTAGAGGGCGATAAAGAGCTACTGCAGGAAAACTGCTAATGAAGCTCTCCTCTCTGATTTCAAAACAAGGAAAAAAAACGCAGAGGAGAGGAACGAACAAACAACAGGAAAAGAGATATTTAGAGCAGATTTACCAGTCTATGAGGTAAAAGTCAGGCGTCAAGCTGTTGTTCTGAAAGTGCTGGAATAGTTTGGGAAGGTTCTCCTCAAAAAACACCTCAAACGCTGCAAAATACTTCAGCATCTAAGAAAAAAAAATAGGACTTCGGTACAAAGTATAACTCCAACTTAAACAAGCACAATCAAAAGCACAGCACTGAGTGTGTAAGATAAAAGGAATGTTCGGCAGCAGAATGTGACTTTCGAGTTGTTTTTCTCGGAGTTTGCCTGGCAAACGAAATCTCTATAGGTGGGTCAACAGATGGTTGGAATAAATGCTGACTGCAAACGCAGACACAACGCTCTCTCTCTTTTTAGAGGAAATGTAAGTTTTGTACAAGGTCTACTATAATAAGTGTTTGATGAAGAGAGTGTGTGTGTGTGTGTGTGTGTGTGTGTGTGTGTGTGTGTACCAGGTCATGGTCCACCCTGAAGAAGGCCATCTGGCATGGTTTGTTAAGGAGGTTGGCAAAGGCAATGAAGGCATCGGCTGCCTCCAAATTCAGAATTAGAACAGCAGCAATGAACGACATCCCCTGAACCTAAAACACGCCACATACACATCAAACTCTCGATGAAGAACATCTCTGAACTGATATGATCCAGGATGGTACTTACATAGCCTACATCAGGTCTGTAACAGGTGTATGCCCCCAACACACTGTGCAATATATCATGATAAGGTCCATCCTGATGGAAAGAGAGCGAGAGAGAGAGAGAGAGAGAGAGAGAGAGAGGAACAAATTAGTCATGATGGAAACAAAATTAAAATAGCCAAAAAATAATAATGGCAGTACCAAAGCACCTGTTCTTACCTTCTGGAATATGTAGAGAGAGGGGAAAGTTCTGGAAATATCCAGCTTGATTAAATCCAGACTCGACTCTCTGTCTGCCAGTGACACACCACAATCTAATCAATTAAAACCAGATAAAGTCATCAGTCAGGCTACAGCTGGCTGACAGAGCTAAAAAAAAAATCTAATTTTATGGATTTGCTCTGAAATAGCTTAAAGAATGTGTTTTTTTTTTTTGCTTTGGACAAAAGCACCTGCAAAATGAATAAATGTAAGGGTAATACATCATTTTTTTCTCCCAGCCAGAGAAAAGAAATAGCCAATGTGATTTGTTTTATCAAGGTTGAAAACAGTTGTGCTGCTTAATATTTTTGTGGAAGTATTTTAAAGTGAGTTAAGAGTTTTGACTGGTTTTCTAAAGCACTTTAAATAGTCTAAACTGCTACTAAAGGTTAAATCAGAGACATTATTAAAACTGTTATGAGAAAGGATGCAAAATGTTGTAATGGCTCTCAAAGAGCATATTAAAATCTCTACAGTATTCACTTCGTTTACAGCAGAATTATCATGGATAGGTTGTAAATATTCTTCGTATCTTCCAGTCACATGTCAGAGTAGATAAGTAAAGTTCTTATCTGGTTTATTGATTTCATGTGATGTAATTCAGGAAGCTGCTGATGGAAGCAATGTATTTGACACCATCGACACATACTGACAATGTAAACACTCTCAATCTCTCCTCACTTTCACTTTCAAAGACAGAATTGTTTAGTTACGTCATTCTTTAATGTAGTTTAGTTTGCAGATAGGTCAAAAAGAACAAACAGACCTTCATTTTCATTGACTGAACTCGTCTCACTGAAGCTCCTCCACTTCTCTTTGGCTCTGGACAGGAAGATCTCATACAGTTCTAAAACACACACACACACACACACACACAATTGCTGTGACAAAAGCAACAGCTGCTTCTTTGTCAACACAGTTCATCTGGACACAATCTGTGTTTGCTTGTGTCAGATTGATGGTACGCAGAGGGCCATAGATGATCGAGACTAACCAAATGTGAGGAGTGCAGCAGTTGTCAGTTACCTGGGGTGATGTTAAGCTCATTCCCGATGGCGAGGCTCCAGACCTTCCCACGGACACTGGGCGGGACGCCCTGCCACCAAAGTTCTCGTACACGCCGTGTGTTACGCCTTTGTCATGGCAACAGAACCCATCATTACAAGGCATTAAAAGACATCAATAAAAAAAAAACACTTTTTGTGCATATATGGATGGGACACTTACATGCTTTCCCAATTAGGCAGGACTTCAGTGTTCCAGATCACCATGGCATTGGCGATGTTGTCCTCCTGTCGGTATCGCTCCTTCATTTGACGTTTTTTCTTCTGTGCCTCTTTCATCTCTAATCAAAAGAAGATTAATTGTTTGTGTGTGTTTGGATTGGCAGTGAGAGGGGCAGCTGTGCTGAAATACAGGGGTGTACGGTCATCAGATCAAGTGTTAAAGGTGCTCTAAGTGGTGTCACACATTTTTTAGGCCAAAACATTTTTTGTCACATCCAGCAAACATCTCCTTACTATCCGCTAGCTGCTTGTCCCCTGAACACACTGTAAAAAAACGGGGTCTCTCTAGACACCACAGGCTCCACAAACAACAAGAAAAACAAACTGGGCTCACCTGCACCACAAAACATAACAAACTGTTCCAGCCAATAACCGACAAGAAAGATTTGGGGGTGGGGTTTGGGGGGTTAGTGCACGGATGAGGAGGAGGGAGGGTCTAGCTAGCCTCCGTTTTGTTTGACAACAATTTGAACATCAACAAGAAGTTACGACTCCCGGCATCGCTTAGAGCACTTTTAAATGTCATTATCATTGCAAATGCCCAAACTGTGTGTGCACAAAGAGACACGTTACTCACCCCTTCTCTTGGCCCCTGCAACCATCTCACTGTATTCCTGTCTGTGTCTCTGAGATTCCTCTTCTGATTTAGCAGGCAGGTCCCTAAAAATACAAGAACTCTTTAAAACTGCACAAACATAAAAACCCTTCACCCAATTATACACGACTGTTAAAGTTTGGGGTCAGTGAGATTTTTTCATGTGTTATTGAAAGAAGTCTCTTATGCTCACCGAGGCTGCTTTTATTTGACCAAACAATAATCAATTATTTGAAACAGAAAGTGTGTAATTTCTGTACCACTAGCATGACTGAACAAAATTACACAAGTAATGATTTGTAATAGTGAGTTTTATGAACACTTTCTGTCTGCTGTTAGTAGAGCAAATCAATATCCCTGCCCCAAACTTTGAGCCAATGTTGATGTATCACTCATTAAAGTATTTTAACATTAAATAAAATACCTCAGCTTCAACCTAATCACAAAAACAAATGTGCTGCCTGAAGCTAAAAGGGATAATCTCTGCTTTACAGATTAACAAACTGACCGTCTGTTATAAATAACTACAAATTTCTGCTACACCTTCAAGATTTCAGAAAGGATTTATCCATGTTTTCATTGGTACAACTCCAGAATGTTTGTTGTTTTGGGGTTTTAAATTTAGGCCAAATCCTTAAGTCAGAGGAATGATATAAAGATTAAAGCAGACATGGTTCATGAGGAAAGTGTATGGTCCTTCAGAGGACTGAATTCACTCTGTGGATGAAGTTCTTTGTACTTTTCTTTGGACAGTGCCTTCAGAGCAGGGACATAACCACCGTTAAAGGTGCTGTATGTTAGTTTTTGACTCTACTAAAACATAAAAATACCATTATATGCAGAAACATGTTAAGTTAACATACTTGTTTATCTGATAAACAACGCTACATTCATTCTCCTTCGAAAATGTGCATCCCGGGGCGGAATGTCTGCCTCTGTTTTGGTTTGTGAAACCCACCCACTGCCAGTTTACTCAATTGTATTTTGGCACCCTGGGTTGACAGTTGGCGGAAAACACTGCCTATTTCATTTAATTCATCGTCAAGTACGCTCATTTTTGTTGGTTTAGTCAATCTGGCAACCTGCATGCATCAAGTCTGAGGAGGAGGGCCTTGCGAAAAAAAACCCTCTCAATATTTTGAATTTGGACTGCAATACCTAGTTCAACCACTTGGTATCAAGAATACATACAGCACCTTTAAGTCAATATTCGGAATAGTAATGTTGAATGTTAAAACATTATTATTTCTATTATTAATAAAATTATTACATTTGGTTCCCCCAATCCTGAATATGTGGTACATATTTGGTTTAGAATCATTTCTTCTCTGTAAGCATGTTATCTGGAATGCAAACCAACTACATTTCAGCTTGTTTCAATCCACAAGTTACAAGTTACAATCAGATAAAAAGCAATCTCACTCAGGTGTGAAATCTGCTGGGTTACACAACTATACAAAAAGCCAGTTTTCAATTATTAACAAATAAGCAAAGCAAATACTCTTCTGCTACACATTATAAGAATGTTGTAACAAAATCTGCTCTTCAGGTTTATATGCACACATTTGGTATGACGGCTTGTGTTTCACCAGCAGTGCCCAGGGAATTTGGGTAAATATTTGATTAAATGGAAGCTTGCGCAGCACTTGAGGAGCTGTAGTTCATGTTTCACACTTACGCAGGTCTGTCTTCCAGAATGAGAGCAGTGGTGGATAAAGGCTCAAACTCCAAATTCTTGCGTCTCGTTGGCTGAGGGTGAGGGGGTGGTCCTGTGGCGGGTCCCACCCTGGACTCATACTCCTTAAAAAAAACGAAAGAAGAGAAGTCATTACAGCAGATCTGGGTCTACAATTTCTCAGCTGCCACATGTATCTGGAGGAGAAAGAATTCCATCATGAGATTCCCACATGCTACGAGTGAAAGGCCCGAAGACACTGTTGTGTCAACAGCACTTTCTATGTAAAGTATTGCCAGATTTGTGGCCATGATGTTAAAAGGTAAAATGATATAATAATTACACAGAGAAGGTCAGTAAGAATGCTGTTAACTGAACGTTTTTTATATGTATTTTGAAACAAGTAAAAAAAAAATCCTTTAAGGATAGGAGTATCTGAAAAAAGCTTTAAGATTTGTAAGACACAAGCCTTCATGTGTGAGTTTATCGGAGGTGTCTCTCTCACTGGAATACAGAGAGACACCTGCAGAGTGTGGAGGGTGAATTGAGCGCAAATCCAGAGCTGAAAACAACACGGGCTCAGTCATCACTTACTGAAGAGGAAGAGTAAAGACAGCTGCATGCACGCACACACACAAAGCCCACGCTTGCCCCACACACACTTGTCTCTTCTGGCTGACACACAAGATGACGCAGAGTTTCCAGCGGTATACTCAATCCTTCTTTATTTCACTTACTCTGTCATTCTTGGTTTCTCTTCCTCCTCTTTCTTTTTTGCTTTCTCGCCCTCTTCCTAACTCTCTTCTGCAAAAACTGCCTTCCCTTGCCATCTTTTCTTTGCACAAATAAGGTTATGAACTTCAGTGTTTCTAGTCATGGAAATAGCAGTACTGTTTCTTGGGTTATACATAATCTAAACACATTATAAATGCCCACCCAAATAGGAAAATTATGTTAATTTATATATATGTTTGCGTGTGTGTAATAAATATGTAAAGGTTTGGGGTCAGTACAATTTTGTAAATAAAAAATATATATACTTTTACTTAACTAGGATGCAATATAGTGATCAACAAGTGACAGTAGAAACATTCATAACATTACAAAAAAATTGTATTTCAAATAAATGTTGTTCTTTCAAACTTTCTATTTTTATAACCAATATATTACAGTTTCCACAAAACTATTAACCCGAAGCAAACCATTGGACTATCTTAAGTAGATACAACATATGAAACTTTTCAACATTCATAATATTTTTGAGTACCAAATGAACATATTACAATGATTTCTGAGGATCCTGTGTCACTGAAAACTAGAGTAATGGCTGCTGAAATGTTACTAAATATTTCACCACCGCTCTTACCTGTTGTATGGTTTTACAGTCTTTAGGAGGGATGTCCCGCAGTGGAATTTTCCCAAACAGCTTCCATCCTGGAGCACTGTGGGATGCTGCTGCCCTTGACTCTTTGGGCTTCCAGGAAAACAAATTCCTTTGAAGATAGAAGACAGATAGGAAGAGAGACCAAAATAGTCACTATTTAAAAACATACTCCACATAATCTAATTTCATTAGAATAAAGGATAGAGATTCTCAAACAGTTTAATAAGTCTTTGTAGCCTTTGATATAAAGAGGCCAAAATACGACAACCATTAAACTCATTAAGTTCAGACTATTTCTATAGGGAATTGAGATCTTGGACGGCCCGGCAGAGTTAATACACTTAATACAGCAGATTTTAAAGTGTTCTTGGTGATACGGCAACACCAGCATTCTGCAAATAAACCGTGAGTCACAGTCACAGGTGCCATTTACACAAACACACAGATAATGAGCAGGCCCTGCTGTGGAGATGACCACATTAAATCTCTGAACATGCTTTCTGAGGAGACAATCGATCTTATGCCGTTTTAATTACATAATTAAACCATTGAGGTAGGTCAATACTGTCCTGAGAGAGATGGATAGAATGACAGACATAACAGTGAGGGAGATGGACAAAGAGAAAGTGTGACAAAGGATGATATGGCATGGTACAGCTGGAAAGGAGAAGTTTATATCCTGTAAAAAAAAAAAAAAGGGAACTGAAGATACGGAGTGAGCAGAAACAAGGTCTCAGCAGCAGAAGACCATGAAGCCCAACTCATAAAAGCTGACATTAAAATTCCTCAGAGAGTGTGTGTGGGTTTTTTCCATACTAAAGTCTATGAAGGTCTTTGTAGAGACCAAAGCTCCTGGGTAGAGGACTCGCTCTGAACTCTGGTATTACATTACTGGTGCAATAAGGCAAATTTCAACCCAAACATAACGGAAACAATTGAGATATGCAGTCTGATGTAGGGCTGGACGATTATGGCCTAAAATCAAAACCTCAATTAATTGAACATTTGACCTCGATTACGATTAATGAACGATTATTTTGTTTCTGTTTTGTTTTTTTGCCCTCATAGTTCACAAAAATAGAAATTCTGTTTATTTACATTTACTCAACCCAATGATTCAGATCCAGCTTCTGTAACAAAAGTATAGCATGTGTAATTCTAAATTAAATATTAATATTTAAAGCTACATTTTGTTTGCTTTTTCACATTTAACACAATTAGGCTCTAAAAAATCTTCTGAGGGTACTTTTTCTTCCTTTTTAAAAACACAATAACATACGATAAACTGAAATCATACTCAAAAGTAGATACCTGATTTATTTTACAATAAAGCAATTACAAATATAGATATAGGGAATATAGTTAATCGAATGACACAAATAAGTCCAAATTTTTAAATAATTACAATAGTTAAATAAATAAGGAAATGTATGGCAAGTCCTGACCTTTTGGATGTATTTAATTATAAATTTACATTTAAATACATTTATTCATTCTTGAATATTAATATAGGTACCTGTAATTTTGGCCAAATTATATATACTTTGTTTGTGAATTTGCACATGCTATAATGTAAGCATCATTAATGACACCTTTGTGTTTAAAAATAAAAAATAAAAAAAAAATAAAAAAGATCGATTAGTGAAATGAAAGAATGATTTAATAAAAAATTTGATTGATTATTGTCTCTCATTGGCCTGATTAGCTTTGCCCTCAAAACCTTTCTTATTTAGTGGTACAGTATTGCATGATTTGAACATAATACACTTTGCATAAACGTTTGCAATTAGTTTTTTTAAAAGGTAACGTTACAGTATCAAGGCCTCTATACTTACATTTTCTTTTTTTTATTATTTTTTTGTTTAGGAACATAAATAAATTTTTAGGGCAATATTTGATTTTTTTTTTTTTTTTTTACCTTTTTGATCCCATTTTCCATCTCATTTTTATTAAATTAGTAAAATACAATCCAGAAGAATAAGTTACCAGTCAAATGAAATCAGCATCAACATTTCAGCTTTGCAAGGTATAGAACTCTGCTGTTGCATTAAGGATTATACAGACTTTATGAGAAGACTTAGAGGTGGCATTGATGTATTTCATAAGAACCATGTAATGAAATTAATGTTTAAAATATAAAGTTTTGAAAATGGAAATATTAAACGATTTAAATGACTCATTTATACTTTCAAAAGAAACTGAAACCGACAGTAGGTGGCAGCATGTCACTGCCTTATAAATGAATCATTTATTTAATCGATTCGTTCATTCATTTAAGAACAAAGCAAATGACTCTCTTTGTGAGTTGGTGATGGGTAAATCATTTACTCGCTAGATTTGTTCAAAAATGCAGATTCATTCAAAAACGTTGTTCAGAAACAGCTGTGTGTTTGTTTGGAGATGCACCGCGATCAGCTGTGACTTTGTTTGAATTTGTTTTTAAGAAATAGAGCAAATTAAGTGTTCCTGAAATTTAAGCCCATATGTTCAGGGGCGCCTGCAGGATTTCTTCTGAGGGAGCCCTCTCTACACTGTTTGTTATGATGAATGACAATACTGCAGTCTGCTTTCACGATCTGAGGTGAACCAATAAACATTTACTGCCTTCATTCAATCCCCATACTCCTTCTGTTTAATCTTATTTACTATCCTAACAGCATTATTATTATTTTTATTTTCAGATTTGCCTTTGTTGTTGATGCTACTTCAAAATATCAGGGGGGACTCCCATAAGTCTATTTTTAGGGGGGGGGGGGGGGGGGTTCTCCGCAGTTCTGCTTAATTCAGCTATGATTATCATTTCAGTTTATGTTTATAAATAAATATATATAATTTAACTGTTAAATAAAATCATTTCCAAATTTTCACTCATTCGTGCCTGGGGTGATAACTTTATGAGACAAAAGCTATATGTATAATTGTAAGGGCTATCCTTGCCATCTTCGCGCTCTTGCAAACTGGATGCTCTGCTTGCCGTAGAGTCCTTGTAGCCATTAGAGGTGTGTCCACGTAGATTTGTAAATAAATCTGCATCTTAAGTGGCGTGTCGCGTTAACATAACGTCTGTCGGCATGTGGCGTTATTTTAACGCGTGGTGGCATCTGGCGCTAACTTATCGCGTAACGGCGCTTATTTAATGCCTGGCGGCGTTATGAAAACGGCGTTTTAAAATTAATACGGCGTTGAAAAGCATGCGTTTTCTGGTCCACTTGGCTTTCCATAGTCAACTGAGCGTCATTTTAGACTGGCCTCAGCCAGACGGTTGAGATTGACTATTAAAGGTGGGATATTTTTTTCTATTGAAAGAACGATCATAGCTCACTATCAGCAGTTATTTTATCTATGTTCGTAACACTTCTTATAGATTATTGCTCGGTTTAAGAGATAAATAAAGATCAGATAAAGATAAATTAGCACAGTACCAGTACGAGTGATTGCGTGTGTGAATTAGTCATACTATATTATTGTGAAGCTGTGGGTTGTAAATAGCCTAGTTCCTTCAAAAGTAGAAAAATATGGTATAATAAGTTTTGAGATTCTAAGCTACTTTAGTAATAAATCACAGGACAGCGCTGACAACTGTTTTTGCATTCCTCTGTGTGCGCGATCTTCACAGCTACTGTTTATATGAGTGTTCGCGAACATGGAGCACGAAATAATAATACACATCCGACGGTCTAATCGCTTGAATGTCCAAACCATAAAACTGACAAAGTTTAGTGAAGACGCAAGGCTCACCGCTCGCGTGCCATCACTATGTGTTGAACCGGCGCTCACCTCCATGTTTTGCTTATATGCCAGTGACTGGATGGAGCAGAGTCATGTGGCTACACACGTGCTAGTATGCTTTTAAGGGAGAAGTATTAACAGGATTAAAAAATCTAAATAACCGACATGGGAAAATTAAGTCGGTTAGAGGTTCTGAATTTCGGTTTTGATTACTTTTCGATTAATCATCCAGCCCTAGTCTGATGTCTTGCAGTTTGGTTCCGATGCAGCATTTTGTCTTCATGTAAGTCTGAGATGACAAAAAGTTATTTGACTTTGATAAAGCAAAGCGGCTTCTTTTCATCAAACATAACACATAACACAAGGAGTGTGTTCAAAGTAAACAGCACACTTCAGAGCTTCTGTGAAGCATGCCTATGAAGAAAGAAGCCACAAGTGAGGGGCGGTCAAAGCACCTGTTGTTACTCATCATTCATTACCTGATCATGCGAGCAACAGTGTGACTTTTGCTCTAAAACAGTAAAGCGCTTCCTCACAGATAACACTTTAAAAAACACATATAGGCAACATCTGAAAATAAAATGCAATGATGATTCAAGAAAAAGCTTTAAGGAATTAGTCGGTGATTGTGTAAATCTGTGGGGTTAGTTTTCTCTCTCACACATATTGAGTAGCCCCAATAATTGATGTAATGACTGATAACATAACATTTTCAACAAATTTTCAACATTGATAATAATAAGAAATGTTTTTTGAGCATCAAATCAGCATATTAAAATAATTTCTGAAGGATCATGTGACACTGAAGACTGGCATAATTGCTGCTGAAAATAACAGGAATAAATAAAAAAATTTAATATATTCAATTATAAAACCATTATTTGTAATTGTAATAATATTTTGAGATATTGTTGTTTTTACTGTATTTTGGTCAAATAAATGCAGCCTTGGTGACCAAATGATAGTATATATAAATGATAGTGTATATAAATGTAAAAAAAAAAATAACGGAAAGCTGAAACTGTTTGTAGACATCTGAATGAGGCAAAAGTAAAAAGGTTGCACTCATCAGGCTTTACCTGGTCAGAAACTCAGCAATACCGTGTCTCTTAGTGCCAAGTGTCTGGTCAGATGAGGGATCAGTGTCAGCTGCGACCCTGTCTGGAGCACTCTGCCTCCGGCTGCCCTTGAATGCCTTCACAGAGCTGAGACATTCATCCACACCGCCCTCTGCTCCAAAATACCCATCATCCCCGGGGCTCAGAGGAGTGGCATCACAGCTGAGGGAGACTGTGTGACCGGGGTTAGTCCGGAGGTTCTGGGGCCTGAGTGGAGGAGGGCCTGTGTCGCTGAAATCCTCCTCTGGGCTCGGGTCGGTCTCTGTGTAATCGCTGGTATTTTCTGCCTGGGGAGACAGGGACAGCTTGGCACTGAGGTCTGACAGGGTGTCTGCAGGATCCTGGTCACAAGGCCGGGCCTCCTCTGAGCTCTCAGCGCTTGCACGATTGATCCTTTCACATGACCTCCCCGTGGACAGGACACCATCGCTTTGATGAACAAAGACACGGCTTTCTGGCACAGGACGGCCACCCAAGGCTCTGAAGGGGACTTGAGACAGGGTATCATAACTGTTCACAATCAAAAAACCCCCATTACCCACTTTCACACCTCTGTCCAAACCAGGCACATTCCTGTTGAATCCTTCTGCATAATCCAAACACGTTAAATGAGTCTGATCATGATCCATGTGCTCAAGGGTAACATCTCCATTAGGCATCTTCATATCCGGCGAGTTTTTACCAATAATTGACACTGCAGACCTCAGTTGTGAATTTAAATAGCCTTTGTCGGGTTTATTTAAGCTCTCAGCTTCGGAAGTCCCTGTAACTCGATCCGGACCGGACCGGGTTCCCCCCTCTCCATCCGGACACACCATATCCACCTCCAGCTTCCCGGGAAACCCGTTTAATACTCCGGCTGTGCACCCCACCACCACCTCCGGGGAGAGAAACGGCAGTCTAGCACCGCCCGGATTCGCATAAACCGAACTGTAAATAGAACTTTCCCGAGCGCTTTCGGTGTCTGAACCACAAATGCGTGCTTTGTACTCCTCCCGGTTGTCGTTGACATCGATGGAGGGTGCGAGTCCCGGCTCATCAGCAGCATCCTCCACTCTTTCCATCTCACTGGAGTTGTCGACGGTTAAGAAAGGCAGATGAAGCCCTGCTGCAGCGGCGGCGCCCCGGTTCGGCTGGGCTGTCTGCAAAACAAGCTCTCATCTTATGTTCCCCGCCGATTCTGCCAGTCCAGTACATTCATGACATCGCACCTCCGAAGCCTGTAAGCGTTGAGGACGGAGGGTAAAGCCACGGCTCGGTGTTGTTTATGCACATTTTGACCCACGTCCAGCCCAGTTGCTTATAGAGGCCATTTTGAATGTGGTGTCGGCGTGTCTCTTCCAAGCAAAAGGTTGGAAGTGGAACTTGATTTCCAGGAGTTTACGCGACATCCACCGGACAGTTGGAGCTACTGCAGGGCACTCTGCGTTTACAAAGCAGCACATAACGGTTGATTATTTTTGTGAACCTAAGCTGGTTTTATATTACCTAAGTCAACATAAAAAGCATAAACTCTTTTAAAATATATATATATTTCCATTATTCGTCTTGTCATCTTCTATTATTTGTATAACAAAAATCGCTAGCCCGACGTCCAGAGGCTATTGTGTTTTCCAATCGGGCTACCAAAAAATGTTCCACCACAGTATCCAGACGTCATTAAATAAATATGAGCGCTGCACGTTTCAAGTCAAAACGCGACGCAGATGTCTCTGGAGGGAACCGACTGTCCCCAGAAACGTTTCGTTGCCATTTGCAGAGCTGCTTTGTGTACGGCCGTTACCACGGAAACCGCAATATTTCATCGCTCCTAAAGCGCCACCTCGTGGCAGAGAATGAATTTGCATTTCCAAAAAGCCTTTCTTGCTGTTTGTTTATGGTCAGATCAGTGCAAATTTCAACTCATGTTTTTACGCAGCAAACACATAGAAGTTAACGCCTTCAAAAATCGAAACAACTAAGACTAATCATATTTATTATTTATAGTCATATTTATACGTTTTAAATTGACAATTTATACGCTTAATTTATCTTTTTTCATAAAAATGGTCTAAAGGCTGAAATGCTGTTGTATAAATTTTTGTTTTTGTGAAAACCTGTATCTGAAATGTAAATCATGTGATTTTATGGCTCAGTACTACATGTTACCATAAACACGGTCCAACACCATTGTTCATTTTACTTGTGCAGCTCTTAAAATGGGTCATAAATTGCCTTAAATTAATTTTTCTAAATCCTGCAGATACCCTGTAAATAGTGAAATAAAATTCCTTCCTTCATATTTGTTGATATTTGTGTATTCAAAATATTTTTGACATTTAAATTCCTTTTCACTTCTCTCTCTCTCTCTTTCGCTCTCTCTGTATGTATGTATATATATATATATATATATATATATATATATATATATATATATGAACAAAATTATAAATGCAACACTTTTGTTCGTGCCCCCATTTTTCGGGGGGGCTCTACTCAAAGATCTAAGACTTTTTCTGTGTACACAAAAGGCCTTTGTTTCTCAAATATTGTTCACAAATCTGTCTAAATCTGTGTTAGTGAGCACTTCTTCTTTGCTGAGATAATCCATCCTCACAGGTGTGGCATATCAAGATGCTGATTAGACAGCATGATTATTGCACATGTTTGCCTTAGGCTGGACATAATAAAAGCCCACTCTAAAATGTTCAGTTTTACTGTATTGGGGGGTCCAGGGGGTTCAAAAAAACCGTCAGTATCTGGTGTGACCACCATTTGCCTCACGCAGTGCAACACATCTCCTTCACATAGAGTTGATCAGGTTGTAGATTATGGCCTGTGGAATGTTGGTCCACTCCTCTTCAATGGCTGTGCGAAGTTGCTGGATATTGGCAGGAGCTGGAACACGCTGTCATATACACCGATCCAGAGCATCCCAAACATGCTCAGTGGGTGACATACGGTGAGTATGCTGGCCATGCAAGAACTGGGGGATGTTTTCAGCTTCCAGGAATCGTGTACAGATCCTTGCAACATGGGGCCATGCATTATCATGCTGCAACACAAGGTGATGGTCATGGATGAATGAATGGCACTACAATGAGCCTCAGGATCTTGTCACAGTATCTCTGTGCTTTCAAAATGCCATCAATAAAATGTACATGTTTGTTGTCCATAACATATGCCTGCCCATACCATAACCCCACCACCACCATGGGCCACTTGATCCACAATGCTGACATCATAAACCACTCACCCACACGACACCATACAAACTTTCTGCCATCTGCCCTGAACAGTGAAAATCGGGATTCATCCGTGAAGAGAACAGCTCTCCAAAGTGCCAGACGCCATCGAATGTGAGCATTTCACCACTCAAGTCGGTTACAATGACAAACTGCAGTCAGGTTAAGACCCCGATGAGGACGACAAGCATGCAGATGAGCTTCCCTGAGATGGTTTCTGACAGTTTGTGCAGAAATTCTTTGGTTATGCAAACTGATTGTTGCAGCAGCTGTCCGGGTGGCTGGTCTCAGACGATCTTGGAGGTGAAGATGCTGGATGTGGAGGACCTGGGCTGGTGTGGTGTGGTGTGGTTACACGTGGTCTGTGGTTTGGATGTACTGCCAAATTCTCTGAAATGCCTTTGGAGATAAAACTGCACATTTTAGAGTGGCTTTTTATTGTGTCCAGCCTAAGGCACACCTGTGCAATAATCATGCTGTCTAATCAGCATCTTGATATGCCACACCTGTGAGGTGGATGGATTATCTCGGCAAAGGAGAAGTGCTTACTAACACAGATTTGTGAACAATATTTGAGTGAAATAGGCCTTTTGTGTACACAGAAAAAGTCTTAGATCTTTGAGTTCAGCTCATTTAAAAAAGTGTTGCGTTATAATTTTGTTCAGTGTATATGTATATGTATATGTATATGTATATGTATATGTATATGTATATGTATATGTATATAGGTCTTTTTTCATTTGGGCTAGTTACATTTTTGACCTACCAAAATCTATTTATCGAGCTAAAGGTCAAAATGGCCACAAGAGGGCGGCAATACAGTTTAAAAAAATAATAAAATAAAATAAAAAAAAGAAGGAAAAAATAGTTTTTTAGGTTGCTGGATTTCCCCTAAATTTACTCAATGAAATATGACACTAGTGTATGGTGCGTTGTTATTTAAAATCCAAACAAGACCTGGCCTTTCATGTCTCAGCATTTATATAAAAGGTCTGCTGTGTTATTTGCTAAGTATAACATGAAGGCCAGATTTTATTCATTATGATGCATTATTCTTAGTCATTGCATTACAATTAATGAGCTCAATTCTCTCAATGTCTAAGTGATGAAATGGAACACATTTGGGAGAAAAGTTAATTATTAACCACTCTTCAAATACATATAAAACAAATGATGTGCTCACTGGGCTCCTGAAAAAAATTGAAACCTGCTTGTGCCTTTCTTTCTCTCTCTCTCTCTCTCTCTCTCTCTCTCTCTCTCTCTCTCTTATACTTTGAACCATCACGGAGCTTTTAAGTACACTATACCACTACTGCAGGGAAAAAAAAAATTTGTGGTATCTAGTAACATGTTTGACAATTGAATAAAGAGGAGTTCCTCAGTGAATAGACTGTGAAACCTAAAACCAAAACCAGAAAAAATGCAGCTTGACACGTATGCAGCAGCCATTCACAAACACTGTATGTTGACAGAATAGTGCAGCTTTTCAGACTTTTAAGCTTCTTTAAACCACTAAACTGCAAGACCTATAAAGTCTCGCACTGCAAATCATTTTGCACTATAAGATACAGGTTAAAATGATTTATAGAGGTAACATTAAATGGTACATTTCATAACATCATAATTAATATTTTCAATATATATATATATATATATATAATGTGTATTTACTGTTTGCAGTGTTTAGGTAAACAACAAACAATCAATCAGTTAGTCATGCCTTAATCACTTCAACCATCAAATACAACTGACTTGACAGATTAATTTAATTAAAAATGTCACTGAATTCTTAATGTAATCTGTGGTCATTTGGATGATTCAAAAGCATGCAGAACTTTGCAACTTGAACATAAATGATTATATTTGATTATTAATGTGTAATTGTTACAAATATATTGTTGTTGTTGCAAAATCTGTTTGCACTGTTAGTTGTTACCAAAATGTGCTATGCGTGTTTACTTGTCGTTTGTAAAATGTTATTGTTGACAGGGTTCTCTGTCTGTAATTTCTGCAGACCTGGTCAAATTAAGATTTCAGTTTAATTGGCAAGTCATTCGGAGGGAAAGAATGTTGGTATGGACATAAACCAATCACAAAGCAAGAACTTCTAGAGCGAGACGCACCAGCGCATGAATCTGGGTCACTCCACGCGCTCAGCACCGGGAACGGACGCAGTTTTCCCAACTCGCCAACATGGGACAGTGCTGGAGATCGGACCGATCACTCAAAAAGAGTATCCTAAAACAAGGTAACTGGCCTATTATGAAACGCCTTGTTCAGATGCGATATTAACGGATATGACTTTAGAGATGGAAAACGGCACAAACCACACGCAGGACCGCGTGCACGGAGCGCAGGAGCGAGGGGATGGAGACGGACAGAACAGCGTGCGCGCACTGCTGGGTTTCGTGCTCTTCCTCCTCATCGTCTCCACGCTGCTCGGAAACACGCTCGTGTGCGCCGCCGTGGTCAAATTCAGACACCTGCGCTCCAAAGTGACAAACTTTTTCGTAATTTCTCTGGCCGTTTCGGATCTCTTCGTAGCCGTCCTGGTGATGCCGTGGGAGGCGATATCCGCGGTGGCGGGCACTTGGCTCTTCGGCCGGTTTTGCGGCATCTGGATCGCCTTTGACATCATGTGCTCCACTGCGTCCATCCTCAACCTGTGCATCATCAGCGTGGACCGCTACTGGGCCATCGCGAGCCCGTTCCGCTACGAGCGCAAGATGACCCACCGGGTGGCTTTCATGATGATTGGAGTGGCGTGGACCCTGTCCATCCTCATCTCTTTTATCCCGGTACAGCTCAACTGGCACATGGCTGAGGAAGATGAGGATGGCGCAGCGGGCAACGGCACCGATTACAGCGACAACTGCAAAGCCAACCTGAACCGGACGTATGCCATCTCGTCTTCGCTGATAAGTTTCTACATCCCCGTGATCATCATGATCGCCACGTACACGAGGATATTTCGTATTGCGCAAACACAGATCCGCAGGATCTCCTCTTTGGAAAGGGCAGCGGAGCACGCGCAAAACCACCACCAGCCCAACGATTGCTCCAACGAGAGCTCGCTGAAAACCACTTTCAAGAAAGAGACCAAAGTTTTAAAAACACTCTCGATCATTATGGGGGTGTTTGTGTTCTGCTGGCTACCGTTTTTCGTGCTTAATTGCATGGTGCCCTTCTGCCAGTGCGTGAGTGACACTACCTTCACCATCTTCGTGTGGTTCGGATGGGCCAATTCCTCCCTCAATCCCGTCATTTACGCGTTTAACGCGGACTTCAGGAAGGCGTTCTCCTCGATTTTGGGTTGCAACAAAATTTTCCCCAGCACCACAGTGGAGACGGTGAATTTCAGTAACGAGCTGGTGTCGTATCATCACGACACGACGCTTCAGAAGGAAGCGCAACCGCTGGTCGTTCAGATGCCGAATCCTCCGGAGGAGCCGAGTCTCCCGTTCGATAAGGCCTCGGTTACTTCGAACATGTCCCGGAATCACACAAACATGCTCTTACCCAACATCGGACAGTTTGAGTGCGACGGGGAGATTTCCCTGGACACTATCACGCCATTCACCTCCACGGGACTCATTGAATGCGAGGGAATCCCAGGACAAATCATTAGTGAATGACTCAGGGGGGTTAGGGGTCGCCAAGGCTTTTGCCTCCTCAAATGAAGCCAAAAATAATTATTAGACTAGGTATCACAAAGCAGGCGAACAGGTTTAATTCTACATATCAAAAAGGTAAACAAAAAGTATGAAAATTTCGCCTGGCAAAAAAAAAAAAAAAAAAAACGTGGATACGCCTCTCGAGCGCTTACAGTATTATTCAAAGTTACATCGGCAAAACATAAATACTGTTTTCTCCATAACACTTTTTTCAAAGGTAGCTAAAACGAGGATTTGCGCCAGACACTCATAAATAGCCCTACAAATGATCTTTCTGAAAGTCACAGTAAGCACACTAAATACTTTTAAAGTGAACTGATTCACTGTTTGACTGACGCTGGAGGAATTCGAAAACCATCACGAATGCATAAAATGGGCTCATGACTCTTTTTGACCTCAGTGGTTTTCTTAAAATAAAGTGCATCCTAATTTTACCGTTATTTTAAGCATAATTAACTTAATTTGTTCACTTGCCTTGTACATGTACAGCAAAATATGAAATTCAGTATAACTAATTGTATATGTGTTTTAATGTGAGAAATGTCCATTTGCTGACAACTTTTGCAAATCATGTAGCTATAATCCTTGCAGACATAAGCACATTATCTTTGCACCTTTCTGTCCACAGCTTTTACATGAAAATCTCCTAAACTCTAGATCTGTCAAAAGTAGCCAACTTTCCTTAGATCACAGCTCTGCACACTATTGGCTTTCTCTCATGAGGTGCCATCTGGCCTTTGAATTGAGATCCATGCTAGATACTTCTTGCCTCCTTTTTCTTCTCTCTCCAGTCCATATGCTTAATTCATATATATACAAGACTAATTTAAAGCATTAGAACGCAGGAGAAACATTATTTCAGTCAAATGTCTAATCCTCTTTATGCATTCTTGTTAAAGATTACACACAAATCATTAGATTTTAGATTCATATATCAAAAAGATGTGCAATCCTTTTCAGAATTGACACATTGAGGTTAAGGTTACTAAATCTGACCATAAAAGTGCATAAAACCGCTTTGGATTTTCAAATTCTTTTAATTTCTAAAATTATTTGTCTTCATGAAGTACATTTAGAGGTGATATATTCTGAGGTCATGTAATAAGATATTATAATTATTATACTGGCTGAATTGTTAACAGGACAACCAGGTCATTCCTTCCAGAGGTAGAATGATTTATGTCTCAACTCCTCCCTGTTTGTATCCTACTTTATGCCGGATTGCATTGTGTGTTGAATAGGCACAGGTTTCTTGTGGTAAAATGCAGAATACCACAAACAGGAATCTGGTAGCAGCTGAAATCTCACCCTTAGATCCTGCTGTGTAAAACTGATCATGTGGTATAATCATTGCATGGAGTTATTATGCTGATTTTATTTTATTTTTCTGGTCTATTCAGCACAGCTTCTTTGGACAAACAAGGAAATAATGAGAAAAAACGATCATTAAATGTCCTGTATAGACAGCTCAGAAATGAAATTTAAAAAGTGAGCAACATCAGCATATCAATAAGTCATAAAATCTATGATGAATATTTATTTTGGACACTTATCGGTACAGTTAATAACATGTTTTATTATAGACATTTTAAAATTTTTAAGAAAAAATTAAATATCCTAAGAAGAGGCTGTGCTTTGTTTCTTTTATTCCTTGACTTTTTCATCACAGACTAAAACGGTTGCACATGGTCACTCACATGGTACAGTGAACTAAAGGAAGATATCAGACTCATGGTAATACCTCACTTTTAGCAGTTTTCCAGCAGCTTATATATTGCCAGAGTGAGAGAGTGAACATGTCCAGAGATGAAGCCATTTCTGTTTGCTTTCACTCAGAAATTCTTCAGCCTTGTGAGAGCATTCAAAAGCTCTTCAAAACAAATTGAAAAGACAGAAAAAAAATATTGATAAAAAGATGCTGCTCTGAGTGTCACCTGGCTCAGGAAGTGTTTCATCTTCTCAGAACAAAGGCTTTGAGTCGCACTGCAACCTCAATTCGGCCTGACCTACAGAGACCCCTAAAAAAACCAATGACCCTACCAACCAGCCAGAACACACAGCTGTGTAGTGAAAGCAATTACATTTTATTCTAATGCTTTTCACAGACACTAAATTAATCTTTGAACTATTTAGAATCCTCATCAAAATATGTCCGAAGAACCATATACTACAAAACCAGCCTAATAGAGTTGTTTAATGAACTATTTCATACTGAATGATGCTACTTTGTCAAAGAAGCTCCCAGCATATTGCAGCAAGTAAATTAAAAAGTAAATTGCTTAGCAATTTTTGCGTTATAATTATTGTTCTGTTGTTTGTTGCACTTTAACCATATATCTTAACGACTCTTCTTAAAATGACTGCATATGGATATCTTTGATTTAAAATATATTTTCTCCTTCAGAAACCAAATTTATAGTTTAATGTATACGTATACATGAAAAGATTGTAAATTACTATTTCTAGAATCCATATTCGGTAACTTTCTAAACAAAATGTATTTAGTTGATTTGATACGAACTGAATGACTAAATAACACATTTTGAATTTACAGTAATGAGCCAAAAAATACAAATTGCCCAGTCAAGAATTTTAATTATTATTAGTAGTATTTATATATAATTTTAATAACAATTGCCATGTGTTTTAGAATGAGAGGAGTGTTTGTGAAAATGAATGTGTGTGTATCTGACCAAACTAACCTCCTTTTGGGGATGCCCTCATTTGTAAAAACATTTATCATTTACAAAAAATGTGTAAATGATAAATGTTGAAAAATGTCTATTAGGGTTAGGTTAGAGTATTCATGAGCTGTATACAAAACCGTCTAGATAAGGAATATTAACATTTACATAGCTAAGTAAATGTGTGTGTGTGTGTGTGTTACCAGTAAAAACTGGCAAACACCTGGTTTTGATGCAGTGAAAACACCAATTCTAAGAAAGATACTATGAAAATGTTATGATCTTAATGAAACAAAGACTACATTGCATTCCTGATCCTGTCATCCTGTGCAGAAGTCCACTGCAGTCTCTAGTAGTGCTCCCAATTAGAGTGTACAAGCTCACATACACAGACCACTCGGACATGCAGGAACAGCAGACGAAATGAATAAGTGGAGAAAAGGCAGGTGAATAATGAGAAGTTAAAATGCCACATGAATCATAGACAGGCTCATGAAGGTAGAGGTTGCAGGCTGGAAAAAGAAAATAGTACGAGAGACAGAATCCTAATATACTTTCATTAAATGTGATTTGCTTGTCACATTCTTTTACAAAACATAAAAATAAATATGTTAATGTAACAAAAATAAAGAGATGTAGTGACAGTGTGATTTCTTTTTGCAGTTGTAGTCCCAAACTGCTCGTTACAAATGTAGATGTGGTTTCAATTCAGGAAAAAGAGGAAAGAGACCTATTCTGCTCTAGCAATTTCATGTTGAGAGACATGAGAGACTCTTCTGAAAATGAAGACAGAGAAGAAATCTGCCGAATGATGATGACCACACTCACCAAGGATTCTTATGTAAAGTCAAAACATTTCAAAAAGCTTTTGTCAGTTCTTGTGAAAAACGAATGTCACACATCAATATCTGAATAGGAAACCTATCAAAATTAGGGATGCATGATATTAGATTTTTGCCGATATCCAATATGCCATTATTTTTCTAATCTTTTTGGCCAATAGCCGATGCTGATATCCTTTTGTTTTCAAACAACACCAAGTCTCTCCTTTGCAGAAATTATAGACACATCATTTTTTTATTTTGGTAAGTTAAACACTTTTTGAACTAATAAACATGATTTAATTTATTTTTTTAATGAAAGTACATTGAAAGCTTTTAAAATAACTATAATTAAATCAATCTCTGCTGTTTTTTGTTTGTTTTTGTTTTTTTCTCAGACAGATGCAGTGGATTTAACATTAAATGTGGTTTTATTAACAAAGTTTGGGAGGAGCACGATCAGATAATCATCCAATTTGGCACAGGTGCATCTCGTTTAGCTAATCATCTTCACTAGCACACAAGCTGTATATATATATCTCCAGTCTTCCTACCTCCTGTCCCACGACAGTTTTTCGGCATCCTTCCTCTACCCCAACTCCTCACTTCTAATCTATTTATCCCAAATTAGGGATAGGAGGAGTTATTTGGGTTCGGGCTATGCTCCGGGCCCGGACCCCTCCCCCAGGACAGCACGCTAAAATATGCTTACTTTTCTTCAGATTAGATGTAAGGGTGAACTCGTGAATAGATGGTCTAAGGAAAAAGAGCTATAAAAATTCCTCCTTGTATAGCTCCTTGTATTTAAGTTTTTATAATCCATTTGAAAAAAGTATTACATACTAATGAATAAATCTGTATATATTAAATTATTTAATTTCTGACCTTAGAATCAAAACAGACTTGTGATTGTATGACTTCAATTACTGCTTTACTTATTCAGAAACACAAGTATGCTAATGTTATTTGTGTATATTTTGCTGCTGCACGCACTGGTAACAGTTTATGGCAAACAGCGTGCATCATTCTCTACTTGTATTCTCAAATTAAATGCGGCAATCCAAAACAGTGAATCTAATCACCATTCCGGCAAAAGTTCGCTTATTGCTATCACACCATAAGCATATGTGATATATTTGTCTTAGGGGCAAGGCATTTGTGCATTGTTTATTTTATTGTATTTTTTTTTTCAAATCTGTGTGATTTTAAATGTTTACATTTTAAGCCTTTACGGCTGATAACATTCAGATAATATTGTGCATCCATACTAAAAATAAAAGCTGAAGTGTTGCATTCTAAGGAAGCCTTGTGGCTGTAAAGGGGAAAACCAGGGTTACTAAAACATAACATGATACCACTGACCTATAAAATATAAATAATGTATTTATGCAGCTTGTGAATTCACGCTGAAACAGTTTTTGACACATTCCCACAGCCTGTTTTGAAATCGATTAAGACCAGCACACAGTGGTGTTATTAATATTGAATGTGACTTCATGAATGAAAGACGAGTAGCACAGATAGTCAAACCACTCACTGTGTTTATGCTGCAAATAGAAGAGCTTGATTTGAAATTCAATATCATGCCCCATTTCATTCAGTTTCTCTGCAAGAGGCCACTATCAGCAGATCATTAAGGCCAGAAGAGAATTAAAAGAGTGATTATTTCCTCAAGTGGGTATGAAAAAAAGATGTAAACATTGAAACAATCCTCATTTATATTGTAATCATGATTCCGAAACAAAACGGCCATATACCTGTTGTAGGCTGTGTGAAAAGCCTCCTTACGTGTGTGAATACAATGGCTGTAATGACCAACTTGCTCTTTTCCCTATATATGGTAAAGACACCCTTGCCATTCATTTAACTCAAAATGCATTGCATGTGAAAAAACACACACACACACAAAAACACACAAAGCCCCAAACCACCTTTTCTTTTTCCAGCTTATGTTTGATTGAGCAAAGTAAATCCCATGTTTATTGTCTTATTGTCTTAAGGAATTTTTAAATCTAGCTGTCAAACAATTCCAGTCCTGGGACACATTTCTGATTGGTGCCCCATTTTCAATTAATTTTGCCAAACAATGCATCCGTATTTTTTGGAGGCGTGCGATGTGCAGAATGTCTGCACAGGGTCAGAGTGCTTCAGGAAACAGCATGATATTGCTGCTGCATTACTTAAAAATGGCAGATTTAAAAGTGCCTTTAAAACACTGAAGAAAGAAATCTCATTCAGTGTAGCAAATGGTTTTATTAAAAACAGAAAATACATAAAAATCTGAGAGTAAAATCGAAAACTGCATTGGACTCAGTTCAGCGATGAACAGATGGCAAGTGCGATCTTACGCAGAGCTATCACAGAATTATTTTATGAGAAACAACTGATGGAAGTGCAATAATATTAGTGGTGTTATATTACATTGACACTGTTTATTTAATATAATACTGCAAGAATAAATATTTGAAATACTTTAGTAGTTATGATATTATTTGAATACTGGATAAATTGCAGGTGAATTCTATTATTTTATTTTTTTTGGAGGGTAACCTAATTTATATTAATGTTACATCATATTTAGGAATAGAATAAAATAATTTAAATTTGATAAACAAGATTAATGGCTTTGAAACCATACTTGTAGGTACATTCCTTCATATATGAGTATTTAATGTTAGAAGAACTTTTATTAATAACAATTCCTACTCACTAAAATGCTCCTTTCTCCTATATTGGAAATTTAAATTTCTAACACGCACTCTCACACACACAAAATTAAGTAATTTTTTATTTATTTTTTTATGCTTGTGAAATAAAGAGATGTTGTAAGTTATAAATCAATTACAAAAGCACATTTTTATATTTGTATAACATTATGACCATTATAACTAACTTCGTGAAAGTTTAGACTCAAAAAATACTATTGAAATAAAGATGGCAATTCAGGCCAGGTAGGGTTATGTTACTGACATGAGTAAAAAGGAGAGTGAAAGGTTGTGGAGCAGGCTTTAGATAGCCGGGAGGCTTTGGTTTGCTCTTCTCAAGAGCCTCATCAAAATTGCAATCACCCAGCGGTGTGTGAATCAGGCCTCATAAAGGAAAATCTGTCTTTTAGTTCAGTTTAAATGTCTTTATTATGATGTCACATTATTTCCAAGGCTTTAAAATGGGTAGCATGTGCAGTGGGCACTTTTTTAAAAAATGGGATGAGAAAATAATTGACAGGATGGAAATTAATATTTACACAGTTTTGACATGATATGGCATTTTCATTGTCCCACAAGATGAAAATGAATATAATTAATATTGTCGTTATTTAAAATGCAATAAATTGTTAAACATTTTGTTTGTCCTACATGGACCTGTTGTCATAAAAGCTGCAGTGTTATTCAATTCCAAGCCAAATCTCAAAACTACATATTTCTAATTAAATTTCAACATTTTATCACACTGGTAAGATAGCATTTGGTAATTGTTTCAACACTTTTTACATCCAGATTTTACGATGATTCAGAAGAGCCAGATGTTGATTCATCATTTGCACTTTTGACAGTTGTCCAAGAACTCCCAGACATTGCTCTTCAGTACAAACCAGAAAGATCTCGATCATCCTTGAGAATGAAGTTGTTATAACAAACCTGCAGAGACTCTCTGATCCTTTCCTTGTGATGTTTGGCTTAATCTAGGCGTTGGATCTTTCATATCCAAAAGAGATGGCCACCACATTTGAGTTTATTCAGAAGGTTCTTTTGGGTCTTGATGATGGCAAACTTAAGCCAAGGGTGCTGGCTCTAAAGAATGACTTGCTGATTCATGCACAGTAATTTTATGCTGTGTGTCTGTGTTATGTTGTTTTCCTTGATATCAGGCATCTGGGTAAGATTTCAACAAGAGTTCTTATAAAAAAAATAGTGCTCTGCCTAAAATATATACAAAAACTTAAAAAATAGCGTCAATCAGTTGCCTCAAATATTTTTAGTTAGTAGAACTTATCCGGGTGAAAAGTCAAGTGATGTAGGCAGTGTCTCCGTATCCCTATGAATGGCTGATATTCTTCTTTTCCCTAATCTTTACACATCTTTTTTCTTTTTTTCAGCAAAAAAAAAAATTATGAATGACCAAAGAAAAAAAAATCACATCAAACTGGTAGAAATGGGCAATAAATAAATAAAAAAAACATTACAAAGTAAACAACTCACCCAATCAGACTTAATCAGTTTCGCTCACGTTCACATTTAAATGCTCTTTTAATAACTTAAAATTTGTCAACTATGTATCAGCTGTTTTTGTGCTTACTCTGAGTGGTTACCATAACCTTGCTCCACCATTTTGCATGTACACTTTTCATGTGGACATCTTTTCACAATTCTAGTTTCATTGTGTAGAAGTAAGAGCAGAATAAATGCCTTTTGAGGTTCTCAGGACTCTGTAGATAATAGTATTTTTGCCTTTCTGCTTTCCTTAACCAAAACTCTTTCATTTCTATTGCCAAAGGAGGGAGGAAAAACAGAAACCATGTTTTGTGTGTGTGTTGTGAGTGCTTTTCTTGCCTGTATTTCCAACTCAAAAGTAAATGCATGTAAGTATTTTAATCAATTTTACATTGTTGTTTTGTAAATACATTAATACAGTCTCATTTAATCAAATGTTTTCAGTAAAATCTACTCAATATAAAGTGTTTGTGCATCAGGACATTGTGTGTTTAACTTTGTTCAGTGGATGAACAATTTGCTACATGATTTGTTTAATAACAGCATACTTTGAGATTGAGTTAACAGACTTGTATAATGCATTATTTTCAATTAATTTATTGCTAAGTTTAGTGCCGCAAAATAGACATAGAGCAGCCCTTACATGTAGTTGCATGCAATGAATCTCACACACCTGCTGCTGATCTGTAATCATAGTAAAATCACTTGAATATGGTACACAGACTGTGAATTTGTAAATTGTAGCTGAAGCTAAATCATGACTGACCAAATCAACTGGCTCAGTTTGAAATCTATGTTGCACTAATTCGAGAAACTGCTTCATCAGAACTTCTCGCACCTGAACTGATTGGCAGACACTTTAGGTTTCTTCCTACACTTTCAAGATAATGCCTGTTATTTTTGAAACTTTGAGGGGGTGTCTGAATTCCACCCTACACAGGAGAAATCCTAGCCAATTGGCCAGTAGTGTTATTATCTGAACACACACTGTGAGAAAAGTGATTGTGTTCCACATGTAATTTTAACTTATTACACTGCCTGGAAGTGTTACAGAAAAACCGTATCTACAGTTTGTTTGATTATAAAGGCTTTTCCACATTTAATCAACCTACCATGTGGTCAAATCAAACTGGCAGTTCAAGTTCAAGAAACATAATGAAAGCCAAGCTTGAAAGTCACATCATACTGCAATTAAATTGTGTCCTGTGTCCTGTCTAATCAAAAACTGGATTTAAAACTCTACTGCATTTTTTTCCTAAAATACATTTTAGGAAAATAATTATTTGCATCATTGCATTTGTAATGTTGTTGTTATTATTATTATGAAGTGGGAAAGAATTTAAAGGAGTAGGCTGGTTAAAAAACAAAGAAATATCAGTCAAGTGATGAGATATGGTATGGTTTTAATTGAGTAATGAATACCCTTGAGGCGGATTATGTATAATACAAAATATGTTAATTTATTTCAGTAATTCAACTCAAATTGTGAAACTCGTGTAGCGGATATGCAAGTCATCGATTCATGGGTTCTGAACTAATGAATCACGGTTCGTTGAATCTAAAACAATGCAAACCCAACGCTTATAGATTTTGAATATATATTATAAACCCAACTCTTTCTAAACTAAATGCCTGGCCTGGCGCCAGTCTGGCTGGATTTAAATTATTTACGACGGAGGATGAGACATTCCAAAGTCACGTGAGCAGCCTCAAAGGAGAAACGACCACATTTCTAAACACACACACCCACAAATGTTTTATCTTACACTCATCATGTAAGTCATTATTAAGATGTATTTTGCCTTTTGTGCGATGGTTATGATTTTCTGATTTGTAACTTCTGATTTGGAAATGTTTCTCCTAATTTTAATGTTCTCAAATAGAATCATGAGCTGTAACCCTACTCCTTCCCAGGTCTTAAAACTTTATGACCTAACAAACAGGACAGGAAAGCTAACTCTTAGAAAAGAGAATAGTACCCTTTTTTTCTCAATGTATTCCAAATGTATTAAGTATTGCTTTTTGGTGCATTAGATGTTTTCCATAATCAAAAATTGGAGTATCCACAATTTTATCGTGTGTTAATCTTTAAATGTGTGTAATTCTGCATATGAATGTAATGAGTCCACTGGCCCCGGAAGACACGAGAGAACACGCCCAGACCGACACACGCTGCACGCACGCTCGTCTTTCGCATACACAAAGAGAACCATGCAAGTATCATTCTCTATGGAGATTTAAATGCTGCTTAAAGTTTGTCTATGATTTGATTCGTTGTTGTCTTTCAAGGGTTACTGTCTGTGAGTTTGCATAACTGAGCGCGTGATTCTGTGATCACGCCTATTCTCTCATTCATCCTCTCTTACTCATTCTCTCTCTCTCTCTCTCTCTCTCACTCTCTCTCCCTCTCCCTCATTTGGATTCCATTATGTCTTGTACAAAGTTTACTGTCTATATTGTCGTACGCGTATTTACTCTGTATAAATCGTAGTTTGATGTAGTATTAGTTCAATTATTAAATTCCATATACTCCAGATTGTCTGTCTAAGTTGCTCATGTTACAAAGTCAATGAAATGTCGATCTTAGCTACAAAGCTTATTTGCTACTTTTAAGTAATCTAAATTTTATAAGGACAGGAGAATGGTTTCATGGCCAGAAACTATTTGTCCTGGAATTATAAGAAGTGATAACGTTACTGAGAGTTAATAAGTTAATCTTACGGCCGTTTGCTGGACGAACCACGTTTGATTTACATTAATTTGTAGTAAAAGATATCACAATAATTGATATGAAGAATAGAATATTGGAATATTAATGAGTAAATTACAGTGCCTTGTTTTGAGTTATTAATATATACAATTGACCTATTTTTCATCTTCAATAATTTTAATGCAACTGTAATATGATATATATATATATTAATCATATTCCTGATTAATTATTCAAATTCCCTATATCATTTGAGTTAATTATAATGTACAACCCAGTGCGTCTACACTCGTGTATTAAATAAATTCAATGCACAAAGACTGAAGTAGTTTAAGTCTTTGGTTCTTTTAATTGTGATGATTTTGGCTCCCATTTAACAAAAACCCACCAATTCAATATCTCAACTAATTAGAAAAACCAATAAAACAATAAAAATAAAAAACATTTTTAGTGAATTGTTAGCCTTCTGGAAAGTATGTTCATTTACTGTACATGTACTCAATACTTGGAAGGGGCTCCTTTTGTTTTAATTACTGCCTCAATTCTGCGTGGCATGGAGGTGATCAGTTTGTGGCACTGCTGAGGTGGTATGGAAGCCCAGGTCTCTTTGACAGTGGCCTTCAGCTCATCTGCATTTTTTGGACTCTTGTTTCTCATTTTCCTATTGGCAATAGCTCATAGATTCAGGTCTGGTGAGTTTGCGGGCCAGTCAAGCGCATCAACACCATGGTCATTTAACCAACTTTTGGTGACTTGGCAGTGTGCGCAGGTGCCAAATCCTGCTGGAAAATGAAATCAGCATCTTCAAAAAGCTAGTCAGCAGAAGGAAGCATTAAGTGCTCCAAAATTTATTAGTAAACGGGTGCAGTGACTTTGGTTTTCAAAAAACACAATGGACCAACACCAGCAGATGACAATGCACCCCAAATCATCACAGACTGTGGAAACTTAACACTGGACTTCAATCAACTTGGGCTATGAGCTTCTCCACCCTTCCTCCAAACTCTAGGACATTGGTTTCCAAATGAAATACAAAACATGCTCTAATTTGAAAAGAGGACTTTGGACCACTGGGCAACAGTCCAATTCTTCTTCTCCTTAGCCCAGGTAAGACGCATCAGGAGTGGCTTAAAAAGCGGAATACGACAACTGTAACCAAATTCCTTGACATGTCTGTATGCCTTGATCAGCCTTAGTCCATTCCTTGTGAAGTTCACTCAAATTCTTGAATCAATTTTGCTTGACAATCCTCATAAGGCTGTGGTTCTCTCAGTTGGTTGTGCATCTTTTTTTTCCACACTTTTTCCTCCCACTCAACTTTCTGTTAACATGCTTGGATACAGCACTCTGTAAACAGCCAGCTTCTTTGGCAATGAATGTTTGTGGCTTACCCTCCTTGTGAAGGATGTCAATGATTGTCTTCTGGACAACTGTCAGATCAGCAGTCTTCCCCATGATTGTGTAGCCTAGTGAACCAAACTGAGAGCCTATTTTGAAGGCTCAGGAAACCTTTTCCAGTGTTTTGTGTTGATTAGCTGATTGGCATGTCACAATCATCTAATTTGTTGATATAGTGAATCGGTGGGTTTTCGTTAAATGTGAGCCAAAATCATCACAATTAAAAGAACTGAATACTTAAAACTACTTCAGTCTGTGTGCATTGAATTTAAAACACAAGTTTCACAATTTGAATTACAGAAATAAATGAAATATTCCACGACATTCGAATTTATTGAGATGCACCTGTATCTTATAGAAGGACTAAAGCAGGTTTTTTAAAACGACTAAAAACCACACCAAGGGCATTAAAAGCTTAGTCTGAACAATGTTTCCCAGGTGATTAATAAAGAATTCACTCAAGGTTATTCCTTACATTCTATGATTTTGAGGAGAAATTCTTTATAAAACATTTTAAATGGTATTCTATAATCTTCTACACTGGCACTGAAATGTTTTTTTTAAATATGGCACGGGATCTGCATTGTTAATTTGGTTAAACAGTATTTGCTCTGAAAAACAAGCTTCTTGTCCTGAATTTAACTTGATATTGCAGTGTGTCATGCTGAGACTTTTTCACATTATCCTTGGGTCACACATGCACTAGAACCAGAGGCGTGTCTCTCTGTGTTAATACAAGGTCATTTCAACAACCCTAATGACCCTCTCTCCATTGAGACACATCATTATGTGGCTGTCTGAGAGAACAAGTAACTCAATCACTCAGTCATAACAGGCTGAAGGAGGGGGGGGGGCTCTCAACAAATCAATCTAGCTGCCCTCTTATATCCACACATGATCGATATGGCACAATGACCATGTCACAGAAAGCATGAGTGTTAGCCTGCACACATTATGAAAGCTGTTAAATATACTTGCTGGTATGCAGTAATACAACCAAATGTGTATCGCTACTCTCTGAGCACCTACAGCTTTATTCACTAATTAGCTGTGTAGCCATGACAAAAGCAGCGTTGCTCCCAGTGGACTGTTGTTGACGTATTAAATCGAGTCATGTTTGTGTGTGTGTTGGTGTAATTATCACCATTTGACTTTTCTTAGCAGCACTCTCGCTCTTGCTCTCTTTACGCTTTAATTAGTCATCAGTTTGGCAGTCAAGTTTCTTCAGGTGCATTATAGAGAAATCTGCAGAAAAACATTCTTAACCTCGTCAGACTTTGCATTTAAAAATGTTCCATTTGACATCTGCTACTTTTCTGCATTTCACTTCTGGCCAACTTTATAATCTAGTTTGTACTTCAAACTTGGCATTTTCGCCTCTTATGATAAATTAATTGTGATGTTCCTAATTCATAAGATGCTTTGAATAAAAGTATCTGCTAAATGAATAAATGGAAATGGCCACCACAATGTGTGCAAAAAAAATGCAAACGCACAAAAAGTTCAAATATGCATGAGCTTGAAAAAAAGATAATACATTTTAAATGTTCTTTCTGTAACGAGTAGATATTAAAGCAAGACATCAAATCAAAAAACTGACCATTGCAAGAAAAAAACAATGGTTTTGCCTGTAGTGTCTTGTCCTAAATTAAAAAGTAACTAGTTTGGTACTCTGATTTAAAAATCTTATTATAAATATTTCCTATAAGAATCAAAGAAGACTACAAAAGATTGTTTTTTATCTCCTCTGCAAGACAAGTTTTTATAAAATTTCTATTACATTCTTTATATGGAGCTTGTATCATCGTGCCAGTGACTGTTCCAAAAGCTGAGTAAGCATTTTGCTTGACTTCCTCTTGTTGTTTAAGGATGAGATTTTTAACAATACTGTAAATAAGATGCAGCTTTTTTTGGCCCTTGTTGTTTTCATCTTGTTTAGTCGCTGGAACAACATCTTAAAAATCCAGTTTGGTGGCTATATTGCATACTGTGCCATATACAAAGCCACAAAACAGTTTATTATTTAGAAAAAATATGTAAATAATAAATCACAAAACAAGAAGAAAAAAAGAAAATAAAAGCTTGAAATATACAAGGAATATATTACCTTACTTTTGCCTTAAGAAACTTACGGCAGGTTTGGGCAGCTGATGCTACGTGAAACTCAGTTTATTATCTAGGATAACATTTACATTTAGTCATTTAGCAGATGCATTCATCCAAAGCCACTTACAAATGAGGACAATAGAAGCAATTAAAACTAACAAAAGAGCAACTATGTAAGTCCAAATGACAAGTCTTATAACTTTAAACAAGATAACTTTTCACACACCAGGAGACAATGATCATTAGACCTTCACTTCAGTGGACAGTAGGGGAGGCTTTGGCACTGATGAAAAGGAACTGAGTTTTGTCAAGGTTCATGACAATCAGATGATGAGGAGCCATTCAAGTCAGTATTTTTGAGTGGTAGCCTGACATCTTTTTTATACTGAGACTGAAAGAGACCGAAATGGAAAAGAGGGCTTAAAAGTTAGTTAGTGTTTGACAATCTGACAATGAGGACTTCTAGGCACAGAAAAATACTAGTATTCAGTATTGAAAACACATGAAAGACATTTTTTATAACTTATTTTTATATAACTATATGGTTTATGGTGATTTTTAAAACTATCTTCTAGAAAATGTGGTTTCAGAGGCAAGTGTCTGCAAGCAATCAATTTTTTCAACTGAGCCAGTCAATAATTACAGTTGAGTTCTATTAACCGCTAAACTAAGCTACTGATTTTGGCATTTTGGTGTACAATGCATTTATCATTATTCCCTTAAAATCTCTCACCTAAAAAACCCACACTCAACTGTTTACTTAGGTGAATAATATGTAGAATGATGCCTGTTTCAAATTCAAGTTTAGGCCTGTATTCAGGGGTTAATTTTATTTTTACTGTATTATGAAATAATCACCAGATGATCACACTTGACTTGAACATTTGAACATTTTGTTGCTTAACATTTGGCTATTCAAAAACGTGAATACTGATTTGAGCTAAAAATGATTAATCATTTTACTTTTAATTTGATCCTACAGCTTCTGCTTATGAAAAGAAAATTCCACACTATATAAAAAAACAACAACATAAAAATAGGGCACGATGTATTGTATTAAAATGAAGGAATTTTCCATATTTATTAATAAATATAAATATATATATATATATACTACGGGTGATTTACCTAGATTTTTACAGTTGTTTATTTTACAAGTTATTTTATTTCCATAAAATTAATGGATTGTCCTGGCTGACAATTATGAGTACATTGTCCTTTTTGTTTTTTTTTCATAGTGCACTAAAATGTACAAAACATCCAAGCAACAAAAAAAAAATACATATTAACAATAATATTAAAACCAAAATCCCCTGAGGTAATGTCCACTATAATCCATAACAGAGACGTAAGATTATGTTCTAAAACCCATATGGTGTTATTTGAAATAACATGGTGACTTTTTTATTTATCTGTTACAATATATGGTAACACTTTAAAATAACCTTCACTAAGAATATTTGCATTATATAATGCTCAACAGATGAAATAGTTGAAATACCGTAAAACTAAATATATTTGTATATCAATATGTAGATACATGTACATGTGTATAGATTAATTAGAAAATAATAGTCAGAAGAGTACACACTCACTGCACTTCAGCACTGAAGTTTTTCCTGTTGATCACTTGGAGTTTTCAGTGCTTGCTGTTGTTTTTCTTTAATCATAAAATCTTCAGTCCCCTGTTTGAGAAGAGAGGAAGTCATATCTGTTAGTTTGTGGAAAGTAAAGTAAAATGCCTCTTTTTTTCCCCTCAGAAGTGATAAAAGACCTTGTTTACCTCTGAGTCAGAAAGAGGACCAGAACAAATCAAAGACATTCAAGGAGATGAATGCACTCTGTTGCAGTGTTTAGAACTCAATAAACCTACACAGAGAATGTAGAACATTTCGTATCTTATTCTATCAATGTGCCAGCTGATTACAGAAAATAAATCTCAACAATGCTTAATTGTCACAGATATTTATCTTCTGTCAAGCTGAAAATGAAAAATATTCACACCAATTTACAAAGACAGTAGCGAAGGGCATGAGATGAAAAAGAGGGCAACACAAAATATATCAGTTTCCTTGTTCTTCTCAAAAGCATTAAACTTTCCATAAAGGGAATGTAAAATTAGCAGGTATTCAAGGTTAAGTTGAAACGTCTTGGTTATGTAAATAACCCTGAAAGAGGGAACGGAGACATCATGTCGATGACCAACGAAATTTGGGATCTCGCTGGAGAGACTGTAAGGATCCACCCGCTGGCCCAAATAGCAGAATCCAGCGGCCTGGTAGAAGGTTTAATGCATATTCGGTCTTTTACTTGCGCTTCTGAATTTATCAGAATTTAGTGTAAATTTATTCTACTCCGTGTTCAATCTGACTCCAGTTTTAAGTGATCACTGAATTTAGACAATGTTTCTATTTAAAAACTAATCACAAAAGTTGATTATGTATCAATTTTGATATTTGATTATTCCAGACACACTTTACTTTCAATTATCCGTTCACTGGGTACCTTATGTCTCTTTTAAGTCTCACACTAGCTTCACGTGGATCTTACGATCACAAACTCACCAGTCTGATGTTAGTCAGAGGATGTAGGTAGGTTAATACATGTTTTGCTTGCCGCCTACTGCTTGCTTATGACAAAAGTGTAGTTTATTTAGTCTTTTCCCATACAACTTGCTAACAGCAGCGATAGACAGAAATCAGAAGGTCTCCGATGACGTGCCTACTGTTCCTATCATTCTCGAGCCTTCAGTTTGACCTATCCAAACCATAGATTTGCGGTAACAAAAGCCTCCTCACAGTTTATTAGTCCTTATGATTTCAGAAGAGTTTAGGATAAATCATATATAACAATTTATTATTAGTCAGGTAAAATTGTATCATGTCAATTACATAATGAAACAATTAGAAGCCAATTTAGAAAGGATAGTGCAATTGTGAATCACATTGTAACCACGTGGCAACCTTGCTCCTGCACAGACACTGTAGCCATATGGGGAATGGCCAAGTGATCCACACAGGAGACAAACAAATTTAACATAGTCACACATGTAACAGTTATTCTAATTTAAGGCACATGGTCTAAAATGTATAGCAAAGCACTGAGGTGTTTTAGAGAATAAACTTAACTAGCCAATGTGCGCAGGTAGTAGCACAAACAACTATACAGTGTGCTCTATGGGCACAATGTGTTCAACACAATTACATTTTTGAATAAATAATAATATAACTGAATTCAGAAAGATACATAGTATGGAGCATATGAGATACACTCCACACTATGGGCTGATCTGACTACAGAATCGCCCAGTATTGTTTTGTCACTTCTCTTAAATACTCAGACCAGACAACAAAGAAATCTTCAAATCTGTTGTAAAAACATAAAAGGTCATTTTGGTTCAATAGGTTCCCGTGGTCACATCAGGGTCACACCTGGCTGGAGTTAAACATTCTCAAAGACCCCTAAAGGGGGACACACCCCCTTCTCAGCAGAACACAATTCTACAAAAGTTCTTAATCTTTCTCATAATATAAATGACTACTGTGAAATTGAGACCATTTTTACCAATTGGAGAGAGACATTTAAAATTATACTAGACATGAAGTGGAAAAAACAACATTTTCACAAGATATAACATGGCATATGGATATTCTTGCTTTTGGGGAGAAGAGTGAGAGTCAGAGTCAAGGAGGGGAGAGGAGAGTTCCCTCTTTTAGACATCTCAGTGCCTCAACCCATTTGAGGTGAGAACACAGGCCCGTAGCTCTACAAATATCAATCAGCGAGGCGCCACGAGCCAGCACCCAGGAGGATGCAACACTCCTAGTAAAGTAGATCATAACCTGAGCAGGCAGAGCACACCCTGTGCCTGATAAGCCAGGGTGATGGCAAAAGCTCCATAATGCCGCTTTTCCACTGAATGGTACATCATGTTACGGTTCGGTACGTTTCACTTTTGTTTGTTTTTCCCACTGGGTACAGTACCTGGAACCTGGTACATTTTTAGTACCACCTTGGTTGAGATTCCAAGTGAACCGTACTGTCACCAAAACATGACATGTAAACTCTGCTCATCACTGATTGGCTAGAGAGAATTGTCACTACCTGCATCCCTGAACTTGTGACACAAACACAACTGAATCCCTAGATTTAAATCCGCACAGCCAGTGAAGAATTGAACGTAACTGCTTTGAACAAGCACACCTTTTTTTAACAACCAAAAATGACTGTTTTGTGATCTGTTGAGGAAGTATAGACATTCCTCTCATTGATAGCAGAGGAGCGGATCCAGCAAGAGCTTGATGGGGCTACCCAGAGTAAAAAAGTTTTTCAGGAGTTACAGAGTCCTTACATTTTAGAGGCGGCACAACTATAACAACATGTGTATAATCCCACTCTAAAACGGACGGTACAAAAATGCAAAGCAACACAAACTGAGCCTAGGTCGATACCTACCACGCAGTACAAAATAGCCATAAATTACTCAAGTGCTGTTAAGAGAAAGAAACAAAGATTCTTTACAATTAGAAATTTCTGCAATGGTTTACAGTTTAATGCAAACTAATTTTAACGGCATTAATTTTATTAACACACGATTAACGCAGTGCACATTTTCTGTTTGGCCTGTGGCATAGCCCGGTTGTAGAAATGGAGATGCACAGTGTTGCCAACTTATCGAATTTTCAGACCCCTTTAGCGACTTTTTCAACGCACTGGCCAATCACTGCACACCTCGCTTTTCAGAATGATGAGCTTTTGTGTTTCAGAAAGGCGGGGCATAGAGGAGCAACAATAATGTACATTATGTGGAAAATAATGTATTTTTTAACCTTAAACAACATAAACACCAAATACACAAAATAATATTCTTTTTAGCAATGTCATATGACTCCTTAATGGGTTGCGTTTCAGTCACTATTTCATATTCATTCCATTGTCTGACAAACAATGGAATGAAAACCGATTTATTGAGAATTTAGCTGCATCAAAATACAGTACAGTATGGGGGCACAGAGAGGAAAACAAATAATAATAATTAATGATAAATGTACAGTATGTTCAGAAGAAGTGAGCTGCCCTGTCTGCAAAGATGTAAACAGGCTTGTGTAAGTACATTTTTAAGTGCAAGAAAGAAACGTATAGGGATCCTGGTACCTATATGTTATTTTTTCTTTTGTCATCTATGACCTTTAAAACATGTCTAGTCTTCATGCTCTATGTTGACTATGGTTTCACTAATAATAAACATATGTATGTATGTATATATATATATATATATATATATATATATATATATATATATATATACCATAACCTTTTGAAGTTTAATCATCACATTAAGCCATATCGCAATTTTGGTCTTTCTGTCCCCGAATTTAAAGGGTTAGTTCACCCAAAAATGAAAATTAGCCCATGTTTTACTCACCCTTAAGGCATCCTAGGTGTATATGATTTTCTTCTTTCAGGCGAATCCACTTGGTGTTATATGAAAAATTGTCCTTGTTATTCCAATCTTAATAATGGCAGTGGGTGGGTGTTTTTTTAAGTATTCCAAAAGAAGTCAAATAAAGCATATCCATCTATAATAAAATATGCCTCACATGGCTCCGGCTGGGTGAATAAAGCCCCCCCCCCCCCCCCCCCCGGGATGCACTTTATTTGACTACTTTTGGACTGTTGAAAAAGCACCCACCCACTCACACAACTACGACATTATACCGTCCCACTAACAATATTTTTTTTTTTGGGGGGGGGGGGGGGGGGGTCAAATACAAACGCTAGGACGCATTGGATCTTTCCAATGAAAACTTCACACATGAAAAAAAAAAAACTACGCTAACTTACAGTAAATAATATAGTGTTTTTTTAACCATACTATAGTGAAGTGTATTATTATTAGTATTTACAACACTTTTTAATGAATGCTACAGCATACTGTAGTTTTAACTACAGTGAACTGACCAACTGCGATACTGTAGTATACTTTAGTTTTTACTACAGTAAACTGTAGTATATTTTAGTATAATATAAAATATAAACTTATAAACTTTAATTCAATTGTTTTTGAATGAATAAGTGAAGAAAAAAACAATTATTAGGGGCAAAAAGCTTCCTGTAAAAAGCCACTTTGGAAGAATGAAAATTGAATTTTCTTGTACCCCACACTGCTACAACAAAAGCACTATTTGGAGTCAGTTTAGAAACACTATATTCTGTTGGTCCCAGCACCTGTCAGCAGACACATCACTCAAAAGTAGCAATTCAGCCACTCTGCCTTTTTCATTTTAATGACATTCAGACACTTTTCTCCTCTCTCGCGTAATGCAGAAGTCCTTGCGTCTCTTATTCTCTCCTAACGGCTGATGATATGTGAGATTATCTTCTTCAGTGAGCGGCTGATGACACTACACGAGTCCTTGATGAGGAACAGCGTTTCTTCAACACCCAGTACCAGTTAATCTGCTGAGCAGTTCTGCAATCAGCGAGCACAGTGGCCATCCAGGACCATCAACGGTGATTACCGAGCTGGCGAGATGCACCCCGTGTCGACCTTGCGGGCTGCTAATGACGGGGGAGAATCTAATTGTGAATCAGACGAAGGCCAAGGCACTCTGGACAGCTGCAGGCCCATCAAACAAGATATGAATGCGTGGAATTCAGATTTCTTCAACCAGCCTATGTTATGTAAATGAACAAATGATCACCCTACGAAAGTGGTCACCATGACAACACCCCACTTTTGACCACTTCACTAGGAAGTGAGAGATGGAGATGTGTGGAATAAGCAAAGGTGCTTCGGGCCATCACCTAGTCAAGATACAGTAGTGATTATTGTTTTGTGTTGACTGTGCATAAGAGCATGTGGGGACATTTGTAATTTGAATATGGTAAGATTCCGGTGTCAATGGCTTTCACTTATTTTACCTTTGCAAAAGATTATATTGTGCTGCTTTATGTTGCAAATTTTTATCTTTTATCATATCATAATCACACTTACTTTATTATCATAATCATAATCACTATGGTTTGTAGCACCAACAGGTTTCCTGAACTTTGTTATTATTCTAGTTATTTACCTATATTCTAAAAAAAAAAAAAGCTAATACTTCCATTGCAAAATAAGGCGGATAACTCCTGTAGAAGCCTAAATCCAAACACATCTCCACCACCAGCAGAGGGAGATGTTGCTGCTGTCATCTGCTGAGAATCCACTGCAGAGATTCTTTCTGAAACTAAACAAGAGTACAGTTTTTGAGCTGAAAACCCTCACACACGCCACACATTCTTCTCATGTTCAATTCAAAACATTGTATTATTGTCTTCAAAATGAAGAACTACGCAGAGCATCTCAGGGCCATATTTAATACCCAAATTGTTGCTTTTTTCTCAGTGGTTTTCATTGGTCTATGTTAGAGTCACTAGATAAAAAGAATTGGAAATGCAGATAGCAAAAACATGATGTAGTAGTCATTCATCTTTTTAAATATTGAACAAAAAAAAAAGATAGATAATTACCCCCCCCCCCCAAACAAATGCAGTTAATTCATGCAAAAAACACAAAAGAACAGCAAAAAATGTGTGACTTTAAAGCAGTGAGTAGAAACAGGCTCTATTAGTTCATAGTTCAACATGTAATTCCCAAAAGCACATTCAGGGTTTGGAATTAATCCAAAGCGCCTGTGAGGCACTGAGCAAGACAACAGCCATGTGTGACCTTACCAGCGTCTGCTGTGGGTCAGCAGCTAGGGTTCGGTTGGTATGGAGACAAAACTGACTATCAAGAATCTGCATTAACTGAGCGGAAAAAGGGCAGAGCATGACCCAGCCACAGGGATGTTTAGGATTAGAAAGTGTTGCCAAATACGTAAGCATTGACCCAAATGCAAATAACAAACACACACACAAACTCTTTCAGACTATAAACACAAAATCACAGGCAAACACATAAGAGTTTTTCCAAGTCTACAGCTTTTAACTGGAAAAATGTTTACATAAAAAAGAGAGAGAGAGTTCCCCTTAGGGAAATTTAGGGTGCTCGTTGATCCAAGGATAAGTAAATTTGAAAAGAAACATGCCCAATCAACAAGGAAATGTTGTTTGATGCTTTTTAACATTAAAGTAATTAGCAGTCTCCCTTTTGAAATGGTTCCAATTATTTTTGTTTATTTAGTCAAAGACAAATAAATATTTTTCTGTTTATTCATGTCGTAAGACACCAAGCACTCAGGAAGTGAGGATAGGCGAGAGAGAAACTGAAAAAATGTGCGTGAAAGGAGACAAAGCAGTGGAGAGAAGGGATGGGGTGAGGGGTGTCCATTTGTCTTCAGATGAGGAGGGAGATGCCAGATTTGGGAGGTTTGGATACCCTATTGATGCCCCCAAAAAGCACCCCCCCCCCTCCTTTTTTTCTTTATCCCTCGATTGCATCTTTTATTTCTCCCCCCTGCTTTCTTATCCTCAGACAAGCCTCTCTAACTCACAGTTCTGAAGGAACACTCAGCTCGGTAAGTAAAACAGCACTGAGAGAAACAAGTATATGTCATTTTTCAGCTGTTTTTTAAATGCAGGTGCCTGAGTGGCATAAAAGGAGGGGAAATATCATATCTGTGCTAGTTTTGTTCATGAGGATGACGATGGTGGGATGTGATTTGGTGCATCATCAGGCCGTTTTTTTTTATTATTATTATATCCATTTAAAACATTTGAAGACTTAAACATGTAGTCTGCATCATGTCAGTGTTATTTTATTAGTATCATACTTTTATAAATTATTATTTTTACTAATATGTTGAATAAGTTATTTTTTTATCTATTTATTTAAATATGCCTGTATTTTTTCTGCTCATTATTTTCATTTTTTTGTTTGTTTTATTTTATTTATTTTATTACAGTTTGACTAAATGAAAATGAGAAATGTTATCTCAAAGTTATGATTTTTTTTTTTAGTTTTATTTTAGTTATCTCTAATACATCTCTATTATTTAATGTAACACGTGTATTTATGGATTTAGCTTTAGTTAACTATAATAACCCTGCATTATTTTTTCCTCTGTTTTGCAGGTGCTGTGATTTTGTCTCCATTCTGAGGGTTCTGTGTGTACTCTAAACTAGGGATTTCTCCCATTCTTTAACCTGCATTCACACAGCCATGGGAGGGCAGAGTCTACTCTTCATCTTTTCCCTCATCTTCCTCATCCCGTCATTCTCTGAGGCAAAAAAGAAGTCCAAGCAGCCATCAGATGCAGTGACTGGATCAGAGAGTAAGGCAGTAAATCCCGCGCTGGGGTCAGGTCAACTAAGCACTAAGGATGGGCACCGCTGCACCTGGGAGACGCTAGAGAGAGGAGCTAACATCCTGCTCCAGGTGAGTTGCACCGTCCCAAATGAGGAGGGGCTCGGACCTCACTACACATGCCAGTTTGCAGGAAAACCTCAGGAATGCTCCGTCTACAGCACTCAGTCCTCCCAGTACTGGAAACAGGTGGTGAGCAAACTGAAGAAACGAAAGAATGCTTGTGAGGGGGAGAAAGTCCTGAAAACACGCCTGTGTAAAAAAGCACCCAGTGCATCTCACATGAAACTCACAGAGAGAAGCAGAGAAGAGACCACCACGCACATGAGCAAGGGAATGCCACGGAAAACGGAGGCACCTGTAAGGAAAGAAAAAGTAGTACAGAAAGAGAAGGAAGGGGAGGTGAAGAAAGAAGAGGATGAGGGCTTCGGAGAAGTAGTGAATGATGGATTCTCAGACATGGAGCCCGCTGTGAGCTACTGTGGAGATGGATGGCATTCTGTCTGCAACTTCTTTGTCAAGTTTTTGGATGGTTAAAAAGAGAAACATCTGCTATCATTGCTTTCTCTGACCCAGGGGAGGATAATAATGTTGTTGCATGTGGAAAAGACCGAAAAACAAACATGTCGGGTGTCAAAAATACGTCTAAGCAAAAGTTCATCATCTAGTTCGACATCATGGATAAAAAAATCCTGTTGAGAAGAGGAAGACAAATAGGCAAAGTAGTTTATGTATAATATTTAACAAACACACTAATCAAAATAACTATGATCTTACAATTAATTACTTTATACTGTATATATTCGAAATAAACCTGATTGAACTTTTTATAGATATTAATAATTGTATTTTGTATTCGTAAATATACTCATTATAAAAATTGTTGTATATGACTATTGCAAATAATATTCAGATCAATAAAAAACAGATTTAATGAATTAAATATGTATATATTCTTAAAAGCAAAACTGTATAAATATATTACAAAATAAATAATTCCATCATTCATCACTTATAGATCGCAGTGCTTATAGGTGTTTGTCAGTGAGTATGTTGTATTCAGACAGCAGTGGTTTTATCTGCTGTGCACTCAGCATCAGTAGTCAGCCATATCAGTGGTCTAAAATGACGGTCACAGGAAAAAGAGGATCTCATGCGATAGTTCATATCGATGAAATGTACTATTCAAGGCTTTCACTTTACCCCTGGTGAGCCAATTGGACAAGAAGAGAAAAATATTGTGGGGAGAATATGGCCTTTTGTTCAGGCTTTTCTGTAGTCTCACAACTGCCTAGTGACACATTTAATAAACAAGCTGTGCAGCTAAATTTTTGGACAAAGAAGCTAGATTTAAAGTCATCTATTGAAGGCTTAGAGCATTCTGAGTCAGCCAAGCGATCAGAGATAGATTACAATATTTTGCTCATAGTCACAAATGGATTTCATCAATAGACTCAGTGGCAGGGTTAATACAGCAGATTCATCTTTTCAACTAAATGTTTGAGGAACTATATTACATAGATATCTAAAGCCCTCTGGAGTGTAGGTGTTTTAAGGATAAATGGAATCCTACTGACTTTGCTTTGTTAAAATCAACTCATCTGTAAAAGCGACTGTCATGTGTGCCAAATTGGTATCTGGCATAAAGAACGTCTGTAGTGCATGATCGGATCACCCAGAAATACACAATTTGAAATTTTCCATCTATGCTCCTGGCACCAATGTTGTCTCAACATTTAGAGACAATTGGAAAATATTATATGACTTTATGACTGTCCTAACAGCAATATTGAATAATGCTTAATATATATAATAGGACCCTATAAAATACATTAAATTTTTTCCCCCCAAATTCTGTTTTATTTTATTTTTTCCAGTTTTAATTTCTCCAGACTATGTTTTAATGTTTAAATTACATTTTATTAAAGCATGCACAATGTAACAGCAATTTATAAAAAAAAAAAAAAAAAAAATGATGGCCCAATAAAATACATAAAAAAAAATTAATTAAATAAATGTAAATAAAAAAAATTAACTAATTAAATTTAGTTTTATTTTTACCAAATTCTGTTTTCCATTCTTTTTCTGGATTACATTTTTTAAAAATAATTTAAAAATTCTGGTAAATATTTTCTTCTGGTAAATATTCCTTAAAAATAATGTTTTAATAATAATTTTATTAGTAGTAGAAGGCTTAGCATTACATGAAGTAATATACCTCCGTCACAGTTTCTTCAAGTTAAACCAAACAAATGTTGATGGATTCCTGTGAAGACATTTAATTTCTGTTTGTATATGCTATGATGAAATACATTTTTTATGACAAAAATTTTTTTAAATGCTCATGAAGTGACTCAGAAGTTTTAACAATGCACCTAAAAATACTGAATGGAGTCATTAAGTAAAACTGAAAAGAATTTGATCAAATTTCTTTGTGAATTGAATCGATTGGTTCTGAATTTGTAAAAATCGTTCCTTATTCAATACACAACTTCTCAAAGATTGTGCTCTTGAGTCTGAACTAGCAACAATGAATTGCATTTACTGTCAAGGCCAACATGATAGACATGTTTAGAGAAAGACTTTTCAGTGATTCTCTTTTCTCACTACAAAAACAGCTGTCTCACCAAGAGAGAGAGAGAGAAAAAAAATATTTATTTAAAAGAACTAATCCCCCTTTTTTCTCAGCCATGAAAAAGCACTAAATAGTGTGTGGGTTCTGTTGTGTGTATGTGTGTGTTTGCCTCTGCAGGGGGTTTGAACATATTTGTTTGAGATTATTGGTAAACAACTAGGTTGATCTCATGTGTGAATGGTAAATGACTTTAAATTCCACAATATTAATCAGTCTTCAGACAAGCAATATGAACAAGCATTATGTATGTGAGAGGGATACCTGAGTCAAGACCTTCAGTCTCCTTCAATCCTCTTTTTAGATTTATCTTACTGTTTCGACTTTAGATTAAACCATGTAGCCCACTGTTTGTTTTGTTAATTTACTACATGCAGAACATGACACTTTGGGTTGAAAGTGGCCATCAAACTCTCTCCAGAGAAAAGAGAGAAGAGGAAAGCAGTGTCTGAGTATAACTAAAAAAAAGTAGCAGACCTACTAACCTTTTCCACATGAGACGGAAATTGTTAGATTGAGTCCCTGGCGTTGTGAAGGCACCTAATTTGCTGTAACTAGATAAGTAGCATGAGATTCTCATAGTAGTAAAGATTTTACAGGAACAAACTAAGGTTTCCGACCAATACAGTTGTGTAAGACGAGCAAACTCAGTATTGTAAGGGAAACAGGTCAATTTAGCTCAAAGGGAATCATTTAAGATTTTAAAGGGAATTTGAACAGAATCACTGTTTCACGGCTGATCACTGAGACGCCCTGCGATTCACTGAACGAGCCGTTTTACATCAAATCTGTGCTGGATATTAATATCCAAAGTATAGTGAAAACACTATCAATTAGCACAGTAACAAGATCGGCAGTTTAAGACATTAACTTGTAAGCACAAAACACAAGATACTTCTCTTTTCAATATGAATAAGGCTTTATTAGATAAATCTAAGACATATAAACTAATCTAACACATAAACGCACGCACTCACACATTCACACAAGTTGCAGGAAGATCGAAAGTTAGGGAAAGATGAGTTTAAGAGAATGGAAATGTGGAATCCCAAGTTTACAGCAATACGATAAATTGCATAGACATGAACAACCATCAATCAATTAATTAACCCTCGCATTGAGTTCCTTGATGAGGTTAAAATTATATTAGATACACCAGTAAAGGTCAGAGTCTGGAGGTACATTCCCTGTGTAAATTTGTCGTTGAAAGGTGGTTTCCCGATGTCGCTGATTGGCTGGAAGTTCAGTAGTCGCTGAAGTGACGTCTTGGGAAGCCCGTGGCTGGGCGTTGGCTGAAGACGCAGAGTTGTGTGGCTGGTTGAAGTTGAACGGGCACTTGAGGTCTGACACGGCGTTACAAAACTTAACTCAGAACACGAAACTCTCAAACGGAAAGGAAAAGAAGTAAAGTTTGACGAAACTAGGTGGTGTTTCTTCTCATCGTGGCTAAGTAGCAGCAGGCGTGCAGGCCGAAGCACGCTGGAACCGCGCTCATAGAACAGCTAACAGTGATGACTAACAGCATGGCTAAAAGCTAAAGCTAGGAAGCAAAGCTACAAGCTAACAGCTAAAAGCATACTAAAAGCTGGCATGACTGATAGCAAAAGCAAAGCTAAAACTAAAAGCAAACATGACTAATAGCAAAAGCTAAGAAGCATAGCTAAAATTAAAAAAAAAGCAGGCATGACTAATAGCAGAAGCTAAACGCAAGCTAAAAGCAAGATTTTATTGTGTCCTAAGTATTTAAACTGGCCTGTTGGCCACACCTCAAATGTTGTCTTGACCAATCAGATATTGTCTTGGCTCGGGGGTATCATAAATCATATGTTATCTTATCAAGCACATGGTCCGAATTTTCCCGCTCTTGCAGGGTCTAATTTTGGACATGATTCCTATAACAAGAATAGGATACATTTGACAAATAACTGATGGTCATGACTGTTTCAAGCTAACAGATTCGAATACATACATACTAGACATGAATATGTATCCTTAAGCTATCCAATAGTTATTAAAAGACATACACAATAAGTGATTATAACATGATAGTCAAATGTGTGGGTTACATATAAATGAATATGGAGTGAAGCGATGGACTGATATTCATTTAGAAGTCTTTTTGAGTTCATTTTGGTCCATATATATGTAGAAAAGACAGTTTTCTGTGCCATTATCTGACAAAGATTTCTGTGGAGAGCAGAGGTTAACGGCCCCCCTTAGGAATTTCAGTCTGGTTCTGCTGGGGGAAGTCAATCCAAAGGATCTTGTGTATAACTCTCATGGGTTTACATGTGATGTCCGGTGTTGCATCTCAATTACTTTGACAATCTCTTCTCCGAATTGAAATTGTCAATAATTGTTCTAATGGTGTTAATGTCGAAAGCTGTTCTGTGAAAGAGTTGGTTGGTTGGTTTACTTGTTTCTGACTTGTGGCACTAGAACTGATTTATGACCTCCGGTTGCCTTCCTGAGGAATTTGGCTCATGTTTCAACCACAGCCCTGATCGACTCTTTTATTTGTCTGATTCGGGTCATATCCGCTACAGTATTAATATCGGAGCAAAAGAAACAAACAAGCTTACCAGAACGGTCCTCTCGAATAGCATAAGCGTCGAAAGGTCATTCTCTGTTCATCCTTCTTTTTGATTTCTTTTTGTTCTTTTTAATTCAAATCACCCTGTATTTACCTTTCTCAAATGAACAGAGAGACACATTCAGTTCAAGTATTTTAACATTCAACAAGGACAGTTAAAAAAGGATTGAAAATAGTTAATTTACTTACTGAGAGCAAATGTCCCTGAGAGCAAAAAAAGTAAACAGAATTAAACACAATAAAACATGGTTTTATGCCTATCATCTCAGAAACCCGACCTGACTTCCAAATGAGAAAATACATTAGATAACTATATATATATATATATATATATATATATATATATATATATGTTGCATAAATTATGCTCTCAGTAGCCTACTTTATTAAGTACACTCAAATTTATCTTTTTTTTGTGAAAGACATCTGAAATGCTTAGTAAAATTACAATGTTTTTGAATCTTACTAAATACTTAAGTGGTGAACTATTGTTCATTACACACTGTTTTTTGAGACAGAATCTCAATGAGTTGCATGTCTTCAGCAGTCAATCGAACAAATACACACTCAAACACACGCACACACACACTTTCTTTCTAACAAAGACACATTACTTGCTAAACAGACTGGCTCTTAGCCTGTGTACATAAATCAAATGTTTAAAACAGGCATTCATCCACATGCCCCATTTAAGGCACCCTTTCCCATCCCAATCAACAGGGAAACAACACCATCCTCCCCAAAACCCAGTTGGGACCCCTGAGAATCATACAAAGGGGCTCAAATGCTTCCCACATCAGAACCGTATTGTACAAAGTATAGAGAAGTGATCCATTCGGATAGCCTTGCAATGTTCTAATCTCCAGCCTGGCCTCATGCCACATTTACCCTCTTGAGCCTTACAACGATCCAATGGAAAACTCCAAAGAGTGATACAATGCACAATAAATTAGTTCTGACATAGTAGAGGTTAGAAACTGTGCCATGTGGAAACACAGGGCTCATGGGTTATTTGCCCAATAAGAAAATAACAAGACATCAGTGACTGTTTGTGAAGGATTAATTTGTTCATGGTCTCAGAATTTCTGATGCCTCATGGAATTCAGCTTTTAAAAAGCAGGGAAAAACTTTACAAAGATTAAAACACACAAGTTTTTTTGCAGGCTCTGTATCTTGTGTCAGTCTGCATCTTGGCACACACCACCACATTGCTTCATTAGTGGAAGCAGCAAGGTTATTTTTTAAGATGATTCATTGAAAACAGATAAAGCAGCCAATCCCAGTCTTACAATAATATATTGAAAATTTGTACACACTAACAACTGCAAAACACATATTTGTAGCCTACAGAAGAACTGATTGAGTCTGATTCAATGCCTTTGAGCTCTGATCAGAACAACAGCTTCTCCTGCTGAATAAGAGATATTAATTCAGATTTTCAAGACACACCTGCAGCCCCAGGACAGTGGACCAAGTTAACAAAATTCTAAAGGGTTCATTGATTATGATTTTGCCTTTTTAACTTAAGCTAATGTGTAATGTTGATGTTAGAGCATAAACAACATCTGAAAACTTACAATGCTGAAAGTTCAATAAAAAAGGGAGATATTGTTATATATATATATATACATATATATATATATATATATTCTTACAAAAAATAAATGAATAAAATAAATTAAAATTTAAAATTTAAGAAAAACTCATCACTTAATTTATTTTGAATATACTTATTTAATTATTAATTAAATTATTAAATTAAACACATATATTATTAAATAACTATAAAATACAAAAAATTAAATAATTATAAATAGTAAGTATCTAATTATTCATTGTGGATACATTTCTGTGGGTTTGGGTCAGCTCTAGGCTATTATTTGTTCTGTAAAAATCTTTGACTGTGGCCTCCAAACAAAGAAAATGAGACATTTACACCAGTAAAACATCATAACTTCTGAACTTGCATTCAGTGGTCAGTAGAAGTCTATCAAAGCTATTAATAACACGTTATTTGCATTTGTCTCTTTTCTAAGTTTGTGAAGTTGCAGGTTTGCAACATGTCAAATAAGCCTCTATGCCAGGTTTTTTTTAGACTGTTGGTTGGTGTGGTGCATCGACCCAAACCTAGGTAGTCAGGAAAGCATCTGGCTGACTGATTGGCTGATTTGTGTCATGTGTTTGTAAATCTGGCTGACACAAGATAGTCCTGTGAAACAGTCTGTCTGTACTTGAGGGTGTTGAAATATATGTGACTTACCACACTGTTTTATATTACACCACTGTTCTCCTTCTGTAATGATCTATCTATCTATCTATCTATCTATCTATCTATCTATCTATCTATCTATCTATCTATCTATCTATCTATCTATCTATCTATCTATCTATCTATCTATCTATCTATCTATCTATCTATCTGCCTGTCTAAAAGTGTCTCTAAAATAAAATTTTAGTAACCAGGACTCGTGTATTTTATTAGACATGACAGCCCAGCAAAAGTATAAGTAAGGCAGGTGTCGATTAGATTTAAGACTCTACATTTAAAATGAATATGTTCTTTATAGTGTCCACTAGATGGCTTTCTCCACCATTGTATATTGCAGTTGGTAACATTTGCACCGAATAAGACATGGGAGTTTTGTGACACAGTCAAGCTCTCATTTTATTTCAGGCTCGTGTGCCAAAGTCGGGTTTGGCAGCATGACTCGGGGCTTATTATGCAATTGTAACGCTATAGTCTAGTATCTTCATGCCACAGAAGCAATGTTTTGGAATAAGGTCAATGTAAATCCTTGCAGATGTTATTCTACCACAAATGCCACGAAAATGTCAATATTCTTTTTGTGGGCGCAAAAGTTTTTGATCAAATGAAACGTTTTGCTAGCAAATGATTTTTGGTAAAACGCAGAAGTTTTGCGAGCGAACGCAAAGTTTCTCGAGGGAAGGCGAAGCTTAGGAATTTGATTTCCCTTCCTATCTCATATTTTCGCACAACATCTCCGTTCCCTGGGAGTCAAAACCTTGGTCTTGGTGTTGCTAACCAGAGAGAGAGGAGAGTTTTTGCACGTTCGGATCCTTTGCTAGTTTTCGTGCCCCACTGGGCCGATAACCTCTAATCACCAAAACATACAGTCGAATCAGCTTCAACATTTGCACATCAATAAGAAAGGTGCTAAGGTATTGATCACTGAGGTGGACATCTGGCTATTAATATCAATCAATCAGAGTGTGTCGTCACTAAATCGTTAATCAAATAATGATGGTGATAAAATCACGAAACTATGAAAGAAATATGGAAGATCGATTGAGAGAGAAAAAAATTCAGTTTTTAATTAGTATTTTTGTAACTTGCATTAAGGATTTTGACATGGATTGGATGGCCGAAATTGGAGTGCTTGTGAAAGCAGATTATTCTATCACGCTCTAAAGTAATGTAGGCCTATGGGATGGGACCAAAGAGCCATTTGGACCTTGGTGAACACACCAGACGCTGTTGGAACTTAATGGTAGTGTTATATACATTTGTATAAGTTGTTAGTGTCACTGCTAAGTTTAGATTCATGGTTTATTACAATCTTTAGAAAATAAAGATTAACTTTACCCCATGACCTACATTCACAGGGCAAACTACCACGCTCAGTAGATTAAAGATTACCCTGATGCGTTACCTCCAGCTGAATGAAGAAAGTCTTAGATTTACAAGTATTAAATGAAATAGAATATAAACTACAACCATTACCACACCCAAAGATGATGTCAGTTTAACAAAACCACTATAATTGAGTAGATATTCACACGCGAGTGCGATATAATATGCACCGACAGGGGTCCACTGTACTAAATCTATTCTAGTGATGATTAGTCGACACAAAAGTGTCCTGCTCTGTTATTGGTTGGGGTGTGGAATATGCAAATAAGTAGCACTGGGCTGTATTAAAGGACTCGCAGTGTGTGCTCAGCGTGAAGTGGGAGTGTCTGCAGAGGACAGGCTCGGGGATGAACCCCTGAAATCACGAATATTTACTTTAAATTCAGCGCTCTGGAATTGCTTATAAATCCTGTTTCCTCTGCTGTGTGCTTTTCTCAAGAGCCCACTTTATACTGAAACACTTTCTTCACGAGTTCCTCAAGGTAAGAACGTTATTTAAATTAGTAAGGTTAAGTAAAAAAAAAAAAAGTGTTTTCTGGTGCTTCTAGTACAGTTGTTTAAAACAAAAACCCTTTTGTCATGTATATTTTTAATTAATCTTTTTATTAAAGTTTATATATATATATATATATATATATATATATATATATATATATATATATATATATATATATATATATATATATATATATATAAAACAAAAAGTGTTATGGTTACCTGCTTGGGCAACTCGAAGTTCGCAAATCTCTTTTTCCAAAACTTTTGTAGTTACTCAAATGTTTGAAAGTGAAGTGAAGCACATATATTTATATCTGAAATCAAAATGTATATACATACATTTGCAGGTAAAATCTAAATACTTTTAAGAGCCCTTCACCTTTTTGTTTTGACTTCCTGTGGGGGGCTCTCACAATCTTGTCATTTACACTCATGTCTAATTTGTGTTGTGTTGCTTCATAAAGGCAAACTGCTTCCTCCTAGAATATAATTTTGCAGCAGAATATCTTGAGAAACATTTTAAAGACATTGTACTCACACATCTGGGTTGTCTTTTGTCTTTATGTGTTTAGAGTTCTTCATCTCCTAGGTCCACTAATGCCGGGTCCAGTTATGCCCGTGGATGTGGCTATGCAGCTGTACATCACCCATTCTCCCCCACTGCACAGTTTCCTGAGCTCTTATGAAGACTACAGGACACGCAACCTGGTCAACACCTGCTACAAACCCCTGCGGCCCTGCTTGAGCTCCAGAGCCCACCTGGAGCCTCCTTGTCTGGATTGGCAGACCCCAAAATCCAAGGCCAAAAAGAAGGTTGTGTTCGCCGACTCAAAGGGTATGTCATTAACCGTGGTTCATGTCTTCTCAATTTTCGAAAACAGAGAACCTGTTACATCCAAACTGCAGTTTGACCTGGAAGACCTAGAGGACGTCAGAGGAACTCTCCATATAAATTCAGTCCAGAGCAGAATTCTAGACTTTCCACAGCCAGCAGCAGACTACCTAGATTTCCGTAGTCGGTTGCTGAAGAACTTGGTTTGCTTGGAGAGCTGTACCCTACAGGAGCGAGCCCTCACCGGCACCATCAAAGTGCGTAACCTGGCCTACGAGAAGTTGGTTCATGTGCGAATCACTTTCGACACCTGGAAGAGCTTCCAGGATGTGGAATGCACATTTATGAATAATGTCTATGGTTGTCAGGATACAGACATATTCTCGTTTGGCATTGAACTGCCTGGTTATGTGCCCGCTCAGAATAAGGTTGAATTTTGCATTAGCTACAGAAATGGAGAGCAGACCTACTGGGACAACAACGATGGCAGAAACTATGGACTGGTTTCAACATCTTGGCAACAAAACAATACATGGAATTCCACAAACCAGGGAAGGAAACCCAATGAATCCCAAAAGTTAGGCAGGAAAACACAGGACATGGAGGTTTCTAAATGTAAAAGTCCTCTCCAATCCAATGGCATTTTCCCAAACTGGCAGAGTTGGGGGCACATTGCAACCAGTGACCCCTATTGGTGACTTGAGCTCACATAATTAACTATCCACATTTTTGTTGAAAGCTTTTAGCACCAATACATCTCTCGGTATGACAACAGAAGAAGATTAACATTTTGTTAAGAGCTCTTAATATGATTTACCTGCTGATTACTTTACAAGCAGACTTAAATCAGTTATCTATTAGCAGATTAAAGAGGGAACATGGACTTGTTGAAATGGTCACATAGAGTGAACCTTGTTTTTGTGTGAATGTTCCTTCCGCAATACAGCATGTTTTATTATTTTAAGTAAAACTTGTGATGACCCCTTTAATGAAGCGCTAGACCACTAGGGGGTCTCAAGCAAACACTAGAACATCTTTGTTGGTTCATTTTATAAAATGTGCCTTTGTCATAAGTGTGCTAAGAGAAGGTTTTGTTATATATTCTTGCCATTGTGTGCCACATCTGCAGACTGTGCACTATAAAAAATGATACCATGTGAAAATCATTTCTGATAATTTGAAGAGGATATATGTTTGGCAATTTTCAGCAGATTTCCAGTTGAAGATTCTATTATAAGAGATGAACAGTTGGTATGCAACCAGTGAGATTGTCCTTCATATTGAAGGGGTAACCTTTACTGGCTACAAACTTTCAGAAGGGAAAAACAAAGAAATATTAATATTTATCATATTTAATATGTACTCCATGAATAAATCAGACTTGAAATAGATTTGGTTATATTTGATCAAGTTTTAATCTGCAAGATGCACGTATGTTTAGGTACCTCTTTTTTTTTATTCATTTTTGTGTTGGATGTGTTAGAAATTAAATTCAACTGTACACAATAAGCTAAACAAATGGCCTGATAATGGTTTCTGTGCATTAGGATCTGCTCAGCAAATGCCATTGTAAAGCAAGTAGTGTCTTTTGCTAGGTAATTTTTATGTTTTAAGTGCAATACAGTGAAAATGAGTTGAATTGGTTGATATGATGTGAAATCAAATGTTCGAATCAGATGTGAAAGAATGGCTGCATTTTTTGAAAGAAATAATGGATGTCTTGGTAAATGAGTGTGTATTTGGTGTGATTTTTCTAAAATAAAAATTTCACATTTTCAGATTCTGTTTCTCAATAACTGTAGTCAGAATGAGTGAGAATATGTCGGATCTGTCCAGTGTAGACTTCATACTTACTTTCCAAAGTCAAAATGATAACAATATGGTTTTGGTGGCAATTAAGCAGGTTCTCATAAAAAGCATTTATAGGACAAAACACAAGTTATACTGAGAACTGAATTCCTTTAGAGTTTATAAGCAAACTGAGTGCTACTTTGACTAAAGTATTAAAGTTAAGCCCTCAAGCAGTAATAGTAATCATGATAATAATAACAACAATAAATGTTTTTTTTGTAGAAAATAAAATTGTTAAAAAGATTTCTGAAGGATTGTGTGACTGGAGTATTGATGCCAAAAAAAATTGCTTGAAAGTCAGTGTTTGTTCCTTATAAACTGTTTAACTGCTCCCCCAAGTGGATATTAAAGTATGTTGTGGGATAATTAAATATATTCTAAATAAACTACAAACATAAAATTATATACTTTTATTATGTTCTCACATTCTTTCTTGTAACTCCTTCCTCTCAGTGGCACAGATGACTGAGAGGCTCATTATGCAGCTCATTATGCAGGCCTTTGTCTTCTCAGGTGTAAATCACAATGATATTCATGATAGTTGACGCCTACTCGCATATTACTTTTACCAACAAAAAGTGTCTTAGAAAATGTAAATCAATATATTGTTTTCTGTAAGTGAGTAAACAAGATGATTTTCATATAATTTAGAAAGAAAAATTCTAGGCTACAAGCTCCAGTTCTCAAAAATCCCGGGAACCAATGTTCTCTATGTGTTTTTTTGCCTTTTTCAAGTGTTTTAACATTTTTAGTTTTTCACTAACCACGCATAGTATTTTTTTTCTCAAAAACACAATCATGTACATACATGCATTTTACATATTATTATAGCCCAGTTTGTGCTGTTTACAGTGAGAAGACTTTACCCATTCAGATATTGATAAGAAACTGAAAAAAGCACAAATGTCAGGGCATGACAAAACTTCTCCAGGCCCCAAAAATACCCTTAGACTCCAGAGGGTTAAAAGAATAGAGTAATAATGCAGATTTCTGAGGAGAAGAGACTCAAGTTGATGTGGAAGCTTGACACCTGGGCTTTATGAATATATACATATAAATCAAGGCCTATTAACTGCTTTTATCTTCATAAAGCTCTCTTTAAAATCACTGTAAGTAGTTTCATTCGAAGCAGCCAGAGGTTCATTGTTAGCTCATGGTCTTCTCCACTCAATGAGGAATGCAGAGAATGTAGAGAGCTCCATTTTCCTCTTGAAATGTTTAAAAGCACTCACACACTTATATGAAACAACTCTTTTACGCAGTGAAAAGGGAAGCAGATTTAGACACCAGACCTCTGATAACCCTGGATATGAACACCCTCTTCCTGATCATGTACTGAACACACAGTTCAAAAATACCTTCCCTGATGCCAAGCCTATTTTAGCTGATCACCTTATATTATGCCAGTGAACAGAGGAACATCATGTTGATATTAGAGGTTCTTTCAGGTTACTCCAATTTCAGTTGTAGTGTACACACTGTGAAAAACCAAATAGCCAGTTATACATTTAAAGAAAACCTTAAAGTAGCACTGTATGATATAAGGAAGTTACAAAGAACATGGCTCTGAGGTAGGGAAATTGAATTGAGCTAAAGAAAAAATCCAGATCTTTTAAAGACTTTCAAAAAGATGAAAAAAAGAGTGATTGATATAAGAAAAACAATGTCAAACTTACAGTCACTCCCAAAGTTGCTGTATTGGGAACAAACTTATAACAACGTTAACCTGTTTTTTTTTTTTTTTTTAGTTGCTGTATTAACAAATCTGATGACCGTTGAAACGCACCATCACAGACTGTGAAAGGGTCCTTTATAATTTTGCTACAGTAATTATTTTAGGAAAATCATTATTTTGAAGTGAGTCCATGAACTATGCTGCTTATTTTAAAAGAAAGTCTGGAAATTAGTCTCTTTATATCTTAATAGAGCATAACAAGGTGCATCATGAAAGATGATAAAAAGTCACACAGGCCTTTTAATGTGTGGTATAAGCTATGTACATCTCTTTGCACAAACACATCCATTCAAATTGCATATCAAGTTGCCGACACGTATCTTACTTATTCTTGTGTGCCCGTTCTCAATGGAAAACCCAAAGAGAGGCCAAAAGATATAATTTTTATGTGTTTGTCATTTGGACACCATCATGACCTCAGAAATAGGCTCAGCCGGATGATATTTCAACTATGTGAAATACTGTTGGGAAAATGACTCAGCTCTTTCAAACAACAGGCTTGCAGTTGCTTACAAAGATAATGGTTTCTTTTAGCAGAGAATTTTGTCATTGCAAAAACGTTCATGATTTATAAATCCCTATGTGTAAAAAAAAGTAGTATGTGGATTTGTTTTGTAAAAACTAATTTAGCGTTTTACATTTTTTAACTTGATTGTGAGCTATATAAGTATCACGCAGAGTCTCACGACTACCTCATCCTGTCTCTGCAATCTTTTTGTCTCCAAACCTTCAGGCGAAGCATGACATTCGCATCCATTTTTCATGATTCTAAAACTGAAATTATGCAAACATTAGAGGGCTGAGAGAGAGTTTGTCTGGGGCAGGAGCCATTAACAGGCCTCAGAGATGGCAGAAGAACAGTGCAGCATTCACAATCTGTCAAGAACAAGGGCTCTCTTACTGACTGAGAAGGGAACTGGAGCGAAGTATGGAGTGGATTTGTCTACACAGCTGTGATTTCCTGCTCTGCAAAGCACTCTGTAACCATAAAGGGCACAGAAAATGTGTTTTTCCTCAGGTGTTGGCTTTACCAACTCAAAGGTTTCATTTGCTTTTTTATTTCCTGTGCACGAATTGCAAACATGTAGGTGAGGATGCATGCACTCCATTTGCTTGATTCATTTTCTGTCTGTGGAAAAATACACATCCTTGTAAGCTGCTTTTTACTGTTTCATTGCTATCTTGCTATTCTGACTAGCAGTTTACATAATGCAATATCTGATACAGTACTTTAGGCATATACTGCAGCTGTTGACTCCACTGGTCACCAGTGCCAGCAGTCCATAGAAACCTATGACACAGATTTAAGACTACTCTCCTTCAAAAATGGATTCTGAATGTGCATTCACTCAGACTGTAACAACGCTTTCATTAATTCTAGCTCAGTGAAGGACACCACCCTGTTTACAGTTTGCTTTTGCCAGTACTTGGTCAATGAGCCATTGTTTGAGTCATCCAGCAACAGAAATGGCTTGAAGACTGTGATTTGGTCTCTGGCAATTTACATCTAATTTTATAAGGTGCTGGTTCTGGAAAATATTATTTATTTTGTTCCATTTAGCTGAATGAAGTCGTTTGTTGCTGAAACTCCCAATCAGAGCTTGTGTACATAACACTGAACTTTGCTTTCAAGTATAGAAAATATGGATGAGTCACAATTTTAATGGTGTATCTCAGGCATCTGGTTTGAACATCTGTTAGATTTAGACTTAAAATTTATTTCTAAAGTGGATTTTGGGAACTTTCTGGAATTCATTAAATCTATTTTTTATAATAATTGGCTATATAAGCATGTTTCCATAAACCAATGACGGACATAAAATGTAAAAAAGAAAAGAAGAAGAAACTTAACGTGTGTAAAGAGTTTATCTTTGTGAACTGAATCTGATTCAGCATTGAAGAACATGGTTTGTCCTGTGGACTGAAGTGAGGCCAACAGAAATAGAAGAAAATCTTATCTTCAAACACTTCAGAGATGTGCAATCTCAGAGTTACACACACACACACACACACACACACACGAATGCACATGCACACACACATCCACATGGGGGTAATGGGTTTCTTTCCACTCCCTCAAGTCCTTCAGGGTCCTGCAATCCTTCACTGCATTACAGCCATATACCCAATGAACTTAACATACAGATGATATATTTAACCAAAGTCCCATTAAGGTATTCTATATAGTTTTTAATTTAACCCACAGACCACAGTTTGGTTTGACCCAGGTTTGTACATACACATGCATATAGCTAGTCAAGCTAAGTCTAAACCTTAACCCCAAAATACTCTAAAAACAGATATTAATTCTGATTGTTCTTATATAAAACATTTTTACATTTGATCATTTATCAGATCAGAAATTTTTTTTTTTTTTTTTTTTTTTTGAGGGAATGCCCCCACAAGCTGTTCTTTGGGTTTCCTATTCCTCTGAGGGCATTTTCAGTAATTTATCTAAGCAAACATAACGAAACCTGCCCACACACAATTCCACTCTTGCAGAAGATAAGCAGAGATTGCATACTGTCATGAAGCAATAAGCCCAAGACTTGCACATGCTATTTAAAAGTACTAAAGCTCTTTAAATTACATCATTAAACTCAACACCACTCTTTTATTTCTACGGATAATACTAAATAGCCTACAATACACCTACATCATTTATTAACAAGTGTAATATTTTTGAAGGCCTGCATATTTATTTGAATATATAACATTAAGAAATGATTCTATTCCAAAGCATTTAGTCTGTATTTTGATTGTATGTACATATGTATAAATTTCACTTTGATGGTTTTTGAATTTTCTTTTGTAAGCTGGTTGTGACCAGTTAGGATCACCCTCTCAGTATCAGTCACGTGACCAGGGCATGTCTGTGTCCACCCTATCTTCATGACTACACACCGTGATCACTAGAAGTGCACTGGTTGCCATGGTCATATGACCAAATATTTCATTGCTTACAGGGTCGCCAGCACACATAGTGACAGAAATAGCCATGTTGTGACATATATGTGTCTTGGCAATGTGTTATGCATTATAAATAGCATAACACAAAACTGATTGATTCATGATTCATTTACTTCTAATAACGGAGGGTTGGCAAGGTAAAGTAAGTAGTATTTGGCTGGTCATGTGATATTCACCTGGTGGCTCCCATAAAGCTCCATTAGAACCAAACATCTTTATTTAAACTTTTTTTTCTTTTTTCTTTTTTGAATGTATGGCATTTCTTAACCCTTATGCGTTGTTGGGGATGTTTTCGTCCACTAGGGGGTAAAGTTGAGTCTTATTTTGGCCACAACTTTCTCTGTGTTTGAGCTAATGGAATGATTTTTGGTGACAAATCTTATTTTGACCCATATTTTGGAAAATTTAAAAAAAAACTCAATGGTACACTCTGGGCAAATTCACTACCCTTTCGGGATGTTCGTGGATGAAAACATCCACTAAATTAAACTGCTGTAAAAATGTATCAGATAAATATTTTTTTAATTTTTTTTTTTTGCATAAATCTATTAATCAACCTCAGTCCTGAAAAACTACCGAATGTTTAAAAATTAAAAAATCCAAGATTTTAACTCTTTAATTACCAAGTTCATAAGTGATGTTACTGATTTGGGAATAAAAACCCACAAAATTACATATTTTCAATTTAAAAAGTGATTGTGGACTGGATATTTTTTTACCTTTTATCACAGTCTTGGGCATGTCAAAGATTAGTAACAAGATTGGCTTTGATGCATTGTTAGTTTTTGTGCAGCATTAGATTTAAATTTTTTCTCCCTAATTTGTTGTTGGTGGCTGTTTTTGCCCCATTGACTTCCATTATAACAAAATGTTTTGATTGCAAAGCCATAACAAATTATAGTGTTTGTGTGTGTGTGTGTGTGTGTGTGAGAGAGAGAGAGAGAGAGAGAGAGAGAAAGAGAGGTTGTGAGAGAGACCTTTGTGCACTTACCTATGGTCTATGTGTGAAATGCTAGTCTTTTCTTGATTTCTTAAAATCCTGTAAAAAAAATCTACTTTTCAAATTTATGAACATAATGTATTATGAACCAAAATGCAATACCAACTTCAAATAAGCTGCAGCTCGCTGGAGGGGTCAAGCTGCATAATCATTTCTAAAACTTCAGTACAAGTCAAGCCCTTTCTCGTGTTGCTTGCTGCTCTTCTCACCATTAAATAACCAGCACGATGGCATGCAAGTGTTTAAATCCACGTACTTTGCTTTTGTTTAGTCTATACTTATCACCACTATCAAAAGGCAGCAGGTGCATACAGTAAATACATTTTTGTTTACTCCATGTAGTTCTGAGAACTGAGGTGTACATTTTGTTTTTCTCAAATAAATCAAGGTAAGTGCGCAAAGGTCTCTCTCACACACACACTCTCTCTCTCTCTCTCTCTCTCTCTCTCTCTCTCTCTTACACACACATACACACACACAATATAATATGCTGTTATACTCCATATAGCTTCATATACAAGTCAGAAACTAAGCTTTTTTTGCACAGGTCTATCTAAAGGGTTAATGGTCCCACCTAGTGATCAACTGTAAAAATAACAAATGTTACCTCTTCCCAACAGGGAAAACCACCAACAATCAAGAATCTCACACACACACAAACACTATAATTTGCTGTTATACTCCATATAACACCATATACAAGCCAGAAACTAAGCCTTTTTTTTGCACAGGCCTATCTAAAGGGTTAATGGTCCCACCTAGTGATCAACTGTAAAAATAACAAATTTTACCTCTTCCCAAAAGGGAAAACCACAAACAATCAAGAATGCATGATTATATGGTGTCATGGCTTTGCAATCAAAAAATGTCATCATAATGGAAGTCAATGGGGCAAAAACAGCCACCAACAACAAATTAGGGAGAAAAAATGAAAATCTAATGCTGCACAAAAACTAAAAATGCATCAAAGCCAATGTTGCTACTAATCTTTGACATGCCCAAGACTGTTATAAAAAGTAAAAAAAAAATCCAGCCACAATTACTTTTATATTGAAAATAAATCATTTTGTTTGTTTTTTTCCCCCAAATCAGTGACATCATTTATGAACTTGGCAATTAAAGAGTTAAAATCTTGGATTTTTTTTTAAAACATTTTGTAGTTTTGATAAGGACTGAAGTTGATTAACAGATTTATGCAAAAAAAATTATGAATCTGACACATTTTTAGAGCAGTTTGAGTGGATGTTTTCATACCGAACATAACGAAAGGGTAGTGAATTTGAACAATGCACAAGGGATATAAGTACAATTTCTTGTTTATATGTGGCTTTAACAGAGTAAAGGTGTATTTTTTTAGTACCAAGGCAGGGCATTTCACACTAGCAATATACCAGTGATACAGGATATGCTTCTTAGCTTCTTTTTTTTCCCCTGACTCTTAGCTGGTATCACCTTTAAATGTTGGCAGAGAACTGCACATATCATTATCTATATCTCATGAGAGGTCATTCAACAGATACTAGTAATTTATGTTCACACATGTGAATATACAAATATATACTGAGCCATATAACAGCAATGAAACATGTAAACAGGGTGTCAAAGTAAACAGAACGATTGTTCCACACCACTCCGGACATGACCTGGATATTGACAAAGCGCTTGACCGGTAATCACAGTAGCAGAGGACTTTGGTACACCATGTACAGAGGTGCAGAGAATTGGCAGGACTTGTGTCGTGCATGAGTGTGAAGACTGACTTTTGCCAGGGAATAAACTAATTAGAAAATGTTAACCTATAATCTAACTATATTTTTCATAAATAGAACTTTATAACAAATAATGCCTGAAAAACTAAATTACATCTTAAAACGTGTAATTCCAACTGTCTGACAAATCAAGGAATCTTATTTGCTCACATTCAAGCACTTTTATAGCTAACAAGTTTACATTTGCAGAGGCTTGTTTTCAGTTGTCAGTCCACTGCAGTTATTTCTGCCTGAGGCCTTAAGCAGCTACGTCATAATTCATGATGGCATATTGAGACCATATTTCCTCAATTAATAAAAAGAAGTGTTGTTTGAACTGATTGATTTATGTATGATCGCCAGTTATTTTCATTCAAGTTTTACATTGTAAACAAACTTATCAGAACTAACTCAGGAGAAAGAAAGTGATACAGGTTTGGAACAACATGAGTAAATTAGGACCGTTTTCATTTTTGGGTGGTGAAAATACCCAAAAAAAATACCCCCCCCCCCCCCCCCCCAAGAAAAAAAAACATTAAAAAAAAAGATAATTTCACCCTGAAGCCTGCTGTCTTTTTTTTATTTTATTAAGTATTGTAAAATAAAAGCTTCCTGTGATTTTGCATTTAATTGCATTTAATTGCAAACTGTTATCTGTTGTCTTCCGTACATCTATTTAAATATTTATTGTTATCTTTGTGTGATTTAATTTGTAGATTCTCACAACAGAAAATAAGGACTAATTCATCTTTCATTTTCTTAGAAGCAAAGCATAAAATCTGAACTTACCTAAAACTTACCAAACCTTTGTTTCCGTTTTTATTTTTTATGAGAATATACCTAAAATTTTCATAAAAGGAAATAGGATGACTACCTGAAGAACGGAATGGGGTGTAGGTGCACACAGCTAGGACACTAGCTAAAATATGAATTTTTGCTAAATAAAATCTCTTGTTTTCTGTCTGTATATTTTTAGTATTATAGCATTCTCTGTGCAGGGTGCTTTAAAGGAACACTCCACTATTTTTGAAAATAGGCTCATTTTCCAACTCCCCTAATGTTAAACAGTTGAGTTTTAACGTCGTCAAATTCATTCAGCCGATCTCCAGGTCTGGCTGTAGTTTAGAATAGATCATTGAATCTGATAAGACCGTTAGCATATCGCTCAAAAAAAGAGTTTTGTTATTTTTCCTGTTTAAAACTTGACTCTTCTGTACTTACATCATGTAGCAGTGCATAAAAATAGCCCCCAGCTTACTTCCAACGGTCGCCTATTTTTAGGCGCTGCGTAATATCATTGTGCCTGCTGCACCCATGGTACACAACTTTTCATTTTCCGTCGGTCTTAGTACACAATCTAACTACAGAAGGGTCGAGTTTTAAATAGGAAAAATATCAAAACTCTTTGGTATTTTTTGAGCAAGATGCTAACGGTCTAATCAGATTCAATGATCTATGCTAAGCTAGAGCTAAAGTGCTAACGCCAGATCTACCTATGCTGAATCAGCTGGATGGATTCAAAACTGGTAAAACACAACTGTTCAACTCTAGGGGAGTTGGAAAATGAGCCTATTTTTTTTTTTTAAATATTGGAATGTTCCTTTAAGTACAGTGTTTGATTTAGATTGTGAAGATTGTTCACTAAGTGCTTATTCACTAACTATTCACAAAGAGCAATTTTAAAAGAGTTTTTTGAGGCAAGTATTTTTCTACAGAATGCAGAATTTTGTTTTTTTAACATTTCCCTGTAGTTTTTGACTGTACACATCATGTACAGTGTTAGACATATCCCACACATGCAGAAAAAAACTTTGATGCTACGTACCATACACTAAAAAAATAAATGATCAGAAAACCCATGTGGAGCAGACTAAGTGTGAGCATATTTTATCTCTGATCCTTCTGTCAGCAACACCCCCGCCCCCCCTTAATGACATGCAGCTCAAAGAAGAAGCTGTGATCTTATGGTAATGGCTCTTATGTGCATGTTGAGTGTATGTGTGAGGAATACACAGGCACCAGTTTATTATTTTATTTCCAGACATGACCCCAGCAGACTAATGTCACGTATGCATAATGTCTGTTTACAAGTTTTTGCTCAATGATTGCAGACTGCTAATCTGCAGATCGATTTTCAGTGTGGTAAATTAATATAAGATTAATCTGAGAATTAATAATGTTCCTGTGTTTAGCTGTATTGGCTGTATAAGACACTTTTGAAAATGTTATTTATTATAAATTTTATTTATTTAATTTTTTTACTTTCTGTATGTAAAGACATGGCCTTTCTTACAATAAGATAATTATAATTATTACACTTACCCATAGAACAATCAGAAAGACACACACACTTGTTGGAGCCAGTAGCGTTATGGGTATTGCTCAAGTCAAGTCAGTTATACAACATTTATATGGACCAAGTTAGTTGTTTTATGATTGTAATACTGCTACAGATCGTATTATTTTGCATTCGTTTATATGTATATATATATATATATTTGGGTTTTTTTTGTGTGTGTTAGTGTTAGATTTTTGTCACTTGCATTAGTTTTTTATATTAAATAAATTATTTTATATTAAATCATATTTAAAATCTTTGTACAGTTTTTACTTTTTTATATTTCAGTTTTAGCTATTTTAATAATCAAGTTAAACTATAAAAGAAAGAAAGAAATACATAGAATGGGAATTTATCATTCAATTCAATTGAGTGTAGAATGGCCAGTAGAAGAAACGGGTCATGACCCATCAGACTCAAACCTGAATTCCCTTGAGCTCATATGTGCTCAAACCATGTGCATAGTCCAAGAAACCACAGCTCTGACAACAACCAGGTGAATTATAACACATGTGGTGTCTGTAATGGAAACTCAGGCCTTCATGGTCTCACTTTCTGCCATAGACCCACAGACCTAGCAGTGCACCCAGCTATTATGTAAGATTGACAACAAGTGCCACCTCATATGTGTCAAGGTTCTGTTGTGTGTTTGCATTTGTGTTTGTGTGTTTGCCAATGTGTGCAAGTGAGGAAAAGAGCAAAAGACAAAACATTAAATATGTTATAGAGCAAGCAAGAGAGAGAGTATTTTTGTGATAGAGGCAGCATAGCGGGGGAAGGTCAGTGGTGGGTTGTTAAATGCAAAGCATCTGCTTCCACAAACATTTGGCTTCGTCCCTCAGTTTAATGACCCACATACACTCCATTAGCCAATAGACAACCAGCTGCCCCATACAAATTTACCAACAAGGGTCTTATGTTAACACAGACTTTGCTTTGCTTCATAACCTGTTCCAAATCTGCAAACTGCTCGCTCTGCTTACCCCCCATTTAGCATGTCTTTCCTTGCTTTACCTTCTTTCTTAGCATTTATTTTGCACATAAACTTGTTTTAAATTGACAGTGATGAAGCTTATTCCACAATGTATTTCTGTGAAACTGAATAGAGACTTTAAAACACCCTCTCAATAATCCTTATCACAGGTCTTGTTCCATGCAATTATTTATAATATTGAAAAAAAATAAACATTGTATAATTTGCCAATTTCAATCAATTAATTGCATGACAGAATGGATTGTGTCATTATTTATAGAGCTATATGGACAGAGCAGGTCATTAAGAGTGGGGTCATGGATGCCCACTGAGGCGTGAGCAATTCATTATCCACCACTTACAGACTCAACGGGTTCTTTGCTTGAATAGTCTCACACAGAGCAACAAACTCACACAGACTCACAGACAACTATTTCTGAAAACGTGTACGCTTGCACAAAAACTGACTGAGCAGTTGTTAAATAAGGGCCGCCATGGTCCTGAAATCAATAGAAAACTTATCAACTACTCCATAAATTGACACACACAGCCAGACTCTGTTTATCAGGTGAGCGTGTGACTTTAGCTGCAAGAGCAGCTGTTACTCACGGGCTGACACACACGAACAAGTGTCAATGAATTGTCATCAAGAGTTGCCATACTCCTTCTAGAACCCACATGATAGCCTATAATTATGAGGGGGGGGGGGATTAATTTGTTTGTTTTGCTAACATCTTTTCCCGTCACAGTAGGCTATTAATTTGGCTTCTTTTCAGTTTAATTACAATAAGTAGGGTGACCAGTCCTGTTTTTCAGCTCTATTTTTAGTGTCCCAACTTATTACGAAAATATCATGTTTTGTCCTATATATCAAAATTTCTTTACGACTAGGTGATCAGAGCATTCTGTCATGCGAGAACAACCTTATGAAAGGTTACCAAGCTCGTCATAGAACAAAATTACAATCCAATCACAACTGGTGAAAACCAGATGTGTCAGTAATACACTATACATCTATGAGTTACCTGTCTGTGTCATAAATATTAAATAAACAACAAAAGATGTTAAAGGGGTAATTTGATGTTGTTAAAAAGAACATTATTTTGTGTATTTGGTTTAATGAAATATGTTTATGCGGTTTAAGGTTAAAAAACATATTATTTTCCACATAATGTACATTATTGTTTCTCCTCTATGCCCAGCCTTTCTGATAGTGTCAATTTTTACCAAGCTAATCGGTTTGAAAAGTTAGGTGTGCTGTGATTGGCCAGCTATCCAGTGCATTGTGATTGGCCAAATGTTTCAAGCGTTGGAAATGTTACGCCCCTCAACATATACTGTTATGGCGTGTCCCGGTCAGAACACCAGCGTGACAGGACAAAAACAATAAAACCTATTACAAATGAGGCAGTTGACAGTATACTGTCTTTTTACGCTTTGCATTGCAAATCACGCCGTGTAAACCTAAAACCATGTATGTGTAATTTTAGAGTCAGAAGTGGCAGACTTCCCACACAGTGACGTAGATGTGGAGGCATGTTAAAATGAGCCTTTTCAGGGGGCATGGACAAGTCTTTAATTTTATAAAGAATATCTCTTTGGATTTGGGACTTTAGTCTTTGCAACTTTACAAATCTTCTTTATGCACCAAGAGCTTGTAACACTCCAAAGAGAAAGGAAAAATTTGAATCGCATCATATGACCCATTTAAATAAATTTAAATAAATTATTTAAATAAAAATTTAAATAAACCCACTGCATTTAAAAACAAAGTGTATTACATTTGTATCTCTGTCATAATTATCTTACAGTTTGTGATTTGCTTCTGCTCTTTTCTTTATAACAAAAAATAATTATATGAATATCATATGAATATCATGAATTAAAATTTCTCATATCGTGATCATATTTTCCACCCATCCCATTTTCCACCATGAGAAATCTTGTCACCCTAACTGTAAGGCTTATGGTAGGCTATAAAAGCATGCATGTTCATAACTCTGAGGTAATCATGGAGATTTTTCTTGTTTTGTTTTTGATACTACTCAAGTAAGAGCAGCCTAATGGCTGTTTAAATACATTGATTCATTAGACATTTTGACAGATTTGTTTATTCAGTGAAGGATTCATCACATTTTTTATACATATATTTTGTAATGGATGAGGCAATATTTTCACACTTTTAACAATGAATTGAGGTGCAGTCACATTTACAATTGTTTGTCAAATGTTCATGGTCATAGTCATTCCATGCACCTGAAAATTCACATGAGGTTAAAAACTTCCCCACACAGATTTCACAAATTGGCTATGCAAGTTTGGAGTGTTGACCAACAGATCTGAAAGTGACTTCTGTGTGACCTATACCGTTTGTGCAAGCAAAAATTTGCCAAAATGCCACTAATGTGGCCACACTTTAGTCAGTCATGAGTCTGAAAACCACTCAGCAATTGACTGCTTAAACTAAACATTGTTAAAAGAAAAAAAATACATTCTGTGTATACATTTGGTTTTAATAATTTGCTACCAGGTTTTATTATAAGCTACTGTATGTGACCTGAAAAAGGCATTGTGTGATTAACTAACACTCTTGTTGACTGTAACTGAGTGTGGTACTCTACTGGGGTGACCTAGAAACAGGACAGAGTGTACTAGACTATTCTATAACTCTCCACTCTTAGCATAATGTCACTGAGAAATACATCTTACTTTAGTATCAGAGGGACTGTTCCCATTAGTGTACTGAAAGATGTTTTAGATGCAACTGGGGCTAGGATGATTGATAGAATATCATGTTACATGTTACAGGAAACTTTTTTTCAATAGAGGTAAAGGACAGATTTAATGTGGACTGTTCAGGTAGATGCACTAAAATTTATATCTTTACAAGCATTAATATTTTATAATCTTTCAAAGGGGCAACAAGTGTTTAAAAATATTTGACTTTAAAGATCCCACAGCAGAAGATAAAGTATCTTAATTAAACACCAGTTTAGCTGAAGAAAACAATTTTTCTTGGTAAATTGGTGCTTGACAAAGACAACAGAAAAAAAAGAAAAAGAATAGAACAATGAGGTAAACAATTTTAAAATAGAACAAGTAAAATATATACAATAAGAGCAAGAAAAAATTAGGAAGATAAAAATATACAAAATAATTGTAAACATTAACTCAACATTTGTGCAGAATATGTAAAGGGGGACAGTGCAAATGTTTATAGTTGAAACAAATTGTACATTTTTTAACATTGTACAAAATTGTGCAGCGAGGGGCCAGTGCAAATGCTTACAGTCTGGGATGTGAGAATAAAGCAGTCTGAGTTGTGTGTGATAATGTAACTCATAAAAACAACGTGTTTGTGTGTATATGTGTGTGTGTGTGTGTGTGTGTGTGTGTGTGTGTGTGAAGTTTTTTTTATGTAAAAAGGTCCTGGTCCTGATGGACCGCAGTCTTCTGCCAGATGGGAGTGCTTCAAAAAGTTTGTGTCCAGTGTGAGAAGCATTCCGATTACCTTCTCAGCAGAGCAGATGACATGTTGCAGTCGGCCTTTGTCCTTGGCAGTGGCAGCAGCATACCATGGAAGTGTAGAAGTGGACCATCAATGTCTTTGGGAAGTTAAACTTCTTCAGCTGCCTCGGAAAGTACAACCTTTGCTGTGCTTTTGTGCTGGCCAGCCAAGTTCTTCCACACCAAACTCATCCTGCAATGTTTTTATAGGCCTTGCTTTGTGCACAGGGGCACAGTCATGCTGGAATAGAAAATGGCCTTCTCCAAACTGTTTCCCACAAATTTGGAATTTGGAAACATAACATTGTCCAAAAATGTCCTGGTATGCATTAAAATTTCCCTTCACTTGAAGTAAGGGACCTATCCCAAACCCTGAGAAATAACCAAAAATATCATTATCCCTCCTCCACCAAAGGAGGAACAGTTGGCACTTGGCACAATCAGGCAGGTAATGTTCTCCCGGCCTCCACCAAACCCAGACTTGCCCATAAGAGAAGCAGGACAAGGGCATCGCGAGGGATTCTGGGCCTATTGCATAGAATTTGCCATGGGGCCCCCTCAAAATCACATTCAGTCCCAAAGGACATTGTAGTGGGCCCCCTCAGCCTCTGGGCCTTATACAATCTGGTGAAGGCACCCTTGTGGGGTTCACAGCAAGTTTCTGAAACATCGGCAAAAACAGGACAACAAAATGCCAAAAACAAACATAGGCCTACACAAACTCAAGCAGATTATATAACATGTGGAAAAGAACAGATGCCAATTTAGGTCAAATAACTGCTGTGTCCGGTATGTTTGAACTTTATAATATGTGAGTAGTTTTGTTAGTTTTGGCTGCTTCCAGTGGATCAGTCAGATTTGTACGAACTTAAAGTGCCCCAGTTATGCAATTTCCAGTATTGCCTTTCATGCAGTATGTATCATAGCTGTATTTGAATCTAAACGGTCTGTAAAGCTGAAAGTGCACGATAAATAAAGTCTCCCAAAATAAATAATTGACTCTGAACAGCTGAAACGAGTCGTTAGTAATTCAAATCCCACGGCTACACACTGGGTAACACATTTGCATATTTCGCTCCTATGTTCTACGTTGGCCGACCACGAACAACTTGACCACACCCCCAAACACGTTTTTTTTTTCCGTTTAGTTCCCGCCAAAATCAGTATTGTATCTGGTCGGTATTGAAAAGTACATTTTTAATTTTACACAAAATGTGATAACCGCCGTGTTATTCTGTTTCTACCTATCTTTCCAAACCGTGACAAATGGCAGTCTCCCTTCTCTACAGAATGCGATACATCCACTCAGCCAATCACAGCGCTTGGAGATTTACTCTAATCACAGAACCGGTGTTCTGACGATTTGTGCTACCCGCTCAGATTTAGTCTCAGCCTCAGATGTCACGGGAATGGACTGTTGGCTAAACGTCTGATACATGGGACACAAAAGTGGAAACACTTCAGTAGTTTCGAAGTCGTCATCAGATTGGTTGAATTCTACAGGATTTCCCAAGTAGGGCTCGCTGCAGCCTGTGGTGGACATCCAACCCCGCCCTCATCCAGACGTCAGAAACCACGCCCACATCCAAGCGTGACGTCAGAAACCACACCCACCAAAGACGTCACATATCCAACCCTGCCCACCCGGATGTTCCACCATAAACCACGCCTATATAAGTCTACGTCACGTTCTCATTAAATTTCAAACAGAAAGAATCGTCGAGCAGACAAGATACGTTGAAGAAGTTTGTGTTGTTTTTAATCGTTTAAAGAAGTCGCCAGAAAGAAGAAGTTGTTGGTTTCCGTGTATGCCACTCGCCCAGAAGTGTAAGAAGATATTTGCCATGGCTGTAAGTTATGAAAAATTTGGTTCTTAGCCTGGTGTCCAAAAATGTTTGTCACACTGTATGTCTCTGCTTAACGTTAATAGTTAAAATGTTAAAATGTATACCGGTACATTTAATTATCAAGGATTGTAATGTAGCACACTTAATATTTTGTTTAGGAAGTGAAACTAACAGCACAACGATAACTGTTACCACGGTTTGTTTTGAGCCATAGTAAAGTTACAAAGACACGAGGCTGACTTCACACAGGCGAGTTATAAGGCTACCAACACTGCTGTGTTTACTTTCACATTGTCTGTAATGTTCCTAACTGTATCCTGATAAAATGTAGATGCATTGATTCATCCTTCAAGTTTTTTTTATTTTTTATCCCCGACACATAATGCTGATCTCTCTCTCACACACACACTTCACCTCTCTCACATACATGTACTCCACTGGCCCCACGCAAAACACAAAGAATGTATTTAATGATATACACTGACAACTTTTGCACAACAACTTGTTTGAGCAACCACATAATTACACTGTCTTACTTGATAACTCTCTGTTCGTGGGAAATCTTTGTATCCTTCTATATTAATACACATAATATTTATCATGTTTTACAGCATCCTACACATCTGCAGTCCAAACCTGATCCAGAACAGTTCTGGCGGGATGGAGGGTTTGAATGTCCCTGCTGCAGTTTCACAACTGAAGTGAAGTTCTCTTTTACAATTCACCTAGAGAACCACATAAGTCATGCAGTGGACCATGGAGGTATGGTGAGAGCATGTCTTTAGATATTGATGTGTTTCTGTGTTTTTAAATCATATATGTATGTTGTATAATCTAAATATGTTTGTGAATCTCAAAGAACGACAAGATGAGCTGTAGTTTCTTGGGAACCACTAAAGTGACGAGAATATTCTTATTTATTTATGTGTGTTTTGTAACTTGCTGTGTGCATGCTACAGTTTTGTTAACCATTTTTTTTCTACAATCCTACAGGTTACTTCATTTAAAAATGCAATAAACCGTGCAGGACCACAGCCCATTTTCACTGTCTTTACTGCAGCCAGACAGTAATACGCAAGGACCAATACATAAGGCATGTTTCCCAGTGTTCGAAGACGGAAGAATTTACAGCACCACCTCCACCTCCCTCTGTAGCTGCATTTCCGACACCACCACCCCCAGCTACTTCTGTTTCAAAGCCTCCAGTCTCTACCCGCCTTTCCTCTGATCCTGGCACCTTTGCACAACCCCCCATCCCACTACCTCAAATTAGAAAGAAGAGAGAGACAGTTATGTGTCCTCATTGTGGACTCACATTTAACAGGAGAAATGTAAAGCTGCATATTCTGAGACAACATACACCAAAAAAAAAATGGACATTACCGCCCAGAACCACCTTAAGTCACAGTGTGTGGATTATACAAATTGTGTATATGCCGTAGCAAAATCATTTTCTCAACCCAGCACTCCGATCCATGTCATCAAAAAGACATGGGGCTCTGAACATAGGACATCATGTGAACTTGACATCTCCAGAATCAACACAGAATTTGCTGAACGGTCAAACATCCATTCCTATGAATGTCATCACCTTCAATCGCTTGCATACTGCCCACCAGCTGAAAGGGATATTCCCTTACTGACAGAGCAAGTTTTACAGACCATGGTCGACGACCTTTGGTTTGGGGAGGACAAGAAGGAGAGATGTTTGGCACAGCAGAGAAAGGCAATTAATGCAGGAGTACCTCTCTCCTGCCTAGTGACCATTTGTGGACCCAGCTACAAAAAGTACATTTCTGTGTTTGAGCCCACCATTTCATACTACAGCAGGCTTGGTCGCCTCATAGTTACATATGATGCCAAAACATTTCTTGGCATTGTCCTTGTGCCAGACCAAGGCAGTCATGCCTTCACAAATATGTTGCAAAGTGGCACCTGTTTGAAGTTGATCGGGAACTTTTCCAAGTAGGGCTCGCTGCAGCCTGCGGTGGACACCCAACCCCGCCCACATCCAACCGTGACGTCATAAACCCCGCCCACATCCAAGTGTGGCGTCAGAAACCACACCCACATCCAAAGAAGTCACACATCCAACCCTGCCCACCCGGATGTGCCATCATAAACCGCGCCTATATCCGTCTACGTCATGTTGTCATTAAATTTCAAATAGGAAGAAGCGTCAAGAAGACTAGAAGATACGTTGAAGAAGTTTGTGTTGTTTTTAATCAGTAAAAGAAGGAAATATTGTCTTGCGATTGCCAGAAAGAAGAAGTTGTTGTTTTTCTGTATTTGCCAGTTGCCCAGAAGAGTAAGAAGTTATCTGCCATGGCTGTAAGTAATGAAAAATTCGGTTCTTAGCCCGGTGTAATTCCAAAAGTGTTTGTCACACTGTATGTCTCTGCTTAACGTTAATAGTTAAAATGGTAAAATGTATACATTAAATTATCAAGGAATATTTTGTTAGACATGAAGTGAAACTAACAGCAAAACGATAACACAAGGCTGACTTCACACAGGCACGTTATAAGGCTACCAACACTGCTGTGTTTACTTTCATAATGTCTCTTTTTTTTTTTGAACTTACGAGGAGTTTCCGTGGGTGTCTGAATTGTGCTGTTGGCTGGTCGCTTCTTTCCATCCGCAGAGTCTATTTGAAAACACTATTGCCGCTGCTTACTATAATGGCTGGCGTGCCATACGGTTTTGAGCCCAAGTAGAAGAGAACGTGCATGACGTCACATTTTGTGAATTTTGGCGCCAATTCGGGCCCGACTCCTCCACACACAATTGAGCCTACAGGCTGATAGAGGCAACTGTGGTGGACAGTCGAGGTGTCATTCTTTTTTTTACATCATGGTTGGCTCATACATGTACAAATGAAAACTCTATCTTAAAGATTTTTTTAAGTAAAAACCTCCACATAGCTCCTTTAATTTGATCCCCGAAACAACATAGTTCCGCCTTTTTTGCACATGCGCACAACACATGGGTGTTCACCTGGCATCACCCGATGACGTATTTTTACGTATGGCATAGGCGTGGCATCTGACGTCACACTTGGATGTGGGCGGGGTTGGATGTCCACCGCAAGCTGCAGCGAGAGAGACTTAGGTCTCTGCAGAGCAAAAGTGGGCGTTTATCACCTTGTGGGTGTTCTCAAACTGCTGGGTGTTTCTAGATCATGCAATCTGAATGATCCCCCTTCCCCAACCCCACCCCTAAACCTAACGTCACTATGACGTCAACCAATCAGCTATCATGGTGTAAAAACACCCTCATCTGGTAACTCCCATTACTTTCCTGCATAAAGGCTGTCATATGTGGATCAACTTACTTTATTGGGTATTTTCAACAGTTTCACTATGATAAATAACTTCCATATAGATTTCCATATAGACTTGCCACTTTATGTAAACACATTTTTACTCAAATTAATCAAAATGGATTTAGAACTAAAGTCTTTATATTACACACACTACATTACACACACAGTTTAGCAAAATAAAGAAAATGGATAGATCAAACCTCACAAAAACTGAACCAGTCAAATTGAAGTCTTTCATGGTTTCTTAAACACTCTGGTAAAAGCTGGATTTTGTCTCCCCCTCATGGGATGTAACAGAAGGCGAAGGGGGCTATTATTAGTGATATGATCGTCTCGTATGTACTGTAGTATCTTATGCAGGGGCGTAGCAACCGCACTTTTAGAAACAGGTGATTCTGACCCCTGTTTTTTTTGATCCAGCGTGAATATTTCCGTCAGTGCTCTCTGGTTTGTTACTCAGATTTGAGTGAACTAACATTCAGCCAATCACAGAGCGAATCATCTCTTGGGCGCGTCTGCTATGAGCTTCAAATCTCTTGTTGCTCTTCTTAATTTTCGTTCGTTCTTTCACTTTGCTATTAGGCCATCTGGAATAAAATGCACCCCAAAAAAAAGCAAAGGACTATTAACGTTACATCCTTTTTCAAACACACATTGTAAATAGGCTATATTATAGTACAGTATGTCGCGATGACACGAATCACGCGATAAAGTTTTCATGTTATGATTTAACCTACTGTAACGTCAGGAGACAACAGAACCCGTGTGGACCTCGTCACTTCGCGCCGGATTCAGTGTGTTAAATGCTCTCCTAATTGTCGCTTTGGATAAAAGCGTCTGCTAAATGAAACGTAACAAATTATTTGTTTCTGCTGTCTTTTGTTGCCTACGTGCTGCTCGCGGAGTAGTATTATCCTTTCACAATAAATCAAATTTGTTTTGCAATATTGCAATATTTGTTTTCCAATATTTTAAGGAATTACACTTCAATTTTATTCCTTAAATTAATTTAATTCCATTAAACAAAAGATCAACCATCAATCACCTTTATTTATACAGTGCTTTTAATAATACAGATTGTGTCAAAGCACTGAACAGTATCAAATAGAGAATAGAGTAATTTATAATGACAAGATTAAACACTCAATTTCCAGTTAAAGACATTTTATTATTGAATGCAGAGACATCATCTAGGTCAGCTCAGTTTAAATAGGATCTGTGTAATCAAATCAATGATAATCGCTAGAAAAAAAGAGATAACATTTACTATTTTATGTTCAAACTGTTAAATAAAATTAGTTTTATAAAGGCTGTGTGTTCCAATAGTGTTAACTGCTGTATTGTAGGCTATTTATGGGTTGCTAAATATACATCTAATGAAACTTGTTGAGTTGTTTAACTATGGAAATGGTAAATGAGTCAATGAATAAGTGATCCCTTGTGCACATGTGCATTCATCTCCATCTTAGATATTACAAAATTGAGTATTACAAAGTGCTTGATGTTGTGGATATGCAGTTCAGAGAACGTTTTGAGCAGGAAGGGTTGCTGATGCTAAGGAATCTGGAAAACATCCTCTTAACAGGGGTGTTTAATAATGTGGTACAAATGTACCCAGAACTGGACAAAATATCCCTTAACACACAATTGGCAATGTTCAGATCAAAGCATAATATGCAGTCCAGCAGTGAAACAGATAGCATCCTTCAGGGGATGTGTCCAGAAGTCCGTAGACTTTTTGATCAGGTGGAAACGCTTGTCCGACTGCTTCTTGTCACTCCCGTGTCCTCAGCAGAAGCTAAGAGAACTTCCAGTGGTCTCAGAAGGCTAAAAACATGGCTTCGTTGTACCATGACACAAACATGGCTGAATAGTGTTTTTGTTTGTCATTTAAACAAGGAAAAACTTGATCAATTAGAGTGAAAAAAATGCTCAATTTGTGGCATGCAAGGAAAGCCGAAAAATTCAGTTTGGATATTTTTATTAAAAATCTCACTTCGATCTTGAAAATGTTAAAAACTTGTAAATACATTGATTTAGGTTTTATTGATATATTTTCATAAATTGTATGTTGTATAAAATTACTGTAGATGTAATCTGTATAGTCATTTAACACTTGTTTTTGTCTAACTGTTAAGAAGTAAGAAAAGTTATTGTTCAAATGTAGTGTAACTGAAATATTGTATATATCATAAAATATCTTTATTTCATAAAAATGAAGTAGAGATGGTCTCACATTGGTCTCAAAGTCTTGCAGTATTTTTAAATTTTGAGTATGATTTCACAAAAATAGGTTCCAAGCTATCATGGAATGTACCCAAAATTGCCACTTGGGTGCTGTAAAATGCCAATTGGTATTCTATTTAGAATTTATTATTATGAACATCAGTTTTGGGTCACATCACCATACAGCTGTATGTTTAATAAACACACACAATGAATGGCGACTGTAAAAAGCAAAAGCTGAATCACGGGCATTTTGGGCGATTTAGAAATCCCCTTTAGGTCCAAAAAGATAACGTGTCTGGGGAAAAAGATAAATAAGTCCTATTTCAAACAGCAGAGAGCGCCACAAATCACCCCTCTGCTGAAAAAATCAAAAACAAAAGACACCATCACAAAATGTGTGATGGTTTTACTGGTTATAATTGGACTTGTAGCCTACTTGTTTAAACTGTAATGGTGCTTGTTGGTCTCTACTGGTAATTGGTCGCGTTCTATTGGTGGCTTGTTAAAACCAATAAATATTAATGGAATAATAGGCTATGTCCCAAAACACACAACAGAAAACCATTTTTAAAGGTTTTAATGGTTAAAAGTTGTGCAGTACAACTCCAAAATCTTTTTGTGAGTAAAAAAGTACAGTATGTTAGCAGTGCTGTGCGGATGAACAGGGTTCAGATGCTGGTTCTGGCAGGGAATGAGCTCTGGTTAGCCTCAGTTTTTAAGAACTGTGAAGTGAGATGACCTGGACAAGTGGCATTCATTTATTAGAATTAATCAATTTGACATGTGAATTAATAAAAAGTGTCTTCAATGTTTTTTGAGAAGGGACCCCCTGTTATATGGTATCAATTATTATAACGGATGTTGCATTTAAGCCTGGACTAAAATAATTTGAGCATAGTACCTTATTAATGAATATAGATTGTTCCGGCCCTTAGTGTCACATGATCCTTTAGAAATCAATATGCTGATTTGGTGCTCAAGAAACATTTCTTGTCATTATCAATGCTGACAACTGCTTCATATTTTTGTGGAAACCATAATGTTTTGTTGTTCAGGATTCTTTGATGAACAACAAGTTTAAAAGAAAACTGTTTATCTGAAAACATAATATTTTGTAACATTATAATTACATGTCAACCAGTTCATTTAGATTGTTAACCCACAAGCATAAACACACATGTGCACATGCACAGCTTTGCTGTATAAATATGTTCTAGTCTTGACCTTTGGCACAGTGGTGATGTCATCAGGAGATGTCAACACTGTCACTTCATTTCCAAAGAATAAACTCCGTGGTGATGTCACTCCAATATATGATCCTACTGGTGCCATGTGGCTTGTTCTTTAAGTCTAAATATGGAATATCATGAGATCTCTTCATGTGAGGAAAAGGTTAGAGAAGTAGATAAAGAAGATGACTGACAGCAGCCTCCTGATTTAGAGAGGTTCTAATTACAGTAGATCATCCATGATAACAAGATCCAAATGAACACAGTGCTACCAGAATACACCCAGCCATAAGCTCCAGTATCTGGCCAGTGACAGGCCTATAAGAGAACAGTTGTGTCACTGAGTCATTGGACAGGATTCAAGAGGGAATCTGAAAGTGACTTTCATGAATGATGCAATTAGCCTATAGATACTAAAAGGTTAAAACACCGCAACTGTATGATGCAACAAAGCAGCAATGAGTGGAGAGGATAAGAGATCAAACACCAGTTTGTGCCTCTCGCCCTCTCCTTAATCTGTTTCTAAACATTTCAATTTAGAAGGCCTTTTTTTTGCACTGATAAAGCTAAATGTTACCATCAAATAATGAAAATAGGTATTGGAAATAAAGCACATGAATATATGGAACTAGCAGATTTGTGTAATACGGGTACTGACATTAAAATTGTAATGTAGATTCTATATTTGCTTCCCAAATGACATTATACACTATGCACTTATGTGTACACAACCATATAATGTATGAATTATATAAGGTTATTTTTGTAATTCATAATCGGAGTCTGATAACCCCTCCCCCTTCACTAAATAATCAAGGCACTGTGAACGCACTACTTGCACTATTTATACTACAGAAGGTCATAGACTTGTAAGTACGTACACAATTTGGGACACACCTTATCTCTAGATTGGAGGCTGTCCTATGCCAACATCAGCCAATAGTGTGAGCTTAGGGGCAGGACTATGAGGTGAAGTTGGGGCTGTGTCAACCTGTTTGGAAACAGCAATTTCTTCCAATTCTATTTATTTCTTTTAATAACAAACAATCACTTGCTAAAGCTTTAAACACTATATTCCCTTGAGGATGAAATGGAATTCCTGCTTTAATTAATTGTAAATAAGAGAAAAACACACAGCATTTGTGCATGTGTTTCCTTTTTTATTCAGTAATGGTTTAATGTTGGAGTGTTAGCAGGGGGTGGAGGGATTTAGTCTCACTTTCTCTACTTAACAATGTAGAGCTGTGAATTCTCCAACTCATCCTGACTGAAAATAGAGTTGTTGTGACATGCAAGAGAACACTAAGAGAGAGAGAGAGAGAGAGAGAGAGAGAGAGAGAGAGAGAGAGAGAGAGAGAGAGAGAGAGAGAGAGAGAGAGAGAGAGAGAGGCATGCTTTGTTTGTTTATTTTCATTTGAGTGATGAACGTGAGTGTTTTGGACATTTATATTCTGAACTATTGTTGATTACATAGATTTCACATTTAAAGAATTTTGGGGAACTGATTCCTTTCACAGTTGACAAAATCTGCATACACATGCAATGTACTTTAAACATCCAAACAAATTATTGCTGACATGGTTCTTCCAAAATCCTAAATTTTAAACACTGAAGTTTTTAACTACAGCAAGTGTCATTGGGCATTTATATTTGTGGTTAAGTGTGTTTTGCCTTTGCCCTACATGAAGTATTTTTGACCTTCTCTTTTTTAAGATGAACAACATGGCCAACAGACAGCTGAACAAGTGATGCACAGAGTAAGAGTAATGCATGTCACATTCCACTTCCTTGTGCATGAGTGGGGGAGAAAAATAGTGAGGGAGAAAGAGAGAGGCAGGGTGCAGTGCATAGGAACAGCCTAAAAGAAGGCACATTCCTGCCTTTGTTTTCACTGTCAGATTTAAACTCACACTATATCATCACATAATTGAAACAGGTTTTAGCCCATAAGCCTATATTAATACAAACATATAACAAAAAGACTTCTTAAATCCTTCAATAGGACTTGTAATAGATCCTATGGCAATACTGTCATGCAAGTAAAATTTACTCCAGAATGTTTTCAGCTAAATAATGTTTCTGGATTTACAGTCAAAGAAATTAGATTAAAAAAACACTATTTTTCATATTTTAATGTTCATTAATTAAATAACAATAGGTCATGAACAGCATTATAAATATTTTCATGAACAGTACGAACATTTACATGTGGAACACATATAGCAGGCAGTGGGACGTATAAAAAAAAAGAATAAATTACCCCAAGCAGCATCATCTATTAGGAAAAGACAAGCATTGACATAAAATCTTTTGATTATAGGTTCAAATATACATAAGTGCTTCAACATACAAAAATACATTATATTTATTATCAGAGCTCAAAGACACTTCATTTTTGATTTGCATGTTTTCTTAGTGGGGAGGAAATTGGATTTTGGAGAGCAGCCAGTGGCCTTTGTCCTAAACAACAACATCAAGATTTCTAATGAAATGACAGAGTGCTGTTGATTTTTAAGATTCAGTATCATGTTGGTATAACATGAAGGTTTAGCTTATCATAAGAAGCATTTGGACAACTATATTTCCACTATTGGTACATATGGGTACAACCCACTGAAAACGATGTTGCCGAGAAATTCAATGTCATTTTTATTCTACAACCCGAATTCCGGAAAAGTTGGGACGTTTTTTAAATTTTAATAAAATGAAAACTAAAAGACTTTCAAATCACATGAGCCAATATTTTATTCACAATAGAACATAGATAACATAGCAAATGTTTAAACTGAGAAAGTTTACAATTTTATGCACAAAATGAGCTCATTTCAATTTTGAAAATAGTTACAAGTCTCAAAATAGTTGGGATGGGGCATGTTTACCATGGTGTAGCATCTCCTTTTCTTTTCAAAACAGTTTGAAGACGTCTGGGCATTGAGGCTATGAGTTGCTGGAGTTTTGCTGTTGGAATTTGGTCCCATTCTTGCCTTATATAGATTTACAGCTGCTGAAGAGTTCGTGGTCGTTTGACGTATTTTTCGTTTAATGATGCGCCAAATGTTCTCTATAGGTGAAAGATCTGGACTGCAGGCAGGCCAGGTTAGCACCCGGACTCTTCTACGACGAAGCCATGCTGTTGGTATAGCTGCAGTATGTGGTTTTGCATTGTCCTGCTGAAATAAACAAGGCCTTCCCTGAAATAGACGTTGTTTGGAGGGAAGCATATGTTGCTCTAAAACCTTTATATACCTTTCAGCATTCACAGAGCCTTCCAAAACATGCAAGCTGCCCATACCGTATGCACTTATGCACCCCCATACCATCAGAGATGCTGGCTTTTGAACTGAACGCTGATAACATGCTGGAAGGTCTCCCTCCTCTTTAGCCCGGAGGACACGGCGTCCGTGATTTCCATCAAGAATGTCAAATTTGGACTCGTCTGACCATAAAACACTATTCCACTTTGAAATAGTCCATTTTAAATGAGCCTTGGCCCACAGGACACGACGGCGCTTCTGGACCATGTTCACATATGGCTTCCTTTTTGCATGATAGAGCTTTAGTTTGCATCTGCTGATGGCACGGCGGATTGTGTTTACCGACAGTGGTTTCTGAAAGTATTCCTGGGCCCATTTAGTAATCTCATTGACACAATCATGCTGATGAGTGATGCAGTGTCGTCTGAGAGCCCGAAGACCACAGGCATCCAATAAAGGTCTCCGCCTTGTCCCTTACGCACAGAGATTTCTCCAGTTTCTCTGAATCTTTTGATGATGTTATGCACTGTAGATGATGAGATTTGCAAAGCCTTTGCAATTTGACGTTGAGGAACATTGTTTTTAAAGTTTTCCATAATTTTTTTACGCAGTCTTTCACAGATTGGAGAGCCTCTGCCCATCTTTACTTCTGAAAGACTCTGCTTCTCTAAGACAAAGCTTTTATAGCTAATCATGTTACAGACCTGATATCAATTAACTTAATTAATCACTAGATGTTCTCCCAGCTGAATCTTTTCAAAACTGCTTGCTTTTTTAGCCATTTGTTGCCCCCGTGCCAACTTTTTTGAGACCTGTAGCATTAAATTTTAAATGAGCTAATTAAGTGGATAAAAGTGTAAAATTTCTCAGTTTAAACATTTGCTACGTTATCTATGTTCTATTGTGAATAAAATATTGGCTCATGTGATTTGAAATTCCTTTAGTTTTCATTTTATTAAAATTTAAAAAACGTCCCAACTTTTCCGGAATTCGGGTTGTATATGCATCTTTTGATTAACCCTATTGAGCACTTTCTAAAACCCATTGTTATGATTCCTTGATTCCAAAGCTGAAGTGGAGAACATCAAACAACAAACCCTCATTTCACCAATTGTCATCCCCTGAGATGATCCAAAACAAATAATGATTAATCACATAATGATTCCTGTAATCATGTTCTACATTAAGTACCTTCACATAAAATGTTCTATGGAATATAATCTGAATTGGCAAAACTCCATGTTTTGAACCCTTAATTCTCAAAAAGCATTCTGGGAATGTGCATAAAATTGTTTTGGCAACTTTTTTGCAGTTTGGTGTTCACTTATTTTTTGTGTAATTATGAGTTAAAATGGAATATTCCTTTCATAGGCTACTACACATACATTAAAGATTAACATTGTCATGTAAACAAACGTAGAGTTAACCTATGACCTTATCTGAACTAATTCTCCAAAATATCACTCTTAACTACAGTATTTAAAACAATGTGATGTTTGAATCTCAAACTCTCCTCACAAACATGTCCATGACTTGATAAATGCTGCGTAGTACAGAAGCACATAGAGAAATACCAGATTTGGACTTTTCTTACATTTTGTGGAAGTAGGGTTAACCAAATGTATTATTGGTTGTCCCTTGCACACTTGTTTTTCCACATGACACTCAAAATACACTGTAAAAATGTATTATTAACAATCTGGATGTTTCTTTTAAAATTCAGGTCCCACTTTAGGTGGCCTTAAGGGTGGGTTAAGGTATAAGGGTTGGTCATCAATGTAATTATAAATGTAATTACAGATGTAATTACATGCAGGTATTTTTCTTTAAATATAAGTACAATGTAAAAACGTACAAAATAAGTGCATTTTATCAAATTATTAATTAAAATTTAAAGTACAGTTAAGGCCACCAAATATAAAGTGGGACCAAAATGCAAACATCTGTTGAGGTCAATTTGATTGTTTGATCTCATTTAAATATATTTCTGATTAAACAGGAAACAACAGAATGTTTACAACCAACAGCCTGTGAGCCAAAGCTGCTCTTAGAGAGATGCAGCTGGCACACGTCAGTCATTCCCCATTCAACTGTTTTTTTTTTAAAAGATGAGATTTTTCAGTCAATTACGGCATTAAGCATATCTGGCATCAGTTAATGTAAGATCAATTCAGTTAAGATAATGATCTGGTTTGGACGAATATAAGATTTGGCCTTAGCTCGATGTGAAAGAAAAAACGCTTACCCAGAGTGCCTTTCAGTGCTGTTATTTTGGGACATCTACAGCGCTCTCATTCAATTCCAACTGAATGAGATCTATCAATACTTCAGACCAGAGCCAAAAACACCATCGGAGAAAAATGAGAGAGTGTGAGGGAAGATGGAAAGAGAGAGCGAGTTTGTGTGAGCGAATGAAAGGGAGAGAGAATGATGACATGAAAAAGAGTCACTGAATTTATGAGGGACAATGTGGGCGGTGAGAGCAAGAGAGAAAAGTAACTAAAAGAAAAGAGAGAGAGTCTAAGTGAAAACACGAACAGCAATAGTACAGTGAGACATTTGGATTTGCCTCTAGTGCAAAATCTTAGATAAAAACACCTAATAAAACGACCTAAAATCTAGAGAGACTTCTTCTTAAAAATGTATCCATTTCCCCTCACTCCTGTCACCTGGCTGGACGCAGTTTTTGCTTACTGTCTGTGCTAGATTGCTATCAGATAATCCCAATGGGCCGCTCTACGCTAAGGCGTCGTCATAGAGACAACATGCAGTGAAAGCTTTGGAAGAATATAATCATCAAACTTGATACAGTGCCAGTGGGCGGAGCCACAACTGTCAAACAGGAACATGAAGGAGGGAGGAATGGAGGAGTAGAGGCTGAAGCAGTGCACAGGAAGAGAGCAGTCCTGTCAGTCATGGGGCTTTGTGTTGTTGTCTTTCAACGGAGGCACAATCATTCAGTTTTTCTGCTTTTTGTTCATCTCTTGACATCAGTCTGCATGAGATTTCCGCAAAGCTGTAAGTGCTGTTTAACCAAAGTCAATCCTTGGACGGTACTCGAGAACCATAGGATAAGCCTGGGGTAAAAGTGAAAGTAAAGAATGACTTCAGCTTTGAATATTCTGATTTAAGCAGGGTATCATTTTCATTATATTGTCAGTTTTCTATCTTAATTTATTATGGTGTAAAAGGAAACAACACAAACCAAGGGGCATTAATGTGTCCTTTTTTGTGTCAACCTCTAGTCTATGTGTAACTGGAGAAATATGACTCATAGATCTGTCAGTAGGTGTGAACAGTTTTTTTTGCTCCTGCCCCCCACAAACCACCAACTCAGCGACAGCTGTTCACACTTCTGCTCATGAGCGCACACACTCACACAGTTTCAAACACACCCCCGTATTCAGGGTCAAACTAACTTTTCAATATTTCTTCTGTCAAAGTTCTAGTCCAGAGGTGATGCCAATGATACTTAATTATGGTGATTCCCTTGGAAGGGACCCCCTTCCTAAAATAAAAAAATAATTTATAAAAACCTATTCATACTGTGTGAAAGTAAAAATATTAAGAGTGATATTATAAAAACAACATGTTTTCAAAATTAAGGAATACGCTTTGATATTGTCATTGACTAAAAAATTGTTAAAGATTCATTGTAACAGAAGTAGCAGATCTTTTCTTCCATATTGTGATGTACATTCAAGTGGAATGGGAAATTTTAAGGCAGGGTTGTGGTTCATTACTTTGGTTGTTGATTAAATGAAGGCAAATATGAATACAAGTTTACAGTCGACTGTAAGAAAGTGGACTAAATGATTGGACACTTCTGCATATTTTATCAGAGAGAATTCTGTTTTACGGGAAGATCATTTATGGGTTTTGATTAAAAATTACAAGTTTAGAAAAAGTTCAAATTTAACATTCAAGAATGAATCATTTAAAATAAGATTATCAGATCAGAAAAAAATGATTATTCATTTTATACTGCCTTTTAAATATAATCTGGGAAAATACAAACTTTTTATAAGGTTTTTTAATACAAAACTATATGCAGTTTTGTTTTTTAAATTAAATTTTGATATATGACCAGTATTAAGACTAGTAATACCATTCAAGATGCAATATTCTGAAGGTGACTGTAAATGTTAACAAAATGTGTATATTTTCAAAAATGTCTTCATTTTGTAAAATTCGCCTACACCTTTAGACACAGGTCTATGTTGCAAACACACACAAACACAAAAACACACATTTTCACATTTTTCAATAATAGTGGTGATATTGTAATAACTTCTGTTGTTTTTATACTGAGATTTGATCATATAATGATATTTCTCATCCTCAAATCCTAATGTTATCATCGAATTATTAATAAGGATTAAGCGTCCTCCGAGGGATGGTGGGATGGTCCATACAGTGTAGATGATTTTACGTTTTACTATCCTTGTAGGGACATTCATTGTCAACAATATTGGCAAATTTGAACCCAGACATACACACTTACGCTGTCACCCTGAAGTCTCCAGCGAGTGCGGTAGATGAATTCCAGGGTGTGGTCTTTGCCCATGATCTCTCCATTACACAAAACATCGAGCTGTAAGAAACAGGTGCAGTCTCAACACAGCTGGCAAATTACATTTCATGAAGTTAAATAATAGGCACATAAAGAGTATGGCATGTTGTGTGTTACATACAAATATAGTGAACAACCCTAGAAACATTAGACTGTCAAGTTTCACAGTTGATGGGTAAGAGCTCATTTATAAATATCTGTAAAAAGAACCTATTAACTCTCAATACACACACAGAAGCATTTGTCTGTGTTGACAGCCCTTTGAGACTGTTACAAAACAGTATTTTACCTCATAAGAGCTTGGCAGCTTCAGTTTTACACAGAGGAACTTCTTAATGGTTCCCACCGTAACACGGGTGGAGCAACGGATGAATTTCTTCATTAAACCCTGTTGCAAATAGACAAGGAGTGCAAATTATAAACACACACACACACAAACACACATCTTTTGAATACATATACCTACTTTGAACTATACTGTCTATATGTACCTTAACTATGCTTTCTCCTGATTGGCCATTGTTTCGTAGACAGTCTAGACAAATAGCGATCTGAGGATCACTCCTGTGATAGTCTCCACCTTTCCCATCATCGTCCTCTTCATCACTCAGGCGAGATTTCTTAGCCCTAGGGCCATCTACAAGATAGACAAAGGAAATCTGGTCTTTAACCTTGTGTGCGTGAGAGGTTATGGGTTTTATGTAAGGAGTAGCTAAGCATTACCTTCTCCATTTGATTTGATCTTATTTTTTCTCCAGAACTCACTTTCCTGTTGTTCCTCCTCTAGTAAATAAACACAATCATTTAAAGAAAGAAGCAGTTTACAGATATATAAACCCTTAGTAACCAAAGCACAACCACATAAACTACAGAGTGCATCTCAGATGTGCATTATAGAGGATAAATTGTCTACGTATGTGTATATACACACACTCACTCTCTCTTAGTCCAGGCACCAACTTAAAGATGATCTCCTCCAGGGTCTTATCTAGCCTGGAAAAAGAAAGGCCAAGATACCATATAAAACACAGGAGGACTTGTGTGTGTATTTAATCAGTGCATTTGAGAAATGAGTGTGGGTGAGTTTGGGTACCTCAGCATCTCTAAAGGGTTGGTTTCATGGACTTGTATCCCACATTCCGGACACTCATTGCTCTCCTCAAAGTGCTGAACGATACAACTCTTACAAACTAGAGGAGAGTGGAAAAAGAAGATGAGAAGAAGAGAATGAGTGGATCAGGTCACATATTTTTTGATGGCTCATACATGACACACGGTCATTGAAGTTAAAATAATTAAAAACAATATATTAAGCAACTACATAACTATCAGATGACTTTTTTAAATCAGAACAAAAACAAGTGTACCAATAAAAATGACAGTATTTAAGAGATAAATGCCATCAATACACAATTTATACTCCTAAAGCCAATAATAAAACTAGAAAATACCGTAAGTTACAGTGACCAACTACAGGATTAAATAAACAAAACTTATCTTTTTAATACATTTGTCATTTTTGTCATTTTAGTACTATTTATACACAAAGTAATACTTTTTTAATTTCTTTTTTTTATTATCTTATATAATTATTATTATTTTTTAATATAAGCTAAATTTGAATTTACGTTTTGACTTCAACTTATTTTATTTCAAGGTCACTACTAGGTTTTTAAAGGTGAATAAGTCACTTTTAGTGACCCTCTGCTCTGAAACAAACACCCGCTGCATTACCCTCACCACTTTATCTACCAAACATTAGGAGACTTTCAGGTGGGTTACACAAAATATTTAGATGTTAAGCATGTTAAGTGTGGAACATTTATAAATATATGAGGCAGGTCAGATAAGCAAGTATGGGCAGGCCATTTTTCCATTACATAATAATGACATAAGTCATTTTTGGAGATATTGCAGGTGCTATAGCTGAATCTAATAATACAGATTTCAAAAATATCCTGTTTGTTTTTATTCTCAGAAAAAAAAATTGTGCAGAGGACATAAAGACAATGTGTGAGACATAGATAACTTACAAGTGTGCAGGCATTCTGTGACAGCAGTGGGCTTTATCAGGTACCCACGGCAAATTGAGCAGGTGATGTATCGGTTGAATTCTCGGACCAGGTGCTTTCGGTGGGTCGCCATCTCGACTCAAAGGTCACAGAGGTCAGGAGATCGCAAGCTGGAGTCACAGCTTTTCCTGTGCACCAACACAGGGTTGCCAATGTGATTTTGTCATCGCCTCGGTTTTGAGGCAGCTGTAACTCCGATCTGAAGACATTATTGTTGATAGAGTCACCCTAGTTTAAAAAGCACAAATAAAAGTTAATTTTAGGAACACTTGTTACCTGCTTTTAGTGACTTACTTTAAGTATCCACATGACAAGCAAAGACTCAAAACTGTTTACGCCACACAGACTTTGGAAACCAATCCAACTCAAATCAGACTTGAGCTGAGCCTTATTAGTCAAAGTGTATCAGAATTCAGGACTCCTTTCAGTCTTAAAACTCTTAGGAAAGTCCCTGTCAGGAGAGACGGGAAAGGCTAAGGGTGTGTCATTTCAAAAGTTCTTTTGAGTTTTCATTGGCTTGATGTTAAGTTCATGTGACCGCAATATAACCACCAGATTCAGCAGAAATATTGAGGCCCTTATTCTTTTTGCATCCAATGCACACACAACAAAGAAAAAAATCAAGTGCATGATTTCAGAACTGACCAAAGTCTCCCAAAAAGTAGGATATCAAACAATATTTTTAGTGGGTGAGTACTAAATGTGGTAGTTTTACCATTATATAAATCAAATAGAGATTATTAGAAATCTCTATTTTTCTTAGTCTTTTTTCAAGCAAGTATTTCTTTCATTAATTCTCTGTTTAACCACTGAAAAAAATGGCAAATCATAGATAAACTACTCCAAATTGTTTGTAAAGTCAGTAAAGGCTGCTAAACATAAGGTACTTGTGTGAAAGGTGTATGAAATATACCAGGATGTACTCTGATATTAATGTATGTCTTTGAACACATTGATCTTTTTGTGACAACATGCCCCAATAGCATGATACTATGCAAGTCGTCACAACCCACCTATGATGGTAAACAGTTGTGAAAGTCCAACATTTCTGCAATATCCAAATCCAGCAGGGAAAAAAATACAAATTAAATAACACTTCTAACTAAAAGCTTTCTAAACGCACCTTCAAGAAAAAAAGGAGAAAATATATCATATATGTAAATGGTTCTCTTAGGAAGAAAGTTTTTTAAACAGATTTACACATGTGCATGCAATGTAACAGTAATTCAGAAAAACAACGTCATCGTCCAATCATTTCTCAGGACGACGTAGTCCTTGCGATGCTCTCAGCCTTTTATGTAATACATATACAGGAGAACAGCAACTCACAGGCTACTACGTAATAACTGAGGAGAATGGACTGTGAACGTCTCTTTAAAACGCACTATAAACCAATGATCTGTTCCTATGTAGCTTTTAGTGTGCGTACGAAACGCGCAGTATGTCATCGTCCCGTTATCTCATCAGCGCGAGCGTCAAGGTCTGCGTGACGTCATCCCCATGGAAATTATAACACATGGCAAGTTAAGCTCGTCTCTCGACGTCGTTTTACATTCTGTAATTATGTATTTATCCGCTCCAGCGGAGCGGACTGACGGGCACACAGCTTCTGCCGTACCACATGACACAATTTCTCCCCTCCCCAAACTTTACACACATTCGGTGCCCACAAACCGATAACGTAGCGCAGATTCCCACGTTCCGTAGCCATCCGAAATACACTCACCGTTACGAATCGTCTCGCCTCGTTTTGTGCTGGGCCGTTAATGGAGACTGGAAAAAGGGGTTTCCAAAAGCCAGAGAGAGTCAGATCGTTGCAGCCCGACGGCGGATTGAGCGCGTGCAGGCAGTACGTGGCTAGTAAACTCGCGGCCGACACGGAACTGGCAGCAGCTCGCGCAGAGAAGGGGCGGGGGACTCACGCGCTTGTTTACGCGCTGCTGTGGATTGATACCAGCGGAGGGAGAGAGCAGTGTGGAACAGTTTCTCGCCATCTTAATTTTTAACATGATTAAGTGAATCTTTGAAAGTCAACGGGCCACAGAGAATTGGAATTGGAAAAAAAATCTATTAAATTATGTTATAATCTTAGAAACGATGACACACGAAGTTTTTTTTTTTTCAAGTGAGTATGAAAATAAATGTAAGGGAAATCTGGGTTAGCTTGTCACAGATTGTAATATTTATTATTTGTTAAATACTATTTTAAGTACATTTCTATACAAATACCTTGAAGTAAATGAAACACTACTTACATAAAATAGTTTATTACAATTTGGTTAAATATTTATATTTATTGTAATTTTAAGAAATAAAACCTTTAAAAAATCTTCCTTCATTATATAGTTAATTCTTGAATGTATGAATTTATAGTGTTCACTTGCTTACTCAAGCAAGGATTTGTTTATTCAGTATTTGCACTTTATTCAAATGTGTTTATGGGATTTTTTTGTTTGTTTGTTTGTTGTTGTTTTTTTAGAATGAGACTAAAAATGTTTGTTTGTACAGTTGGACAAATTACATAAGGTATTCATTCATTCATTCATTCATTCATTCAAGAGTAATTGTGAAATATGTGATTAGAATTTATTGAGCTGTATTGATATACAATAATTTAAGACAGTGTTAAACTAAATATTGGAAAACAAAATCACGCTAGAAAGAACACACATTTATGTAATTTGACTTATATAAGAGTAGACAACTTTGTGTGACAGCTAGCCCCAGTCTCCTTTACTTAAGGCTGTCATCTCAGTTATCAGCCTATGCACACTAAAACAGTTTAAGATGCTGAAACCTTTCTAGTAATTGTCAATATTATACAGGATACTAATACTAAAAGGCCCCCAAACTCTCCCCTTCACTCCTTAGTGTGTGGTTGAGTCCTTTGTGTGGGGGTAAGAGCACACACTCTTCTGGGTGAATGGTGTTACATTTCTTAATGAGATACAAATCTCTGTTTTATAGCTTTGAATAATGTAAACACTCCCAATTACTGTGTTACCATAGCAACAGAACATACAGTGGGGAAAATATTTATTTGATCCCCTTCTGAATGACAGACCCTTCATTTCTTTGTAAGTGAGCAAAACTCAAATCAAACTAAAGTGCCATTTGAATTGAATATCCAGAATATACAATCTGACATTTCTGCTCCCTCATGCATTGTGATGTCTTTTTTCAGATCTGTATCTATTCATCAACAAATTGTTAGTGTAATTGTGGCATCCGTGTACATACAGAGTGATACTATGTAATTTTCTTTTCATTCTCTTTATGAGCAAACAAACAGCGAATGTATACATACAGTTGAAAAATGGTTTTTAGTGATATTTTCTTTTTATACCTCTGGGTGTCCTTCAAACTCTTGTGATTTCACTTCCCATTAGATAGCACTATTTATAGAAAAAACTACAATAGTAAAAAACATGAAAACAGTGAGATGCAGGAAAACAACAAAGGAAGTGATCTCCTGTCATTTCAAAGGCATTTAATGTGTATTACTCAAAAAGCAAGAGTTATTAATGTGCAAACAACATTTTCAAGACCAGCTAGAACTTCAAAGCATTGTACTGATACATTGCTACAACATCAGAGATGTGTCTCAATAACTGATGCATAACGTTTCAACTTACCATGTCTGTTGACTTACACTGACTTCTGGTTGTTTGCTTGTCAAATATAACCTGTTATGAGGAGAAATGTATAACCTGGCAATCAATCAATAATAAATAAATCTACACTTTGGATCACTTCAAGAACCCTTACATACATATCTATAAAAACATTTTACATGGTCAATAATAGATATTACTTATTAAAGCTTTCTTGCACATAAATGTATAGTCTATAAAATATATTAGACATGACTGACATATGAAAAATAAAGAAACAGACAGAAAAATACACAACAAAATATTAAATAATTTTTTATGAATGTATTGATTATTTATTAAATTAATTTGATTAAAGATCATAAAATTGAGCAAAATAATAGCACAAGCATCTACTGCCACACATGAAACATGACTGAATTTCATTAAACGTCATGGTTGTCTTGCTTTTTAAAAATACAGTCTCCAGTCAATGTTTTAATTATACAAAATGTTCATGCTAATGAAGCAATAGAAACATTTCTAAAAACATAGAATCATAAACTTTGCAAAGGCTATTTTATACTGAGTGATAGCTTTTACCTTAACAAAGATATTCTGTACTCCTTCCTGCTCGTCTTGCTCTCTCACATCTTTTTTTCTTCCTCTCGCTCTCATCCTCTCACACAAAGACTGCAGAAGCAGATAAGATTCGATGAACAATGAACTCTTTGCTTCCCACTGACTGTGATGACATGAAATAGATGAATAAAAGGGGAGAAAGTAAGAGAGAGAAAGTGGTAGCTAAGCAATACTGCTTGCATAACACTACTAACAAAGGCAAAGCTCAAAACACACATTCTCAAGTCATAACACAAACTCATAACAGACATATTTGAATTTCAAAGAATCATTTCAGCTAAAAGCGAACAGCTGTGAGGAACCTGTGTACCAGGTGATCATCACATTATGGCTGTGTGTGAATGAGTGCTCAAGTTTGGCACAAAAAAGGGAAACAGAATACAGGCCCATGAAGAAATGTATGTGTATGTCTATGTAATTTATAACACTTCAGCAGCTGCAAGAAAGGCCATAAAAGTAAAATCTTAAATCTCAAAACCAACTGTTCATACCAGTGTATGTCTGCATTCTCAAATGTCTGCTTTACTGCAGGTGCACACACAATCTCTTTTCCCTCTAGAATTTGTGGCTGCTTTAGAGCTTAAACAAAGCATAAGTCAATCCATGTGGACTCTCAGAAACCTCAAGAAGAACCTTAACCAAACCACTTTCTATAATGTCTTGCATTATATCCCCCAAAAATGGACCTACTCGATGTTAATGCTACTCTAAATTCACCTCCAGTTTTAACTAGATTTCATTTTGGCCTATTTAGTTTGAGGTGAGCTTAATCCTGGAACTATTAACCTCATTAAAAGTCATTAAATGTGTCAATTCATTAACCAATGCAAGTATGAGCTGCATTCTCAGTGCTACTGCAAGGGGCACTATAACAGGAATTAGTGCTTGTTATAAAATGTGTCTGTTGTGACAAATCAGGTCCTCCTTTGAAATTGGGTTCTCCATAGACCTTAGTTCATTTCTGACAGGAATGAAAATCAGGCTGTGAGGGATAGAAGTACAGTGCATTCCACAACATATCATTGTTCAACTGACAAAACAAAATCTTATAACAACAATAACAACAACATCCACAAAAAAATAGTTGTGAGCTGTATTGAAACCAAACAGAATACTCAAATTTCTACCATCTCAGTCCCAGTGAACTTTAGCTTGTCAAAAACCAACCGAAACTCCATTGCCTTACAGACATGAGAAATAGCCTATGTATAAAATGCAAAATGTTTTATTAATGAATCAATTCAAATAGAAAACAAATATTCTCAGATTATTTAGAAATTACAAATTTCATACATACAAAATCACCACCACCTAATAATTATATTTTCTAATGAGACTTGGTTGTTGATATGCCTTTGACTGAGTTAATGAATTGATGTGGTTTTCATAATCCCTCAGGTTACAATAAAATAGATGTTAATGAACTAATTTATGACAACAGAACCTGAACAGAACCAGAACATGTTTTGTTTTATTGTTTGACTGTGCCCTTTCATCACTCAGACCTAAATGTGGAAGCATTCCAATACACGTATTGTAAGTCACCGGTAAAATATGTTATCTTGTCACAGAAGTTTTCCAAGTGCTCTTGGGATGATCAGGTGATGAGGAAATATGTGTGTTGTGGACACATTGATGGGATCAAGTGGTCCGCATGTGAGCTGTCATGCAAAAAGATATATTATCTTAAAACATCACATGAGCCATATGGCCACAGCTGAGGACATATAATTCCCATAACTGGCAGTTCCTTAATCCCCTTACCATTCCTAAAACTTCACAGCACTTCCGAATCCCTGTAGCATTCCAAGCCCCTGCCATTGTGAGAACATGATTCCACATTCTTATGTTTGATTTGCTGATGTTCTACTGCCCCTATAAGCCTCTCCAGTATGGACTGGGGCCCCAACCAGTCTGTTTTTCAGCACTGGGGTTAAATCAGAATTATAAATAGCCATTTGTATTTGAATCATTTATTTTTGTAAAACTTGTTAACACTTGTAATGCTATAAAATAACTATAAAATATATAGATTTGTCAAATAACATTTAATCAATAAATTATTTTTTACTTATGTTTCTAAACATGTTTGTATGTATGCATGTGAGTGGGCAGGAAAGAGTGGGTTGTCAGTGTATATCCTGCTTATTTAGGCCATTTATTCTGGTGCCTGTTTGGATCCACAAAAATAAAAAATCATCACTATATCAATAATAACTAAGGCAGCTGTTGCATGTGCTGCACACATGCAATCATTTGCCAGAGAAGCCATTTGCCAAGGTTAGTGGGTTAGAGCTCTGAATCCTTACAAGCATTCAATGATACTGTCACATATAAACTTGGTAACACCCTGTAAATAACCCTTATTAGAGCCACTCACAAAGCCAATGGCTAAATTTAACTACACCTAAAACCTGTCAATACAAACACACATACACATGTGCAACTATGTATGAAAACACATGGGGCTATGCCTTTAAAACACAGCTGATTGACAGATCATTCAATGAGCAATGTGTTGATGGCTGGTGTTCATTTAAAAACAAGTTTTTTTCTTTCCCTGCAGTCTGATTTTGGATGATCACTGCTCTTTTATTAGAAGTCTAGCATCTAGGAGACTGACAAAAATGCTGCATTGCAGGGAATTGTTTGCATCTGATGGAACAATAGGAGCTACTTATATAGTATTCACACAAAGCGTGAGAGTCAGTGATTTAAGTATCACTGATTTAAGTATTTATTATTATATTATTATTATTATTGCTAGTTGTTTTTGTTTTATTTTTTAATCATGAACAGCTGTTTCATAAAAGAGTTTAACACCAGCATTGGATTTATACTGCTATTAATAAGCATAAGTGTCATATTTTGGGGGCTGCAGTCTCAAATAATGTGAGAGGACTCCACTATATCCATGACTTAACAGCCTACAGCCTGGCTACTGCTGCACTCTGTCCAAATGTCCCACACCCTACAGAGAGCTAAACCTGATCTTTGGCTGACTCGTGATTTCCCTCTCTACTCTTCAATCCAGACTCACCAGAATAACCCAACTATGTATTTTAAATAACTGTTTATAATGTTTAATATTCTAAAATATCTTAGTGGCATTAAAAGACATTTCAAAAGTTAAAATATTCTAAAAGATACCTGTCTATCTATCAGTCTTGGATTATGAAAAACAACGTAAACATATTCATACACTACATGGTTGAGTACACAGTGCATATATAAGCGCATAGTGTAAGTGCATCATTTGGGATGCAGCTTATATAAAAAAATGTTTTAAAACTGCATATTACATACAGAGAAATAAATAACAGAAAGAAAAAGATGGATTTGGAAGAATATGTCTTTAAGCTACATTCATAGACAAATTATGAAAATATGCAATTTCCTGGGAGATCCATCCAGAGAACTCTAAAACTGAAATAATTTTATATAAAAAAACCAGAGTATATGTTATTCACTGAAAGCTATGAATTATAAATTTATGTAGTGATGAACGGCGTCAAATGCATTTTTTTTGCATTCCAATTTGCTCAAATATCAAAAGAGAAAACTTGACAATATTATTTACACACGTTTCCAAAAGAGGAAAATAGAGACAGAGATTGGTAATGACAGCCAGAAGACAGAATAATGTCAAATTGACAATCACTCACACACATGCTGTATTAGAAACACCTCACAGCTGCATTAACTGCTTTTTCATAATTTGATGGAAAGGTAATATAACACTAAATAAAGTGTAATAATTATACATACATTTTAAAACTTTAAATAATTAATATAAATGTACAAATTGTAGGTTGTTAAAAGGTGTAAACCGCACATGTGGCAATCCAGGCTTCTGACCTTGAGTAAGACACTCCAGAATGAATTGAAAGCTCCTCTCATTAGTCACTCTTTCTTCATCTTGAGTCATGTCCTTTGGCAACTCTCAGATATAAGTCTAGACAGTGGCCAAAGTCTCCCCCTTTTAAGGAAAACATCATGATGAATAATCTTGTGATTGATTTTGATTTATGACTGATGGACTGGGTGAGCTTCTCACTCTTTACAGTAAACTCTAGATGTATCACTAATCGATCGTATGAGCGATCGCACTTGTATGCAATTCTGCACCTGTTCAGCTTGTGGTTGAAGGGCATGAGCGCCTTGCAGAAACAGGCACCTGCAAAACACAGCCACTGATGGATGACATCAGCTCAAATTTATCTGTACGTATTGCTCTGTCCATAAGAGGTGAGAATGTGTCTCAAACTTGTCACTCCGTCATCACCACGAGGCTATTTAAAGCCTATGTTACTGACTCTCATCAGATAGTATTGTCGTGTGCAAGGACGTTCACAGACATCATTCCATACCTGTCATGCTCATGCCAGACTTGCGCAACTTGACAGGCTGGTGTGTTATTTCTGAACATTTGTTACAATGGAAGCTTGAATTAAATCAATCATTAAATATAGTGAGTGTTAACAGCTCTTGATTGCCTCATGCATAAGGCTGCATGGTGACATGAACACTAAAACTGTACAATGAAGTATAAGAATAAATAAATGTATACAGCACTGTAGACTATTAAAAGCATACTGTACTGTTCTATACTAGCCTGTATAGGGAATTAGGGCTAGTTGACACATTTTGCAAGGTTGTTTGTTATATGTTTTCATATATTCTTTTGATCAAAAAGATATGGTTCCTAGAAGCTTGTTTCCCCAAACGTTTGACTTTTTATTTCACAATTCTGACTTTTTTTCTTATCAAAATTGTGAAATATATAAACTCAAAATAGCAAAATTCTGAGAAGCAACATCAGAATTGTGAGACACAGACTCTCAGTTACAAGAATAGAAAAATAAAACAGACAGACTTCCATTGATATTTTTGCATTTTTAAATGATTTCATTTGTATTTTGTAATTGTTTCAATATCAATGTTTACCAGAAAAAGAAAAAAAAAAAACCTATATAATATATATATACAGTACAGACCAAAAACATTACTATTTTTAATGTTTTTGAAAGAAGTTTCTTCTGCTCATCAAGCCTGCATTTATTTGATCAAAAATACAGAAAAAAATGTAATATTGTGATATATTATTACAATTTAAAATAATTGTTTTTAAATTTATTATACTTTAAATTATCATTTATTTCTGTGATGCAAAGCTGAATTTTTAGGATCATTATCACATGATCCTCTAGAAATCATTCTAACATGATGATTCATTATCAAAGTTGGAAACAGTTCTGCTGCTTAATATTTTTTCAGAACATGTGATACTTTTTTAGGATCCTTTGATGAATAAAAAGTTAAAAAAAAGAAGCTATGATTTTAAAATATAAAAATTTTGTAATAACAATATACACTACTGGTCAGTAATTTGGGGTCAGTAATTTTTTTTTCTTTCTTTTTTTTATTAAAATGAATACTTTTATTCAGCAAGGATGTGTTAAATTGATAAAAAGTGAAAGTAAAGAAAATATATTATTAGAATATATATTATTAGAATTCTTTTTTTTTTTTTTTTTAATAAATGCAGTTCTTTTTAACCTTTTATTCATCAAATATATTAGACAGCAGAACTGTTTCCAACACTCATAATAAATCAGAATATTAGAATGATTTCTAAATGATCATGTGATAGACTGGATGTTACATGTTACACTGAAGGCTGGAGTAATGATGCTGAAAATTCAGCTTTGCATCACAGGAATAAAAAATTTTGTAAAAGTATATTCAAATAGAAAACTATTATTTTAAGTTGTAATAATATTTCACAATATTACTGTTTTTTCTGTTTTTTTGGTCAAATAAATGCAGGCTTGATGAGCAGAAGAAACTTCTTTCAAAAACATTAAAAATAGTATATATAGTATATACTAGTATATACTATACTATATTATATAGTATAGTATATAATATATATATATAACTATACTAGGACTAACTATAGTAGGAATGACTAGGCCTAATGGAAGTGTTACCAGTTTGTGAAAACTATAGTTTGGCACACTTTACAATGGCAATAATGGTGGACATGTTAAGAACATGTTTTGATTTATTTTTTTATTTTTTTTTGTAAGCAAGACTTTAGTACATGTATATGAGCCTGCATAAAAATAAATAAAAATACTTACCCTAAGAAATTTACACTGGAGTAGGCCTAAAAAGTCTTACACGTAGTCTCCCTTGCTATAATTGACAAAAAGGCCACGTCACACTGCTTTATTGCTTTTCTCACGCGCTGAACAGACTATGCAGTCATGCAGTCGTGCACCTGTTGCCCACCCGCGGTGTCAGTGGTCTCAGGTCAGGCTTGGGAGTCTGGAGCTACTGGCGAGCCGCGCCATCCATTCCAGAGCGGAAGCCGCGCGTTCCTGCCTCGTGCAGTCATCACTTGCTCAGGATTCAGTAGATGATCAGGAGGGATGAATGAAGGTGTCTCGCGCCATTGGAATTTTGTGGGCGGTGAAAGAGTGGAAGAGAAAGTAAGGAACATGATCTAACTTTTTTATGGTCCGCGCCAGACTCTGGAACTGTGCAGCCTATATATAAGGGAGGTGATGGAGAGATGATGCACAGATCATCAGGGAGCTGAGCTGGCAACACCGATCGCTTTGGGACTCTAATTAACCACAGAGACAACTACACGTCACCACTGACAGCCTTACAGCAAAACGCACAACCGACGAGAAGACGCAAACTTCCAGATCACAGACATCATGGGACTGCTGCTTGTTGAAGAGCTGGTAAGTTTTGTGCTGATGCATGCAGTGCTTTCTGGGAGTCTCTTCTGAATGTTGACATGTTATAAGCTAACTTCAGGATTTCAATTGTTCGAATTTTGTGCAAGATAAATGCGCAAATGCGTGTTTACTTAGAAAAGCACATACACAAATTTATGCTGAAATCATAACGAAAACTAAAAAACGAAACGTATTAGCTATAAAGATATATAATAAAGAAAATTGGGTTGCACTATATTTTAAGGTGTCCTTGTTACACTGTAATTATACATTTAAGTACTGAGTAATATTAACGAACTACACATAGTTTACTTACTATGGTTAGGGTTAGGATTACTTGCATGTATAATGCATTATTTGTTTATTTTATAGGAATATACATGTAACAAGGACTCCTTAAAGTAAAGTGTTATCAAAAATTGTTTACTAAAATAATAAGCTACAGTTGTAATACAGCAATGCTCATTTTATTAAAAAATATCTATGAAATGCTAAAATTACTCAAACTGAAATCAATTTAACAAATATAAAGCAAAAAGAAAATAATAAAACTAAAACTTAACTTACAATTTAAATAATAAATTAAAACTATAAAATGAAAAGCAAAATATTAATATGCTGTAATAGTATATCAGTCGTACTAAAATAACTGTTTATTTTTACAGCATACTACAACTGTTGCATTTACAATGAAAAGAATTGAAAGACATGAGAAAAAGAAAGGCAGTAATAAAGAGAGAAGTTATAATAAGGAAAGACCACAAGAAAAATAATAATTTTATAATAAAATAAAATTTACTAAATAAAAATATATGAGTGTGTGAGTGGGATGGAGCAGTGTGATGTTATTAAATATCTGTCAGCGATTAAGAAGGATCCAGGGTGTCTAGAATGACCCAACTGCACAGGCCTGTTCTCCTATTTTAAACAACTGAAATGACACAAATGTTTGTAATTATTTTTTTAGGTTCTCAAAACAGCTGAACACTCTCTCTACCCCACCCACACAATCTCTAAATTAAACTACATCTGTTTTAAACTGCACGCTTGTTCTTTCCCTTGAAGCTGTTCAGTCCTTAGAACTGAGTATGTAAATGCTGTAGTCACACTAGACAGCAGTTGCTTGTGCTCCATTGACTTTAATACATATATACAGTATATGAAATCCAAGAATGATGAGTGTAATGTCCAATCTCAGGTCACTGGGAAGAGAGGTGAGGGAAAGGTGTCAGGAGGTGCCTGTGCAGAGGTGTTTGGTGCAGGAGAATATGAAACCAGCATCATCCAGGAGAAACAGGATGGACTTCATACACAACAGGACCTGAATGACACCACCCAGAATGACATCAAACCATGTGAAGAGAACCTCAAACTCAATGTAAGAATGAATACAACCTGATAAAAGTGAACATGGCTACAATTTCATATAGTAAACATGGTCATTTTTTTAGGTTGACCGATCAGGACAGCTAAAACTAGAAACTGTAGAAGACCTCTTCAATATTTTGCAGCTGAGGAAGAGGAGAAAGGAAAGGAAGATTCAAATGTCAAAGAAACAGCCAGAGCCTGATATCCTGGTGAGGAACTCCTTCCATAATGCATTACAAATATGGCTATATCATATTAATACGGCTATATCATAAAGATTTAACTAGAACGTCATATTATTTTAGCCTGAAACAGTGGACCAGGCTTTGTTCCTAAAGGCTGTCACAGAGAATAAAATGCCTGTTGTTGAGAAATATTTAGCAGATGGTGGAGACCCCAATGCCTGCGATCATGTGAGTGTGTAACACAAGAACACACACATCTTACACTTTCCTTCACTTGTGCTGTTCAGTCCTGCAGAATTAAAGGGATAGTTCACCCAGAAATGAAAAGAAAGACATTGAAATTAATAATAAACAAAACTGTTTGGTTACCAACATTCTTCAAAATATTTGGCCAATGACCAATATTTTATCCTCTTAATTTCAATTAACAATCAAAAAATGAATGGTTTTTGTAAACAATATCAGTACTGACTCTCTCGTTCTCTCTTTCAGTTTAAGCGCTCAGCTCTGCATAAAGCCAGTGCCCAAGGTCACATAGAGATCATGCAGAAGCTCCTGGAGAGTGGAGCATCCATGGATCAAAAAGACAAGGTAGCACAGATGGTGGATATGACTGTTACACCAGTGCTGCAAGAATATTATCTCACATTTATTTTTTATTAGAATTCTGAGATGCAATTTCTTTATCGCATGTTCATAGCTGGATGCCACAGCTGTGCACTGGGCCTGTAGAGGTGGAAGCCTGCCTGCCCTGGAGCTGCTTCTCAATAAAGGAGCCAAAATCAGCCCCAGAGACAAGGTAGATAGAAAGATCCTGCAAACATATTTCACGATATGGGTTTTTGGACATCATTTGGATTATTCTCATGCTTTTCATACTAAAGTTTTTATAGCTAACGATGATGAAGCAATTTTTATCTTTCTTGTTTTTAATGTTTTAAGTGTGCCTCTGGCAGCACTGTATTCTCCCCTCTTAGCACAAAATGTACAAACCAAAACTCTTGTTGTGTATCTTCAGCTATGCAGCACACCCCTCCATGTTGCAGTTCGGACAGGACATTACGAATGTGCTGAACATCTCATTCACTGTGGAGCCGATGTAAATGCGAAAGACAGGGTAAGTATTCTTTAATCGTTCTTTTCAAATATTTTCCAAAACATTGAGAATTTTTAATATGGTAACGTTGATATAATATATTATTTGATATGTAATATATCATAATCTAATTTTAAATGGACTATGTTTGTGAAATTTTGAACAGCAAATTTAAGATATTAATGCATTTTCCCACTTTTAGTTCTGCTTCTCTAATCCCATCGCATTTTGTTTGTGTAGGAGGGAGACACACCAATGCACGACGCAGTGAGGATAAACAGATTTAAAATGATAAAACTGCTGATGATGTATGGAGCCAGTCTAAATGCTAAAAACAATGTAAGTTCAATTAGAGTCCTTACCATGGGACCTTGAAGCTTACATGGTGCCCTCTAGAGACAGATTGAGGCACTACAGGATTCAATATCAAAAATATGATAAGAGAAAAAGGTTTAGTGAAAGTGAAGTGACATTCAGCCAAGTATGGTGACCCATACTCAGAATTTGTGCTCTGCATTTAACCCATCCGAAGTGCACACACACAGAGCAGTGAACACACACACACACTGTGAGCACACACCCGGAGCAGTGGGCAGCCATTTATGCTGCGGCGCCCGGGGAGCAGTTGGGGGTTCGATGCCTTGCTCAAGGGCACCTAAGTCATGGTATTGAAGGTGGAGAGAGAACTGTACATGCACTCCCCCCACCCACAATTCCTGCCGGCCCGGGACTCGAACTCACAACCTTTCGATTGCCAGTCCGACTCTCTAACCATTAGGCCACGACTTCTTTATATTGCTTGATTCTTTTATAAGTAACAATGCAAATAGCCAGTGCAAAAAGAATTGTCTCATACCATGTTTCTAAGAAGTCTTAGTTAGTAAATCTGATTAAATGGGTATGTTTTAGTGGATATATTTTAAAATTATCTGTTATTTACAGGATGGAAAGACACCAATGGAGACTCTGCTTTCGTGGCAAAAAGGTGTGAAAAACATCCTGAATAACGTTAATGAAGAGGAAGCACCTAATCCAAATGAATTGTTTTAACATCCATCTCAATGCTGAATTGTTATAAAATACTTTTTCTTTCTTTCTTTCTTTCTTTCTTTCTTTCTTTCATATTAAATGTGAAATTGAACAGTACTTTGCAATTTACGTAATGATGACGCTAATTGCTGGCAATAGAGTGTCTGAAATATTGATTAGGTTATTTGTAAATATTATTTTCTCAATTGTCTCATTTGATTTTGAGAGCAAATAATCTTTGGTGAGTGTTACAAGGCATTACCATGTGTGAGTGGTTGTTTGTTTGCTTGTTCAGGGTATTATTTTTTTTATATTTTAATTTCGTAACTTGTGACTGCATTTTAAAAATGTCCACAGCCGTTTGAGCAAATGAAAAAATGTCGACAGACTAGTGGCAGAACTACAAGTATTCAGAAATGGAAGAGAATGTGAATGCTGGTCTGAGAATGTTTATTATGATGGAAATTGTTGTAGTTGTTATGTAATTATGGACTGGATTTGAGAAAGACTTTGGCACTGGGTACATGGACATTACTTTTGGATTACTTCAAATTACATATGTAAATAAAGTCAAAAAGCAATATCTAAGTACTTTTATTTAACTAGGACTCTAAAATTGAAACTAATAAAAACTAGAGTAAAAACATAATATATATAGGCTATAGGCTATGCAGACAACTGGTTATACATTTAGTATTTGTCACGCTGTCTAGTCTCTGTTTCCCTGGGTGTCCACTAGTGGGCTCACTTCCCCTTAGGCACTTCACCGTAGACACTAGTATTCCACTAGTCTTGTCCCTTCATCACAGTAATTGCACTCCTGCTAATTGCACCAGGTGCTTTCATTTAATTGTCATTAGCCTCCCTATATTAACCAGTCCTTCCTGTTGTCTGTATGGAGTCCTTTCCTTTTGTATCCCAGTCTTCTCGTCCTCCGAGACCCCTCATTTTCAGAGTTCCCTTTCCTTTTCTGTTCCTTCGTTTGTTTTTGGACTGCTTTCTGGTTTTGACACTGGCTTGTTTTCATTACGTTTTGGATTACCCCAATAATAAATCATACCTGCAATTGGATCTCTCTCTCTCCCTGTGTCTTACTGGAACGCGATCATCACAGTATTACAGTTTTATTTTTTATTTAACATGTACAAGTAAAAATAAATAATTAATACACAAACTAAAAAAATTACACCATATACATATTAGTGTAGTTTAAAATAAGCCTACATGTGGAAATGTATGTAAAATGCCATGATCTTTCTTTATTGCATTGACTGATAAGGGGGGTGTGGACTCTCGTGTTAATTTCTACGTTTTCTAGCTCATTTTCCGCTGAAAAAAAAACACTTAGACGCAGCTGCAGTCATGCACACTATGGAATTTTAAACCACTAACAAACACTATATTTTAGCTAACATTATGACTTCCGCTAGTCGTACGCAGGGGCGTAGCACCAAATTTTGGGCCCTGGGTACAAACCATCTTGCTGGGCCCCCAATACCATAGTGATACCAATGGGTAAGGTATTGCATTTTTATCATAAAAACACTTAAAATGTAAACAAAATAGGCCACACTCTGATTAATATATTTTTGTTTTATTGTCGAAAGTACTACTTACTGAGATGACAAAAGGTCTAGCAGGTCCAAACCTGGACTAAATCAAATATACTGTAAAGCAGTTCTGAAAATGACCATACCAAATGAGAAAAACTTTGGTCTGAAACACAAACTAAATAATGTCAGTTTTTACTAAATGCCCATTGACGGGTCTTTGCATGCGCAAATTTGCTGATCAGGTCTTTAAAGTCCAGTTTTTTGCTAGCATTTGAACAATAGTTTTCCTGTGCTTATCAGTAAGAGTTGTTGGCCATAACCCTGGGTCCTCTGCCAATCCCTCTCCAGTATCCCCTAAGTCTCTCATTCTCTTCTCTTTCCTCTTCAGCTCTGTCCTCCTGCTCCTGACTACCTTCATCACATTCTTCACTTTCCCTCTGATCACTTATATGAATATCAACCTCATCTTCTATTTCTGCCTCTGCTACAAGAGGAAATAAGCAAAATGGGTACATTGTTATTGTACACATTTAAACTTTAAACTGTAAACTTTAAACTGTAATTAGTAATTACACTTTAAAGTTTAAATGTGTACAATAACAATGTACTAATTTTGCTTATTTCCTCTTAACACTTAATTACTAATTACTAAGTGTTAAAAAGCTCACCTTGTCTCACTGTCACACTCACATCCACCTCACTGTCACTGCTTTCACCTAGCCATGATGAGGGGCCTGCTGCTGCAGGGTCTGACTCTGAAACTGAAATATATGGCTTCAAATGGTTGCTAAAATATCCTTTATTGTCACAATACCTTTTTTTTAAAGTGTAGGCTAAGTACAAGATAATTGATGATTATTTGTCTGTTTAAAATAAATGCAGACTAGACTATAGAATCACAGGGTAAACTAATCGCCAAACTAGAGATTCAGTCTTTGAATTATGTTTTAAAATAAGTCATTTTTCAATCATTAAGATGTGCATTATTATACTGAGAACAATCCTGTACTTAATGTAAGAGCGTGTGCGAGCTAATTTGCATAACAATGCGGTAAAATAGGCGCTAACGATCGGTGTTTTCGCGGGTGTTAGATTTTGACAATGGAGGGAAATATACAGTGTTTTCATGTAAACTTCTGACTCTGAGAGTGGGGAGAACTGCAGCAGAAGAGGAGACAAGCGTTTAGGCAGCTGCCTGGAGTGGCAGTGTGTTGAGCTCCGTCTGCTTCTCACTCCCTGTTATTTACGTAAGGGATAATGTATAATGTTAGATTACATTATCCTCTGCTTCGTGTCGGGGTCCTGTTCAGCCTGTCGGGGTTGTTATTCGCTATAACGACCGCCTCTCTATACATTATCCCGCTTATTACATGGCTACCCACAAAATAAATAAATAATTTGCCACGAATTATTGATTTAAAAAGGAGTTTATTGATTTAAAAACGATTGTATTGCTTCCGCCAAAGAAAATAGTCCGTTCCGCGTCCATAGCAACGCGCTGTTTTTCATGGCAACGGTCTGTTATACTTCGCAGCGGTCTGTTATCAAGAAATAACAGACCGCATTCTACATTGGAATTCAGCCAAGCCATGTAATAATCAGAAACATTGTTTGCTCGCTATGAAGGGTGTGATACTATAAAGTATTGGTATATTATTCATAAATGCAAACATAAATGTATGCTATTCTACCGGGAGTAGATATTTATGTTAAAACAATGTCAATGCTTGATGATGCATTTGGAGCTCACCTCTCTTTTCAAAAAAATTTGTGAGCAACTGCTTGCCCTCATTTGCCCTTCTCTCTTTATTCTGCTTCTCTTTTCGTTTTTGAGCAGCCCCTGATATTCCTTTCTTAAGGAGAGACATGACTCTTCACGGCTCACTCCAGCTCCTGTCTCATCAACTGATTCAATCACCGCGGGTCCGCAGCAGAAGCACCTGACCTGCGGGTCGTACCATTTGCATTGATTCGAGAGGGGTGTGGGGCCCTGCACAGCATGAAAATGACTTTTTTATACCAAACCAGCGCCTAACTACAAGTTTAGTTTTGCACAGGAACTTTTTTAGTTGTACATAAATGCTATACAAATGTTAGTGCATGTATATGTATGTATAGAAAACTGACTTCTAAGGGACCCCCCCTGCCTCGGGCCCTGGGTACTCGGTACCCTTTACCCCCCCAGTCCGACGCCCCTGGTCGTACATGCGAATGTTCAAGTTGATTGAGTAGCCTTTGTTAAAGCAAGTCTTCATGCATAGTTTACGCTGTACAACTATGTTATTTCCTTTATCCTTTTTGAAGACAAAATAACTGTGAAATTTCAGACATGAAAACGTTTTTCCAAGCAGGAAGCATCATAATTAATTAACTGTAGCAGCGTCTCATCCAGTGTTTGAGGAGAACAATTGACGATGGGTGTTATATGCGCACGCACCAGCAGGTGGCTCACGTGAGTCAACTGTAATGACAAAAATATGGACAGTATGCCAATAATTAGGGTTGCCACCTTCAATACAGAAAAATAAGGGACGCCTGGGGGGGACACCTCTTGGGGCCACAATAAACACTGGTCCGATGACGTGCCAGTGGTGGTAAATCACAACTTAAAACATGTTTTCATAAAAAATACCACAAGGTTAAACACAACCTCAGCTATAACTTAACCGTGTGGTACAGCTGTGTTAACTCCGCTGCTGTAACCTAGAAAGGAGTAGGATGAGAAATTGCTAATGAACTTTAGTAATTGTATAAGGTGGCGTGAACACAGATTTTGGATAAAATATTTGTCATTATTTGCAGACAGTAACACCATCCAAACAGTGATACCACATAATGAATAACCGGTCTACAAACATTTCTAAATTCATGTAAAACACAAAAAAAATTTTTTATTATCATTGATAAGTTAATCTATTTATATAGTCTATTGTTAATTCTACAGTAGCAAATTGAAGAATGCATTTAAATTAGTTAGGGAAGGGAAGTCGTGGCCTAATGGTTAGAGAGTCGGACTGGCAATCGAAAGGTTGTGAGTTCGAGTCTTGGGTTGGCAGGAATTGTAGGTGGGGGGAGTGCATGTACAGTGCTCTTTCCACCTTCAATACCATCACTGAGGTGCCCTTGTGCAAGGCACCGAACCCCCAACTGCTCCCCGGGCGCCGCAGCATAAATGGCTGCCCACTGCTCTGGGTGTGTGTTCACAGTGTGTGTGTGTGTGTTCACTTTGGATGGGTTAAATGCAGAGCACAAATTCTGAGTATGGGTCACCATACTTGGCTGAATGTCACTTTCAATTAAGTTGTTTATTTGCTTCACATAGGCACTGTATTTTTATTATTACTATCCCTCTTATTAAAATAATGCTTTGTCTGACTGTACACCTTAACCGTAATAAACAAATCGGTAACACTTTAAAATAAGGTATGTAGTTAACTACATTAATTAACATTAACTAATAATGAACTGCACTTATACAGCAATTGTTCATGTTTGTTCATGTTAATTTCCACATTTAATAATACTTTATTAAAATCTTGTTAATATTAATGAACCGTGAAGTAACATGAACAAACAATGAACAGCTAACATTAACAAAGATTAATAAATACTGTAACAAATGTATTACTTACTCATTGTTAGTTCATGTTAGTTAATACATTAACTAATGTTTAATAAATGAACCTTATTGGAAATTGTTACCATCGTACCATAACATGATTCATTAACATTTTTAACATTATTTCTTAACAAATAGGCAACCTATGAAATCTAATGTAATCAATCAGAAAATGATTGAGGTGATAAAAAAAAAACTAATTTAATTAAAACGTAATTTAAGGGACGGGTGGCAACCCTAAAATAAACTTAACTTTGTTTATTGTTAAGTTTTACATTCTTTATATACACAAACTGTAAATTACAACTTTAATGTCCCCAAGCAGGAACTGAAATTGTATTTAGGCCTCAACGTCTAATCACATCTAGTCAAGAATAGCTAGTTTGATATTGCTTGTTAATGTTTTACTGAGCCTCTTCTGTTTTTTCTTATTATGGTAAATTTATATCTTCTTGTTCGCTTATTATTATTTGCTGATGTAATAACTCTGCAATGTACTTTGGTTAGGTATTTTAATGTAGGAATAACAAATATGTTGTGATCATTTAGCCTATTCTTGTATTTTGAAGTTGCATTATCTAAAAAAAACGTATTTCTACGAATTACACAAATTACACTTAAAACAACACAACTTAAGAAATGAAATAACAAATCCAAAAAGCACACAAAACAACTGTATACAAACCATAGACTGTATAAAAACAGGTACAAACAAGCAGCAATCTGGTTATGAGAAATGCGCAGTCCACCTTCTGCGCATATGGCACGTCACGCGCTCCCAGCAGTCTTTGCGGTTGCTCTCGATTGGTGGAATTTGAAATATGAGCGACGGTTTGGGTGACGGGGCGGCACGAATAAACACAGCCGCGGAGTTTAAACCAATATAATACACATTATCCACTCACAGCCCTGTAAGTCAACAAAATTAACTAGTTTTAATGAGCATGTTTTGCTGTCCTGTTCTTGTTTGTATGTTTGTCAGCTCGGGTGGGTGTTAATGTCATTTATTTGTGTGTCAGATCGACTTATGAATCGTAAAATTGTGTAACGTAATTGTCATTTCAAACGAACATAAGGCTATACTATTGACAAAATGCTAAAATATATAGGACCTTTATTATTACCATCAGATGTGATTAAAGGGTTGTTATAGTTATTCTCGGTAAATCAGAGGCTGTTATTTCATCCAGCTCTTTTATGTCTTCGGATTAGTGTCTTCTCATATGTTTTTATTTATTTATTTTCTAGAACAGTATGATGGAGTCAGGGCTAAAGGACGATACGGCAAGACTGGAAACGATAGCCGTGGAAGATTTAAGAAGAAATCTGTCCTCAGATTTCAGTGAGTGTTCAGATTTCCAGGTAAGATGACAGCCGACCATGAAGAATGGTACAGGAAAAAGTGTGATTTTAACATTGTGATCAATGAAATAATCAACAGAAATGTTTTGGGCCCTGATGTTTCTTTTGAAGGACCCGTCTGAGCTGGAGAAGGAACATCTGAAGGTGTATCTTAGGATAAGACCATTTTCATCAGCTGAGATTGAGAATGGAGAATCACAGGTGAAAAGAATGAATAAATGGTTCAAGGATCCTGCACACATTGAAGCACCCTAAAATACAGACTCTCATGTAGAACTTCTTTGTATAGGGTCAGGAAAAAAATATTTTAAAGGGAAAATGCCCCTGAAAAACAGTTTCAAATATTGTCTCTAAATAAAATGATTAGTCTGTGCCATCTCTCTGTGTTTTTGAAGGACTGTGTGGCCATTCAGCTTCCAGAGACTGTGCTTCTCAAAGCTCCACGATCGTCTCTTTCTGCCAGGCTCAGTGATAAATCAGTGCCAGTTACAGCCCAACGTTTCCAGTTTTCTCAGGCAAGCAGACCCATCAGCACAAACCAAATAGATTGTGACTGATTACGTGAGCCAGAAGTTTTTCCTATTTAACCATTCAGAAGAATCTTCAAATTTGCCTTTGGAAATACTGTTTGAGGTCAAATGTTGTGCTCTGTTATGAGTCATGCACACAGCCCTGTCACGATAACAACTTTTTGTTGTGCGATATATTGCCCCAGAAATAATTTCGATAAGCGATAATATTGTCATTTTAAAGACCATTTTATGCCACTAAATATATAATCATAATGTAACAGCATAATAATGCAAGAAGGCCTAAATACTTCCTAATGACTACACACTTTTACATTTTTAAGAATATTAGCTCATGGAATTTAAGTATCAAAATACTAGATACCTTAAAAAACCTAAATAAATAGTTAATTAAAAAAATCTAACAAAAAGTGCAAAGTAACAAGTAGATAAAAGAAAAATGCACAAAGAACTTTGTTTTACCCTGTCCTTCTTTTCTATGTAAATTAAGGGTGCACACTATTGCTGAAAAACACGATCACTACTCAGCAGTCAGATGTCCATATGCACAAAGGCACAGGTCCCTAAACAAGATCATATCTGCAGATTAAGGTTTTTTTTTTTTTTTTTTAAACTAGCACCTCATGACTATACCATGTTGTGTACAAGAAGATGCAAAAGACACAGGCGCAAGTGGAATGTACAAAACGTAGTGATATTAATTAGTAAATATAATGTATAATTAATTAGTAAAATGTATAATGTAAATAAAAGTAAAAATAATAATGGGCGATATATTGCATCACCAAAAATTATTAATGTACATATCATGTACATATATTGCACGATAAGTTGATATATTGATTATTGCGACAGGCCTACATGCACATAACTTTATTCAAAAATTATTCACAAGGTGATATTAACATTGTGGTATTTTTAGGTTTATGGTCCAGACACTACCCAGAAGGAGATGTTTGATGGCACAGTGAAGGGTCTTGTGAGGGATGTGCTAGAGGGACAGAACTCCCTGGTCTTTACATACGGTATCACCAATGCTGGGAAGACCTTCACTTTTTTAGGTTTGGATATTTGGTTTTTCTTATTGTATTGATGGACTGGATTATTTTCTGTTGTAATTGACATAATGCCACACATTTTGTCAATAGAGCTTAAAAGTCAATGTGTTAATACTCCACAAGACCAAAACGCATTTTAATGTGAGCAAGAAGCAAAAGTTGTTTCCGAAGCAAAAAGATGTTATGTTTCAAGGTAACTTCTCTCTGAAGAAGAACACAATAAAGCCCAGGAATATGAAGTAGGGTCAGTTTTGATCAGACCAACCATGTAAAAGAGTGTCTGTGCTAATTCAGAAGTAGCAATGGATCATTTGTTCCACATTAAAAACAAAAAGGGCAAGAAAGACTATATATTTTCTCCAAGGGTTCTGTCCATTGGTTAACTGATTGTAGGCAAATCTGATTGTGTATTGTGACATTTTAAAAAAGACTTACGAGATCCAAAATGTATCAACACAGCATGCATGAATGAATCATTCATAATAAGTAATTTCATAATTAAGATGTATTAACAAAATACAAATCTTGAATTTCCATACTGTGGCGACTTTAACAGTGATTTGCTTTTTTGTAAAATATTCAAACTCAAGAATTATATCCTGATGGTGTTTTGATGTATTAGGTTCGGATACTGATCCAGGCATCTTGCCTCGTTCCCTCAACATGATCTTCAGTAGTCTGGATGGTCGCATCTTCACCCAGATGTGCCTAAAACCACAGAGGTGCCGGGATTTCATCCGGCTCACTAAAGATCAGCAAAATGAGGAAGCAGCTGGCAAACGCAACCTGCTAAAGCTTTTTAAAGAGGTACTGTAGGTCCAGAGCTGGGTTTATTAATTTTACAAATTGTGGTACATTATGGATTCCAAATAACATGACAAAATTGTTGTTAGTAACATAATCCATTATATTACACATTTAAGGTAATATAATCAGACTACTTTTAGATTACTTTTTGACATCTTTTTTTCCTTTTTTTTTTTTTTTTACATTTGATTTAAATAGGATAATATGTACCATATATTATATTACATCAAGGTTTTCCAAACTTGGTTTGTGAAGGAACTGCAGGGGGTTTATGAGTTTAATAAAAAGTAAATAATTTATAAAATCATAAAAATGTTTCATGAAATTTCTTTTTTAATGAATCAAAATTAAACGCTTACTTAAAACAATGAAATATTTGCTTAACTACATGAACCAACATGAGAGAACCATTGACATGCAAATGTGCTACTTTTTTTATTTAAAATATTTATTTTAACATCTCAGGGGTACTTCAAATAAAAATGTAATGGGTGAAAGAGGATCAGATAACAAAAAAAAAAAGAATGGTTAATTTGTGCATTTTAATGGGTTTGAAAGACAAACGTCTTCCAAAGTAATACATGGTAAAATATTGTATCATTCAAAAAAAATTATGTCTTCATCAGCAGTTGATGCAATGTTGAAACTCTTCTTAAACCTGAAGTGATTTTTGTAAATCCAGTGGTCAAAGGCAGTGTAGCCACCAGATCTCTGTGTGAATGCCCACAAAACTATGACTTTCTGAATGTATATAAGCAGTAGGCTATTTTAGAAAGAACCATTTAAAAGATGAAAAAGAAGAGTTAGGGAGAATGTAATTTAATCTACTTAAAAATATATTAAATTTTTGTAATCCATGTATGTCATGATTTGAAAAACTTCTGTTTTCAGGGGTGCTTCATATGACTCAATCTTTACTTTTTGTCTTCTCTTTAGACTGATGCACAGAAGAGTACATCTTGCCATAGCTCGAAGTCTGATCTTGAAGGTAAAGAGATTTTTTTTTATGAATTTTTGTTACACCTTTTGCTTGGCAGTCTGCTTATAAATTGTCTGGCTGACCCATAACTTTCTGGTTGCCTCTTAGATGGTTCCACTCTAAGTGATATAAGCTCTGCAGTGAATGAGAGGAGCTTAGCTGTGGATCTGGATATACACACCAAGTTTTCTATTTGGGTCTCATTTTGTGAGATCTACAATGAGAACATCCACGACTTGCTAGAACAGCATTCAAACAGTGCTTCAAGGAGAACCAACCTCCGTCTTTGTCAGGATGTCAAAGGAAACTCATTCATCAAAGGTAAGTGGTCATCTGTTCCTGTAACTTACTATTTATTCTGTTATTGAACTGTTACAATGTGTTCATGAACCCGATGGCTCATCCAAGAAAAAGTTAAACCCTGATGTTATATAAAGTTTTGCATATAACAAAAAGTAATGCATGCTGTAAGCCTGCATTTTCATATACATTTCTCTTGTATGCACTTAACAGATTATTTTATCTAAAGTGACTTCAAGTTATATATTTGATCAGTTTAGGAATTCCCTGAGAACCAAACCCATGACCTTGGTGTTGCTAGAACCAGATGCCGTTTGAGCTGGACGAATTAGATTACACTGTAGTATTTCTTCATTAAATTATTCAGAAGAGCATTGTATTTAATGTGTAAATATTAAAGTGACATTAATTTTTTTTTCTCTTTGGCTAATGTGTAGTAGCTAAAACTGGCCAGGTGCTGGTGCCACAGCAACAAGTAAAAATGTAGCAATGCAATGAGAGCATTTCCATGTGTTAAGAGTGATTCCATCAGTTAATATAAGGTGCTGAATCAGACTGTGTCTTTTGCTCATAACAGTTTTTGTTTTCTAGATCTGAGATGGGTGCAGGTGAGCAGTGCTGATGAAGCCTTAAAAGTGATGAAACTGGGCAAAAGGAACCAGAGCATCTCCAGCACTAAACTCAACCTACTCTCCAGCAGGAGGTACACTATATAAATTCTATACCTTCCTGCTGTTTATCCATTTTAATACCGTGGGTGTTGTATGCATATATTATTCTGATTTCATTTCATCTTTGCCTGTTTTTTAGCCACAGTATTTTCTCCATCCGGATTTTGAAGGTGGAAGATGTAGGAATACCCAGAGTGGAGTCAGTTAGCGAGTGAGTCTGTGTATCCTGATCTGAGCTCTCTACAGGTTGTGTTGTTGTGTTTCAGAATGGTTTGTAAAAGTATGTACTCTGGTTCAAGGCTGGCGCTGTGTGATCTGGCCGGATCAGAGCGATGTGCTAAAACACAAAATATAGGTGAACGGCTGAAAGAGGCAGGAAACATCAACACCTCTCTACTCAGCCTGGGAAAATGCATCAATGCACTCAGAAATAACCAGCAGGCAAGGTATACAATTTCTTTTTTTCTTTTCTATTCTTTTCTTTTTTACTTTTCTTTGTCCTTTTCCTTTTAAACACTTATTTTGTCCTTTCAGACAGCACGTTCCATTCAGAGAGAGTAAACTCACTCACTATCTGCAGGGATACTTTACCGGCCGGAGCAAAGCCTGTATGATTGTAAACATTAACCAGTGTGCCTCCATGTATGATGAGACGCTCAACGTGCTTAAGTTCTCTGCTGTAGCTCAAAAGGTGTGTAACATCCTTATGTCTGCGTCTCACTCCTAAAAGGGTAAGATCACTCAATAATGAAAATTGTCATCAATTACTCACCCTCATGCCATTCGTCTTTAAATATTTAATGTAACCTGAGATATTTTTAATGAAAGCGTAGTGATTTCTGTCCCTTGATTTGAAAATCTATTCCACCTAAACTTGATTAGCAGATATTCAGGTTGTACTATACTTTCTAAATACTTTACTAAACACTTTCTTTAAAGGGTGATCTTATGTTTTTTTGTTAATGCTCAACTGTAGTGGTGAATTTGTGTGTGTGTGTTAGGGCTGGGACAACACGTCGAGGTCATCGATGACGTCGACGCAAAAAATACGTTGACACAAAATATGCGCATCGATTCGTCGACCTGTTTTTATTTCTCTAAAAAACGTTTGCAAAACTTTTGGCTTATGTGCGCTGAATATACGAGATGGCCGGATCAACATTCTGTCCAACGTTATATAACCAATCCAGGGGTTTTTCTGCATTGATCTTTTTTTTTGGCGGCTGTCAAAGCCTTATTTGATCGGTGAGTGATGTAGAATAGAATGACTGTGCTGCGCCTGACAGGGCGCGTACGAGAGAGAGCCCCGGCTGTGCGCGCGCACTCACAGTCTTCAAACAACACGAGCGCTTCTTGCTCTCTCTCTCCCTCGTGCATATTAATCAAAATCATTAAACACGATAGAAAAAGGGAGAAACACCCAAGTTTCACACGCGTTCGCGCACTCACAGTCTTCAAACTACACGAGCGCTGTCTTGCTCTCTTGCTCTCTCTCACTCTCTCTCTCTCTCTCTCCCTCCCTCCCTCCCTCGTGCATATTAACCAAAATCATTAGACACGATAGAAAAAGGGCGGAACGCCAAAGTTTCACGCGGAGCATTCGGAGATTTTTTTTTTCTACATGACAGGCTGCTGGCTCCCACTGTTAATTTTTATTTTTTATTTTTTGGAAAAACACTCTCTGTATTAGCTTAAAGCCCTAAAGTTTACATTGGTTACTGTACTCTTTCAATTGCTCTAAACAAGTATTTTGGGTTTTATTGAATGCTAGACATCAAGTTGTTATTTTCATCTGAAAGAAGAACTTTTTTTCAGTAATCTAGGCCCTATGTGTTCAGTAATCTTGTTTCAGTAAGCTATGTGTTTTCAAGGCTTTAAGGTTTTATTGAATGCTATCTCTTTACAAGTGCAAAGTAATGCATTCTTAGTCTGTCTTTTATTTTGTAATTTTAAGAGCAATAAACATATATTGCAATGTTAAGGAATTCATGTTTTTTTCATTCAGATATGTAAATCAACATGTATAAATTGTTAGTAGTCAATTAATGGGGAGATAATCGAAATCGAATCGGTCTGGAAAAATTAATCGTTAGATTAATCGATGCATCGAAAAAAATAATCGCTAGATTAATTGTTTAAAAAAATAATTGTTTATCCCAGCCCTAGTGTGTGTGTGTGTGTGTGTGTGTGTGTAGGAAGACAAATGCTAAATGTTTTTTTTGTAGCTGTGTTATGGGAAGTTCAGTGTTTTTCAGGTGGTGGTTCTCACCACTAAGAGCGTTCCAGTGGTGGTGAAAAGGAGTGCCAGAGAGGTTTCCTTCATTATCAACAACGTTGATCGACGAGAAATGCGGCGCAGCTCGCTTGTGCGATGGGACCCCAGCCTTGATGATGTCCAGGAAGATTCTGACACTGAGGAGGATGAAGAGGAAAGTGAAATGGAGGACACCATTCTGGATGCTGAGGAAGAGGGGAAAGAGACTGTGCTGCTCGATAGAGGGGTTTATGAGGTGAGATCTGTCACCTTACACCATAAGTCACGTCTATAGTAATTTTAATTTTTGTCCTTATCATCCAAAGCTTTAAGTGTCAGACAAGCTTTTATTGGTTTTTCATCCACTCATCATATATTGATGTGTTAATATTTTTATATCGTTGCTGCATGTTTTTGTTTGCATAACACTGAGGTTTCTGCGTCAGCATGGCTGTTTTGTGTTTGTATGTAAAGGCCCAGCTGCAGTTTATAGAGGAGATTCAGCAGCAGTTGAGGAAGGAGAAAGCTGAACACTTAGCTCTCGAGGCACGTGTTCGAGATGAAGTTACAAAAGAATTCTCTGAGCTGATTTCGCAGATGCAAGAAGATTACAGGTCAGAGATCACAGGCCCCGGTACTTAATTATGTGTAATTAAAGCAAATTACAGGTCATGCTGTATGATGACCCAGACCGCTTTCCTTTTTTTTTTCTATTTTAGTGAGCGCATGTCTAGAGAGAGGGAACTGATTGAGGAACGCTGTGAAAGGAGACTGGAGATTCTTAAAAACCTGGTGGGAAAAACGGCTGTGGAGGACGACAGCATGAATTTGGCTGCGACCGAATCAAAGGTACAGATATACTGTATTTTTCAGAGCAGATATTCAGGTTGTACTATACTTTCTAAATCATTTTACATTTCATTAACATGTTCTTTAAACAGTGATCTTATGTGTTTTTAATTTTTTTTTTTGTTAATGCTCAACTGTAGTGGTGAATTTGTGTGTGTGTGTGTGTGTGTGTGTGTGTGTAGGAAGAGAATCATGTCTTTCTAGACAGCATTCTTGACTCTATGAGCAGTAACCTGGCTGGAATCAAACAGGATGCCCAGACTGCCCAGTCCTGCTTGGTGACCTCTGACCCTAAAGTCTCCGTGACACTGCTAGACCTTGAGAAAAAGGTCACCGATCTTTCAAAACTGCTCCGTGAAACTCAGAATAATTTGTCACTCAAGACAGAGGGTGAGAAACAGTAGCAGATAAGCACACCCACAACAAATGTGAGTCTGGACTACAAAACCAGTCATAAGGGTAATTTTTTTTTTTTTTTAAATCGAGATTTATACATCATCTGAAAGCTGAATAGATATGCTTTCCATTGATGTATGGTTTATGATATGACAAAAGTTGGTCAAGATGCAACTATTTGAAAATCTGGAATCTGAGGGTGCAAAAATAATCAGAATACTGAGAAATTGCCTTTAAAGTTGTCCAAATGAAGTTCTAAGCAATGAATATTACTAATCGAAAATTAAGTTTTGATATATTTACGGTATGAAATTTACAAAATATTTTCATGGAGCATGATCTATGCCGTCAGCATTATCACCCTGGAGCCTAAGACCTGTTGTCCACTGAAGCTAAGCAGGGTTGAGCCTGGGCAGCACCTGGGTGGTAGACCTTCTGAGAAAACTAGTCTGCTGCTGAAAGAGGTGTTAGTGAGGCCAGTAGGGGGTGCTCACCCTGTGGTCTGTGTGGGTCCTAGTACCCCAGTGTAGTGATGGGACACTATACTGTCAACAAGCACTGTCCTTCGGATGAGATGTTAAACCGAGGTCCTGACTCTCTGTGGTCATTAAAAATCCCAGGATGTCTTTCGAAAAGAGTAGAGGTGTGACCTCGGCATCCTGGCTAAATTCGCCCATTAGCCTCTCACCATCATGGCCTCCTAACAATCCCCATATCCGCTGATTGGCTTCATCACTCTGTCTCCTCTCCACCAGTAAGTTGTTGTGTGGTGGGCATTCTGGCGCAATATGTCTGCCATCGCATCATCCAGGTGGATACTACAAAACTGGTGGTGGATGAGGAGATACCCCTGACAATGTAAAGTGCTTTGAGTGCCTAGAAAAGCGCTATATAAATTTAAGGAATTAATTAATTAATTAATATCCTAATGTTTCTTACCCAAGTGACTTAAAACTGGTTTTGTGGTCAAGGGTCACAAATCTTCAATAGCACAGAAATGTTTTGTGCATCCCCTCTCCCTTTGTTAATTTTATATATAACCCCCCACCCCCCTTAAAATCTTAAAAATGTGTAAACCCGTATTATGAGAGACCGATCCTTTTGCAGTAGGACTATAACCACATACACTTGCTTAGTGCTGCTCACACTCCACCTTACCAAGCTTCCTAATTGCTTTATCTAACACCAAGCCCCATACTCCCTCACAGAGCTGGAAACCCAGAGCAGACTGTCAGATGAACTGGAGGAGGTGAAGAAGGTAAAACAGCCACTGTAAAATGCTTCTGCTATTTTTGCACACAGTATGAGGACCAGACTTACAGCATTTCTGCATAGGCAAGCTCCACTTTTATTTTGTTTTTCTTCAGAAACTATAAAAATGTAGTTGAAGTTGTGGCTTATACTTTTGACTATAGGCTCTGGAGAGCCACAAGCAAAGGGAATGGGAGCTGAGTGAAATGTGCAGACAAAAGGACGAGATGGTTTCCAAACTCCAGACAGCTCTTGACCAACATGTAGAAAACACAGCTCAGGATGTGAGTGTGAACAGAGAGAGATTTGATTTCAAATGTCCATAATAATTGGATGGTCTCTGTTAGATTGTTGTTGTTTTTATGTTTAAGGCTGGATTTATTTGATCAACTAATCAGTAAAAACAGTAATCTTGGTAAAATATTATTATATAATCATTTTTGTCTTTAGTGTCACATGATTCTTCAGAAATCATTCCAATATGCTGATTTGGTACTAAAGAAACGTTTCTGCACGTTGTGCTGCTTAATATTCTTTTGTGAACTTTGATGCAGTCTTTGTTGGATAGAAATTATAAATGTATAACAGTCAATTAATTTATGAATGAAAAAAAAGGACAGACCCCAAACTTTTGAACAATAGTGTAACAGTATTTTAACTGGTTATGGTAAATAATATTTCATTATTATTTACTATATTTCATTATTAAGTCATCCATTTAAAAAAAAAACATTTTATCCATTCGGAGCTGGCTAATTGTCACTTTAAACTCTTGTGAAGAAAAGATCTGTGTTCAAATTAAATTATTTTTCCACAATACAAATAACATGACAGAATTATCATTTTGGGTGAACAGTTCCTTGACTTTTTTTTTTTTTTTTTTTTCTTTTTTTTGGATTTCCAGAGGACTCAAATTGACTCCATCAAAAAGGAGATCATCCAACTTAAATGCGATTGTACCTGCTCAGAGCAACAGCCTGTCACCCGGACTGAAACCAGAAAGCGGCGTCAGGAAAGGGAGGGGCTTGATGGACAGCCCCCTCTCAAGAAAGGTACAGACTACGCCCCAGGTGCTGAAAAGTGCCTCCCAGCTTTTGTCACAACCAGAGGAGCTGGCCGAGAGAATCGGGTCAAAGGACGACGATACCTTCATGGTCAAAAAAGGCTCTCAAACATGAAGAAGTGATCATTTTAAATATGTTTTAGAAAAAGTTACCACCGTGCATACCACCTGTATCTCAAAGTACTACTGTGAAGTGTACTGTTTTTATGAGCTCAACTGAATAAAGAAGTATATTTATTTTACACATGGAGAACACTGCACACAATTAAATGCACTATAAGCTATAAAAGAATAAAAAGGATTCTTGATTAAAGTATTAAAGCAGCTCCCACACACAAGGTGCTTCACGAGTATGAATAAAAGGGCTTTCAGCCTGAGTTATTCAACAGTTAAATGCCCCTCTATCATCTTCAGAATTAAATCAAATTGAAAATTAATTTTATTCCCAATGTGCAAGGAAAGACTAGTGCATTTTAGATTAAATTAATTACTTGCTTTGTTGCCAGGCCAGTAGAAATACATTTGAAATTTGCCTGGTTGTACCGAACTAATTTAAATGTTGAAGCAATTTTTTAATTAAAACAATTGATATCAAACAAACACTCATAAATATTGTGTTATTGCATGTCGCACCAACAGATTATCAATATATAAAATATATATATCTCTCTGTTACATGTTTCTGAAGTGCTCCATTCTTTATAGGTCCTCTGGGGGACTCAAAAGGTCAAGATGATGTTCCAAATAATGGATGTCAAGACTCCGCCCTTCTTGAGGTCAAAGGTCAGCTGGAGTGTTGCCTTGCTGAATCCAAACAAAAAGACAAGCAGATCACAGATCTAGAGCAGGAGTGCCACACGTTAAAGATTTGCATTCAGGATCTGAAGTCTAAACTGGAAGAAAGAGTTTCACAGGAACATATTCTGCAAGAGAAGGTGCATCAGACATCCTTGGAAACTAAATCATTGGTAACGGCAGTGGATTGCAGCAACTTGAAGGTAGAAGCTGTGTCCAATTATAGCAACACTACAGATCATTTAAAAGTTTCTTCTCTAGAACTGGCTGCTGCCAAATCACAAATGGCTAAGCAAGATCATGAACTGGGAGAGAAGAACAAACACATCTTGACTCTTGAACAGGAAATTACACTACTGCACCGGGAAGCAGAAACCTCCAGAAACACATTAGCTGACTATGATGACCTCAAAAAAGTCAACTCTGACCTGCAGACTGAGATGACAACCCTTCGTGGGATCAAAGCTGAATTAGAAGAGAAGGTGAGATGCCTTGAGAACGAGAAGAAAGAGAGAAACGCAGCACAACTGTCTAAAGAGGAGGGACTTGAAGACGGGGAGGTTGGGCTGACAAACCCTAACACTCTTGGATCTAAAAACAGGGAGACCCAGAGCTCTGAAAAGGAAGCTGAACTGACACAGAGGGAGAATGCCCTAGCATCAAAGGAGGCTCAGCTCTTAGTGCTTCAGAAGAAGCTGAAGGAAGCGCAGGAGTGTCTGGAGGAGGAGGAGACTAAAGCTGTGCAGGAGGTGCGCAGGAGGGAAGCGGAGAGGAGGAGGGAGCTGCTGGCTGTGGCAGAGGAAGCCATCGCTCAGAAGGATGAAGAGCTACAGAAGAGACAAGAAGAGATCAACCGGTCAGTTATGTTCCTCCTCAATTACATTACAGTTTCCTAAAACACAAGTTACATTAAACCACCATACAAAATCAGTTCAGTTTATTTTTGCATCATTGGTGTCACACACGTCAAACACATTCAATAATTTATTTCTTCATATGTGTTTATATACACTATAATTCAGTGGTTGAAATAAATTAATGCTTTTATTCAGCAAGTATACATTAAATTGATCAAAAGTGACATTATTTCAAGTAAAGTTCTTTGCATGGTTTCCACAACAATAAGCAGCACAACTGTTTTCAACATTAATAATGGTACATGTTTCTTGAGGGTTTTGACCCTTGATTTCTGAAGGGTCATGTGACACTGAAGATTGGAGTAATAGCTGGTGAAAATTCAACTATCGCAGGAATAAATTCAAATACATTTTCAAATATATTAAAATGGAAAACTGTTTTAGTTTATAGTATTATTTTGCAGTTTTACTGTTTTTAAATGCAACCTTGATGAGCATAAGGGACTTCTTAAATCTTAACCAATCCCAAACTTTAGAACAGTAATGTATAAAATGTGTGTGAAATGGAAAAATTTACTATGTATTATCATTTTGTGTATAGTCCATTCATTTGTACTTGAATGGCTGATTTTTTTTCTTTGAAAAACAAAGCTTGTTTTTGGTCTTTGAAACTGACTTTAATGGTGTGAACAGGAGTATTGGCAACTTTACTATAAGCATTAATAATTTTCATGAAAGCATCAAACAGCTTGCAAAGTTTTATTACTTATTCCCTGAAAGGAATTTTCTTGCTTTATTTCAAAGATATTGCACAAGATGACTGCTTTTGTTGGATTAATGATTATTCCACACAGAAAGACATTGATTTATTTTAGCAGCCTGGAAGGCTTTTTATTGTCTCTTCTTACTAAATAAGATATGAAAAATATTTGTAATTGAAATTGTGTGTAATGGGCTTTTAGCTAGTGGTTAACCAACATGGATTTGAAAACAAGGTGCATATTTGCTGAAGTAAAAAGAAAACTAATTTTACACATGTACTCAGATATCACTGAAAAAAGATCAATTAGGAACTATCAAAAGGTAAAGCTAAACCCTTCTCTTAATTGACCAGGCAGACCATTTATCAATACGTTTGCATCAGATTTACAGTTTCTTTTTTAAATTTATTTATTTATTTTTTGGTATTCATTCTATGTGCATGTGATTTGTCATCACTCAGGTTAAAGGAGGAGATTAAAACTAGTGAGTGTAAGTTGAACAGTTTGGGTGTTGATCTGCGCAGAAGGGAAGATGATTCATCTGATCTTCGGGAAAAACTTGGTGACTCAAAGAAACAGATTCAGCAGGTCCAGAAAGAGGTGAGAACTCACTCTGTTTCACTCATTTACATTTATGCATTTAGCAGACGTTTTTATCCAAAGCGACTTATAGTGCATTGAGGCTATACAATTTTTTTTTTTTACCAGTATGTGTGTTTCCTGGGAATTAAATTGAACTCACAAACTTTTTTTTTGCTGCTGACGCAATGCTCTACCAGTGAGCCACAGGAAAACTATACTATATTGAATCTGACTGCTGTTGACTTGTGCTAAAACTTCTTATGGCTTAGATCTCCTCCATGCGGGAATCTGAGAAATCTCTACGAATGAAGCTCAGTGACCTAGAAAAGACTAAAGCACAGCTCCAGAATGAGATCACTAACAGGGACCGTGCCATCAACCAGTTGAAAGCTGTAAGCACCACCTAGCGATCGATAGCTAAAACCACAAAGAATGTGAACTAACTAGTCATGTGATCTAATTATTTCCTCTATGTTCTAAAACAGGAACGGTCTTCTGAATCGAAGTCAGATGAAAATCTGCTGCGGTATCAGAAAGCATGTAAAGGTAGACCATATGTTGTTTAATTGTCTGCGTCTGCAAAAGCGTGTGCAGGAATGGGTGTCATTTATTGTCAAGTGTTTAATTAAATGCGTGGCAATAAACAGTAAAGCATGTTAATGTTTGTTGATGGTTTCCGTAGATTTGCAGGAGCGCGAGCGTGTTATTGAAGACATGCGTTTGGCTCTGACAGAACAGGAGGAAACACAGGCAGAGCTGGACCTGGAGCTGGACAGCAGAGAGGCTCAGATAAATGAGCTCACTCAGGGTACAAGATCACATGGAGAACACTGCATTCATAATACTTTAATGTACTGTTTAGAATTTAATAGTAATAAAATGTGTGTGTGTGTGTGTGTGTGTGTGTGTGTGTGTGTGTGTGTGTATACATTTCCTGAAAGTATTGCAAGGTGTTGCTGTCTAACCTAATATAAATTGAAAAAAATTAATACAAAATACGGTGTGTAACAGTTTAAGTTTATTAGAAAAAACAACATTTGGTATCTCCCCATTTTGCTTTATTCACTTTGTTCTCCAGCATGATTTGAGGGGATTTTTAAAGATCATCTTGTTCTTTAAAGGGAACTTTTAAAAAATACTGTAAGAAGGAGTTCCTATTATTAATATTATCATTATTATTATTATAGTCACATATGTATTTATTTCTTAGTGACTTAATGTAAGCACAGAATTTTGTATGTTTCTTATTGTTATATCAACATTTTTGTTTTGTTTTAAAACCTTTAAAATTCCAAATTTTATATTTGTGTTATTTATTACTTCGCCGTATTTATTTCCAGAAATGATGAGGTTGAGAGAATTGCAACCTGAACAGAAGAACAGAAGAGATTCCAGATCAATCTCTGATGACGTTTTTCAGGCCAGACAACAGATCACTCAGGCCCAGGAGAGCTTAAAGGTCTGTTGGCCATATGTATTCTTTCTTTTTCAACTGGATAAGAAATGCATGTTCACTGTCTTTGTTTGGTTCTTCGGGGTTCATGTTTGTAGCTGGCCAATGAGAAGCACCAGGCAGAGCGTAAGAAGTGGATGGAGGATAAGTTGGTTCTGATTGGTCAGGCTAAAGAGGCTGAGGAGAGAAGGAACCAGGATATGAGGCGATATGCTGATGATCGAGAACGGCATGCTCGCCAACAGACCGAAATGGTAAATAGCAGCGTGTGTTCAGACACTAAATATATTTTTAGTTAAAGAGAGTAGGACTGTTGACTGTGTCAATTAGGAGTCTCTTGCTGCACGTCTTGCTGCTCGTGAGGAAGAGATGGAAAGCTGGAGAAAAGAGAGAGACACTCTTGTCTCTGCTCTGGAGGTTCAGCTGAAAAAGCTTATCATGTCCAATACAGAGAAAGACCAACAGATCAAGACCCTACAGTCCAGAAATACATCCCAAACACCAGAGGTCAGTCTAGTGTCTGTTACAAACTCTTTCTATTCATGCTACACTACCATCTAGAAAATACCATTTTAATGATCAAGTGACAGTAAAGCCATTTAAAAATTAAATTCAAATAAATGCTGTTCTTTTGAACTTTCTATTTATCAAAGCATCGTGAAAAAAAAAAGTATCACAGTTTCCACAAAAATATTAAGGAGGACTACCATTTTCAACATTCATACAACCATTGATCATAATAAGAAATGTTTCTTGACCATTAAATCAAGATCAGGTAATCAGATTCAAACCTAACTGAATCCAGTAGTAGCATAAACCAATCATTGCACGGGGTAGGCAATAAGCAATATATATCAATTTTGGTTAATAATATTTATCATAATATTAATGTAATAATGCAACTTTCATATATCTGTTCAGCGTGTATTTTTAAATGTGTACGATTATTTGAGATAAAAGCATTCTTAATTCACTCAGTGGGACTACAGGTGCATTTTGGAAAGTGTGATAGCAGTGTTTTCATTGTTCAGTGGCAGTGAATACTTGATTCTGATTGGTTGACAGACATTCTAAGGGTTAATTTAGTCCTGAATTGTTTACTGCATTCGTGTCAAATTAGCAGACCTTCAAAGAGCCATACAGCTCATTTGAAGCCAAGTAAATCTAATAATTGTAACTTCAGTAATTGTTTTTAGCTGACTGGGACCACTGTCCAGCTGAAAAATATATTATAGTGATGGAGATCTAGTAATGTAGCCTGTGTGACTAGAAGACATGTATGTGTCACATATACACGCAGATTCCTATTGTCAACAATAGTCTTGTTTCTGCAAATATACATTAATTTTAAACCATGTACATTAAATAGCTGTATTACCACCTGGTGGTTTTTTGTGTTGTTCTACAGTTCCTTCCTTCATCATCAATCTTACCCTACATGAACATTTTGTCCCTGTCTCAGGAGGTCACTGAGGACAGCAGGACCGAGGCACTGCAGGCAGAGCTGGCTGCAAAGGAGACAGAGATCCAGAAACTAAATGAACAGCTCCGTGTCAGCATCATGGAATCAAGCAGCCTTCTCAGAAACTCCTCTACCCAGGTTTGACACACGTTTTATTACTGCCATTCACCCATTACCTTTGTTGATTCATTAGAATCCACATATGACAAATAATCGCTGTCAAAAAAGACAAAGATCATAATTTGAAGTCACTTTACTCTGAATGTTCTCAAAAAGCTTTTAGCCATTTGTACTAAACACACTGCTGAGTGGCCTTGTCCTTCAAACGGTCTTTTAAAAAAATATATATTCCTCATTTTATATATGCCTGAGCTGAGTCCTCTGTATACTAGGATAAACTGCTAGTCCTGAATAGAGCTTTTATAAAGATTCTATTATATTCAGTAGAATAGCCATTTATTTATTTCCAAAGAATTCCCCACACTGCCTGTTTTGTACACATGCATTCATTCAGGCAGTTCTTATTTATTTGTACCAACCTGATGTGATGTGTGTTATTTATTAAATTGAGTTTCTAATTCAATGTTGAGTGAGGCATGTTGATTGACTGTCTCTAAATTGCTGTGCTAGACAATGGAAGCAGAAATATCTGACATGAAGCCTCTGAACACCAGTACACTTAAACGCACAAGCAGAGCCAGAGGATCTGTCACCAGTCAGGTAAAACAGAAATGCGTATTATTTATCATTTAATTGTAAAAATGTCAATTACTTTATGTTGGTTGCTTATAATTTTATTCTTTTAGTTTTCATTTAGTTTTGTGCACTAGTAGATTCAACACTCGAGTGCATATTCATCTCTCTTAGTTTTGAACGATCTGTCAGTAACAATAGATAAACAACACAAGGGAAAGTTGTTATGCTGACATTAATGGTATAATGAATTAATGATTTAGATGAATATTAATGTATTAATATATTACCGTTCATGGTTGATTCATTTTAATTCCTATTAGATTTATGTTTGTTTAGACCACAGTCATTTAAAATTGATTAATTATATATATATTAGTATGTGAAAGAATGTGTATATACTAGAAGTGTAACGGTACATGTGTTCATACTGAAATTCTTCATTTTTTTACGGTTCGGTATGAACAAATACAACATTGTTTCAGTGTTAATTTCATTAACGAAGACAACAACGAAAAATATTCGTTAACGAAAAATTTTTATGTGACGAAGACGAGACGTTGACGAGCTAAAAATAATATCTGATGACAAAATGATGACGAAATTTATGCTGCATTTTCGTTAACTAGACGGGGCTGGACTTTAATGTTATTTGATGACTACCGGACATTCAAAATGCATCCACACACCTGAGCCTGTTAATAAATGTCTTTGGGATCATTAGAAAATCACAGGGGTTGGAGCTAAACTCTGCAGTGCACTGGCCCTCCAGGGCAAGATTTGAATAACCCTGCTATAGGCTATTTTCTTTCAAAATGTGCTTCCCTGTCATTGGATTGTGATTGGATAAGGGCCGTTAGCATATCAGTATAGCAGCCGCAGTGGATGTACATACAATATATAAGTTGCTCCCTTTTCACTTCTGTTAAAGGGATAGTTCACACAAAAATGAAAATTGTCATAATTCAAGAATTTCCAAAATCAGTCCTTGTTTCAAATTTCTCATTAGTTTAATTGATTTAGTCTAAAGAGAGAATAATTAATGATTATTTTAATTTGAAAACTACATATAAAATAGCTACCAAAATAAATTTTGGTAACTACAGTTGACTAAAAGTAATAACTAAAAGTTGGCCAAAAATGCAATGACTTTTCGTCGACTAAAACTATGAAAGACTCAAATTACTAAAATGTGACTAAGACTATTAAGCATTTTCGTCTCAAGACTAAGACTAAATCAAAAATGCCTGCCAAAATTAACACTGCATTGTTTTTTACCACTGCACGAATGAAACTTCATTGGAAACTTCCAGTTTTATATATTGTTACTTTTGATGAGAAACAAAGTGTCATCTTTCAAATTTATTTATTTTTGTAAATTCAAACGATAAATGCTGTTTTGTCTCTCTTTGATGTGGCACGATAGAAACGGACACGCTAAGTGAGCGTTATCATCTCTTCCTCTTTACTACTGGCTTTAACATGAAATTAACTTGAATGAGCAACACACGCCTCAAGTAATCGCTTAGTCAGTGGTTTAACCATGGAAAGACATCAATAAAAGAGATTGTAAACAAATTTTCACGTAGCATTTAATTGATCTCAGACATTAATTTCCAACGCTAAAAAAGAGCATTTCATGAAATATTAGACCAGTGGTTTTCGGTATCGCAGGTGGGCTGCCAATTACTATTAAAAGAAATAATATTGTTAATATATGTAAAAATGTCTAAGTCATAACATAACATAATTTCATATATATAATTAAATAACAAAAAAGAAATATTAAACTGTTATTATGCTTCCACTATTCGAGCTCGCTGATTGGTTTAAGAATAAACCACCAATTTATCTTAGATATTTTTGCTGCATATGCTACAGAACAACAAATTCAAACATGCATAAATGGCTGTTGTGTTTCCTCCTGACTGCTTGCTCCGCTGACTGTCTACCCGCTGCCGAGCTCTGCCTGGATCTGGTTTTCCAGTTTTGCTGAGCGGTGCCAGCCAGAGTTATTTTCTGTTCATTTCCAATCCATTCCAGTCCAGGGCTGTGCGATTAATAGAAATCGTCATAAAATCACGATTTGAGCGTGCGCGATTTCTAAATCGCTTTATAGCACGAATTTCCGCGGCCCTGACCTCCCGTAGTATGCGATCAGAACCAATCAGAATGCATTACGCCTAGAGCGAGAACAGAACAGACTGGGCATATGCCTGTAACTCCAGGTTCACACACTGTCTGTGATGCCCCTTTTTTCCGAGCCCATGTTAACGGATCAAAGCGTTCACACTGCACGCGGTAAAAGGCTAGAAATAAAAACGTGCGAAAATAATTAATATCCAACACATGAGCATAGAAAGAGTTGTGAGCGCACAGGACGCAGTTTAAGTGAGAGGAGACATGTTTTAAGTGCGCACACTCTCTCCGCGCAGAGCAGTGTGTATCTGAGCAAGCACTTCTGGTTTTGTGACAGCGCAAAGGAAATCTGCGTGCGAACAGAGAGATTCGCCCTCGTGCATTATTTTACTGTGCTTTGGAGTTATATTTATGCACTCTCGCTGCTGACCGCATACACATACTGTATACACACTGCAAAAACCTGAGGCACCGCTACAATTAATGAGCTCTATGAACAATGCATGGCAAAAAAGAAAAAAAAAGTCCCTGGACACGGGATTTTTTTTTTTTTGCCATAAGTCTATACATTTTGTATAGTGATAATTTTGACTTATGTCTGTTCTAGAGACGTTACAATTTTTTTTGATAAAGCTCTAATTGGTTTTCTTTTGGAAATATGTTTCAAATTAATCCTGAATGCATTTATGACTGTAAAAGCATATCGGTGTGTGTCACAATCGCAAAATTGATCAAAGAAATCGCGATAGGTTTTTTTTTTGTCCATATCGCACAGCCTCAGTTCATTCAATAAATACAGTTAACAATCTAGCTTCTGAGTACTTAGTTATTAACAGTTAATTTTTTTGAAGTGGGCCGCGCAAACATATGTGTGTGGTGGTGTGGGCCGCGAGCTAAAAAAGGTTGGGAACCACTGTATTAGACCATATACTCATTATATTTTACTTTACCTGTTAGTTAGCAATGAATTATTTAATGTATGTTTAAATACATATGTTATGAAAGTTGAAAGTTTTGACTGCCACTGTGTAAATGAATAAATTTCAACAACAAATAGAAATTATAATTTACAAGTTAATTAAAAAAACTGCATTCTATGCAATTTAAATGTTTGCATACGCCTCTTTTTTTGTTGTTTTAAGTTGTGTGTTGATTATTATATTAAAAATAAATAGTAGTTAAATTTAAAGGAACACTCCCCTAGAGTTAAACAGTTGTGTTTTACCATTTTCTAATCCATTCAGCCAATCTACGAGTCTGACAGTAACACTTTTAGCTTAGCTTAGCATAGATCATTGAATCTGATTAGACCGTTAGCATCCCGCTCAAAAATGACCAAAGAGTTTCTATATTTTTCCTATTTAAAACTTGACTCTTCTGAAGTTACATGGTGTACTAAGACGACGGAAAATTAAAGAACTTTTAATAGAATGATAATAATAGAACTTTTAACTAGAAAATAGCAACTTTTAATTTTCCGTCGTCTTAGTACACAATGTAACTACAGAAGAGTCAAGTTTTAAACTGATAATTTTTGAGCAAGATGCTAATAGTATAATCAGATTAAATTATCTATGCTAAGCTAAACGTGCTACCACCAGACCCGGAAACTGCTGAATGGATTCGAAAACGGTATAACACAACTGTTTAACTCTAGGGGAGTTGGAAACCGAGCCTATTTTCTAAAAAAGTGGAGTGTTCCTTTAAGCTTGCTCTCTTGTTAATTGTAACCTTATAGTAATGTAAAATAGCTCCCTATAGTTTAGAGCAGAAGCTGATGTAGATTTTTTTTTTTTTCCCTAGGAAAATTTATTTGAATTATTTGAAAGAAAGAGCCTTTTTGTTCAGAATACCACTGTTTTATAAAAACGAAAAAGTAGTCCCCACCCCCCGCGCTGTACCGAAACCATACTGAATCAACATGTTTACAGTTTAAAATGTTGGGGTCAGTAGGATTGCTTATATCTAATCTCTAGTATTTTACAGTTGTGGAACATCTTGTCTCGTGAGAAGAATTTGTTGCACTTGCTGATTTTTTTATTTTTATTAAAAGTATCTACATTTACATTATGAGTATATGCACATTATTTCTCAGTCCACTGATTATGATAATCACGTTAATAATAATTATCTTCATATCACAGATTTCATCCGGTAGTTGTCCGCTGGTGCTAGATTCGTCAGAGATCTCCACGGAAACAGGCAGACGTTCCAGGTTTCCGCGGCCCGAGCTGGAAATTTCCTTCAGCCCTCTGCAGCCGGATCGGTTCGCTCTTAAGCGGCAGGGTGAAGACTCTGCCGTTACTGTAAAAATCTCCCGACCCACACGCAAGAGGAAGAGCGGAGAGATGGAGAAGGTGATAAATTAAATGGATGGAGGGGGGTTTAGAAGATGGTTCTTAATTCACACAAGTTAGAATCGAGTGCTGTGACTGGAATGACCTTCAGTCATCTTGTGCTTGAACTGTTGTCTAATCTTTTCCATTTCTAGCCTTAGAATCATGGGAAATTGAGTAGCATGTTAGTTCAGATTTATCACACAATGTTCAGTCCTTTTCCTCCCCTTTAGTTGATTAATTAAAAAAAATATTATATATATTTCTCATAAAACCAGCAGACCATCTGCTGCTGACCTAATCTGCACAGCCAGCAGCCCTTTAATTGTCCTAATTAGGCATTAACAAGGCTCTAATTTTCCTCACTTATGCTCAACGATCAGTGTTATTTGTGCACACGCAGCAAAATAGCAGTCCTATTAAGCATGTAGTTCTGTGTGTGAGAATATATTTATATGTGTGTGTGTGTGTGTGTGTGTGGTTAAGCGTGCCTTGGCCTAACCCAACACACTCTTCTCCAGGCAACATAAAAACTTGTGCACACTTGTTTTGGGAGCAATAACAATAATTATCGAATACACAGTAGGTTTATAGATTTCTTAAACCCGTCTATGGAAATTTAATTGAATTAGGGCGTTAACATTTTAATCTGTTACGCTTTATAAGGGTAGCTATGCACTTAAAGAGTCTCTAGTCTGGGTAGGTCATGCTATTCTCTCCAAACAGCAGCACTGTGAAGGTGTTATTTTGCACACCGAAAAACTGCTTTCCACTAAGTGCTCTTTTATTGACAATCGTGTGCTCTCTTGCTGGTTGTCCCTGGCAACAGAGTCACGCTTCCACATGCTTTCTAGCTGCTAATTGTCAGAGACTTTTGTAATTGAATGACTGGAACAAACTATTTTTAATGGCACTTCTGTTCGCTTGAAGAGGAAAGGAGGCAGGAGCAGCGTGGTGAAAAAGAAAGCTTTCTCTGAACCCAGTGCTCAGGTACCCTCTTCCTGTTTAATCCTACCACAGCTCTTCCACGTTCAGGACTCCTAATGGTCTGGACTCTCAGACACTCAGGGTCATGACTTCATTTCCTGAAGTTATCCCACTGAGCTGGATATTGGATGTATAAATCCATAAATTGTGAAATTACTTTTTTTTTCTTTTTTTTTGGCCCTCTCTGTTTTTTTTTTTTATTTCTCACTAAATCAATTCAATGTTCCATTAATTAAGTTAATGGCAAAGTTTGTCCTTAAAATCAACATGAAACCCAAATGGACTCTCTTTACTTTCTTAAATAAATAGAAGTATTAATTTCTTACTGGGTAAAATCTATTTCATTCTCATTGAAAATTCTTTTTTTACTCTGAAATGTGTCCCATTACGAAAGTAAATGCATATGCTGCTTCATGTTGACTTTAAAGGCTCTGTTTTAGCTTCCAAACTCATTTACTAAAAGCAGAACATGACCTAGCCTAAACCTCTTTGATCAAAGTAACTATAAAGTCTAAAAATAAAGAAATAAAATCCTACCAATTGCCTTATTAATCCTTTAAAGTCCCTAATAAAGTTTTGGTGACCATTTCATCCAGGCCATTTGTTTAGAGTTCCTGATGGTGGAAATGCAGCTTATGAGTCATTATCCCACAAGCCTTTGATGCATCAAAGAAATAATAACCTTTCTATCAAGGTGGGTGTGTAAATGGAATGGGTTTTTCTATATGTTTTTACAGATCCATTAGGGTGATATTTCATGTAAGAGCCATCCATGCCCTCAGTGCCAGGGCATTTGTTTTTACATGATGCATAAACGACAAAGGCTTTGGGAAATAATGCTCTGTAGAATATAAAATGCACCCATAATTCATCATTCACTCATCAAATCCTCAAGATCACGACTTTTCAAATTTAATTGGAGGAAATTATTGTGATCCTGCAATCCATTCAACCTCAACACCTCTGAATTATTGTAATTACACTTTCCCATTTCATGGCAGGGAAACACCAGCACCTGACTGCAGTACAAGCCATCATTCTTGATCTCTCATGCGTTTCCCTTGGGTACGATTGAACGGTGAACGATTTGGCAGGTTCCTGGAAGTCAGGGCATTAGTCTTCCTTTAATGCGAGCTTGCAAGTCAGAGAGTGACATAGTATCTTACCTCCCAACACTGGAAACAGCAGGTGACAGGTGTGACAGACAGAGATCCGCCCCTGTCCGCCCTGTTTAGACTGGCGGGGGTTACGAGCGTGGCATTGGCTGTCACATGCAATGTCACAGATGTGATCTTGTTGTCTAGAGAGAGAGATCGCGACAGGAAGGGAGTGATGGAGTGAAAACACAGACAGGTTGGTGAGAGAGAGACAAGAAGAAACTGAAAATGATGAGTCACTGGAGAGACTAAGAACTCTTTCAGACTGAATCATTTATTTATTCTGCAGATTAGATTTTTTTTCATGTATTTGTTTGTGTGTGTGTGTGTGTGTGTGTGTGTAGAGAGAGCGATTGAGAGGGATATGGCAGATGCTCTGTTGTCTTATTAATGATGATTTAATGCACTGCACTAGATCTCTCAACTAATCCTCAGGGGTTTGTGCTCTCTTGAGTGTCAAGAAATTAACCAGCACTGTTTCCAGCTGACCTGAAACCAATTTGTGTTTTGTTCGGATTAAAGATTCAGATCAGAGAGTCAGACACTCAGTACTGCTGTCAGTGTTTCTTCATATGCATTTAACATATAATTAACAATTCTACGATTGCTTGTTGGTCAGAACATAAGCAGATTTTCTGTTAACCACTGCGTCTGGGTAACTGTTCATTTCCTTTTCTAGTTGATCATCATAAAATCCATCACATCTTATCTGACCAATCACAGCAAAGCATTCAGATTCTACTAAGGCCTGTTTCACTGTCTGCATTGTGTGAACTGCATATATTCATTTTTGGCAGCCATATTAATTGGTTACAGCATTCGTGCTAAACTCTTATTTACATGCAGCAATTGGCATACAAATCCTTTTATTCAGTAAATCTGACTGAATTCAAACAATTTAAGCACTTTATAGCTACACTTTGGTGTTTAGGTCCAATGTAGACTTGTTACCATACAAAAGTTTGGGATTGGTAAGATTTTTTTATTATTTAAAAAAAATAATAATAAAGAAGTATCTTAGGCTAACAAAGGCTCCATGTAAAATGCAATTTGTTTGTCATTTGTGTCACATGATCTTCAGAAATCATTCTAATAAGCTGATTAGATGCTCAAAAAACATTAATTTGAATTATCAATGTTGAAAACATTTGTGAAACATTGCGAGAGGTTTTTCAGGGTAATGGAAAGAACAGCATTTATTTACAAACATTGGTAATATTATAAATGTCTTTACTGTCACTTTTGACAGTTTAATTCTTCTCTGCTGAATGAAAGTATTCATTTCTTAAAAAAAAAATTTGATCCCAAACATTTAGATTTCATGCCAGTCAATTTTTTTGCATTCTATATGCCTCAATTTTAATAACTATTTTTTATATTAAATAATAGGCTTTGTTTAGATACATTTTCAATCTTGGTGTAGGTCTGTTACACTACAGAAGCACTGTTAGTATGAAAGCACAATGCAAACCTGTTGTTGTAGCTGTTGCTTTGCTCACACTTTGCAGAAAGAAACAGGCCTAAAATAAACCAAACCAAAGCATTAATGTTAACCTTCTGATCTCTGAAATATTTGTTTACTCTTGCACTTTGTCATTCCTCAGGATGGGGTGGAAAGTGAGAACGTCAGGAATACAAGGAGTAGAATGACTCCTCTCCTAACGCCTCATCAGGAAGAGGTGAGTAACCACATTCTAATACTCAAGTAAATTTATTAAAAAAGAATGTTCTATCATGAGGAAATCGATCTCACAAGGTTGATACTGAAATTCAGGTTTAGATTAATTAAGAGATATAATAAGTTAGAAATGAGGTGGAAGAAGGAGGTATAGACAGTGGAGGAGTTAAGTGAGAGAAAATGCCTCAGAGTCACTGCATCTCACACACATACACGTACTCAAAGACTGTGATTGAAAGAATTGTGAATCCTGATCGTAGCAGTGAGTGATGAACACTGTTCTCATTCCTCTTATGCCCAGGAGTCAAACCAAAAAGGAAAAAAAGACAAAACCATCCAGAAGATTGGAGACTTTCTTCAGGGCTCTCCTACTTTCCTTGGAAGTAAAGGTCTGGGGAAAAAAAAAACATTTTCCATCATTACCTAGACTTTGTCAGACTCGGCCATCTTATTTCTGACAATCACATGCTTTCTCTGTTTCAGCAAAGAGGATCATGGGACTGATGAGCAGAAAGTCCCCTGATGGTGGGGCGATGTCTCTAAAACTCAAATCCAAACGTGACAAACAAAAACATGACAGACCAGATATCTCCTCCCCAATGGACATACCAGCCCATCAGGTACTGTACTGCTTAACTTACACTCTTGTTCAAAATGTTGTGGTCTGTACAAGGCTGCATTTATTTGATTACAAATACAGAAAAAAAACAATAATGTGAAATATTACAATTCAAAATAAGTGTTTTGCATTGTAATATATTTAACAATTATTTATTCCTGTGATTGCAAAGTTTACATTTTCAGCAGCCATTACTCCAGTCTTCAGTTAACATGATTCTGATGTGTTGATTGGGTGCTTAAGAAACATTTCTTCTTATCAATGTGGAACAGGGTTTTGCATTTTTTTTTTTTTTTTAGGATTCTTTGATAAAAGTTCAAAAGAACAGCATTTATTCGAAGCAGTTTCCAATCACTTTTGATCAATTTAATGCATCCTTATTAAAGGATTCTGTTCTTTAAAGGATAAAAAAACTCTTACTGACCCCAGACTTTTGAAAAGTAGACTACTTTACGCTGTCAATCTGTACAATGAACTTCATCCTAAAATGACATTTAACGTTCTTAGTGACCGTTGACATTTGACCTCTCTTGTAGATAATTGGCCGGAATCCAGAGGAGAAAGAAAGTGAAAACCTTACCAAGAAACGTCTTCGCACCAGAATTGTGAAATAAGCTAGAGGGAAATGTATTTGTATTCTGTATTTTATGTTTGTTTGTTTTTTGTATTTTAAATCAAATGCATTTTTTTTATTTTAATTTTAATCTGATGCACATTTAGAATATTATGTATTAGTTAAATTCGCTTTTTACTTTTTTAGCAAATATAGCACATAATATATTATCCTGCAAGTGAACTTACACTAGGGCAAGTTGAGATGATGGACAGTTTTCATAACTCATGTATGGAAGAATGAACATTTTAGCTGCTCAAGTTAGAATATAAATTAATAAATCACTACTGCACATTTCTGACACAAGCTGTACATTTAAATGACGGTTATTCGTTTACATTGTGCTTAAGCTGCCCTGTATTTAAACGCAGATCTGTTGTCCAACTAACCACTTTCTACTTTTCAAGATATAAAAATGCACACACACAAACATAGCAAAAATTAAAGGTTTATGGGTTATTGTGATTGTAAATTTTCTTCCCACTCGTCAGCGTTCTTTTGTTCCTGTGTGTATCACCCTGTCACAAAACATTAATGTGTGCCATTCACATGAAAAAGACTCTCCATTACCACGTCAGTAAAACTGTGTGCCAGATGCCTAATGACACCCAAAGGACTATTCATTTGAATTACTGAACAAATGCTTATGTAACAGAAGGGTAATTGAATTTCCCAATTGCAGTGCGTGGCCTTGTGCCCTTATCGAAGATTGCATAAAAAGAGCGAGGGGAAGGGTGAAGAACTGGGAACAGGTCTGTCTTTGTTGGCACTGAATGACAGGATGTGAACGGGGTGGCTGCTTGCAATGATGAATCACAGTTTTGATAGTGTTGAAAGTGTGGGAGCATGTGGTAAAGACAAAATGGAGGAGTGAAAACCAACTGTGACGAGGAAGAATAAGGAGAGTTGAGAAAAAAAAAACATACAAAGTGAACCACGTGCAGCCCAGCTGTGCTTGTGCAGGTCTTTGTAGCGCAATTTTCCTCTGATTTTATTATTGTGGATGTTAGAAATGGAGTGTGAAAAACATGCCTTTATATGTATTTCCTTCCGGTCCATTTCCGCAGACATGCATGATGGACATGTGGATGTTTATATGCGTCCCAATTAATTATGTTATGTCACTTTTTTTTTGAGACAGAAGTTAAGTCATTGTCTTTGTCATCTGATTGCGTCACTTAATTGACGCATTGGCACATGCAAGTCCAGTCTAGTCTTTTTATATTTTGTTTCAATTTCTTTTTGTCTCGTTCCTCTGCATGCAGAAAATGTCAGGGAGGTATGTAAGCATCGGCTTGATCCGAGGCGTCCAGGCATAGTAAACAATGCAGTAATAATCATCTGCCGTACCCAGGGCCGCATTAAGAGCTCACTGGGCCCCGGGGCTATGAGTTACTGCAGGGCCCCCCCACCACTTTAGGTAACCAACTATACAGAGAGGGAAAAAAAACAAATTTTTCTAAAACACTGCTGAAATTGCTTTACATAAATATAATCTAGAATCATTCAGAATAACAGTTGCCAATTCCTTTACAATGTACAATTAAGCGTACAGAACAACCACCCAATAAAACATTACAATAATCTAACCTTGAGGTCATAAATGCATGGATTAAAATTTCTGCATTTGACATTAAGAGTATAGGCCGTAATTTAGATATATTTTTGAGATGGAAAAATGCAGTTTTACAAATGCTAGAAACGTGGCTTTCTAAGGAAAGATTGCGATCAAATAGCACACCTAGGTGCCTAACAGATGACGAAGAATTGACAGAGCAGCCATCAAGTCTTAGTGTTCTAGGTTATTACATGCAGAGTTTTTAGGTCCTATAATTAACACCTCTGTTTTTTCAGAATTTAGCAGTAAGAAATTACTTGTGATCCAGTTTTTTATATCGACTATGCATTCCATTCGTTTTTCAAATTGGTGTGTTTCACCGGCCCGCGAAGAAATATAGAGCTGAGTATCATCAGCATAACAGTGAAAGCTAACATCATGTTTCCTGATGATATCTCCCAAGGGTAACATATAAAGCGTGAAGAGTAGCGGCCCTAGTACTGAGCCTTGAGGTACTCCATACTGCACTTGTGATCGATGATACATCTTCATTCACTGCTACGAACTGATGGCGGTCATATAAGTACGATTTAAACCATGCTAATGCACTTCCATTAATGCCAACAAAGTGTTCAAGTCTATGCAAAAGAATGTTGTGGTCAATTGTGTCAAACGCAGCACCAAGATCCAATAAAACTAAAAGAGAAACAACCACGATCAGATGATAAGAGCAAGTCATTTGTAACTCTAAGGAGAGCAGTCTCAGTACTATGATACGGTCTAAATCCTGACTGGAAATCCTCACATATACCATTTTTCTCTAAGAAAGAATATAATTGTGAGGATACCACCTTTTGTAGTATCTTGGACAGAAAAGGGAGATTCGAGATTGGTCTATAATTAACTAGTTCTTTGGGGTCAAGTTGTGGTTTTTTGATGAGAGGCTTAACAACAGCCAGTTTGAAGGTTTTGGGGACATGTCCTAATGACAATGAGGAATTAATAATAGAAGAGGATCTATGACTTCTGGAAGCACCTCTTTTAGGAGCTTAGATGGTATAGGGTCTAACATACATGTTGTTGGTTTAGATGATTTAACAAGTTTTTTACAGTTTTTCCTCTCCTATAGTAGAGAATGAGTGGAACTGTTCCTCAGGGGCTCTATAGTGCACTGTCTTATGCGATACTGTAGTTGACGGCTGAATGGTTTGCAATTTTATTTCTAATAGTATCGATTTTAGAAGTAAAGTAGTTCATGAAGTCATTACTGCTGTGATGTTGGGAAATGTCAACATTTTTAACAGCTTTATTTTTCATTAATTTAGCCACTGTATTGAATAAATACCTGGGGTTGTGTTTGTTTTCTTCTAAAAGAGAAGAAAAGTAATCGGATCTAGCAGTTTTTAATGCTTTTCTGTAGGATAGGTTACTTTCCCGCCAAGCAATACGAAATACCTCTAGTTTTGTTTTCCTCCAGCTGCGCTCCATTTTTCGGGCTGCTCTCTTTAGGGTGCGAGTATGCTCATTATACCATGGTGTCATACTGGTTTCCTTAACCTTTCGTTAAGTGTAAAGGAGCAACTGTATTTAAAGTGCTAGAAAAGAGATAGTCCGTAGTTTCTTTTACATCAAGTTGTTCTGAGGTTTTGGATATGCTAAGGAATGTGGATACATCAGGAAGATAACTTAAAATGTTAAAATGTTGTTATAAATTGTTAAATAAAATGTTATAAAATGTTAAAATGTTGTTATAAATTGAAGCAACACCTCCCCCTTTGCCTTTTAGACGCGGCTCATGTTTATAACAGTAATCTTGGGGGGTGGACTTTAAAATAATGTTGTCATCGTTGCTAAGATACATCTTTGATGATGTTCCAAGATGTTAAAAAGCTACGCTGATCAAAGACAAACGGGGAGAAATTAGTAGGCCTATATACCTCACTGTGTTTTTTTTTGTTTTGTTTTGTTTTTTTATCATTGCCTACAAATGTCTTCGTTCATAGTCTGGCATATATATTAAAAGCTATGTGTGTGTCTGTCATGGATTTGCACTGAATTGATTCTCAAAAATACGGAACAAAGTGCGTTTCGTATCAGTTCAATAGGGAACAAGACTTTTATGTGTCAAATACGAGACGATTCCGTATTATACGGAACGGTTGGCAACCCATTAAGCTGCTCTGAGCTCTCTCTTGTATGTCGGCGCGTAATCACTCAGTGTAACATTAGTCTTTGGCCCGCGATGTATTTTTCACTGCGTGAGTGAGAACATGATGTACGTGACTCGTGAGAGCGGTCTGGCTTGTCACACAGTAACTAAAAGAGGCGGGTCTTTGCGAACGGTCACTATAATATTAATGATAATGATTCCATGATAATGCATGGAATATACGGCAAAGCGCCACTAAATAACAGGGCTAATATGTGGGGGGCGTGGGGTAAGGCTTTGGCAATCAGATGGCAAGTGGTCAATCTGATCCACAGCCAATCATGGGCCCCCTCCTTGCTCGGGCCCAGGGGCTTAAGCCCAGCCTAGCCCTATTGTTAATGCGGCCATGGCCCTACATATAATTTAGGGCAGAAAATTACCACATAATTTGAAATGATAAACAGACAGAGTGCAGCTGTCGTGTGCTGAAGAGACTGAAGAATTGAGCCTGTGGGGATGGGTCTAATTGCTTGGCTTCATCAGGAGATGTGCTTTTAAATAGGTTAGAAACAAAGTAGTGAGTCCGTCAACAGGAATGCTGGGTGAAGATTTTCACTTTGTGTATTTGATTGCTTTAATCCAACCAATTTGTTCAGACTGTAAGAAAATTGATGCTCTGTAGTCACATGCTTTATCTTGCCCCATTTGTGCCAGGGTGAGGATGAGTGACCATGATTTGTAGTGTTTCACAGAGTTCACAAACACATTATTGTATTTAAAGGTGTATGAGGTATAACAAAAATATATATATATACATTTAAGGCCTTAATTTAAAATGTATTTTTAAATTGTATATTCAATATACATCAAACAATTTTAAACTTAATGTGATGCATCTTTGTCAGTCAGATAAAGTAGCAGATAGATAGATTATTAATAAATCTAATTTACCTACCTTTAACTTTACATGTCGTGTTCTTGGTGTTTGTCAAAACAGTACAAAACGTCCATATTACGCCTATTGAAAAATAATGAATTCTTTGTGAATGAATTTACTGTATTGTAACTTTACATAAGTGGACCTCAACTTATTTTTATATAAAAGCATATGTGAGCATTTCTTCAGCACAGGCACGGTTGGTCACAGCTGCTGAGGTGCTTAGGTTGCTTTAATTTTTTTTCTCACATCGAAAGCAGCAGTGACATTTGTGTGTGCATTTAGCACCTATTGTTACATACCTTTCACACCTCCAGCACCCTGCAGTTCAGAGTGATTCTGGACATTGTGTATTTGTTGTCTACAAACATAATGGATTTATCATGTAGGGCGTTGTGAGTTTGGTCTAATAAGCCCTGATGAATGTACAAGCTAGGCCTTTTTTTATCACAGAAGCAATTCACCATATCAATCTATATTTGAACTGCATAATGATTTTAACCCTTTGATGCACATCATGAGTCTAAAGAGATCTGACTTAATTTTTTTCTATATCTTTGCAAAAAAAATTATTTCATCATTTCCAGTATAAATTTAAGTAATAAGATTAAGTGTGCGATTGTGCTATTAGTAAACTAATATCTTTAATGAACGACTTTTAGTTGACTAGGGGTCTCATTACCTTTTTGTCATATCTGTAACCTGCTCTTAATGTTTACGTAAACTGATAGAATGTCACTCATAGAATAGTGTTTTTCAGTATGTCTTTAATACAGTCAGAACTTAATGAATTAATAATTCAGTTTATTTTCCACATTTGTGATGTTTAGGACAAGGAGATGTTGAAATAGACAAATCACAAGAATAAACAATATTTGTCTTTAACATAATAATAATGTTCCATGAGGGCGGGCATCATCATCATATATATATTTATAGTCAAAATCTGGCAGTAGGTTAGTTGTGCATAGGTTTATGTTTTACTTAATTGTTGTATGATTGTATTTCTGTAACACGTGGTCCTGTGAGGCATGACATTTCATTCCACTGTATGTCCACACATGCAGCGGAATGACAATAGAGCGCAACTTGACTTGATCATCAGTGATCACATCTTCAGCTTCAATTATGTCACCATTGGCAAAGCACATGTTTTGAAGGATGGCCCCAGCATGTCACAACAGTGGGAACAAAGTTGGGGTTCACCTCCAGAGCTTTAAAATGCATGGAAAAATCCCACTCAACAACACACCTTGCCCTGGAGTGATGCCTGTTGTAGCGTGCTAGCGTAGCAACAGCTTCACGATAGGGAGTCATAATGCATATAGGGGATATAGCATATATAGTTAGGCAAGGATAACCTTTTTTCGTAATAAATTGCACTGTGTTTCAGGACCCTTACATCATGCACAGAACCAGGAAAGCCTTCCCAGACATCCAGGAATTTTCCTTAGTGGTCACACACAGCCTGGAACTGTACTGAAAAGAACAGTTTCCTGTTGAAGTAACAGGCAGTGTCGACTGATGGGGGCCTTGTATTGCCATAGCATTCAGCATTCACTACAGTTGCACAACAGACAGTTCAATTTCAGTGTTATCAGTTATGAAGGATTGAAAATAATCAAAGACTTCTGCTTTCCTGTCCCAAATTTATCTTGAGGAACAAAAGGACCATTTGGCATTCCTGAAGGCACAGAGGTGCTGATATTGATCAAGGCTTGTAGGCCAACGTGTGTATACACTGGGCGTCTACTAATTGTCACACCTGTTGCCCAGCGGGTGAAGCTGTAACCTGCTGATTGGTCAGTTTGAATGTCCCGCATTTGATTTTAGTCACATGAAGGGATAAAAGAAGACTTAACTGTTGCTCTGTCTTTTTTCTTTGCTGAAGCTCTCCTTGGGACTCTGCCCTTTCTCCCTCTTTCCTCCCCCAAACCCCCCCATCTCTTTCAGGTAATATTTTGGATAAATGCTGGGTACCTTTATCTGTATATGTTTTACCATCCTTCATCTATTTTGTAACCAATTCAAGTGTAACCATAACAAAATTCTGTTATTAAACCACTTTTTTCATAAATGATGTGCTAATTAGTCTCGATTCAACATTAAGATTGAAGTGTTACCTATTGTAATATAATATAGTCTCACAATAGCAACACTCTCCCATATATTTAGCTATTCTAACTATGCTTATTTCTGTCGTTGGTATAAGTGGCAGTGGGTGGTAATAGACAAGAAATGTAGAGTTTTATACCATGGTGCTGATAATGTTTTTGTAGTCATTCGGCAATCCTACAGCCTAAAGAAAGAAAGAAAGAAAGAAAGAAAGAAAGAAAGAAAGAAAGAAAGAAAGATAGATAGATAGATAGATAGATAGATAGATAGATAGATAGATAGATAGATAGTCATATAAAGGGTCTATGTCTTGCCAAGTGCTGTAATTCCTATTATATGACATCTGGCTCCCGCACATTTTAATTAGTTAAATGGGGTTTGCACAACCTCAGCTGACTGTACGAAGCAGCTAGTGTAGTCGCTGTGAAGATGACCCAGAAGGACAACAAACTCTGTGTCAACTTTCATTTTCCCCCTCACTTCATTCAGATGTTGTTCGATAACTCTCCCTCCCCCAGCAGTTAAGGTAAATGAATTTGCTACCACTGTTTTAAGAGTCTGAAGTCTGATCAGACCAGAGCCACATGCTGGAGAACCTTACTTGTGTTCATTTGATGAAAAATACCATTCAGAAATTGTATTTATTTGCTCAGAAAGTAAAGTAAAAAAGTAATATTTAAATTATTATAACATTTCCAAATAATTTTTTTTCAGTTATATTTGTAAAAAATTTCAGTGATCCCAAAGCTTGTTTTTCAGCTGTCGTTACTTCAGTCTTCAGTGTCACGTAATTCTTCAGAAATCATTCTAATATGCTGATTAGGTGCTCAAGAATCAATTCTCACTACTGATGTTGAAATTTAGGCGTGCTGCTTAATGTGTCTTGCGGAAACTATGAAAGTTCAAAATAACAGTATTTATTTGGAATAGGAAACTTTTAAGAAACCACAAATGAATGAAAATGTAATGTCCGACAAGCACAAAATAACACCTTCAATGCTATTTTACCACCTCCGCTAGCTGTTCCACTTGAACTTCTGCAATGGAATCAACTGTTGATCTTGTAAGAATCAAAAAGTGGAGTCCAGTGGCCTGGTTGAAGGTTTAATGTGTATTCTGTCTTTTACTTGTTTTTCTGAATTGATCAGGATTTCGTTAAAATTTTAGTCTAGCTCCGTGTTTAATCTGACTCCAATTTCAAGTGTTTATTGAATACAAATTGCGATAATAATAAAAAAAAACGTATCATATAACATTTGTTGTTTTATAATAAAAAAAAAAACAGATTATTTCGGACTCACTCAGTTATCCATTCACTGGGGACCTAATGTATATTTTAAAGGGCCATTTACATGACAACGTTTTCAGCCAAAAATGAAAAAAAAAATGGGTTCCATTTTTGAGTGAACTGCAAACACCATTAACTTAAAGGTGCCATGTGCAAAAATTGAGGTAAAAATACCAATCCATCATATACCTCTGTAAATCAATACAATTTAAATTCACGTCTCGCACACTTCAATGCACTTTGATTGGAACATATAGCTACGTTCGCTTCGAACTGGAATCATGGCTGAATATCCTGTGATGTCCACTTCGCAGGGCACTTATGTTCGAATAGAACAAATGTCTGAAGCCCTAAGAGAAACGTTCAAAATGTGCAGAGCAGTGGGGCGCGAGGACTGCAATTGAGAACCGCTGTCTTATAGGCTTCAGCTATGCTCTAGGGTTGTTGTGAAGGTAGGGGCGGAGCATAGAGACTATGCCGTTTCTCGTTTGTTACTCTAGAGTAGACCAATTCACTTTATTGAGGCATACTGCCCCCATCTGGTATGGAATGTGGAGTATGACTTGATTTTTTTTGCCAGATATGACAGATGGCACCTTTAAAGTCCCCATGAAATCAAAATGAAAGTTGTTTTAAGCCTTTTAACAAATTGTCAAAGTTTGCCAAGGATTACAGAGGACTCAACAAGAACTAAATGAGTTGTGGCGAAGTTTGCAGAGGATTCCTGAAGGTTCTGATGAGTGAGCAGACGATACTGTGCAAGCCTGAGACATGTACTGGAAATATGCTTATGCAGATCTGACCCGAATCAGACAAATAAAAGAGTCGATCAGGGCTGTGTTTGAAACATGAGCCAAATTCCTCAGGAAGGCAACCAGAGGTCATAAATCAGCTCTAGTGCCACAAGTCAGAAACAAGTTAACCAACCAACCAACTCTTTCACAGAACACCTTTCGACATTAACACCATTGGAACAATTATTGACAATTTCAATTCGGAGAAGAGATTGTCAAATTTGGGGCAAGTAATTGAGATGCAACGCCGGACATCACATGTAAACCCATGAGAGTTATACACAATATCCTTAAACACTTCCCCCACCTAGCAGAACCAGACTGAAATTCCTAAGGGGGGCTTTTTAACCTCTGGTCTCCACAGAGATCTTTGTCAGATAATGGCACTGAAAACTGTCTTTTCTACATATATGTGGACCAAAATGAACTCAAAAAGACTTATAAAAGAATATCAGTCCATCGCTTCACTCCATATTCATTTATATGTAACCCACACATTTGACTATCATGTTTATAATCACTTATTGTGTATGTCTTTTAATAACTATTAGCTTAAGGTTTGAATCTGTTAGCTTGAAACAGTTCTGACCATCAGTTATTTGTCAAATGTATCATATTCTTGTTATAGGAATCATGTCCAAAATTATACCCTGCAAGAGCGGGAAAATTCGGACCACATGCTTGATAAGATAACATATGATTTATGATACCCCCGAGCCAAGACAATATCTGATTGGTCAAGACAACATTTGCGGTGTGGCCAACAGGCCAGATTAAATACCCAGGACACCATAAAATTTTGCTTTTAGCTTTGCTTTTGCTATCAGTCATGCCAGCTTTTAGTTTGCTTTTAGCTTTGCTTCTTAGCTTTAGCTTTTAGCCATGCTGTTAGTCATCACTGTTCTTTGAGCGTGGTTCCAGCCTGCTTCGGCCTGCTCGCCTGCTGCTACTTAGCCACGATGAGAAGAAACACCACCTAGTCTCGTCAAACTTTACTTCTTTTCTTTTCTGTTTGAGAGTTTCGTGTTCTGAGTTAAGTTTTGTAACGCTGGTCTCCGAGTCTGACCTCGACTGCCCGTTCAATTTCAACCAGCCCACGCAACTCTGCATCGTCAGCCTACGCCCAACCACGGGCTTCCCAAGACGTCACTTCAGCAACAACTGAACTTCCAGCCAATCAGCGACATCGGGAAAACCCCTTTCAACGACAACAAATTGGACTCCCTTTACACAGGAGACGCAAGTAACTTTACCTCCAGACTCTGACCTTTACTGGTGTATCTAATATAATTTTAACCTCATCAAGGAACTCAATGCGAGGGTTAATTAAGTGATTGATGGTTGTTCATGTCTATGCAATTTATCGTATTGCTGTAAACTTGGGATTCCATATTTCCATTCTCTTAAACTCATCTTTCCCTAACTTTCGATCTTCCTGCAACTTGTGCGAATGTGTGCGTGCGTGCGTTTATGTGTTAGATTAGTTTATATGTCTTAGATTTATCTAATAAAGCCTTATTCATATTGAAAAGAGAAGTATCTTGTGTTTTGTGCTTACAAGTTAATGTCTTAAACTGCCGATCTTGTTACTGTGCTAATTGATAGTGTTTTCACTATACTTTGGATATTAATATCCAGCACAGATTTGATGTTAAACGGCTCGTTCAGTGAATCGCAGGGCGTCTCAGTGATCAGCCGTGAAACAGTGATTCTGTTCAAATTCCCTTTAAAATCTTAAATGATTCCCTTTGAGCTAAATTGACCTGTTTCCCTTACACTTATTACACTGTTATTAATTTAAATTTTATAAAAACCTGCAAAATCTTTCTGTTGATTGATGTAAATAAATTTTACAATAGTTTATTGTGCATGCATATTATATTTAAAGTTGCTTAAGTGAAATTAAGGAGTTTATAAGACTGGTTTATTAATTCTTTATAATGTAGAAATGTAAAACAATCTTATCTAAGTTGTAGGCTATTCATTGGTCAGTCAGTCATATCTGACATAAAGGATCCGCGACTGAAACTATGACCACAAACACCATTAACTTAAAGTCCCCATGAAATCAAAATGAAAGTTGTTTGGGTGTTAGTATCAATATGTTAGTCTTAAGGTTATCTATAAAGCATTGTGCTACAAAACAGTGACAAAATTCGCATTTAGAAGATATATGCTTCATCTTCTCATCAAATGTTCTGTCCAATCAAAAGCTCTCTAGAATCAAAAAAATTATGAGCTAAGCAGACCAGAGCCTGGCTGGTACACTGGTGGGAGACCATTTGGGAAAATGTAGCTTGCTGCTGCAGCTAGTTTTAGTCCAGCCAGCAGGAGTTGATCATTCCCTGGCTTGAATTACTTTTGAGGTATGACTTTTAAAGACGAGCTTTGTTTTGGAAGAAAGGAAGTACAAAAGAATAGTTCAGCTTTTTTTAGGGTAGGCCTACCACTTGGCCAGTTGTCTTTTTCTTTTGTTATCTGACCACACACAGTAAAAAAACGTTGGGTTGTTTTTTAACCTAACCGTTGGGTTACACATATTGGGTCAATGTGTTGGGTTATCTTAAAATTAATAACCGTTGGGTTATTTTTAGATAAAACCCAGCTGTTGGGTTAAATATGTTTCCAGCTTCACTCCGTTCAAATTTTAATGGTCCAGTCAGCGACTCAACGCAGACATCAACAGCCGCCTGCATGATTACGAGGTAAGTAACTGTTAATATAATTGTATGATGTATATAACTGTGATAACATTAAGTAATGTGTACTGATACGTTAATTGTAATTTTTTATACGTTAAAAAAGTTTTAATTCCCTTTAGTACGTTTTTAGCTGCATAACTGTTTAGATAAGTATTACTTAACGTTAATAAAAATGTCTGGTGAAATGTGAAAGTTTGACTAAATCATTAGAATTAAGCTAGAAAAGCCGCACGGACCATTTATCAGATCGAACCAGTGAAAGAAGCTGCTCGAGCGAGCTGAGCTCATATATCAGTCATGCGACAGACAACAGACTCCGTGAGAATCGTTTGAATGAACCTACAATTTTTTCCTTTTATAAAAGTTCAAAACCCAGACAAAAGAAAAGTGTGCAGTCATGAGGCATTTTATTCCAAATTTATTCCAGTGCCCCAAATTTACATAACGTTAACGTTACTCCTACAACAAACCTTTAAGAGGGGAGCGTAAAAAAGAAACCACATTTGTCTTAGTGCACCAGCGCTAATTAATTGTACTGTAAAATTGTTTTTATTTTATTTTTATTAAAAGTGATCATTCATATTGGATATTGTTATGCATATATTAGAATACCGTATAATTGCAGCAATTTATGAAGCTAGACTGATTGAAATGTTTTTTAAATGTGTTGTACTAAATGTGTTTATACTTATGTTTTGGACAATAGACTTTTTCATGAAGGAAAAATTGCCACAATAGAACCTCTGCCTGTTAATTGAAACATTTCAAGGTAAGTAAACTATTTAAATTATTGATAAATAAGTTTTCAATTTTACTTAGACCTATGACTTCCAAAAATTATGGAAAAAGACAGATGAGGTGAAATAAGTGTATTGCTGCCGCATTCCGTCCAACAAAGCTTCCTTTCATTTACAGTGTACTTTTGTTCCTCCCTACAAGTCCAAACTTAATGACCAAATCAGTCAAAGGGTAAAGGGTGGTACAATTTACACACATTAGCCAAATTTTCTGGAGGGAGTGAAAACTGGTTTAGTCTGTCCCTTAGTGTAAATGATAGTAGATCCCCACAAAGACTAAAATGTAAACTGTGAGCTTAGTTTTTTTTTTTTTTTTACTTGTGCTTTCTCTGTACTTTTATCATTTAAAGGTGTTCGTGCAGAAATTGTCTTTAAAACCCTTCCTGCCACCCTGCCATCTGCACCATACCACACAAATGAAAAAAATGGTGTGCACATCATACACGGAAATGAAGCAGTCTTTCATTGACATTCAACCTGTAAGTAAAAGCAACACTGCAAAATCATATGTTAAAATTACAGTGCCCTGTGTAGTCAAGTCACCTTTATTATTTCTTTTCTATAAGACACATGTTGTACAATACGTTCCAAGAAGATATTTTGAAAAAAAAAATTGACCGAATTTTCATTTTTGGGTGAATTATCACTTTAACCTATTTAAATTCACTATAGCTTTAACTCATTTAAATTCACTCATTTGTAAAGTTAGTGTATCAATGAAATATCATCACAATGCATGTTAACTAAACTTTTTTTTATTTTTTTAAGGTTGGCACTAATGAGTGCTGTACTTGAATCACGAGACAATCCAGAATCCACATGTCCTGGTGCTTGGTGACAAGGAAAACTCCTCCCAAGATTTTATTATTTTAAACTGGGAGGCGATGGAACAGAAGACGATACTACACGCAGTCGATCTGTGTTTCAAACTTTTCTTTGTATATGACATCCACTGCATATTATTACTTGATTTTATAATTTTATTTGAAAGTGAAAGTTCAGACATTTGCCAAGTATGGTAACCCATACTCAGAATTGGTTCTCTGCATTTAACCTTCTGGAAACTAGTCCAAGTCTCTAATCATTAGGCCACAGCTGTGAACTGTATTTGCACATTTGTGTGTTTTGATATGAATATGAATCGACACATTTGTACATCTTGAAAATGTCAGTTGTATTTTTACACATTCTTGTACATTTAAATAAAATATTTCAAAATATATTTGTAAATGTGTTATTTGCATATTAAAATAAAATCTGTAATTAATTAATTAATTAATATAAATAATTAACTCAACTGTTGGGTAACTTTTAACCCAACAGGATTTTAACCCAATTCATTGGGTTGAAATAACCCACAGATGGGAAGGTGCTATACCAACCCATAGTTGGGTTATTTTTAACCCAACATTTTTTAGTGTGTGCAGAGACATAATTAATGTTTAAAAGGATTTAAAAGACCATTTAACTAAAATGGCAACCATACAACAAAAACACATATTTCTGTCTGGCCAGTTAAAATAAGGCCCTAGCATTTGTTTGACTGTAAAATTTCAGTTTTATTCATTATTGCAGGGAATAAGGTTTTCTAAAAGAGAATTATGTTGCACAAATCCAGAAGTGCTTAATGCAGATAAAACTGTCAAGAACTGAAATTGTAATTTTGCAAAAGAAAGCTGTGTCAAAAGGACAGCAACCTGTCAGATCTGTCGCATTCAAGGTACAGTTCTGTTTTATATCTATATAAAACAATACAATATAACGTGATGTAAAGCTGAATTTTCAGCATCATTACTCCAGTCTTCAGTGTCACATCCTTCAGAAATCATTCTCATATGCTGATTTGCTGATTATCAACATTTGAAACAGACAAGTACATTTTTTTCAGCATTCTTTGATAAATAGAAGTATCCAAAAATCAGCATTTATGTGAAATAAAAAGCTTTCGCAACATTATACACTATTCCATTAAAAAGCTTAGAGTCAGTATAATTTTTATTTATTTATTTATTTATTTTTGGAAAATAAAATATAGAAATTGATACTTTTATTTAGCAAGGATTTTTAAATTGATCCAAAGTGATGATAAAGACATAATTTAAAAAAATATTTTTATTTCAGATAAATGCTGTTCTTCTGAACTTTCTATTCATCAAAGAAACCTTTTTCAACATTATCATAATTAGCTTTTATTTATTTATTTATTTATTTATTTATTTATTTTTGATGCATTAAAATCAGCTTTGGAATCTCAGTAAATAACATTTTGAAATATATTAAAATAGAAAACAGTTAATCTAAATAGGCTAGTAAATGTATTTCTTAATTTTAGTGTTTTTCTGTACTTTATCAAATAAATGCAGGTTTGGGGAACAGAAGAGACTTCTTTAAAAAACATTAACAAGCTTACTGTTCAAAAACTTCTGACAGGTAGTATAGGCATTTTTTTCTAATATTTTAATTGACTTAGAAATCTATAACTGCTGGACGATAACAAATAATAATGATAATATACAAAGTTTTTTATCACATAACAAGGCAGAATAGTTTTTATACTGTAATAATAACATTTTTCATATACTTTATTTATCACCTGCTGGAGATGACTTGAAAAAAACCCCCACATATTTTCGCAATCTTATGTTTAATGTCTTCGTGTTTCCAAAAGTGTCTGTTTTTCTCACAGACTGTATAAAAGCTTTTTCTGTGAAAACAACTGGGCACTGTTGCCCAAATAAGGAATTTCCTGGTATGATTTTGTGCGCGAGAGCGCCCTCCGGCTTCGAGTATGAATGAAACACACACACACACGCACACACTGCAGGAGAGATTAGCGCTCCGTGATGTTCATCTCGCAATCTAGGACCGAATAAAATATCAGGTCATGCGCAGACTATCCTGTCTCTTTGAGTTAAAATTTTAATCTATTCACACCAGCTATTGAAAACCTCTATGCGAACACACTTGACCGAGAAAGTGGACATGAAAGGGGGATTGAGCACCTGCCCTTTTTATTCCTGGAGAGAAAGTGCCCTTTTTTCTGGGATGCTTTTTTTTATTTTTGAAAAATAATATATATTTCTGTTTGCACACAGCTTCCCTGTCAAACAAATATATTTATTGAAATATAGTATCTAAATATCAGGTCAGGAGTTCTGAAGCGCTCCCTCTCCCTCTCCCTCTCCCTCTCCCCCGATTGTTAAACCCGATTGTATTGCTTCCGCTAAAGAAAATAGTCCGCTCCATCTCTACGGTTAGAATCCTTTGAGTCCATAGCAACGCTCTGTTTTTCATGTCAACGGTCTGTTATACTCCGAACAGCGGTCTGTTGGTTATAACAGACCGCATTCTACATTGGAATTCAACCAAGCCATGTAATAAAATAAGTTAATAAAATAAGCATATATCACCACCAGGTGATATGCTTTAGTTATTTTGTTTATCCTATTTACCTGCATTTCCCTGTCAATTAGATGCAAATGTGCGCATTTTAACTAGTTGACGCCTAATTTGCATACAGAATGTCTCCAGTTATTGACTTACATCAAGAGTCTTTCCCCCTGAAATTTAGAAATCTAAATCTACAGATCTACAGATCTACAGATGCAAACAGATGGAGGATACACTCTAAAAAATGTAGTAAATCTGAGTAACTGCATCTGGTACATTAATAAATAAAACTGAGTAGAAATAAGTTAACATTAAACTTTAAAAATAACAATATTTATAAATTAACTATTTAAGTAATTTAACTTTTTTTATTTCCTCGAAACCTTTATAAAATAGTACTCCATACCACCACAAATACATACATGACATTGACTTTTATTGAATTTTTACTCAATTATTTTGGTAAGTTTAAATTTAAAGTGTTATGTATTCTGATAACACCAAAATAATTAAAACGATGTAGTGCCTTGTGCAAAAATAAACAAATTATTAGTAAAACACGCCCCTCTGTTTGATGCAGTTATTTAGGTTATTCTAAATATGAAGAGTTCAGATGTGCCATCTGAAATTTCCTTCAATAATGATCATTTTTATCAAGCTTGTATGTTTATGTTCACTTATTTCTCATTACTGGCAATGAAAATTACCTATTAATTGTCATTTAAGTTAAATTACTGAACTTAAATACGAGCTTGAAAAAAAAAAGCTCATAAGAAAATTTCAGATGGCACTTAGAGGCTTTTGCATCTGAACTCTTCATATATACTTGAAACTAGTAGCATAAAAAATGTTTTCAAAACATGCACATTGTGGAATGGTTTCCTTTGCTGCTCTATAAACCTAGTGAATACTAAGGAGACCATGGTTTCTGTGAACTGATTATTTTGTAGACATCTTTTAAAAATGAAACAATTGCGTGAGTTTGAGGAAGATAAAATTAATTAACTTTTTAAATTATTTTCTTTTAAAGGAAGTCAGAGTTGCGTTAATATATATATATATATATATATATATATATATATATATATACTTTTTTGTTAAAAAAACAAACAAACAAAAAAAAAACCTAATTATGAGAAGTGCCCTTTATTTCACTTGAGCCCTTGCCCCTCAAAATGTCTGTGCACGTCCCTGGGGGGGCGTAATCTACGCCCCTGCTTTAGCCCATCCTAGATGTAGATGTAGATGAGAAATGTCACTTACTCACCAATGAATTCTCTTGAGTGTATGGGTGCCATCCAAATGAGAGTCCAAACGACTGATAAAAAATAATATATACATCTCTAGCCCATCAATTTCCTTAGGAACACAAAACTTGCTTAATTTTGAATTGATTCATTGATGGACTGGACTTTTTATATTTTTAAAAAATACTTGTGTAGTATTATGATGTTTTTATCAGCTGTTTGAACTCATGTTCTGACAGCACCCATTCACTGCAGTCGATCCATTGGTGAGCAAGTGATGTAACATTCAATTTATCTACATCTTGCCTATACATTTTAAGCTAATATTCATTACTGGGCAAACTATTCATTTAAGGACTGTCATAAAAAAATAAGTGTTTAACCTTAATGCAGGGATTGCACGCATGGTTGAAACTGTGGCCAGAGGTGGATGGCATATGGCATTTCATAGACAAACTGCTTGGAGCAGTACTGGTGCAGCAGATCAGTAAAGGCTGTCTGCTCAGATCTGACCGTCTGCTATAAAGGTCGCCACCCGATGCTTTGACCTTTAAGTTAATGTAATAACACTACATTTTTTCAATTTTTACAACTAAATAAAGAGCATGGGTGAATCCATGTTCTTCTTCCCTTTTTTGTATGTTTTTTTATTATTCAGATGTTTTGTTGTCCTTTTGAGGTTAATGTTGAGCATTTTGTCTGATTGCTGTGTTCCCATGCTTGATTGCCATGCTTTGCAGAGCATGAACGGGACACACAGCAGGCACCAAAACACTATTTCTGTTTTATATTTCCCCTTTTAAGGTCACTCAATAAAATAATTTTTGAAGTATCTTACCAGATACGAGTGTCTAAGTTGAGCTGGTCGAGATTTCTAGGTCAAAGGGTCTCAAATAATCAGCTCGTCAGGGAATCCTCTCATCCTGGACACTAATCAATTCTCACTTTCTCATACCCTGTAGTTCTTTGTAGAATGTTATAAAGTAGCATAAAAAGTAGTTATAAAGTAGTGTGTGTGTGTGTGCTCTTGTTTTTGTGACATATCAGGACACAACTTTGTATAATGACATGGGTATGACACAGGTATTACAAGGAGTGGGTGACTTGTGTGTGTGTGTGTGTGTGTGCTCTTGTTTTTGTGACATATCAGGACACAACTTTGTATAATGACATGGGTATGACACAGGTATTACAAGGAGTGGGTGACTTGTGTGTGTGTGTGTGTGTGTGTGTGCTCTTGTTTTTGTGACATATCAGGACACAACTTTGTATAATGACATGGGTATGACACAGGTATTACAAGGAGTGGGTGACTTGTGTGTGTGTGTGTGTGTGTGTGCTCTTGTTTTTGTGACATATCAGGACACAACTTTGTATAATGACATGGGTATGACACAGGTATTACAAGGAGTGGGTGACTTGTGTGTGTGTGTGTGCTCTTGTTTTTGTGACATATCAGGACACAACTTTGTATAATGACATGGGTATGACACAGGTATTACAAGGAGTGGGTGACTTGTGTGTGTGTGTGTGTGTGTGTGCTCTTGTTTTTGTGACATATCAGGACACAACTTTGTATAATGACATGGGTATGACACAGGTATTACAAGGAGTGGGTGACTTGTGTGTGTGTGTGTGTGTGTGTGTGTGTGTGCTCTTGTTTTTGTGACATATCAGGACACAACTTTGTATAATGACATGGGTATGACACAGGTATTACAAGGAGTGGGTGACTTGTGTGTGTGTGTGTGTGCTCTTGTTTTTGTGACATATCAGGACACAACTTTGTATAATGACATGGGTATGACACAGGTATTACAAGGAGTGGGTGACTTATGATGACATAACCCAGAATACAGAATGAGTTTTTTTGAGAAAAAATGCACAAAGTTTCCTGTGAGGGTTAGGGTTAGGTGTAGGGTTGGTGTAGGGCCATAGAATATATAGTTTGTACAGTATAAAAAACATTACGCCTATGGGATGTCCCCACTTTTCACAAAAACAAACTTGTGTGTGTGTGTGTGTGTGTGCGCGCATCTGTGTTCACTTTAGAATTCACCTAAATGAATTAGGTTCCTTAGGAACACAGAACCTTTTAAGATGGATCATTGAATGCAATGGAAATTTGAAAATTCACACTTCAGTAAATGAGTCATATTGATTCTGTAGCCATTTTAGTTAATTCAGTTCAAGATAAGTTGGAGTATTGCAGACCAGTAACATGAGTTTGTGTGTTCAAATGATTTATTAAATGAACTGCTTGCACTCTGTTTTTGTGATTTGAAATACACTGCCTGGCCAAAAGAAATTAATTTAAATAAGAAAATAAGGATTGGATCATGATTGCAGAGACTAACATTTTGCAGTTATTCTTTTAACCCTAACTGATGCAGTGACTAGGATTTTACTTTTGAACCATGTTGGAAAACATACATACATCCATATTCCAGGATGACAATGCCAAGATTCACAAGGCTCAATTTGTGAAATAATGTTTCAGAGAGTAATCAGGAATCATTTCCATGTATGAATTGGCCACAGAGTCCTGAACTTAAACCTAATGAAGTCTTTAAGATGTGCTGGAATTGACTTTACAGAGTGGTTTCACTCTCCCAGTGTCAATAAGTGAATGTACAATATAATCTAAGCTTAAGGCAGTCAAATTAAATATTAGAATGTGCAACTTTACACATGACTTGTTACATATGTGTGAATTGATTTCTATCCTATAGGCTATTTAAATAAGTGACCTTTATATCAAAGCTAGATTGTGATGCTTGATGCTTCTGTTCTCAAGACACTGGTTTGATTTTACATTTTGATCAAAGTATCATCCTAAGATTTCACAAATCCCTACTGCGTGCAGTAACATTCAATTGAAACAGCAGCACAGGCACTTCTCTGTAAAGCAGAGAAGAGGACAAACACACCTCTCTCTCTCTCTCTCTCTCTCTCTCTCTATGTTCCTTTCCTTCATAATTTTGTTGATTTATGCAAGATCCTTTAATAGCACAAAGAAGCTGTCATCAGCATATCCTAAGACCTACCATCGACAGCCCTGATGGAGGCAAAGGAGAGAAGTGGACTCATTCTGAGCGGTTTATTTAAGTTTGCTAACCCAGGTTTGGCAGAAAGGGACACAATGATAATTAGATATTAGTAATTGGAGAATAGAGGAGAACAAAATGTTAAGAAATGAGTGAAAGAAACAATTTAGGGAAAGAGGAATGAGCCTATACCTCATTTTCATTATATGCCACTCACATTACCGCACCACTCGTTAATCAAAATCTCATGAAAACCTTTCTGGCAAACATTTAAATTACCAAAGGCTTCATAACGAAGGATTTGAAGTACAGAAAATAGTTGAATCTTAAGCCGCAATGTGTCTGCTACAGTTACACTGCTGACTGGACTAATTAAGTTAATCTACTTGGTTTTAGAGAGAAACCATCTATTTAGATCCATTTACTTTCAGACTGTGTGTGTGTGTGTGTGTGTGTGTGTGTGTGTGTGTGTGTGTGTGTGTGTGTGTGTGTGTGTGTGTGTGTGTCTGTGTGTGTGTGTGTGTGTGTTAGCCAATAAATCATTGTAATAGTCTTCTCTAAACCTGAACCTTAATGCATATTAAACATTTATTATATTATCATTATAATTAATGCTTTTAATAAAACCTTTGACTGTAAAGTCAAAAAGGCATGACTTAAAGATACTGATAACAACGATGTTGATATACATTCCAATTTATCTCAATAATAACATCTTGGTCTTATGTATGTTTTTTAAGTTGTGACAGGTTTCTTTAAAATTGTATGCAGTATACATGTATTCTCTTTTCAGGTGATTGATTTATATATGGTTGTAACTCTAAAAAATTGTAAATTGTTTTGCAATCTTTACAGTACAGTACAGTCAAAAAAAGTATTAATATGTAACATTTAGGTACTAATAAGCACAGTTTAGAGGTAAACAAAGTAAGTTCTACCTTTTGAAACAGTACTAGATTTTTTTTGTCTGAGGGTTTGTAGTAATGGCAAAAAGTAACATATAGTAATTATTGCACTCTCCACAGTTTTGTCTTCTCACATGACAGCTTTTGCATGTACTTTTCCGTCTTTTCTCACAGGCACAGATTTGGTGTTATTGAAAATTTATGTAGTGGAATGTGTGTGAAAAGGTTTGTGTGTGTGTGTGTGTGTGTGCTCTTGTTTTTGTAACATATCAGGACACAACTCTGTATAATGACATGGGTATGACACAGGTCTCACAAGGAGAGGGTGACTTATGAGGACATAACCCATGTCCCCATTTTTCAAAATGCTTATAAATCATTTTTTTGAGAAAGTAAAAATGCACAAAGATTCCTGTGTGGGTTAGGTGTAGGGTTGGTGAAGGGCGATAAAATATACAGTTTCTACAGTATAAAAACCATTACGCCTATGTGATGTCCCCACTTTTCACAAAAACAAACGTGTGTGTGTGTGTGTGTGTGTGTGTGTAAAACATTTGTTTTGAGGCAGTTAAACCAACTGCAAACTTGTACTTCTGGCTATTAGGTGTGGCAGAGTTGTTTCTGTATCTGTTTCTCAGATACTGATTCTCTGTGATTTAGTGAAGATTTTATGTGTACAATCAGATCCGCAACATTTAGCCAAAACAGATAAGATAAAAAGGACAGATGCAATCTATATACAGGTGCATCTAAAAAAATCAATATCATGGAAAAGTTTTTTATTTTTTGTAATTTAATAATAATGATAATAAAAATATAATAATAATAATCTTAAGGTACTTTATAGCCTATTATTCATTCAGTCATTTTTCACCATGTCATGTTTCATCATGTTTCATTTATTTGATTTATTCATTTATTAATTTTGTATTGTAGTGTCAGGGGCATCATTTTTGAGGAGGCACGAGTGAAGTGGGGGGGGGGGGGGTTCTCTCATGTTTTTCATGTGACACACAGTAGCCACAAACTGATATAGGATTATGTCCCTACTGAAAAAAACCCATTAAACCATCATTCATCACTTTGTTTCCACAACAAAGACTATTACAGACATTACAAACCATCAACTTTTTGGGACATATTGTATTAAGATATATTGGTTTTAACAAGCCAACTATAGAAGGCAACTTACTAGTAGAATGAACAGGGTTCATTACAGTTTCCAGTAAAACCAATACAAGTCCCATTATAACCAATAAAACCATTACAAATTTTCTAATGGTGTCTATTGTTTTATTCAGCAGGGGTTTTATTATTATAATTAATCTTTATATATACTGTATATATATATATATATATATATATATATATATATATATATATATATTCCCAAAATATATAATGAAATATCCCGATTCTCAAATATGTATGAACATGCATGTCAGTTCTCTAGTAAAGTAGCCTAATAGTGGAATCTATTATCTTTGCATAAAAATTCGTTAATTTACTTGAGTACCAGATATGGTGTCATACCATAAAATATGGTAGATACCGACTTTTAATACAAGCACTCTCAGAAACTCCCTTAATAATATCTAAAGCTGTTTACACTAGCTGTTAAATTTATATTATTACTTACTTACATTTGTACATCTTCACTTTGTTGTTTCTGATTAAATTATTAGCCAGAGAATTCAGTCAGCCAGCGCGCTTGATGATGAAACAGCATGTTTCGGCAATGTCTCATCTGAATGCCTCTGATTGGACCTTGCATTCATAAACTCAACATAATCATATGGGATTGGTTATAATGCATAGTGCTTTAAAAACGTAAGTGTTCTTGCCTTTGTGCCAGCCAGCAAAAGCAGATTTTAATTTATCTGCTTGTGAGGTTTTCCTTTTTTTTATGTAGCCTATAGTTTACAGGACAAACTGCACATTTCACACAAAATTTTTGGTGTGATATGATTCCAAATTAGGTGGGGGGCCAAGCTTGTTGACAATTTTTTGAGATACTGAACTTTTAATTTTTCTAAGTTGTAAGTCGTAACCATCAGAATTAAAAAAAAAAAAAAACTCTTTCAGTTTATATTTCAGTTTGTGTGCAATGAATCTAGAATATAAGAAAGTTTGCTTTTTTAATCAAATTATTAGTCTTTTTTTAAAACATATTTTATTGTTGTATTATATGCTATTATTATTACTAATGTATTGTTCTGTGATTTTAATGATTAATCATAAATTGTTAGTCTTTTAATTAGTTAGATTTTTTTATGTCATTATTATTTTATTACTAATGTATTGTTTAACATTTTTAAATAAACAAACTTATTTTTCCTATTTCCCATCAGCAGTTGAAATAGCACTTTCACAGGTTTTCTACAAATTCTAAATGTTATACAGTAGCACTATAAAAAAAATGTAAATAACATTTCATAACTGTATAATACTTTACAGTATTATTGAAAATCAACAGTATAATACTGTATTTTGACATGGTAAAAAATACAGTAAAATTATGTATTCGATATTACAGTAAGGTAAACACTACTGTAGTTAGTGTTACAGTAATTTTACTGTTGAATGAAATACAGCAACTTCTGTATAATATTTGCCAGTAAGTTACTGTTAATTTGACAATACATTTTTACAGTGTAAAATAAGATATTTGGATATATTTTTGTTTTGGGTGTGTTTGGATGTGTAGGTGTTCTTCCTGTGTCCATACTGTGAGATTATGGGATGGCTCTGGGGAGCACAGCCCTGTGTAATCAGATTCACAGAGGGGATCTGACTACAGAGGCTTAAATACTCATAGTGCTCCCAGAGATTGACATGATTAAAAATAATAATAATAATAATTAAACATTGTCCTACCCACTGAGTGCCCAGGTCACATGTATAGGTAGGTGTTGGCATGCAATGGGCAGCTTTACATTTCCCTGTAGACTTCTCAAGCAGTTTTGATGAATGTAAATTTAAGACTTTTTAAAGATCTTTTCAAGACCAGGTTAAGAAAATGTAAGGACTTATCTAAAGGAAACACAAGAGAGCATATATATGTGTTCTCCTAATGTAAATGTCTTGGAAGCACACATGAATACAACTTTCAACCGATATCTGTGACTTTTTAATACATTTTACAAAATAAAGAAATAAATATAGTCAAATACCTCTGCTCCAACCCTTAGAATATGGAAAGAACTTTTACAGTATATCTGCACTGTTAAAAATATAGGTGCTTCACAATGCCATAGAAGAAACTTTATTGTCTGAATGGTTACATAAAGTATTTTTGAAATCTGAAGAACCGAAAGAAGGTGCTTCAGATTATAAAAAGGTAAGAAAGAGATGGTTTGATATACAGTATATATAATCTTCTGAAGTATTTTTGTCTTGTTTTCCAGTGCAAATGTCTTAAGTTTCTTTAATCAAGATACATTTACTTGAGAAGCAAAATTACATGAGGTAATAAGTCTTGTCTTGTACACAATTAATCAAAATGAAATGAGTTTATGATTAAAACAAAGAACAAATATCTGCCAGTGGGCTCAGAAAAACACAAATTAATTCAAAGTGAAAACAAGGATGTGTATTTATGTACAATTTTAGATATTTGACTTTCTGCAGTGACTTAATACTTTTGAGTGAATGAATACTTTTTAAGACCTTACATTCTGGACAAACTTTTTCTAGAAATCTGGACAATGAACAGTTTTGCAGTTTGTGTGAGGACCGTCATGCATAATATTACATCATGTTTTCCTTTTGTTTATTTATTGTTTTGATTATAACTTTGCTTCAAATATTCAGTGTTGTAGTTTACCAAATTGAGCACGGAACTAGAATGGAGTAATTTTAGTTAATTTACAATACTTTCTTTCAGTTCTTATTCCAGAGGAACATAACTTGAGGGAAGCCAGATGTACAGACAGTCACTTAAGTATTATTATATAGACATAATTGCATTAACCATTATAATAATAACCTGCTCTGACAATAGAGCCAGTCCTTAGGTTTTCACATAATCAGTGCAGCAAGGAGTGCAGTGCAGTGAAGCTGACACAATCTCCTGAAAAAATAGAAAAAGAATAACAGACAGAAGCAGTGAGACAGAACTGAGTAAATCTGAGTGTAAAAGACCTCCTCAAGGGGCATTGAGGAGAAACAGGTAACATTTTGGACAAGCAACAATGTGTCTTTTTGCTAAACAGCCCAATCAGAACGCCGCTTTAAAGATGTCATTATTTTTGTTTTCTGAATGCCAATGATTGTTACAAAATGTTGTATACAATGCAAATTCTGTAATCATGATTAGCATCCGTGATTACTGTTGTATAGTGAAATAAGCCAGCTTGAATATTTAATACTTTTGAAAAGCATAGTCAAACACAAGTATGAGTTAATCAGTCTTAAATGCACAGAATGCTCACAGATGAAGCCTCTTGTTATTTTCCTCTGCTTCTCAGTGCTCTCATCTCTCTCGTTTTCTCTCAGCAGGTAGTTTGAGTGATTTTTGTGACCAACACACTTCTGAGCCACTTCATATGTAAATAGCAGGGAGACTGATGAAAAATGCAGACATATCTATTTTTCTAGCACAGAAATCACGTAAAAGAGCAGTTCAACAACCCATTGCAACCCCTACAGCAATAAGCGGAACATAAGAGGAAATTGTATTATTATGATTATCATCCATTGACAAAGCGTGAGTGCTAAGGACTCAATTGAGCTTTACAGAAAATATTAAAGGTATTTCAGTGGGATAATTTAGCTGAGCATAATGTGATTTTCAGAATTAATCTCCAGGCTACAAATGTAATTAAGTTATGCAAAAAATAATTAATTAGTGTCCATAAGAAGCAGTGGACTCAGGTGAGTCTATAATCTGTGTAATGATGGATGAAGAGAAGACCTAAATGTCGCTGGAAAAGAGGAAATAAAGATGGAGGAAAATTAGAGATATGTGTAAGAAATATGTAAAAAAAAAAAAAAAAAGCACAGGTGATTACTGCCCACTTAAAATTCTCCTGTCTCGCTCTAACAGCTGAAAGGATTTTCTCAGTTGGGTGAAATATGAGGGAATTATTCTGACCTGTAATTTTACAGTCCTCTAGTCTATCACCCACTAGGGTGGCCTTTCTATTTTATTTCTTAAGCTCAGTGGGGAAAAAATATATGTCTATGTGTTAGCAAGAGCTCATACAACACTCATGGACCAGAGCAGATTCATGTTGGTGTGAAATCAGGTCAATCATCATTATCATCAGCAGCAGTGCAGCCTCTCTGTGAATGGATTTTGCAGCAGCTGCACAGGGAGCTGTCACAGGTCGACCACTGGACCCTTAAAATAGAATTCTCTCAAGGATTGGGCAACTTATTGCATTTGAGTCATAGTAAGTGCTTTAGTGATTCTAAGTGAATGGGAACACCTCCTATACAGTTTGCTTCTTTTTCTTTCCCTTCTCCCGCCATTCTTCTCTTATCCTCAACACCTGGACGAATTCAATATTCAAGGTGAAGTCATTGAAATGGCATCCTAATGGGAAAAATGAGAAATGAGCGAGGTAACTTAGCAGCACTTTTCTATAGATCTGGCAATGTTATAAGGTTGATTCAAAAGTGTAAATGCAAGAACTTCACAAAAATTCCAGTTTTTTGATCCTTTATTTCAAAATATTCACAAGGAGTAACATTAAAACATCTACAGTAAAAAGACAATGAACTAATATCTTTAAATTTTGGTTCATCTGTTTATAATATTTACACAGGTAGACATAAGTACAAAAGTCATTACAAATTTGTTCATATTTTTATGCACAAGTAATTGTGAGGGACTCAAAAGTGTGAACCTGATTACAACTGCATGAATTTTTCAGTGGCATGTATAATAAATAAATACTAGCGACATACAAGCCAATCACATAAGATCCCAGTAGAATCAAGCTATAAATAGATACCTACAAAAAAAGAGACCCGAGTCAATCTCATCAAAATCCCTTTAATTACTGATCTCTAATCAGATTACGTCCTGTTCCTTCTGGCTTAATCACAGCTGCAGAAAGAAGCTTAGCCTGACATTAGATCTGTGCTTTAATGCTCTTTCCATCAATACATAAAACAGTCAGTGGTTTTATACAGAGTGAGCATGTGCAGAATGAAATGGTTTGCCTTTAGTTGTGTTTAGCACAGAGGCGCAAGATTCAGACACAGATGAATCACACTATGTGAAATAACAGGTGCTGACAGCTGACAAATGAGTTTCTCACGGCTCGATAAACGTTTTTAACACAGAAACCGAGCTGAGCGGTTATCTGTTTTCAAGAATAAATAAATCTAAACCGATTTCTCCCTACAGTTCTATTGATCTGTATATCCAGAGTCCCTCGACTGACAAGATATCAGGATACTGGTGCAATATTGCACGTCTTGCATATAAATTCATTTATATATATATATATATATATATATATATATATATATATATATATATATATATATATATATATATATATATGTGTGTGTGTGTGTGTGTGTGTGTGTGTGTGTGTGTGTGTGTGTGTGTGCATTTCTAGTTTTGTTCTTTAAATTATCAGGAATTGAAATAGAAGCTGGACTCTATTTGATTCATCAGCAATATGTATTTTTCTCTCTTGTTCTTCTAAAGGAAAGCCAGTGATTGTGTTCCTGTGTCAGCAAAGATGAGAAAATGTAAATGCATTGACCATAACACATGCCTCTGTCTAAGTTGACTACTGTTTTGGACTGTGTACTGTCCAAACATGACACAATCCTAAATGCCATCATGACCATTTAGGCTTGTGAGTTCCTGTGTAAATGTTGACCTCTGAACTTTGTTTGCACAGTTCGGGTCACCCAGAGACAACCACCTCTGTTCTTTCCACCAGTCGTAGGGCCTCATGCATGCCGGCGGCCGACAGTCTGCGGTTAATATTGCGGTAACGGCAGCTGAGCAGGCTTCGGTAAGTGGTGCGTAAGTCGCGGTTGAAGAAAGCGTAGATAAAGGGGTTAATGAGTGAGTTGGCGTATCCTAGCCACGACAGCGTTCTCTCCACCCACAGGGGGACACAGCTACACTCTGTCCCGCAGATGAAGGGCCGGGCCGTGGAGAGGAGAAAGAACGGAAGCCAGCAGACGGTAAACGCTCCTACCACAATCCCGAGTGTGGCCGCAGCCTTCTGTTCCCTCTTAAATATGGAGATGTTCCTGCGGTCCGAGTTCCACTTGCCCACTCCTCGCAGGAGTCGCGGCAGACGCGCACACTCTTCCACCTCCCTCTGCAGTTTTATTGCCACAGTTACGCAATCCACCTCATTCTCCTCTTCCTCCTCCTGTCCTGCACGAGGAAAGCCGGTGATGGTGTGTTTGGCAGCGCTGAGCTTGGCTGCACGGTAGATGCGGTAATACATGACCAGCATGACAGTCATGGGAATGTAAAATGCAACAGCTGTAGAGTAAATAGTGTAGCCAAAGTCCTGGCTGATCAGACACACACGGTCATCGTTCACGTTCTGTGCCCAGCCAAAGAGCGGTGGCAAAGTGATTGATGCAGAAAGCAGCCAAACAGAAAGCACCGTTTTGGCCATACACCAGCCGTTCTGTCTCACTGGGTAAGTTAGGGGTCTGGTGATGCCAAGGTACCTGTGATAGAGAGAAAATACAGTACATGGACAAGTAAGAAGACAGGACTTTATTTAAAGTCATATTATCATGACAAAAAATTGCTTCAGCTATATGTTATAATAAATATGTAACGGACTTGTGCCATCAGTTTTTAGCTATTTGATTTAGACATTATCCAGTTTCTTTACTGGACTGATCAAAACAGTCAACACCCAAAAAATGAATTTCTGCAACACTGCATGCCATTTCATTATAAAAATTCATGCCACACAGAGTTTCAAACCATTTAATTTCAAAGAAACCTACTTTATAGTAGTAGAACTGAATGTGTAATTAGAAACACTTTACAATAAGGTTTAATATTTTGTTAACATCAGTTAATGTTCTAGAAACTAACAACAATTATAATAATTGTGTATAATTATATAATTACATTATTTGGGAATTAAAATTCACTTAGATGAATAAAGGTTTATTTTAAGATAATATTTTTAAGTCAAACTTAAAAATCTAGGTGGATACTAATTTATGAATACACTTGTTCATTCTAAACTCATGTTTGTATATCATTCTTAATTATATGCATTATACATTTATCATTTAAATTGTACTTGAGTTGAATTTAATGTTAAAAATATTAGTTTAAGTAGAAAGTCATATTAACATAAAATTACAAATAGGCTACTATAAAAAGTACTGTTGATGTTATTTCATGATACCTAATAGATTCACTAATGATAAAAATGTTATTGTAAGTGTTGTCAAATCATTTTTCATTATCATTGATCATGAATATGATAATCAATAATAAAAAATTAAAAAAAACTCACCGGTCGATGCTAATAACGCATAGGGTCATGATGGACGCGGTGCAACACATCACGTCCATGGCTATAAACACGTTACAGAAGAACTTGCCAAAAATCCAGCGACCACCGATCAGGTCCGTGATACTGACGAACGGCATCACCGCGAGCGCAATGGAGAGGTCCGCGAGCGCGAGGGACACGATGAGATAGTTGGAGGGCTGCCGTAGTTTTTTCACGAAACACACGGAGATGACCACAAGCAAGTTCCCGCAGATGGTGATGAGCGTGAGCATGGTCAGCACTCCACCGATCAGCACCTTCTCGACCTCTCCGTAGCTGAGAATCTGCTCCGCGCAGCGCGTGCCGTTCGCCACCTCCATCATCTCCAGAAGGATCGGGAAGCTAGAAGGCTTTATTTCCGAGGATCCGGAGCCCGCAGCCACTGCCACCTCTCCAGACTCGTGCGCAATTTTGAATAGGCGAGGGATAAGAACCTCGGAGATCATCATGCCGTTAGAAGTTTCCACGCTTGCACCTGTCTCAAGCGCGCGCTCCTCACCCATCAAGGACTTCATAGTTTCTCCGTGGCTTTGCGCGACAGTTGATCTGTTGGTATCACCCAGCACCATGCCGTGCTTCGTTTATCCTTGAACTTTTCAGAGCGCCCGATGATGGCACGAGATCACAACTGCGCGCGCAATGAGTGATGCGCATCCGATTAGCCTTTAGTCACTGACACGCAGCTAATTTCTCTATTTTTAGATGAGATCGTTGATTCGTCTTTTATGCCTTTTTTATTCGTTCTAACAAAAACTGAGTGAGAGAGAAGTTTATCATTTTGTTTTTAAGCATTAACGGGTGTAACCAAAGCTTTAGCAAACAGATGTAAGATGCCAGTTTTTTCCCTCACCACAACAAATTTAAAATAGTCATGAATTGATAATGAATTGAATGGATTAACAAAACAGAGTTGTGTCTCTGATTTTACCATTTTATCTTCTGCTTATTAAAATAATTCCTGAATCTACTATTTCAAGAAAAAGAGTGCTGGTGTTACAACCTGAACTGGGTGGGTTTTAACACTAGTATTTAATAGATTTCATTATTTAATTACACTTTATTTATTTTTATTTAAAATAATAGCCTAACCACCAGGACAGTGTAATTGAAAACAGCACAAACAACTGAAATGCTTTTTTCACTACGATTTATAATCTGTCCCGTTTTGTGTAACATTTCATGGGCCAACAGAAGTTGTCTGGAAAGTCATGCTTTTTATTTTCAAACCTGTTCTGTTTCCAGTTCAGAAGAACATGATTCCACACCAACCAGCCGGAAAAACAGAATCGTTTTGTAAAGTGGAAATTTCATCCAGAAACAAGCTACACTGTCGCCTCCTAGTGACAAAACATAAAAATAGAGCAAAAGCTCTATTACCCAAGTGTGCACTGAATGCACGACTTCTCAGGTGCGCGCATAGCACACATATGAACTACAGTCAAGGGCAAAAGTTTTGTCAGTGACATAAATTTTGTGTTTTGCAAAGTTTACATTGTTTCTAGATTATTGTGTAGAGTGCATTTTAAATAATTGCCAAAAGCTTAATTTTAAACTTTAAAAAAAAATATTTCTAATCTAATTAATATTAGATTGTAAAAGCATAATGATTGCTATAAATGGAGGGAAGAAGTGCTTCCAATCATTGTGTTCTTGTTAGCAGTGGTTACCTCCAAAGAAACACATGCGGCCATCATCACTTTGCATCAAAATGGCCTCACATGCAAGGAAATTCCTGCAAAGAATATTAAACCTGAAAGAACCATTTACCGGATCATCAAGAACTTCAAGGAGAGAGGTTCAACTGCATTGAAGAAGTCTTCAGCATGTCACAGAGGCTCCAGCAATTGCCAGGACCTTCTTCTTCTGAGAAGTCAGCTACAGAATCCTGTCACCACCAGAGCAGAGCTTGCTCAGGAACCGCAGCAGGTCGGTGTGAGAGCATCTGTGTGCACGGTGAGGCTAAGGCTTTTGGACAACAGCCTGGTGTCAAGAAGGGCAGCAAAGAAGCTGGTCAAAGACAGACTGAAATTCTTCAGGAAGTACAGAGATTGGACAGCAGAAGACTGGTGCAAAGTTATTTTCTCTGAAACTCCCTTCCGACTGTCTGGGACATCTGGAAAGCTGATTGTTTGGAAAAGAAAAGGCGAACTCTACCAAAAGTCCTGTGTTGTATCAATAGTGAAGCATCCTGAGACCATCAATGTGGGTTGCTGCTCAACCAAGGGAGTGGGCTTTCTCATAATTCTGCCCCAAAAAACTGCCATGAATAAAGAATTGTATTAAAATGTCCTGCGAGAGCGACTTCTTCCTTCTTCTTCCAACGATCCACGAGCAATTTGGTAATAATCCATGCATGATGGAGCACCACGTCACAATGCAATATTGAAGTGGCTTGAAGATTACTACATTGAAATTTTGGATCTGTGGCCATTCGAGTCAATTCAATTCAAGTTTATTTGTATAGCGCTTTTTACAATACAAATCATTGCAAAGCAACTTTACAGAAAATTACATTTCTACAATATTTAGTAGTAGCTTATAAGTGGTGACTGTCAGTTTATGTGCATATGACAGGACTTTTCTGAAAAATTAATACAAGACATATACTCAACCAGAAGATGAACACTATTAACAGCAATTATTATGTGATTGCATAGTAAGTAGCCATATTTGTTAGTTCTGTATGTTGTTTCAGAGTTAGCATCATCTGAGGTGCTCTGAGGGGTTTGTATCATCTTTCTGTAAAATTGGGCTATCCATGGCCAAATCCGTGGCCATGCAACTCCCTTGATCTCAATCCCATAGAACGTGGTCAGTCGTCTAAAGGTGAGTGGACAAGCAGAAGCCCACATATTGTGATCAGCTCCGATAACTAATAAGGCAAGAATGGATCACCATCAGCAAGGATTTGGCCCAGAAGCTAATAACCAGCATGCCAGAGCGAATCGCCAAGGTTACAAAGAACAGGGATCAACACTGTAAATATTGACTTAATTTATTGTTATAATTATAATTATAATAAAAATAATAATAATAATTATTATTTTATTTATTTTGCTAGTAAAAGCCTTTAAAACTTATATGCTTATTGTTTTTCAGTGTATCATAGAAACGTTGATTAAATGATACAGGGAATATCTGCCTAAATGTAAGAAAAGTAAAGTTGGTTCTAAGAACAGTCAAGCATTGTACGTTTCCCCCTTAGGTGTGTGTGTGTGTATAAACAATTATTTTATAAAGTAATTGACAAATTATATGTAGGCCATCATGTAGTACGGAAACACATAAGTTGCAAAACTAGTTTGTTGTGCAAGTGTCCTCCTTCCTCCTATAGAGGGCAGCTAATACAAATTCACGTGCATTTTGTTTTCGTTGGGAGTCATGGCTGCTGGCGCTTGTGCAAGGCGCGAGCAGAGTTCTGAGCTTTTGAGTTCTGCAGATATCTACTCTTAAACAAATCACTAGCAGCCATGATCGCCACATGCAGAAACATGCACGCCGCTCAACATCTGGCAGCCCTGAGCGCGCAGCACGCGGACAGACAGACCGTCCTGAAACTGGATGTCTACAGGCAAGAGAGCGGCTGAGAGTGTCAGAGCTGCCTTTGGGAAACCACGTCGATTTGATCATTAATTCTTCAGCTATGTAAAGGAGAAACCAGTTTACGAGACGTGTCCGCTCAGGTGACCAATGGACCTGTTTTATTAATGCTGAAATCATACTTAAAGGGGCATATTCAAATGAAATATATATAAAAGATTCTAACACATTTGTGTTCCTGTACCCCCCCCCCCTCCCCCTTCAGGGTCAGGGAGTCAGTTTACACTTTGACCACTAATACAGTGGGTCCACTGGTGATGGCCAAGTATTTTGCCCCCTGCTTCAGAAGGGAACAGGGATGTGAAAGAGAGACAGCACAGTGGCATCACTGTGAACATGACTGCTAGAGTGGGATCTATTGGAGACAATGGTTGGTATCTAACCATATGTCAAGAGCGAGTTTTTCTCCATTTATGTAGAAAATGAGGGTTGAACACGGTTTGGCTTCAGGTGGGGACTCAATTATCCAAGTAAAAACTTTATAAAAGAATTACTCAGCTGTCAAACATCAGATGAGCTTGTGTGAAAAACTGAGAATTTTGAAAGTTACATGTATTTAGGCTCCATTTGAGACCAACTGCCTTCTGTCTGACCTGTTCTGATGTGAAATTTGTGCTACACTCCTAAAGCATATTTGTTAGAAAATAGATTAATTGACTAATTAAATGTGTCTTCATTTACAATAAATCAAGCAAAGGAAAACATAAGACTCATTAAAAATAATTACCGCTTATCAAACTGATTAAAATAATGTAGATAAGATTTGACAACATGTCATGTTGGACTAATTTAAACACTTTCTGTCATGACATGATTATAATACATCATCATAATGTATTAATTATGCATGGCGCACACAGTTAAAATAGTTTTGCCATTTATGTGCTCTTAAAGTATCATTTCTAAAATAAATGAGTGAAAAGAAAATGATCAGGGGCACAAGGCAGGAAGTGGTGCATAGAAGAGGAGCAGGATAAAATGTCAATATAAAGATAAAAATCAGCCTGTGTATTAGCCTGTGATGCTTATGTAGTAGGCCTATTTTGAAAAAGACTTTTTAGAACATCTTAACTAACAACACTGACACAGTGGAATGTTTTTTGCTTGAGTTAACTTCTTATTTCATTTTCAAGCTTCTGTAGTTTTGTTTTACTATCAATTACCTTACTACTTGCTTTTAATTCACCGAAAAGTGTCTTAATGACTTTTGAAAAAGACCATGACTAGGACTATAATCTAGGCTTCATAAAATGAAATAATTAAGTTTGAGTATGTCATTTTCCACTGTACGTATCATATGCACATCAGAGCCTGGCCCGGCGCTTTACTGAATTAAAATAAAAACAGACTATTTTGATGGACGGTTGCATATTTTTCAACACAAAATGTCACATAGTTTGTTAGTCATATATTTAAAAAAGTGTAAATTACTACATCCTTTTTAAGAGAAAAAATCAGCCAGAGGACCCACAAATATGAACATTTAGCATATTATACTTTTTTGCATAGTGATGCAAAGTAACTTGTACACATTTTACACAATAGTTTATATTCCCATTCAAGTCAGCTTCCCAAAATAAATCAGTTTGAATATCATGTTACTTTTCTCAGCAGGGCACAAAAAATTAACACCTACAAATATACAAATATAGCAATATGCTGTGAGTGGCCACATGTGAAATTAACTAGAGTTGTCTATAGCTACATCTGGTCTGTTTTTCTCAACAAACCCAAACACACATTTCTGTTGGTTTATTTTTCTGTCTTCAGCTTTTGGAGACTGGTACAGCTATAGGATGGCTAAAGCTGCCTTAAACATGGCCACTAGAAACCTGTCCATTGAGCTGGGACGAGGGCGCTCTAAAACTATGTGTGTATCCCTGTATCCTGGAACTGTCTTACCATCACAAAATACCCAAAGACCAGCTGTTGAACACCGAGTACTCAGTCCAGTGCCTTATGAACATTAAGACACTCTAAATATAGACAAAACGGGTCAAGCCTATGCATGGGATAGTATCAAAAACAACAGTATTCTGTGTGTACCCCATTTTAAAATAAGGTGGATGAGAAAAATAACAAAAGTCTTGTACTAAAAATGATTTTTTGTATATTAAGGAAACATTGGATTAAAAAATGACTCTTGTTTAATTGAAAGTCATTGAAACATACACATATATTCCAGGAAGACTTGTAACTTCTTTTTCATTTTGACTGTAAGAATAATGCGGTCTATCTGCTGTGCTCAAAACAAACTACCACATCAGATAAGAAGAGCTTATCACAAATTCCTGTATGAAAGACGTCATGCTTGGATTTCTGTATTAATTATATAATAATTAAACCATTGAAAAACTATATGCATGATTAAAATGTTTAATAATTTTTTTTTTTTTTTCAGTTATTTGCTTCTTTGATCGGGCCCAATAAAAACATTTTTGTGTGTATTTGTTTCATTGATTAAAAGCAAAATTTTCAATTGTCATTTGCCCTCATTACATTATTTTTCATTACTTTCCAAGAAGTTGAGGTCACTGATTTCACATTCGCTGCAGTTTCCCGAATGATTTGGCCCCTCTCAGTCCTGTAGCTATTTTAGCATGTACAGTATCTATTCTGAAAAGTACCGCCCACAGTACTTTCCAGAAATGTACACAGTGAATGAAATGACATTTGATGATGCAATTATTCTTTAACACTCTTTATGTAATCATTATTTGTCAGATATACTCTTCTGAAGCTAACTAAAAGGACTGACCAAAGTTAGTTACCACTGATTGGAGACTTGCCTGCGGTTAGTGTGGTGTTTACTTCTCTTTGCCACTTCTCTTTGTGGCCAGGCCAGTTGAGAACAATCACCAAGAAAAAGCTAAATACATTTTCATCTTAATTTAAAAACCTAAATCAAATTCTCAAACATTTATAATTTCCACAAAACAAAACATGATTGAAAATAAAGAATAGAAATACATTTTGTTTTGTTCATTAACCATTTTTATTTGTTGCAGAATTGTTAGATTTGTTATCGTAGTAAGTGGATGAGGTGGGAAAAGTCTTTTTTCTGCCATTTCGGAAACTTAGTAGGCTCTAAGATTGCATAAGGCGTATAGGTTTGCCATTTAGGAATGTATGCATTTGTTTATTTCAATATATAACTTAGCCTGCATCACTTACATAAATGTTTTTTTGGTTAATAACTCACTAATTTGAACTCTCCTTCATTTTTCTCTTTCTAATGTCCTTACTCTCATGATACTTAACCTACTTGACACCCGAGAACCACCAAACTGAAACTCCCCTTTGACCTCATTCACCCCACGCACATATATGCAGAGAAATCCCTTTCAATTGCTACTCATTTAAATAATTCATTTGAAACGATAGATAGATAGATAGATAGATAGATAGATAGATAGATAGATAGATAGATAGATAGATAGATAGATAGATAGATAGATAGATAGATAGATAGATAGATAGATAGATAGATAGATAGATAGATAGATAGATAGATAGATAGATAGATAGATAGATAGATAGATAGATAGATAGATAGGCTACAGTTATTAACACACAACATGAGTGGCACAGATGAGCATGCCATACCGCGCAACCAAAAGGGAAATATTTACATTCAAACATTCTCGAATAACTTGTTAGGAAAGATCTTTCTGTACTTTGATCTATTGTTAGCGATATGCAGTGGCTGTGTGAGTGCGCGTGCTAGGCTGTAAATCTGGTTCGTGGAGTCATTCTGGTGACGTCACGAGCCGGGTGTTTGACGGGGTGGCTGCCGCAGCGCCAGGACTGGAGAGTGGAAATATGACCGACAGTGACCTCGATCACAGCCTGTGTTAGTGTTTTGCGCTCATCGTTTACGATTCGACACTCGTAAACACGCGATTTTATCATCGCTGCGGCTATTTTTAGATAAAAATCCGTGCATTTGGCATAGTTCATTAGCCACGAGCCTTGTCTTATCTCAAGAGCCTGACACATCCAGCGCGTGTATGTGCTTTGAGGCTCGCCTAAAACCATATTACTGGAGCCGTGCGCTGTAGGTTTTTTCTGTGCATTGAAATATGGATAAGGCCAAATCAGTGATGGAACAGAAAGGATCGGGTCATTGCTGCACAAACGGCATGCACAGGCCACTCCGGCGACAGCTGAGCAACGGGAGCTGCAGCCCGTTCAGTCCGACGGAGGATAATCTCCACCATCTTCACCACGACCCTCAAACAAACGGGTCCCCGGCCAAGAGGTGTCGGCTGCGGATGCAAATCGAGTCAGTGAGGAAAAACAGACCTCGTAAGTTTATAGTCAGACACCAGAGCTCAGCAGATAATATTTGTACGTATGATTTCAGCAGTGTCTGATAAGCAGTTATCCCCAAAGATACACTGGTAAGGACATGTCCGTGTCAATGTTTAACACATTATTGGGAGAGTAATGGTTTATGGCCGTTTTGTTAGGGTTACAATTAATTTTGCCAGTGTACTGTAATGGCACAATATATTGACGTTAGTTGCCCTTATTGTTGGGACAGTAAGTTAACTGGCATTGAAAAAAATGTATGTGCGAATTCATTTCTTGTAATGTAGGCTATTTAACGTTACAGATGTATCGACCTCAGTTAACGTTAATAACGATTTTTGAGTCCAAAGTATGGGTTCAGAATCTTAAGGAATTTATCGATTTTTTTAAGTAGCCTACTTTCGAGAAGAAAAAAAGAACTGAATTTTTTTATTTAATTTACTGTTGCCAAAATTGTGAGGTAACGTTAATTACAAATTTCCAGAGAACACGTAACGTTAGGTTTATAAAGTCCATACAAAAGGAGCTGACAAATTTTTAGATAAAATACTGTAACTGAATCATAATATTCCCCGGGTGATTCAGCCCGATAAATCAGTAACTCTTGACTGATTCCTAAGTATTTTGTTTTGTTTCACTATAAATAATCGATTCAATAGAGTCATTTGTCCGGGAATCTGACTACATTGGAAGCACAGTATATGCTTCTGATTCACTAAAAAGAACCGACTCTTAAGAGTCATTGTTTCGAAAAACTAACTACATCGGTCTCATATGTTTTACGCTGTAGATTCAGTAGCAAACCCTTGTCAAATTGGTTTAATATGGCGTTCCGTTCGTATCAGCAAAGGACGACATTCCAAGTTTTTAACGCTTCTCAAACGTATATAAAAATTATTCACGTCTGGCTTAAAAATGCATTCCCAATCCTATTAGCTACATACTGTCGTCTTTTCAGTGCTGTGTCTGTCTCGTGTTCCGAAGAGTGTGTTTTGTTTTGAAGAAACCTGTGAGACTGTTCTTCTCGCTCTCTGATTGGTCGTTGTGAAAGTCAGGAGGTGTGCTGAAACCACTCCTGATGGAAAGGCCCTACGCGTTTCGACCAATCAGCGCTTGAGTTTTGTCTCCGCGTGGCCGCTTTAAAGGGCTAGACAGAAACGCCCCCACCCTCCACTATGCATAATTTTCCGTTTTTACTCACTTTTGCAAAGCGACTCTGAGAATTCAGCTTTTTACAGTGTAGTTATAATGCATTACAAGCCAAACTAGACTATTAATTGCGTTTTGCCTGTGAGCTCTCCTGCTGTTTGGGCTTTTTTTTTGTTTGCACCTGAATATATAAGGATTACCAGCAAGATGAAGTTGAAGTGTTCAAGTAAGCCAGGTAAGACACCTCGTTCTTGTGTGATGTTGTAAAACATCCACTTCCTCTGAAATTGCTCTGATAGTAATTTTATTTCTTTGCAACATACTCTGGTAACACTGTAAATGGATTAGATTTTTTTCTTTGGTATTTACTAAAGCGCAAAAATTTTGTAAGACAAAGTGTCTTGATGTCAGGTTTACTTTGTGTTGCCAAAGGTAACAGCAGCAGAAAAATGAAAGCTTAATATAGAGTTCACACAGTTGAGTGAGTCTTTAGTTGTGTCAGACTGCATGCCAGGCCAGCTTGTCAACATTCCTCTGCTCCAGCTATGTTTTGTGTGTGTGGTAACACTTTTGTTGCAGCATTTTTTTATTGTTATTTTATCTATGCTCAAACCACGTTCATAGTGTTGGAATGTATTCTGTACATCCTGCTGTTTTGATAAAATAACAATTTAAACTTCCTTTTCCATGTTTTACTATTCTTATTTCCCTCCTTCTTCTAGCTGGGGCTATTCTGGACAATGTTTTAAAAACAGTACTTCTGTGTTATTGCCTCCTTATAATAAATTGCTTGTTGGATTTTTCATTTCTCCTTTTGGATAAAGGTGTCTGCTAAATGAATAAATGCAAACGATCAGGTCATACCAGTCTTTCACACTACAGAGATAAAAATATCTTTGAAAAAATCTAAGGTTGATACACTACTCTAAAATATTGCTTATGTGGTGGTAAGATGTTCTTTTCAGTGGTTTTGTTCAGATTCACACACCACAAGCAAACAAAGCAGACTGGCATTAAATATTTGTGAATATAAAAAACTGTTATTATATTATATTATATTATTGTATTTAAATGTATGTATATGAATATTTTGACTGCTTTAGCAGTAGGTTATACTGAGTGATTGTAGGTCTGACGTTAATGTTGAATTTGGTGATGGCAATGCTTCCTCTGTTCTAGTTTGATGGGTATTTCAGGCTCAGTGGTCTTCATTCTTGCTCTTTTGCACAATCCCCTTCTCTTTCACATGGACACTCACTTGCCTGCCAGTTTCTCTCTGTCAGCCCCTCTCCTTCTCGTTGGTCACATTCTCTCTCGCCATTTCTTGCCTTTGCCTTTCCAAGCCCATCACATGGACACCATGTCTGCCAATTTTCTCTCTCTTTCAGTCTCTCTCCCTCTTCATGCCTCGTTTGACTGGGGGAAGTAAACAGACCTTTCACCCACATGGGCTGTTTGATGTCATTATGTCACACCACTGTCACACCCCCTGTTCACCTGCTGCTTCTGGCTCAGGTCATTCTCAGAGGCAACATTGTTTCATTCCTGGCTGGGATGTTCCTCTGCATTTTTCACTTCGAATAACATTAACTTCCCCTGTGTTTTTAAAAACTATGGAAGCAAAGCACATGCATATTCATTTAGATGGGCTCTCGTCCACTTGATTTGCATTCTCTGAAATGAGAGTGATGTCCAAAATAACCCCCCAGCATTCGCCAACATCTATATTAGTGGGGGATAGAAGTGTGAGGGTCATTTGAGATGATGTTGTAGCAGAGAGCGTTCTGTTGCAGACAAGTCACCTGTGCAGCACCAGCTTACAGTGTTTTTATACTTGGAAGGTCAGATTGATCTGTGTGTACAAGGCTATTCGAGTTCAGATCTTTGTCCCTGACCTGCTCTAATTCTTCCAGTTTTCACTGGGGTCAGTCCAGTGAATGTCTGATGTAAGAGTCATCAGTAATGATGTACCAATGATTTGATAAGACTTTGCCCCTGCTGCTTATTAGTCTGTTTCTTACCTGCTAAGCATCCTAGAACAGCCATTTGCAGCCTCGTGGTTGTCTCCATGGTAACTGCCTGACTCTTCATTAGATGCTGCAGTGTTGCTTGGGGCAAGCAAGTCTCTGCTTCTCTTTAGCCGACCTGCTTGCAATGTTTGAATTAGCTTACTTGCTTTTACGAATTTGGGGTCAATAAGATTTTTTGTGATTAGTGGCTTTGAAAGAAGTCTCTTATGCCCACCAAGGCTACATTTATTTGTTAAAAAGTACAATAAAAACAGTAATATTATGAAATATTACTTCAATTTAAATAAGTGTTTACTATTTTAATATGTTTTTACATGTAATTTATTCCTGTGATGCAAAGCTGATTTTTTTTAGCATCCATTACTCCAGTCTTGAGTACCACATGATCTTTCAGAAATCACTGTAATAAGCTGCTTAAGACACACACACACACACACATACATACATATATATATATAATTATTATTATTTTTTTAATCAATGTTGTGGAAGCCATGGCGCATTTTTTAGGAGTCAGTACAGAAAGTACAAAAAAGCATAATTCTTTGTGAGAGAAATATCTTTTGAATGGTTGTTTTTCCTATGTATAAACCCACCTTTCATTATTTATTGTGTACGTGAGGGTTCTTTAGAAGAGTTTATTTGCCAGTCCAGTTTATCGACTGTCTAATCTTTGGAACACAACTTATGCAATCATGTTGATCAGTCTCTTTATCTCTTTCTAGCCTTTCCATGGTTTGGAATGGATATCGGTGGTAGTTTAGTAAAGCTTGTTTACTTCGAGCCAAAAGACATCACTGCAGAAGAGGAGCAGGAGGAGGTGGAGAATCTGAAGAGCATACGCAGGTACCTCACCTCCAACACAGCGTATGGCAAAACTGGTGTCCGTGATGTACACCTGGAATTACGCAACCTGACAACCTGCGGTCGCACAGGGAACCTGCACTTTATCCGCTTCCCCACCGCTGCCATGCACAGATTCATCCAGATGGGCAGAGATAAGCACTTCTCCAGCCTGCATACCACACTGTGTGCCACTGGTGGCGGGGCATACAAGTTTGAGAGTGATTTCAGAACGGTAAGGAGATGTACCACAGCATGGCATTCAAACTGAATTGACAGTAAAATCAAATGGTTAATATACAGCGGTGTGGAGTAGTATTTTGGACCAATGAGAAGTGTGTATGTCTTTGTATATAAATAAATACTAAATACTATACTCTTTTTATTTATTTAGATTTAGATTTAGATTTAGATTTAGATTTAAATTTATTGCTTTTTTTATTGTGTTTAGGACAACAGTGTTACTTTTAAACTGACCTGTAAAAAATAGGTCTTGGTTTGGTAATAAAGTCCAAACTGCTCAATGGAAAGGCTATGCATTTTTTTCATTAATAAAAGTATGTTCAAGAAAAAAATCTGGAAATATGTTTAAGGGAATGAAACTTGTACATTCAGAGCAATGAGTAGTCATGAATCCTTCTTTTTTTTTCTTTGTAGATGGCAGACCTAGAGCTGCTGAAGTTGGATGAGCTTGATTGCTTAATCCAGGGGCTGCTGTACATAGACTCGGTCGGTTTTAACGGTCATCCTGAGTGCTATTACTTTGAGAACCCCTCCGACACACAGAACTGCATCAAGAGACCCTGTTGTCTTGACAACCTTTTTCCCATGTTGCTGGTCAACATTGGCTCAGGCGTCAGCATTCTGGCAGTCTATGCAAAAGATGATTACAAAAGAGTGACGGGCACCAGGTCAGCACAGCTGAGTACTTTGAACCATACAGAAGAAACCTACAAATAGGAGTCTCAGTAACATGGCCAGACTTTGCCAGACAATAAACTAGTTTATTAACAATTACAATTTATTTGGCAGATTCTAAAGCAATTCTGAGTGCATTACACTCTCAATAACTACAGTGAGTGATAAATATGTATATAAATATTTTGGTTTCATCCATTTGTTTCCAAAAGAAATTCACATAGGGATGTTTTATTATTGATAACTGATAACTAAAAAAAAAGAAAAAATGTGTGTCAAATAGCGAGCTAAAAAAACAAAAACAAAGTACTTTGTTGTAATTTACATTTATTCTACAAAAAAAAAAAGAAACAAAGATTATTCTGTATTCTCTATGAGCAATTTTTGTTGAGATCCATCCATTTCATGGAGCTTTTATCTTAAAATGTCCCTCTCCAGCATGAAATATGAGTTTACATTTGCCGTTTGCTAATCACATGGACTTGATTGTTTTCTCATCAATCATGGACACAGAATCAAAAGCCTGTTAGAAGCACAAGAACACACAATCACCTACTGCCGTGTTTATTTTTCCCTTTGAAACATGAGATTGAGTCATGTTCAGATGATAACAGATGTGACTGACAACAGAGTAGGTTGTGAAGTTCACTGTCAGTTAACAGAAGAGCATTTAAAATGTGGTTGTTCCAGAATGGAACCGCCTTCTGTCGTGATTGACGGATGGGAGGAGATTTGTCAGCAGTAGTAAAAGCTTTTGTGCAAATCTGTCACACTTGCAGGAGGATCAGGAGCTATTACTCAAATTTGACAAACCTCTGTGTGTTTTCCTGTTAATTTGATCCTGTTCAGTTTAGTCATTTCTACCATATTCATTTACACTACATGTCAAAGGTTTGATGATTTTAATTCAGATGATTTTATTTTTTTATGCTCACCAAAACTGCATTTGTTGGATTAAAATACTGTACAATCAGTAATAGTGTGAAAATTGTTACAAGTCAAAGTAAGTTTTTAAACTATTTTTTCCATTTTAATGTATTTTAAAATGTAATTTAATCCTTTGACAGCACTGAATTTTCTGCAGTCTTCAGTGTCAGTTTCTTTTTTTTTACTTTTGTAAATGTCTTTATTGAAACTTTTGATCTTTATTGTAACTTAATACATCCTTGCTGAATAAAAATACTTTCTTACTCCAAACTTTTTCATTTGAGTTAATAGCTTCCAAACAAATATTAAGCAGCACAGCTGTTTAAAATATTGATAATAAGACATGTATCTTGAGCATCAAATAAGCGTTAGAATGATTTCTGAAGGATCATGTGACACTGAAGACTAATGGCTGCTGAAAATTCAGGAATAAATTGCATTTTAAAATATATAAAAATAGAAAACAATCATTTTAAAATGGCAATATTTCACAATATTACTATTTTACTGTATTTTTTATCAAATAAATGCAGCATTGGTGAGAATATGAGACTACTTTAAAAAAAAAATCTTAATTATTCTAAACTTTTGGTCGAGTATGTGTGATATAAGGTATGATGTAGACTTTGCTTTGTGTTGCAGTGACCACAACACTTGTTACTTGTCTCCTTTTGCAAGCTGGCCTGTTTGCAACCTTGGCCATATGTTTAAATTGTTTAAATTGTGGTCATAGTTTAAATTGTGGTCACAAGGTCAAATTGTATGCATGTATGAATGCACTTGTGCATTTTAGATGTGGCCTGTAACCATGTTTTGACTCCTAATATTCCTTTCTTATTGTTTTATTTAAAAAAATGTTGTGCTCTTTTTAGTCTTGGTGGAGGGACGTTTTTGGGACTCTGCTGCCTGTTGACGGGTTGTGAGACATTTGAAGAGGCCCTTGAAATGGCCAGCAAAGGGGACAGCAGCAACGTGGACAAACTGGTGAAGGACATCTATGGAGGTGACTACCAGCGCTTCGGCCTACAAGGGTCTGCGGTGGCTTCAAGGTACAAAAGGCACTCAGTGTTTGTGTGCGTGGTGTCAGATGACAAAGATCCACGAATGAAATGTGATGCTTCTGAGCTGTATTTATGGGGTCTTGCATGTAGGCTTATCTGTTTCATGTGACACAAACACACGAGATCCCAATTCCTTTACATGGCTATTTGAATTTACACTGCTGTTTAAAAGTTTGCCATCATTTGCTTTTTCCCTTTTTTGGGAAATAAATTAATACTTTTATTCAGCACAGATGCATTTAATTAATTAAATCAGGAAACTAGAGACATTTATAACCTTATAAATCATTGTATGTGTACCTATAAAATGATTTATACATTTCAATCTATATTTATTTTACTGGTTCTTTTTTTTATCATAACTGCACAATCTACACTGATTTAGATGCATAGTCTGTAGTAATTGTACATTAAATTATTGGGAGTCCCATAGGACTTTTGCATTATCCAGCTTTATGTTATTATGCAACAAGTAGACAAACTGGTCTTCTTCTGAGTGTCTGATAAGTGGATATGTTTCTTGTTTTTTATTATAGCTTTGGGCACATGATGAGCAAAGAGAAGAGGGAGAGTATTTCTAAAGAGGACTTGGCCCGAGCCACGCTCGTCACAATTACAAATAACATTGGCTCCATCGCACGCATGTGTGCAGTTAATGAGGTGTGTTTTTTGTGTGTGTGTGTGTGTGTGTGTGTGTGCAGTCAGCACCAGCTGTGAGCATCTGTCTGGCCACTCTGGGCTTCTCTACAGTGTTGCCTTGTAGCCTGGTGATCAAGCAGCATTGTACAGGGCTTTCAGGGTGTACAGAACATCATCAGAGCAGAAACTCCCAACAATATGCAGAGAATACATGATTTTATCACATTAGCTACTATCTATGAAAAGATGATGATGGCAAGTGCTTTTACTTTTACCAAAAACACCAATTTGAGTACCTCCTATAAAAAGTCCATAAAACAAATAGCTTGTGCCGGGACTCCCTCTGCTGGTGCTGCAGGAAACAACCTAATTTAGAGTTATAAACAGACCCACATGAAATGTACAGTGTGCCTGCAGCAGTACCCAGCACTCATTTTAACTAACAGAATATTTTTTAAATCTGTTCCACAGGATTCTGTACATTTTCTATCAAAATGAGAGCAGAAAGTGTGAAAAACATAGTGTAAAAACATAGGCCTAGTCATGCTGAGTGATGTTTCTGTTTTGTCCTGTAGAAAATCGAACGGGTTGTGTTTGTTGGGAACTTTCTGCGTATAAACACTGTGTCGACAAAGCTTCTCGCCTATGCTATGGACTTCTGGTCCAAGGGCCAGCTGAGGGCCCTTTTCCTGGAACATGAGGTAATTTTCTCTGCGTTTTAATAATTTATTTTTAATCTGTTGGATTTTTTTTCTCAAAATGAAATACACTATGTTTAAAAAGATTGAGGTCTTTGAAATTTGTTAGTTTTTTATTTTAAAACATACCACAAAGTTTCTTATGCTTACCAAGGCTGCATTTATTTAATCTAAAATACATTGAAAACAGTAATATCATGAAATACTATTACAATTTAAAACAACTTTTCATGCATGTATATTTTAAAATGTCATTTATTTGTGTTATGACAAAACTGAGTTCTCAGTATCATTCTGATATTACAGATATTACATTATTATTAATGTTGGAGAAAAAAAAATACTGGAACCAAATTTTTGAAGTGTATAACAGTGAAAATTCTCAGAATAATTTATCTTATATAGTGGTAGTTTAATGAAAACATGTGTTTATATGTACACTTAAATGTATGTATGTGCGATTCAGGGATACTTTGGAGCTGTTGGTGCTTTTCTAGAACTGCTGAAGTCGTCTGATGATGCATAAAAGAAAGATATCATCATCATCTCTGATGATCCAGAAACTGCGTTAAGACGTCTACACAGAAGCTCCAACAGGAAAACTGGAATTCTGGGAACACTGGGATATTTAAATGAAGCCATTATAGTAATTAACCTGTAAATAGCCTTTAAAATAAGATTCTAAACAATATTTTTATCAGTTACTTAGTCTCCCTCAGACTGCTGACAGTTGCATAACCTTATTGCTAATTTGTTTTCTGGTTGTTTTTGTTGTTGTTTTCATTTTGTAATGTTTGTAAATATCATTGTGTAGTGAACAGGGAGAGTTTATTGATGGCCAATACTTGCCCTTTTAAAGTTTTGCTATTCTTGTCATGCCCACCAGCTGAGAGCGTATTCGGCATGAACTGGTTTCTGTTTTCAGGCCTGGTTAAATGATGCACCTTTTTTGTGTTAAACTGCTGTTCAGACCCAAAATGATGTATGATGCACTATTCTAGTCTCGGGTGCTATGATAGATGTGTGCCAACTGACAGGGATCCTCATAGTAAAGAAAATACACTGGGCTCTATACAGCATAGAACAACCTTTTTCCGGTTGCCTCTACTTTCACTCTTCCTCTTCACTACAGTTAAGAGTTCTCCATGCGTTTATGCATGAAATTAATTTTAAAAAGGAATCAGTCCACTTTTGGAATTATATCATAAATTATATATTAAAGATGTATTTATGCTGAATCACACAAATGCCTTTGTTTGTAAAATGATACACAGAAAGCTCAGGGTGTCACTTATATGTGAAAGGGAATTCTGTGGGACCAAGTGGCCAATCTGACAGGCACTTCAGATAGAAAGCTCCCCTAAAATCCCACATTTTTGTCCTCTTTGTCCAGCTTTGCCTCTTTTTCATCCTGCCTTTTTCCATTCTTTTTTCTGTCTAAACCATAACGTTATATGTATATACCTCCTCTCTGGTTGCCTTCCTCTTATCTACAATGGTACTAGAGTACTCAAGGTTGCTGTGTGATGACAAAACAGAAAGATTAAGTCAGTATGACAGCAGTTACCCACAACCCCCCATTCCTCAGTATTCAAATATCAAACATGTTTAGACAGTTTTGAGAGTCAGCCGTTGTGTTTTCATTGTAGTGCCAAAGTGAGACTGGGAGAGGTCAAACCAGACAGCCTGCCAATGCCAGTATTCCTGCTTTACCAGGCCATGTACAACATTATTTCTCCTAAAAGTTGCCTAGCATTAGAGTATTGCTAAGATCCTTCTAAGTCCAATATCATATGTCATTAAAAATAAAAACACCACTCCCTTACTATTTAACTCTGTTGTTCAATTCTCCTTGCTGTCTTTCTTGTCTTCTATGTGATTGATCTGTTCTTTTAACCTCTGTGGCTGTTTTAGGTTGTGTTTTTATTTTATTGTATTTTAACTCTTTTTTGTTATTTCAATTCTGAATTAGATTTTGGGGACCTCACATATCAGTCGCAAACTTTTTTTTTTTTTTTTTTACCAAATTTTTTAATATTAATTTTCTTTAGTTTTTTTATTTCATGAAATCAAACCATAAAAAAATGTATGGTTGAAAATGTATACCTTTATAATATTTAATTATGGCTTTGGTTGGCCTTGTATATTTTGCATTAAATTATTTAAGAGCGTATTATGGGTACAAAATTTGAAGGCCATTGTGTGATTTTTTTTTTTTTTTTTTTTTTTAATCCAATAAAACCAGCTGCCAGTTACAGCAGTTTTGTTTAGTAAAGAATGCACAATGCACAGACGTTAAAGTTTAAAAGCTGTATTATTCTATATCATAGATGGTTGTACTAGTACAAATCCTTATAGAGATCATTTTAATGTTCTCTTTCTCTGAAAGGTGACCTTTTACTCTTGCTATGCAGTAATGTCAGATGCGCTAAATGTTGATTACTAAAAGCAGCTTGGTTGAGAGCGTTAGAAGCTGCTTGTGTCCTGTTTGCCACTTTTGTCAGTAACACTGTTATAAAGAGTGAAAAGGGGCTTTTGACACAATTGTTCTTTTTCTGTATCTTGGGAGTTTTTCTTTTAATTCCTACTGACATTTTTAAACAAAATTATACTTTGAGTTGCTTGTTTGATGATTCTTGGATACTTTGTGCTGTTATATTCGATTGTACAAACATGTCAATATTCCTGTCTTTGTTTTTCATTTCTCAGATGTCATTAAAGCCACACTGTGTTGAAATATGTGGCTTTGTTAAAAAAAAAAAAGAGAGAGATTTGATGTCTGTGTGATTGACTGGGTATAATTGGATGCAATTATGCATAGACTCGAGAAAGGACATTTTAAAGAATAATAAAGTTTAAAAACAAAAAATGAATTTGTGGGGTTTTTTTCAATTGTCACCCATTTTAAAATGCTTACACTTAATAATGAAGTTCACAAGTTTGTGCAAATCTGAAAATTTTTTTGTAATATTTTGTCTTAACACGTTACAATGCAAATGTTAACTTAATAAACTAAGCTGAACATGAGAAAGGGGACGAGGACAAAAATGTCACGTACAATTGAACTATTCATTACCTTAAAAAAACCTACTAGATAAATGCTTTTCAAAAGCAAATGAGTGGCTCACCTTGCCCCCTAGGGTAATAGGCATAGGCAAACAGCTGATCTCCTGTTATCTCCTGACTTGCCCCCTTAATAAAGCTTTAGCTTGAACCCTAGGAACTCGAACCAGAAACAAACGGCGGGGGCGGGGTCTTAAAAGTACATAATCTTTTTACATATCAATATCTCAGTTTTGAATTTTCAAACACTTAAGTAATCACAAAAGTTAGTTTAAAAGCTATTTTGGGCTTTTGTTTTCACCGACGATAATCAGTCGCGGTAAAAAAAATAAAATAAAAATAAACCTATTATTGATTTAGATAGTTTTTACATTTTAAATATGCCTTACGGAACTTTAGTGTGGATATAAATTGTTTTAATTTTAAGTTGACAGTTAACTGTAGGCTACTGAGTTTGACCAAAAGAGAGCTTGCGACGAACCTCAACAGACTGTCCTGAAAACGTCCTATTGAAATTCCATTAAAACAGTCGACCCCCCTTAAAGCCATTGTATAATATGCACCCAGGGTGGGGTGAGAGGAAAAACATGGCAAATATCCGACTCAGGGCTGCAGTTAACGCTAGTTTACTTTAGACTTCTGACTTGAAAGCAAGAGGTCCCCTGTACTTCCACCCGTTAGCTGGTTGTTTTCCGCTCTGTTATTCTGTCCATCTGTCCATGCAGAGCCATGTGCGCCGATGTGTGGACCACCACTCTTTGGAGGAGAGCAGCGGTTGTTGTGGTTCCTCGTCTGCTCTAGATTCTGTACACTGGGAAGTGTGTTTCAGAGTAAGTTCGTTTCTTTTAGACCTCCTCAAACGTTCAGTCATGTATTTTGTTTGTATGTTGCTGAGAAAACTCCCTAAGGGATTGTACACAACTGTTATGACTCTTCTTCTCATCTGCTAATTCATAATTATTTGTCTAGCTAATGTTTTTAAAGACAGAACATGTTATGCTTGTACCTGCATTGATCCAGAGATATTATTTTTGCATTCACTCTTCTGACCTCTCCTGGTTACAACTATTCAAAGATTATTCAACTATTCGGGCTCTATGTTTCTGAAGTGTTTATCACTTACAGGATATGCATAGTACATTCCTTTGGTTATTGACATATATCAGCATTTCTTATTATCACTGTTGACAACAGTTGTGCTGCTTATGTTTGTGGAAACATTGATCAGTTTCTTTCAGGATTTGTTGGTGAATAGAAAGTTAAAAAGAATTTCACTTATTTGAAGTATATTGTAACATTGTAATGGCGTTACTGTCACTTTTTATAAATTTCATGCTGAATAAAAGCATTAATTGCTTAAAAATATTTAAAAATAAAAACATCTCACTGACCCAAACATTTGAACAGTAGTCTTTTTCAAATGTTTTGGCTAGTAAGATGTTT